>NC_052625.1:49285712-49885712 GCF_016161935.1 Mauremys reevesii
CATGCTACAGTGCCAGGAACCCAGTCTAATTGCACCATACATCATTTGCGTCCTTATACTGTCTATCAGTTTCAAGTAGAAGGCTGCACCTCTAAAGGATGCTCCCTTTCACCCAAGGCCGCAGCTAGACAGACTCTCCCAGATGCACCTGAAGATATCCCTGCTCCAGAGCTGTTCTCAGACACTCCAACATCTGTGCTTATATCATGGCAACCCCCTGTTCACCCAAATGGCTTGGTGGAAAACTTTACAGTAGAAAGGAGGGCTAAAGGAACAGAACAAGTGTCCACTCTCATGACTCTACCTCGTAATCATGCCATGAGCTATGTTGACCAGAGTGCTGCTCTTAGCCCTTGGAAGACGTTTGAGTACAGAATACTGGTGAGCACCCTTAATGGAGGCACAAACAGCAGCGCTTGGTCAGAAGTTACCACCAGACCATCAAGACCTGCTGGTGTTCAGCCACCTGAGGTGGAGGTGTTGGGACCAGATTTGGTTAAGGTAGGTTTAATTTGTTTTGTCTCACAATTTTTACATATTTTTTCCTGTAAGAATGTGTATTTGACAGAGACAGCTACTGGCTGAATTAACAAATTTTATTGCTGTTGGGGGTAGATAAATATTAGCATCTGGCCTTTGGGTTAAAACTGTCTTTGATTTGGCTTCAGTTTTCTTCAAAGTCTGCATCCCCATATTATGTTGACACTTTCATTTTTCTCATACACCTGAAATATTTGGAATATCACAATGGGATATTTAGTTTTCATCCCCTAGTCAGACTAAAATAGATCAGAAAATGAATTATAAAAAACCCACAAAACTCTGAAGACTTCATTAAAATACTAATAAAGTTACAAGTTATAAATATTTAAACTTTTTATAACAAATTATCAAAGGTCCTTTTTCTAAGGAAAAGGAAGTAAAAGGCTAAGGAAGTAAAAATAACAGCATGAGTCCTCTGACTTAGGAAAGAGTAGCCTTACAGGACTAGCTAGGAAGTTTTCAATTATTCACATTGTTCAGTTGGGAATGAGCTCTAGAGGACAGGATAACTACCATTGTTTTGGCTTGCATACAAACTTCATTCAAGGGAAATTAGTGTAACCAAACAAGAGGGATTTTTGTAGCTTAGAAGCCTCTTTGTGTAAATACACACATGCTTCCATGGATTCAGTCTTGTACTAATGCCAAAAGTATTGGTACAGTAGCTTGCTCACTAGAGCACAAAACAAAGGACATTTGCATAAGACTGAAGTTCATCTGTTAGAATTATTATTTTTGTTTAAAATGTATTTTGTTTCAAAAGGTAAAAATAAAGTGGAGTTTGAGGATATGAATTAAAGTGCTAATTTTTTCATTCTTCATCCACAATATGAAACTTTGATATAAGTTACCCTCTTTTAAACAATGAAACATGAGCTCTCTAAATTTTATTTGAATGTCTATGGAATTACATGTTACCATTCACATTAATATCAAATAAGTTCAGCATCTGAATACAGTGGTTATCATAAGAATTAATAACGATTCACCACTAGTAATTATAACGTATTGCCAGACTGTCTGTTGGGAATTTGAGCTACATACCTTCAGGTGACTTCAGAGACAACTGTGTACTTTTTTTAGGCACATCTTAATGACCAACACAATTCATAACAAACCATCCTTTCATGGATTTGCCAGGAACAGGAACAGTAACATGGAATAAAATCTACAGTACAGGCAATGGTCCTAGTTCAGCAAGTTATTTAAACACTTGCCTAATGAGCAGTCACACTGACTTTAGTTTTTATAACAGTAAAATAAGTCACTGCTTGCCTTCAATGCTGTACCCAAGGTCATAAAGTTTTACTCCTTTTACATATGGAATTTCTTTTCCATTAGGTCTTAATATACTCAATCCTAATTTTAAAAAAACTTATCAAATTATTCTTGATCCTGTGCTTGATTTTTCCTTGGGATCTAAGGCCTGGTCCACACTGGGGGGCAGTGTCAAGGTAAGATACGCAACTTCAGCTACGGGAATACCGTAGCTGAAGTCGAAGTATCTTATCCCGACTTACCTCCCGTCCTCACCACTCGGGATCGACGTCCGCGGCTCCCCCATCGACTCTGCTACCGCCACTCGCTCCGGTGGAGTTCCGGAGTCGACGGGAGCGTGTTTGGGGATTGATCGCTACCCGCCGATTCAGCGGGTAGTCTGGATGTACCCTAGGATACACATTCGTTAGTAATTAGATCTTCCTCTGTTTCAAATCCAAAATATCAGGTATCCACCATTCCTAAAAAACAGGTTTTTGTTGTTTGTTTTTTTTGTGGTTTTTTTGGCCTTCTTATTATTTATTGTGAATGTTGAAATGTCATGTAGTTTTAACCTAAAGATGAACTGGTTAGACAGAGAAGTCAGATAACTGGAAGACCCCAGTTAGATCAATTCTCTCTTTTGAGACCAAGTTTGATAGCACAATCCTGCATTTCATTCCGTAATAATTCAGTTTCAGTATAAGAATACTTTATCAGATTTTGCTGTCTGATCAGACAGTTCAGTTGGGTATTTTTACCTTCTTGTTTCCCTAGTCTCTCATTAACTTTCTCAGCCTTTTAAGGTCTATGTTCTACAGCCTTCTGTATGAGCTGGACATATTTTGTGCCAGTTGCTGCTATAACAGTCTCAGGCTTTCTTTTTTCTCCTTGTGGGTCTATTGAATCGTCCATTTCAGTGAGAAGTGCTGGGGTGGGGTTTGTTTACTATTAGATCCCAGTTATGCTGTTTCCTGTCCCTGACTTTAAAACATTATCTCAAATGTAGCAGGTCTAACTATGAAAAATAATTAATAAAAGGTAAAATTTCATTGAAAAAGATTAAACTTCTTTGTGTATATCTTTTCAAATACACCCATGTGTGTGAAATATCTCTCTTACTCCATCAGAGTAATGTGACTATTTCACTGTACTAGTACTGTGGTGAATTCCTCTGAACCTGGTTGTCTTTTGTATTAAATTCTGTTGAAGTGGAATAGTTAAGATAAAACAACAAAAGTTTTCCACATACAACAGGACAGAGTAATTCAAAATCTGCTAATTCATACTGGGTATATTTCTTAGCTGAAACATTACCTTACTTCTATCCTCTAAGAGTACAGTCAAAACTCTTAAGGACAGAAAGGGTTTATCACAGTATCGCCAAAAGAAAAGAAGCAAAATTGTATAATTAGATACTTGAAAAGCATACCACAGTAAATAATTCAAGAGAGATTGGACACAGCTAATGTTGCTTACATAAAGAACAGTAGATTCATTACTAGCCAGCTGTCTAATTTAAGGCCAAATCCTGCACCAACTGAAATAAAAGACTACATTTAATAGCTACTCATTTCTGCTAGCATTTAGCATTTTAACACATTTCTGTAATTGGTTAGAGGTGGACTGAATCTATACAGTTTATAAGCCTACAGTTGTCAAAATCAGACATCCAACGTTACCATGGGATTGCTGTCTGAGATCCCCAAGGACTTCTTGCTCTTTGCTCCCCTTGAGAGAAGCAAATTGCCTGAATGTGGGTGGGGAGGAGGAGGCAGAGATGTAGTTCTGCCCTTTCCCACCCCAGTGGAGCCAGCACGCCAGAAGCAGCTCTGCCTGTTAAATTCTATAGAACTTTCATGTAAGAGTGGTGAGGTTCTGAAGCCGCTCCATGGCCATTACTGTAGCACTGAGGCAACATCATTTCTATGTGGAGGGAGAAGAAGGAGAAAAAACATAGGAGTAGCTGATCCTCTAGCTTCCCCTTTCTGCACCTGCACTTTGGCATGAAGTTGACCCCTTACATATCCTCACACCACTTTCACTTCCAGGTGCACAGGCAATGGAGGCTGCTTCAGGGCTTTTCCCTCAAAGATTGAAATTTATTCTGAAAAGAGGTAGGATAAATCTGGCTCAGATGACTTTATATTGGTAATGTTTAAATTCCTGTTAGTCTCAGTGAGGTGGCTCTGTAAACTGAGTCACAAAACCTTCATGAATACAGCACCTGCTTAGTGCTCAAAACATGCTTGTGCTGCACAAGACTCTTGTCATATTAAATATCTACAGTGGCAACTCTTACGTGAAGAGTGGAAAATAAGCAATCTCTTCAGGAGTGAACCAGCGTGAGACTTTAATTACCTCTTGCCCTAGAGAGAGCTGTCCTTCCAGGATAGAGCTGAAGGGATTGTGGAAGGGCGCTGTGGGAAAGGTTATATTGAGAGGCTCTTTCACCAAGCCAGGGATGTGAATCAATAGAGGCTTTCACTTGTCAGTGCAACCAATCCCTAAACCATGAGCGCAAATATTTACTTAAACTGGGAAAAAAAAGAGAATTTATTATGAAGAGAAACATATTTCCATTGCTTTATTTAGTCATAAAATCAATATAAATGATTTTGTGATGTGAAGAATTCAAAGCGCTGTAGCAAGAGTACTCACTGGAGTATACAGCTTATTTTCTTAGACATAAGCCTTCACTCTACAAGGAGAAAAAATGTCAGCACAGCGTCCGCTGTCTCGGTATAAATGCTTCTGATGCTGTATGTAGGGTGACCAGATGTCCTGATTTTATAGGGACAGTCCCTATTTTTGGGTCTTTTTCTTATATAGGCTCCTATTACCCCCTACTCCCTGTCCCGATTTTTCACATTTGCTATCTGGTCACTGTAGCTGTATGTGGTCCTTTTTATAGTAATTTTAATCAGAATGGCCTGGTGTCTCCCAATACCATTCAGCTTGCTTTCATTTCTGCAGAAAAAAGTGTAACGTTGCTGATAATTTTTAAACCACCCATTTCTGTGACACCTGCATGATATTCTTTAATATTTGCTGAATTGATAATGTTCATAGCAGCAGAGTAGACTGAGCAATAAACTGCTTTTGTGGCTGATTAAATGCCAAAGTGACGAGGAGATATGCAGCAACTGCAAAAGTCGTTTATTTAGTGTATTCCAATGCCGTGAACATTATTCCTGTTACACAAGATTTGCTATACCCTGATTTACAGAAGTAGAAAAGAAATTGGTTATTTTCTTGTGATGGTTGCAAGTGCTGCATGCCTCATTCTCACACTTCACGCTGGTATGACATTGGAGGGTGTATTTAGGTTGATCAATTTGAGAAGAGGCTAGTTTATATAGTGAATAATTGTTTAAGTGAGTACTCAGTGTAGATAAAGAATTAAGAGACTAGACACACTGAACTAGATTCACCATTTTTGTTAAATGATGCTTTCTTGCACTAGACTTCACCCATCTAACTTGCAGTAGGCAGGTGCTGTTTCTACTGCTGCCCTAACTTGGGGTTTACAACTGGGGAGGACAGCTTTAATCCCCACCAGAAGATTCATAGGTGACCTGCAAGTAGCAGCCTCTGTGACAATGTACTGGATAAGTAGATGCCTGGGTACCCTGAACGTACTCCCTCCTGTACCAATGCCACTTGCAGGTCTGCTGGCAGAGAAGTTGCAACCATTTTCCGCTGCTGTAGCCACAATCTTGGAGAGCTTTCTGGCTCAATCTAAAAGGTGGCCTGGATCCTGTACTTTGCTTGGGCAATAATGTCAAAGAGTAGGAATAATGCTACATTTTTCTGGGCTGAGATAGGGTGAAATTCTTGTCTTACAGCACAGTTGACGATATGGCCTTGAAATATTTTGTCATCAGGATGGCCCTTCAAGATAAAATCCACAATATACATTTCCTTACATTCAAATTAGATCTCAGATGCCAAATGCAGAATGAGGAGAACAATAAACTATTCTGATGTCATCTATCATCTTTTTTTCTGTATTCTGTGTATAGTAACTGCTAAAAATACATTTTCTCCTTTGATTGTGATGGCCCTCTAGCATCTGACAGTGGTTCATTTTGCCCCGTTGCAGAGCTTACCCCAAGTATTTCCCTGTAGCTGTTCTGAAGGAAGGAAGGAAGGGTGTAATCTTTCTTAATTAATCTTGTAGTCCTTGTTCATTATTTTCCTCAGAGTTCTGTCTCCTCTGTCTCAGCCCCATTGCCACCCTTTTCCGCACACTGGAAGGAGCTGCAACTAAGAAGGCTGGTGCCCTCCAGTTGAGACTGAATAGTGAGCGCACTGGGCGTGCCATCGAGGAAGCAATCTCCATCTTTTCCTTGCAGCAGGATGATCCTTTTTTACTACATAGTGTAACATGTTTTTAAGTGGTCACTTTCTCAAGGCTGACTACTTTAATTGCATGCATACAATTAAACAAAAAGAGAAACTATCATCATAATTGTTACCCCAACTCCACTCTTCGCTTGGACATGCGAAGCAGGAAATTTAGTGGTCAGCACTCTTAACCTACCGTTATTCTGCAAACAGGCTATTAGTAAAAGACCTGGAAATGAGGATCTCAAATCAAATGGTTGCTATTCAGAAGTACAGTTAAATCAATTATAGAGTTGGTCCAGTTACAGCTGGCGAAGATAAGTGAAAGAAAAGATATTTTCCTTATCTGCATATCATGGAGTTACAGTTGCATTATGGGACATTACATGCCCGCTCAGCCTGATGCCTGGCTCTGAGATCCCCACCGTCCCTTGCTGGAGTCACTGCTGCAAAGGGCTAAGAGAGGTCCATTGAAAGGGATTACAGGAAGAAAGTTGGCTCCTGTGGCTAGCCATGGAGCAATGGAAAAGAGACCTTAGGGGTCTTCTGGGTCCCTGCAACCTGCTTTGGGATAACTTTGTTAGTGCTACTTTGTGAGTTTTGTGTTTTGAAGAATAAAACTGTGCTCTAAAGAAAGGGTGTGAACGCTTTGGGGCATGGTGTTCATCCTTGCTAGGCAGAGGAGACAGGCCAGATTCTCACAGGAGTAAGATCAGAATAATGCAGTTATTTCAAAATATTAAAGTTATATAGCACCAATATATTCCACTGCAGTGATTCTCCAGTGTTTTACTTCTCAGATCCCTTTGTGCTAGATAAAACCTCTCATGGCCTCACCTCCCATCCCTCTTAAGGCCTAGTCTACCACTGCTTCATTCTCAAATTGCTTCATCCTGCAGACTGCTGCAAAGGTCTCTACAGAGCACCACTGGGCTAAGGAGAGTACTAATCACCTGGTATCTACCCTTGTGTATTACTGGGTTAAAAGGAGATGCAACCAGAAGACCTACAGACTTCATCTTCGAAAAAAACAAAAAACCTATGGCTCTTTTCCAGTTTTACACAGGTGTGCCCTGTGCTTTGGGGAAACTGTTAAAGAGCAATCAATCCTTGTGTGAAGATTGCCTTGTAATGTTGCTAAGGTCAGTGAGACCTTGGTTTATTTGCCATATAAGTGCTGCTTGAGCAAGTTGAGCTACTGAAACACCCCTAGGAGCAGCCTTAACCTGCACACCTGAGATTTTTCTGCATTTCAGGGTTGTGATTTCCTGCACAGCTTGCTGATTTGGGGCATGCCATGCAGTGGAGTGACTTGGAGAAAACTAATCAGAACCTCATCAGCATATCCCTGTGCATTGAACAATATCAATGAAAAAGTTTCAGGTTCTGCAATAGTTACATAGACTCATACAGAAATGTTATTTCCATTTACCCAGTATTCAGTGCAAGTGCTTCTCAAACCATTTCTACTAGCAACTGATGGTTGCAGGCTTGATCCTGCTGCCCTCTTGTATTTGTAACTCTGATTGACGAGGATGGGAATTGCGCGTGCATGAGAATTGCAGGAAATACATAAAAATGTGACAATTAAATGGTTTGGTTTTTTTTTTTAAGTATGGCTGTATCTCTGCACATATAGAAATATAATGGATTTTATTGGAGTAGGTTTATGGACTGGCTGATTAGCCCTTCTGAACTAAATACATCTTGTCCATCACAGCAATCCATTTCTCTCCTTTAATCATATTATTGGAAGTGGAATAGTAGAACTGGATCATTGAACCCGAGCAATAGAATACTTTCAAACAAATAAGAACTTCAGAGTGTTGCTCTGTCTTTGCAACTCTTGCTAATTACCAGAGAGAGATGCAGGTTACTGAATGTCCTGTATTCTCACTCTTGGCCTCTACCAGGAATCAGGATCTATTCCAACTCCTGACACAATCCGAGCTTAGTTTTCTTTTAAGTCAGGCAACAATCTACAGTGATATTTGTTTTGGGGAGGTAACATAATCCAGTGACTAGAACACAGGAGCAGAAGTTGGGAGAGCTGGGTTCTATTTGCCTATGTCTTACTATGTGATATTGGGTAAAACGCTCAATCTCTTTTTGATTTGATTGATTCATCTATAAAATAAGGATAATAACTTACCTTTCTAATTTACTTTGGGGCTTACAGTGTAAAGCTCTCTAGAGTGTATCTGTTATGGTCATGCTCATCAATGAGAGTGAGACTAGTGTAAAACAAAAAATGTGGTTGAGTACTTCTTTTGAAACTCTTTTCAGAATTAAATTGACATGTTCAGACTGCTGTCAAAAAGAAAAGCTTTCTGAGGTTATGTTTAATGGGGAGAAAGTGGCTAATTTCAGTCTCTTTAAATTTTGTGGTGGAGAAAATAAGGTGCTTTGATCTTTAAATGACAGTGTCAAAGTTAGACTCAGGACTCACAGTTTGTCTGCTAATAACACCCAGATAATGTGAGCACCATGCAAGACACAAACTATCTTATTTATACAGATAAAAGGGTGAGAACTTAACAAGGTAACAAAGGAAGCAGAATCAGATAAGTTTACCTGGGCTAGGCATGCATATCTTATTTCCTTACTAACTATTACCCATTTTCTGTTAATGTTTCGCCATTGTTTATGCCTAATGTTTCTTTTCCTGGCACCTGTATTTCAACATTTCTTATTTCTGCTTAAAGGTACATACAACATTTCTTTAATCCATTCTTATTTTTACAATATAATTCATTCTACTTTCACAACAGCTTCCAGTGTCATTACATTGAATCAGTTAATCTCTCCCAGTAGTTACCTTGTTCTGGCTTCCTCATCTACACCTTCTTTCATGGCCTCAATGTTGAGCTTCAGATCAATGAACAAACTGCTACTGTTTCCAACAGAGACTGTCTCGTGAGCCCTTCTGGTTTCATGAGCTGCCCAGTTCTGACCTCAAATCTGGCTAATTCAAGATAAAGAGGAGCGAAGGTCCAGTTGTGTCACAATAAATTTAAACCAGGCTGGCTCTGCCATCTTTATTTACATTGCATAGGCCAGTCAGTCACTTAACCTTGTCCTTGACTTGTCATTGAAGTGTATAGGCTACCACTTTTTATGACAGAAAAGTTTGCCTGAAGTGGCATTGGATTGTATATCCTGTTCCATCCTTCTTTCCAGGTGATATCTGAAGTTCAACACAGGTCAGCTCCCCGAAACATATGAGCATCATCTCAAGTTTAAATCACCCTTTGCTATTCCATCTTGATTTTAGATAGACCGACTACCCTTGCAATAAATAAAACACTGAGTCCACAAAGTTCAGAAGGGAACCATGCCAAGTGAAACTTGGACTCTACTTTGTTTTTCATGCTGCTACTAACATCATTGTGCCTGGTTTGCAATGTTTCATTCTCTATGCAATTTGCATTACAAGATAAAATACCTACTATAATTTAGGCAGGGGCAGAATCTCATTCATGTATTGTACAGCCCCCAGCACAGCGTCAGTGCACAACACATAATACAGAATAATATCCGAGAGTCCTTTCAAATTTCAATATATAGCACATTGTCAATGTGAGAGTCAGATGTTGAAGAGTCAGAGGAGCAGCAGTGGTACTGCATGTGCTGATAACCTCCCATCCTAGATGGTGTTACATAGCACTGTACATGTTTTATTTAAAGAATTTTATTGTGTGCTGCTAAAGAACTTAAGTATCCAAAGTTCAGCAGTGACACACTAGCAAGAGCCTTGCCTGCACCAGAGCCAGTCTCCTGGTAACCCACTGAGCACAGCTGGCCCTGATAGAAGCTATTGGATTGATTGCACCATCTGATTGGCTGAAGGAGTTAGCAGGCTGATAGTCAAGCTCAACACCAGCAGCAGACCAGTGGCTGGTCAGTGCCTGCAGTTCCCACACCAGCCTGTTCCTGGTCCAACCCCCCGCTCCTTCCTGACTTCCGACTCCCCAGCTCAGACCCTCAGCTCCATCTTTTGACTGCAACTGCAGTGAACCCTTCAGCTTAGGCTTTGGTTTCTGACTCCCAGCTCTGATCCTCTACTAGGCCTTCTGGCTGCGACTCTGGTAACCCTTCAGCTTAGCTCTGGTCTCTGTCTCCCAGCTACAACCTTTGACTTTGCTCCAGGACCCGCCTCATCTGGATTCAGCTTTAACTGATAGGCCAGACTGCCGACGACTCGGTGACTGACTCATAAATCACCTCAGGAAACAAAGCAAAATCGGTACAAGTTGAACATTTTGAGGCAACTTAGAGGGTAATCCTCAAAGTGTCCCCAAACATACCGCATACAGTACTTCTATTAGAAGTTCTCTTCCATTAAACAGCCCAGACTAGTCAGTCCTTTGAGAGCTCACTTAAGACAGTTAAGGTTTACCTGTGCTAATGATTGAAAATAAAACACTTGAACTACGGTCTTAGTCCTTATTTAGGCAGAACTCAAAGTGAAATCCAAACTTCAGGACTGGGCCGTATATTAGTTACAAAATATAATTATGGCTGTGGAAACATGATTTTCCAAAGTGGGTCAGACCAGTGCACCACTGAGTCTGGTGTGCTGCCTCCTTCAGTGACAAATATGAGTTTCCTGTGGAAAGTGCCCCCCTCCTCCCCTCCTCACACATTCACAATGCATCAGGTACACTGTGCTGTATTGTTCATTCACAATGTAGTGGGAAGAAATGTTCCTTCCTGGATCTGGGAAATTGCAACACAAAATACACTAGCCTGGCTGTTTTCTATATACATTTTAAAATTAAACCTGCAAGCTTTATATTACCCATGCTCCTATACTTTTTAAACACAGGGAGAAAGTACATCAGCTCCTCCAAAAAGAGATTTTTGGTCTTTTGCATAAAGGAGGTGATAGTAATATATCTTTCTAGTAGATGAACTAGGAAAGATGCAAAATCTTCTTCTACCTTCTGCTACCTGCTAGCATTGTTTTCCTTGTGATGTTGTCTTCATTTCCTTAATCATATGTAAGGAATGACAGAAATCTGAATAGCACACTTGAAACCTAGCCAGAGTAAAACCTTTTCTTTGTTGACATGGGTAAGCTTGTTTGTGTTCTCATAAATCAAGACTGCCCTGTTTACAATTCTGTGTTTAATAATATTCCAGATTTTGTTATCAAAGATCTTCAGCTTTCTTCAAAATTCTGCTGCCAAGATCCTTGGAAGTATCAAGGTTCAAGCATTCCTCCTGTTCTTAAGATCTAACATTAGTTACTCCCTGGTGGTATTCAGGATCCTTTCAAAAACACGCTCTGAATCCAGCTCCTTTGTACTCGGGGCATGTGTTAGTATGTGGAGTCACCATTTTAGAGGGACTCAGTTTTGAGACTTGAGAGAATTAGGGAGCAGGTTGCTCAATTGATCAGCACCTCCACTAAAATATTTTTGTATGACTATATTATAAAACAACATTATTTTGTTTGTTTATTTTGTAACACACACAGCTTGAGCTGGCTGTTCTCCATTCGTATTTTGTAAGGCCCAGGCCTTAGCTTCACCAAGCATGGGTGAAGGAAAGGCAGCGGAGGCACTAAGCCACTTTTCTGCCTCCCCCTATTCTGGGGCTGCACTGGGTTGAATTGGCTTCTGGCACAAGCTAGAACAGTCACAGAGCTAGTCTAATTTACACCTTGAGGATCCCCGTGTAGAAAGAGATAATAGTGCTGAGCCAGCCAGGCCAACTTCACACCACTGGGAGAATCCTAACGGGAATCTGCAGTTTCCTCTTGAGGGCAGCTTTAAGTCCACTTTGTACTGTTGCAGTGGCACAAAGAGGATTTAATCTGGACCTAGGGCCCATTGTATGTATTATCTCTATCTGGTTGACACATGTCTGTGAACTCACAGCACGATCTAGCTCCCATTGGAGTCAGCTAGTGCAACGGGAGTTGGATCAGACCTGCAGAGTGGATACAGACAAGCCTATATCAAGGTACTAATTAATCAGGCAAACATAAAAATTATTCACACTGAAAGTTGAATAAGACTGCAAGAAAAATAGGGTTTTGATTTTGTTTTGTTTAAATTTGTTGTCTTGGAAAGACCAATTTATATGTAAAGCGATAGATGTAATATGCAAAGCTACATATACATATGGTAACAATACATATTATTGTAACTTATTACTGAAAAATAAAAACATGTTAATGGTATGAATGGATGTTTTCTTAGCATGCCATGATAGGTAAAACGATGAGCTTTTACGGATAATAACATATAATAGCAGAAAATGGTACATGTATACCACCCAGTACATTACAATACAAAAGTGAGTGTGTGTGTGTGCGTGTATATATATATATATACACACACACACAGGAATTAAGACCGCATTACAGTAGTATCTGAGCATCTTGAAGTCTTTCCTATCCACAGAAATCCTATGAGGTAGGGAAGTATTATCCCCATTTGACAGATGGGAGCTGATTTAAGCTACAGAGTGATTAAAGAGTAGATTTTTAAAAGTAAAAATGGCATATAAACACCTACTGTCCCTTTGAAATGTAATGGACATTAGGTGCCTATCTGCTGTTCATGCCTTTGAAAATCTATCCTAAGTGGCTGGCCTACAGTCGCATGTGAAGTCTGCCGCCAAACTGGGAACTGAACCCAAGTCTCTTGAGTCCCAGATTTGTGGTCCAGCCACTGGACTATCTTTTCTCTCTAAAGGAAGAAAGAGCATCTTATTGTCACAGGTGCGCCCATTTTAATTATGTTATTGCTTGTAGGTTGCATTCTAAGAACACCTTTATTTTCTCAGGTCTCTTGGAAACCTCCTCTCATACTGAATGGAGAAATTCTTAGCTATGAGATCCGCATGCCTGACCCTCGAATTACCATCACCAGCAACATTTCATCAATGCAAAACCATGTGGTGACAAACCTGATACCTTTCACAAATTACTCAGTCACTATACTAGCTTGTTCTGGAGGCAACGGTTTCTTGGGAGGCTGCACAGAGAGTTTACCTATGCATGTGACTACCCAGCCAACAATTCCTCAGGGTGTTAGCCCCTTGTCTGTGACTCCAATAAGTGAATCATTTATTGCTGTTTCCTGGCAACTGCCCTCTAGGCCCAATGGACCACACTTGAGGTAAGGTATAGCAATATGTAACTTAAGGGTGGGTGACACATTGCAGGACTTCTGGAAATGTGCACACCCAGGAAATGGAATTCCATGCCTCTGTTGATCCATGGGGTAAGTATACTTCAGCGTTTAATTCACAACTAAGACCAGAGGCTATCCTCAGCTTACCTAGATCCATCCCAGAGAATTGCCAGCTTCGTGGCATGCTCTCCCATTTTTTTCAGACTCTGTGGAAGCCCCTCGCTGAGATTCAGGCTCCATGGTGTGGCTGCAGGGCCAGCAGAATTTTCCTATACTCTCCTGCACTCAACCAGTGGGGCAAACCATTTTGAGTCAGCATTAATTTGTACTCTGCACTGTGGAAATCTGACTGAAACACCATAGTAAAGAGGGGAAGGCATTGTAGCTGTCAGAGCACTGTCATCCAAGAGGCTAGAATGAAACAGCAGGAGGGCAGGATACAATGCAAACCCAGCTCTAACACATATAGCTCTGAACTGCCTGTGCCTCTTGGGATCCATGCAGATCTCAGGGGAGTCATAGGTTTTGTGGGCTGAAACAGCTGCCAGTTTTTGGTGGTGGTTTATGGGAACAGACCACCACTTGGGGAAGAATTAGGAGAAAACTCTGAGAATATAAACTCAGGGAGCCCTCAGTACCCAATGCAAGTTAGTCCAACACAGGGGAAGATAGGGCTATTTATAATTTGGTGAGATGAAATGTTCTTCAAAATTGAAGATTACTTTATTTTGTGTTTGATTCCTGGTGGTGTATATGATAAATAGATTGTGGATGAGTGGAGGAGAAAAGAAGCAGCAAGATTCCTGGAAGCTTCAGGGCAGGGGCAAAACAGCAGTGTGTTGATCAGAGGAAGGCAGGCAGGACTGTTCCTTGGAAGATGGGGAAGAACCCCCTTCAGTATGATCTTGTCCTGGGAGCCAGACAGGAGTACATGCAGGGTTGGATACTGACTTGAATCCGTGCTTTGCCATTTATAAAATAAATGAAATTGACATCCTTCATTCACGTGGTATAGGGCATCACACAAGTTTGTCTATGCATTGAAGCATTCGATATTTTACAATACACCTACCACACTTTTACAGGCATGTATTATTACACCGCAGCAGCATCCACAGCTTCCTTCCTGTTTTTCTTAATGCTGAATCCTATTGCATCAAGATATTTGAAACCTTTGAAAAGTAATGTACATTTCTCTGAAGTCAACAACATGACCATTTTACCATTGATGACTGAAGTAATTCAACATGAGCTACAGCTGCAAACTTCATTTCCTTCATGGTGTGCCATGCTGCTCTCAGCCAGAAACACCACTAAAGCAGCTGCTCTGTGCGGCATGATGGAGAAAGAAATCTGCAGCAGCAGCAGCTGCCAGGGAGTGTGATTTACACTCCATCACCATCCAATGTTCAAAAAGATGTTGATGTTTCTTATGCTTTGTCTTTGAATTATATTGAACAGAATTTGCCAGGACTTTATTTAATAAAATTGTTATATTTTGTCTTTGGATTCCCAAACATCGATACCCTTGATGCAAAAGTTGTTCTTTGGGTATGAAGTCATCAGAACATTTTGGTGAAATTACAACTTAATTAAGTTTTATTACTTAATTACTCAGGTTAAACTCTGAGATACTATAGTGATGGGTGCTTTTGAAATGTATGATATACTGTACCTCATTCAGTCAGAAAAGACCAGGCTTGGGTAACCTAAAATGAATCTTAAATATCTTCTCACAAACTGCAAACTCTGCAGCAAGCCCTGGCTAGATGCAGAGAAGGCATTTGACTCAATAAAATGGTCATACCATTAAAAACTCTGATTCTTTCTTTCAAATGAAAGCAGTATGAAACACTTCATTATCCATTTTCAAAATACATTAAGTAATTGAATTTTTTAAACCTGGAAATATTAAAAAGTTTATCTGAGAAACTTTACAGCTGTAAAACAAAATAATGTGTAGCTTTAAAAAAAACAACAAACAATCCCCCTTCCCCCGATTTTTGTGTAATAACATTAGTTGAGATAATCCCGGTGTTCTGCTTGTCTTTTGTGTTAGATATGAGCTCCTGAGACGTAAAATCCGGCAACCACTTGCATCAAATCCCCCTGAAGATTTAAATCTGTGGCACAATATTTACTCAGGAACTCAGTGGTTTTATGAAGATAAGGGTCTTAGCAGGTGAGATTACAAAAACTATAAAAAACAAATGTTGGCATTTTGTGTAGTGCATGTTCAATAGTTCAAAGTGTTCCTTGTGTCTTTATGTTGTGAACATATTAATTGTATAATGAAACATTTTCTGTCATCTTGGCATTAACCATCCTGTCATGCATGGGTTTATTTTTATTTTGTCGCTCTTGAATCTTGCACATAGTATCTTGCTGTAAAAATTCAAGTGAAATTGACGATATGAAGTGGATTTTGAGCTTTGATCTGTTCATACAGTCAAAACCATTTACATTCACTGTAAATTACGCTGTTGGCACATCACGCGCAAGCTGAGTGAATGGTTGAGAAGTTCTAATTTGGATGGATTAAAGCTTGGTGTCAGAGCATTATTTTTCAATCAGTTTTTTAAATTGCCAACATTGTTTATTGTCTTAATATTTCCAAACTCAGCAACAGATATTTACAGCGTTCCTAGCTCTAACTTAATTACAGTTTGTGGTGACTACCTCAGTAGTCTATACTTACGTCACAGAGCCGTGTGATCTGGTCTATCCCCCAACCTGTAACCAGTCCCTTAGGAGTGACCCTTTTAGTATGCCAGCCCCCGACGGTCTACACAGTTCTGCTGGGACAGGCCCGCAGTCTCTACAACTCTGAAACTGTCTTTAGGTGGCAGAGATACTTGTTTCTCCCCATGGCTCCTTGCAGGATATCCAGCCAAGCCAGAGCCCTGTGGGAGGTTTGTGTTGTACTCTTCCAGTGTGGAATGCCATTAGTAAATATTTGCAGTAACACAAGGCAGCTTTTCCCCAAACAAGATAATTTATTAATCACCTGGGGTACAGATTAGGCTAGAGAAGAAAAGATTAAGACAGAGACATCCTGCCAAGCTGATGTAAAATCCATCTTGACTCTCTCTCTGGGTAGGTCTACACATGCGGTGGTGTGTAGGGTACAGACACCATATAACTGCGTTGCTCAGGAGTGTTGATTTTCCACACTCCTGAGCAGAGTAGTTCTACCAACGTAAGTGACTAGTATAAAATCTTCATCTTAACTCCAGCTCAGAGCCACATGGCACCTTTTCCCTTTGTTCTCCAGCTCAAGGCTTTTGCTCTGCTTCCCTGCATAGAGGTGAGGGCGAAATCTCCTTCCTCTTGGATGTTAGTTACTGAGTTTGAACATCCCGTTGTCTCTGTGGGATCCTCCAATCACACATGTAGACTTCATTCCGTTTGTTAATGACTCTGGTCTCCAACCAGACGACTGTGTGAAACAAACACTCATCCCCTCCCATTACACTCAGTGGATACAATGTAAAACCAAGAGGGGAAACTGAGGCATTCATAGGAATCATAAAAATATTACCAAAATTCCCACATTTGTCTCAGCTTCAACGGAAAGTGTTGTCATGATAACAGTAGGGAAAGGGAAAAACGAGACCTGAGTTCTGCTTCTCCTTATGCAACAGACTTACTGCATGATCTTTGACAAGTAACTTAATCTTGTGCCTCAGTTTTCCCGTCTCTAAAGTGGAGATAATATTACCTGCCTTTGAACAGCATTTTGAGAACCCTCAGTGAAAGGTGCTACAGGGATCCAAGGTACTGTCGTTGTTGCTCCCTATGAGTGAAATCCTGGCCAGGATTTCACTGTGTGTGTGTGTGTGTGTGTGTGTGTGTGTGTGAGAGAGAGAGAGAGAGAAAACATACATGTATGATGTCTGCGCATGCATTAATGAGGATTGTATATGGCCAAATTCTACCCCTCAGATACACGTACATGGCTCCCATCTACTTTAATGAGAGTTGTGTGAGTAACCCACAAGCAGAATTTGTCCCAGCAGAATTCAGTCTCTGTTCTCAGTCACACTGGTACATGTCTTTGGAGGAAGGGATATGCAGCCTGGGGCTGTAATAACTTTTTGCAGATTTTTTGCAACACTGGAGGGTAATGCTAGGAATCTGCCCTTCTTCACCATGCCCAGACTCCATCCTCTCTCTACACATGCAGCCTGCACAATGTAGAGACTGGAGGGGATGGGGGTGAAGGGAAAGTGTGACAGTCTTATGGCTCGGTCTTGCAGCATAGGCATCTATGCAAGTATTTCCCTTTGTATACTTGCATAGATGCCTATGCTGCAAGACCGAGCCATGTTTTAAACATCTGCAGACTGTTGCATTTAATAGGTTCCCTCATTTGTAGTGTATAGCACCAAAGAAGCCAACATTATGACCCTGATTCTTCAAAGATAGTGGGGCTCTGCCTGCATCACTCTTTATGTACAAGAGCACTGTAACTTCCAAGGAAGTAGTATGGAACATGTGGCAATGAGAGGCAACTAGTGGGAGGGACACAAAGGAGTACCAGCGAAAGGGTGCGTGATTCCCCCCCCCCGCCCCGCCATGACTCCTTCCTGCCCCACTCCTCACATGACTCCTCCCTACCCCGCACCCCACATGACCCCCCCACAGCATGGCCGGAGGCTGCCTGGGAGAGTGCAGCCGCTGCATGCTGCACCAGGCATCATGGCCGGAAGAAGAGAAGCTCTGGTCCCACCTCTTCCCTTCCAGCTCTGGCCCTGCCCCTTCATCTCTCTGGCTGCTGGCCTTGTCCCCTGCCCTGGCATTTTGGGGAGGGTCATGGGGCCCTTCGGGCCCCTCCCCCCCCCACAGGTCGCCATTGCAAATGACTGAAATATTGGAGAGAGTAATTAGAATGCACTGATTGTAGCAGATGTTGCACCAGGTTTTCAAAAGTGCTCACCACCACAACTAGGGTCAGATTTTCAAAAGGTCTCAGCATCCACTAGCACCCTTGCTTTTCAATAGGAACTGCTGAGGACTCAGCTCTTTTGGCTATTTATTTAGGTGCCTAAATGAGAGTTGATGAGTGCCAAGGTGTTTTCAAAATCTGGCCTGGTATCTGTATTAAATAACATGACACAGTAGAGAAAGAGAGCACAGGAAATTCATATTTTTCCAATGCCGTCTCCACATATTGTATATTTGCTGTATGTTCCACTGTCATGTTAACAGAAGTATATTTCATAGTGATATTACTAAAATCAAGGGTTGGATTAGAGTATCCTATCTTTTTCTGATTATACAGATTTTAATTTTTTTCTTGTTTTTATAATACAAATAACAGATTACAAAATCCTACATGTGTATATATATTGATATACCTTTTGAACGCAGAAGAAACTATGGTGTGATAGTTATTTCCTCTATTAAATATACATTTGGCTTCTGACAATACATCATGCATATGCTGAATTTGTCAGAATACAGTTCTGGAGGAAATTGTGAACTGGATTTGCAATCTTAGTCGCTAGCCCCAGATCTTCAAAGGTATTTAGGTGCCTAACTCCCATTGATTTCTTTGTTACATTTTGGGAGGGTTATTGCAGAAGGACAGCGGGTGTATGAAGAATAGCTATCACAAGCGAGATTCTGGAATTTGACATTGAATTTCCAAAGGGGGGGGGGGGGAAGCCTCATTGGATTAAATTTGGATCCAAACTTTGGCAATTTGCCATTGCTGTAATTACATCCTGAATTAAGTAATAATGTCACACCACCCCAGAAATAATAAATATAAGGAAATGAAATATAGTATTTTGTATTTGTTAGCATGTTAGTGTTAGCCAAGTATTTCTACCAAACACACAACTATTCTATTATAGATTTTGTATATGCTGAAATAATGCAACAAGGTAGCTTTTGAGAAAAAGCAAGCTTTGTTTGACACAGCTGGAAGGACAATGCTAAATGTTTTGTATGTCTGTGATAAAATACATATTTGCTTCTTTTGTAATTATTATTTTAAAAATGTCTTAGGTACACAACATACGAGTATAAACTCATAGTACACAACGAGGTAGGATATACATCAAGTGAGGAAGTGATTGCTATTACGTTAGCAGGATTTCCAGAGAAGGGGAGTAGCCTCACTGTGCGAACTCTTAATCATACGGCTATAGAAGTGGAATGGACGAAACCAAGTAAGTGTACTTAGTATTTATTACGTTAATTAAATATTAACCTGTCATCAGTTATGGTGATCTGCATTGCACTGTCAGGAAACAAAATCCTTATCTTGATTAACTATTGCACTCACTGTCTCTGAAAGGGCCCTAAAGAAAACGGAAAGAACATGACCATTTTGCTATTTTTCTTGGTCACATTTCTTTTTAACTATACGTTATTTTAATGAGGGGTGGGGAAAAAGAGAGAATTTAAGCTTGTGGAGGTTCTTTTAAATCTATAAAGAAAGAGTACACAGTGTTCTGTTATCTTTGTGTATATTTTCATCCCTTTGTATGAGGATTTACACATTCCTTCAGAATGAGTGAAAATCTCTCTGTCTACTTATTCACTTACGTTCTGCCTCTTAACGTGAAGACCTACCATTACAGTAGTGGTAAACTTCATGCCTTACATGCAAATGATTTTGTAAGGACTGACTGGTGATGCTCAATAAATACAGGCTCTTTGTTTTATAATTGCATGCCTGAAGTAAGCATGCTTATAAAACCTGACAAACCTAATAGATCTGAAGCAGCTCACTGAAGTTTCATTACCTTAGTAATCGGAACCTCTGACCTTCTACATGTAGGTAATGCAATCTGGTTTTATTTTCATTCATACTTTTAAAATTTCCCAGGTATCTGTTTGTGAATGCAAAGGTTAAACATCAAGTGAGGGTCATTAATAGAAAGCCTTGTTGAATTATCATATTATTTCATTGCTAAATATGTTACACTACACAGATTGACTATTCTGTCTCCCTATAATGTTCCTTATTTTTGTAGTAATCATTTTGAAATCATTCTCTTGGTTTGTCAGTACCTAGGAAGACATGAAGATAACTTGCCCTGATATCCTTCTATTAGATTCTAACAATAGAGTGATTAGAGGGAAAATATACTGAGAATGACTGGCTTTTAGGGACGTAGAACCTGATCCTACACCACTGAAATTAAGGCAAATGGAAGCAGGATCATGCCTTTAATTATGAACTTCTGCCACCAAACAGTGTGTAATCTGAAAACATCTTTGTCTTCAACTTTTGATGATGTCATCATTTTATATCTCAGCAGGCTAGGTTGTGTTCTGGAAGAGCTATTGATATTTTGCCACTATCCTTCACTACCATGCAGTGTATCATAAAGTGATATGTTTCATTTCAAGCAATATATAGCAGGGCTGGTCAAAACGTTTTTTTTAGTTTGCCAGCTGTGGAAATGGAGTGTTGTGGCTGATCTGATCTGAAGTTGCATTGTTTACCGTTGAAAAGATAATTGCTCCCCCCAAGTCACTAAATGAGAGAAGGTCTCAGGAAGTTTACAGGAGGTACATGGAATCGCCAGTTTCATAGCTGACCCTGTACAATGAATGTTCCTCTATCTTGCAGCTAGTGATAGTGTACTTGGTTCGGAAGCATAGACCTGTCTTCCTAACATCAGAGAAACATGTTAGTATTGGGGACAAGACACAATTCAGAGAGAATGCCTTATAAATGCATCTGTAGGAAAACAGCTTTATTGAACATATATACCCAGCATAAGATCAGCCATACTGGGTCAGACCAAAGGTCCATCTAGCCCAGTATCCTGTCTTCTGACAGTGGCCAATTGCCAAGTACCCCAGAGGGAATGAACAGAACAGGTAATCATCAAGTGATCCATTCCCTGTCGCTCATTCCCAGCTTCTGGCAAACAGAGGCCGGGGACACCATCCCTGCCCATCCTGGCAATAGCCATTGATGGATCCATCCTCCATGAATTTATCTAGTTCTTTTTTGAACCCTGTTATAGTCTTGGCCTTCATGACATCCTCTGGCAAAGAGTTCTACAGGTTGACTGCTGCTACGTTAATGGTCTAAATACTAAAGGCCAGATTCTCATTTATACTAAAGCCCCTTTCCACCTCTCTAGCAATGTAAAGGAGCCTTTAAATGCACATAAATTACATTCACACCCACTTTAAGGTGACTATGCACTGCCAGAGTGATGTGAAGGGGATTCGGGTAAATAAGACTTAAGCCCTATATCTTAAATTAGTACCACAGGAGAGCCTGATTCTGCTCCCCTCACTCACCTCCTCTGTAAGGCTAGGCATAAAGCCTATGCACCATTTGAGTAGCAAATTTCACCTATTAATTAGTACCTTACTCCACAGGGAGTCCCATTAATTTTGATGGGGCTATTCGCAGAGAAATATACTAGTATATGCCAGTATATACCAGTATAAGTAAAGATGCAAAATCAAGCAATGAAGGTTTGGGGCAAGTATGGAAGAATACTGTTATTTCTATTTATATGGTGGCAATTTCTGAAGAATACTGTAGTGTTATTAATAAGGGTAGATATCAAGGAACATTGTTTAATCAGCAAAACAAATTCCATTGATAAGAACGTGTATTTTCCATATGATAACAGAAATCTACTGAATATGTCCCCTTTAATCTCCCAGACATTTATTGATGTTTCTTTCTTTCCCAGCACTGCAAGATTTGCAAGGAGATGTTGAATATTACATCCTTTTCTGGAACTCCACTACATATAACAATTCTCTGAGCATCCAGGCCAATGTAAACTATGCTGTCATTGGCAACCTGCATCCCAACACAGAGTATCAGGTTTTTGTTCAAGTTTTCAATGGCGTCCACAGCATCAACAGTGAAGTGGTGCACGTGACTACTTCAGATGGAGGTTGGTTCGTCCTGAAAGCAGCTTGGCTTAAAATCTGAGAATGAAATTGATTGATTTTTGTTTGGGTTGAGATCAGTCATCCTTTCATTATAAAAATTTCCGGTATAAAAGGGAAAAGGGCTAAAACGCTAAAATGCTTAAGTGCTAGTTGTCATCAAATGGCAGATCAATAAAATGTCCCACTGAGACAGAAGCACAAAGCTCTAATAGCGGATATTAACCCAGTTTGTTCTCATCTTCCTTTGTGTACTACGATCTATGTACACTATATTTGGAATGGAGTTCATGTCAATAAATGGTGAAATTTAAAAACAATTAATGGTTTTTAAAAAGATTTGCTCTGTGAAGCGGTGTGCTTTTGACATGACAGTCAAATGCAGGACCTTTCCTGAGTCACCAGAAATGTAAGGTGCAAGTTCAGCCTCTGAGAAAATTTCCCTATGAGTCATTTCCAAGCCAGTTGGCTGGCAGGGGAGAGAAAAAAACACTTGTGAATCTGAAATGTGTTTGGAATGGTCTTTCTAATCTTTTTGGCTTTATAAAGTCTCATTATAAACATTATAATATCATTATCTCAGAAGCAAGTGTTCCAGGTCATTAGCAAAGCACTTTAAGTGAGGATTCCATTTCCTTGGTGATGCCAAAGGTCAGCACCTTTTGTTTATAAAATAGAATTGATCGCAAGGGCAATTTTTCAACTGGTTAAGATGGGCTCTTAGGATAAAAATAGGTCTTTGCATAGTTATTTCTGACATGCTTTAATAATTGTGTAATTTAACGCTAAGGAAATTTTTTTTTTTTAGCATTAGACTTCATCATTGCCTATGGTAATCAACATTCAAAACCATTTACATAATGACAATATTGCATATTACTTCATATTGCTTGACTTACAAGGCTCAGAACATCAAAGAATTTGTCACTTTCCACCAGGCGCAGTGTATTTTTGTGTTAGTTTTTGCTTGAAAAGCAAAATTGCATCTTTTTGAGAGGGGACGGGGGGCATAAAAATAACAACTGTGTGTTGGCAGTACAGATGGGTGAATAATTTATCATCATATCCCACTGGTCACATACCATTGAAGATTAACACTATGCTGGTGGTATAAAGCATTTTACCACCAACTCTCATAGTTTCTAACTGAGAGTATAATAAGCCAATTTACAGAGAACTACAGACTGTGATAACTTCATCAGAGGAAAGCAGATAAGCAGTGAACCCTTTGCTAAACCTAAACACTAATCTGCATTTGGTTAAACAAGTGCTTTTACAGAGACAGCTGGAGTTTATTCAGTTTCTTCCTTTATTTCTAGAGCCTGAGGGCATGTTCCCTCCAGAGGTTGTCATCATCAACAGTACAGCTGTACGTGTCATCTGGACATCGCCTTCAAACCCAAATGGTGTTGTCACAGAGTATTCTATCTATGTAAATAATAAGCAGTACAAGACTGGAATGAATGAACCTGGGTCCTTTCTTTTAGGAGACTTGTCTCCATTCACTATATACAATATACAGGTCAGAACAATTTTGTTTTGCAGGCTGTGCAACTTGTATTAATTTTACATAAAATATGTGTAGTTCAGGACAGAATTGTGAATATAGGGACACACACGTCTGTATGGATACAGGGATGGAAGTGACCTCTCTCTCTCTCTCTCTACATTTCTATGAGTCAATGATAGAGAGATTAATACATGCCATAAATGTTTGTATCTTTATATAAAAAATACTAATACACAAATAATATATATATATATTATTTATTACTATTATATAATATTAGAGACAGTATAGACCAGTTCATATATGTATTTGTAGATATGTATTTTACACACACACATTTATTTTCAGCATAATTTTGGGTCCATATACAATTTTCATATTTCTTCTTTTCACCCTCAGAACTCCATTTGATTTCGCCTAAATTCCATATGCTATGACATTAGCAAAGCCCCAGTATATATATATAGCATATATTCCATATATATGGAATATATTCCATATATATATATATATATATATATATATATATATATATATATATATATATATATATATATATATATATTACAAGGAGGAAAAGAGTCTACTCCTACTCATTAAAAGAAAATTGCCATTGTTTTAGAAACATCAGGCATGCATAATATATCAGCACAGAGAAATAATGATATTGCATTTGTCATCCTTTTATCATCTTTTTTCCCCCTCCTCTTTCTGTGGAGGAAGCAGCACTGAGCCATGAAATCATAATGGTACTTTCTTACGCTGTTGAGAGCAACATCTTTTTCTTTCTGTCTTTCTCTGACTCCCTCTCTTCAGGTATCTATCAAAAGTCAAAATGCTGTAGGCATTTCCTAGAATATAAGCTCAAGGAAAAACAGATATTTATCTATTTAGCGAATTGTATTGATACACTTTAGAAAGTGCAGTTTGCTGGCTCCTAATTGTAACTAGTCCAGACTTAGGTTGCATTATGTATGGAAAGGTCTTGGCAGTACTCATGTATACTCTGTTCTAAAATTTGCATCCAGTTACTACATGCCATAAATAAATGTCACAAGCAGGCACTCCATAACAGATTTCTATGTTCCAGCCCCTCTGTAACAGCAAACCTCCATCCATGAATACACATATGACTTTCCCAATGCTTCTTGGAAACACATTTGTCAATAGTAATGCAAATTCAGAGTACTGCCACACTTATGGACTCTCAGTATTAATATACCATAGTCACCTTCTGTTGCTTGCAATATTAATTGTTTTCCTCCGTAGCACTTCAGCTTTCTCAATCTTTGTATTGGGCCAATGTTCAGAACAATCTACTAGGTAAAATCAGGCTATTCAGCTGGGACCTTTTTTTGATGTATCATTTCGCTCTCCCCACCATGCACCTTGGAAACAACATTATCTGGATGTGTGTCTGTCTGACTGCTTATCTTCATGTATGAGCTCTTGTTTGTTTCTGCTGCTGTGTATTGCATGACCTCTCTGTTGCTAATGTAGGGGTGACATTACCATTCTTCACTTGTCATCTTTCTTCTATATATTTAGATTAGTCTCAGGAATAGAAGGAGTAGGTGGTTATTTTCTTGTGAGATT
Source organism: Mauremys reevesii (assembly GCF_016161935.1). Classification (NCBI taxonomy): domain Eukaryota; kingdom Metazoa; phylum Chordata; order Testudines; family Geoemydidae; genus Mauremys; species Mauremys reevesii. The sequence goes on from NC_052625.1 coordinate 49,311,003, forward strand.
TTTAATAGCAAAATATATTATTTGTATAGGATTTTTCATCTTCAAAGTACAGTACAAACATAAAATAAACATCCTTGTGAGGTAAAATTCCCCACGTTTTACAGAGAAGAATCTGATAGACACTGGAAGGTGAAGTGACTTGTTTTAGGCCAGACAAGAGATGAGAGTCAAAATGAGAATTTAGAAGTTTTTGATCTCCTAGTCCATACTGTTTCTCAACATTATGTGCCAGAGTCTACTGTTACGAACATCAATAAAACCTGCAGTAACTGTATTGACTCCTTTGTAACTGAGAGCAGAAGTTAGCACCAGATATATAAATATAATCATACCCAGGACAATAAAAGAGCACAATATCTGAGCACTTATCTTAAAATTATATTTTCCTGGTTATGTAGAATTCAGTGATCGGGAGGAAAAACTACTTTAAGGGGGGCAGGAAGGCTAAACAAGTAACAGTGTTAGTTAACTTCTGCAACTGGATTTTTACAAGTATCATTCTTTTGCACCAAGGTTGAAGTCTGCACAGTGTACGCTTGTGTGAAAAGCAATAAAACCCAAATTACAACTGTGGAAGATGAGCCAAATGAGCTGTCAGCACCCATAATACATGTCCTCAGTCCAAGGTATTGTACTGTATTTGTTTTTCTTAAGTCACAACTACTTGTAGCCACAGTGAAAAATATAATTTGATGATTTGTTCCTTCATTTCAGAATAAGGAGCATTAGAAAAATTAAAATATAGGTACAAGATCTTCCTAATTTCTTTGCTAGTGGTGGTCATTTTTGCTATTAGAATTAGGCCAGCTGAGCTACTGAAAAAAACCCTCTCGTGTTTAGCTGGCTGCATGTACCTGGTTATTGGTCATCAATTTGTGATATTACTGAATAAGAGGCAATATAAATGTAAGGCAGCTAAATGAAGGGATGTGGGAGAATGAAAATCATCAAACTTACCATTTGGTAAGGGGAGGGGAATGAATGTGGAAAAGAACCATTTGACACTGATAATGGAAGCTAAGGTAACTGTGAGAGAAACGGTCACACATCATGACGATAAGAATTAATAAACCATCTTAAAAGGTGTGTGTGTGTCTGTGCCTCCTGTCTGTTTGCAATCTGTGTCTCCTCTCCCTCTCCCTCTCTCCCCCACTCATGGACAAACTTCTTAACAGTAATAATAGTGCCAGGCTGGCAGACTCCAGAGGCAGCCAAGTAGTGACATACATAGTAATTCTTTTCCTTAAAAGAACCATGGTAGGAACTAACATTTTCCAAAGGAGAGGCTATAACTAATGGACATACAGTGCCAAAACATTTATCAAAATTACACCAACCATAAAACAGCCTCCTGCTTCTTGGTGTGATTTTATTACACTTCTGGGCATGGAGGGCCTGTTAGCTATGTTTCTTTTGCAGAAACAACAAAATTATCTTTTAAATACACCTCTACCCCAATATAACGCTGTCCTTGGGAGCCCAAAACTCTTACTGCGTTATAGGTGAAACCGCGTTATATCGAACTTGCTTGATCCCCTGGAGTACGCCCCCCGCCCCCCCGAGCGCTGCTTTACCGTGTTATATCCAAATTCGTGTTATAACAGGTCGCGTTATATCAGGGTAGAGGTGTAACTAAAATCTAATATCTAAGCCTTCAGAAATGGTCAGCAGAATGGATTTACTCTCCCAATATTTAAAAGGAATTTCTGTTTGCTGTTTATCATTTCTACATTTTCCTTGAATTCTATATTTGTCTCTGAATAAGGTAATCATTTGGTGAAATTAAGCTTGCTATTTTTCTGTCACACATACAAAGCTTGTTTGATGATAAGAACTTAATTCAGGATCTCATCTTGTGCCCTTGGCTTTAACTTTATGTATGCCTTTGTCTGTATTGTCTGTACTGCAAACACTTATGTGTGTTTCTGCTATTATTTACAAACTAAATATGTCATAACACATGAGTGCAAAAAGATCAGAAATACCTTCCAATTTTATAATCTGTTCAGCCAGAAACAGACTGTTTCTACATTGCCTTTCCCTACATGTCATATTATCATCAGCTGTTCTTATATCCCAAAAGAATACTAACTACTGATCGATTGCCCGGACATGTCTGGCCGTGGCCTACATGTGCCCCGGGTAGTTCATTTATTTGCCACGGTGGATTTGCTAGAGTGGAATTTAATCAATAGCTAATTCATTAATTCTGGTCCTCGAGTATGTAGGGACTGTGCAGTATAAAAATGGCTGGCTGGCTTCAGCTTTGATTGAAATATGACAAACACAGCAGCTGACAGCTTCAGCAGGTGCTGGACTGAATATGAATTTTGCTTATTTATCCTCCATAAAGGATTAAGCTTAGGGGGAAAATTCCAGTTTGTATAAACAAAAGGATATTTTAATATGTATCTGCCAACAGACCAAAAAAACGGCATTTCTAGAGTGTGGGCTCATGAGAAGGATGAGATATAGCACAGATCATGCAGTTTATTGTCCTTAATTGGAACCCTGGCAGTTTCTCCACTTCTGAATCAGTTTCGGGGGCTGTATTATTGATGAGAAAGCTGTAGGATAATGTCTTTGTAGCATTCACAAATAATTGTTTTCAAATTTGCCTCCTGGTGCTGTATGACATAAATTATAATTTCACCCACCAACTTTTTAGAAGTCTTTCTGATAACAGCTCTATCCAGGCTGTTCTAATGAAGGTTATTCCACCATCACCATTATGAATACCGTCTTCCCCCACCATCCCCAACAGTTAGTAACTCAGCTTCAGGCTGAAACTTGGCACAAAATGTTACAGTCCAACATTTATTCTTTTTTTTTAATGCCAGTCTTGAAACACAAAACTGTATGGAACCCATTTGTGAACTCCTTGTTCATTTTTCTTATTCAGTCATAATTCCCATTGCAATCAAGGGTGCAGTTTGCCTAAGTAAGGCAGTTAGGATTAATCCCTATGTGAGAGCATTTAATTTCAGTACTAGAAGCATGCAGCTCTTCTCTCACCATGCCACGCACTTTCCAGCTGACCACTGGTTTGGGTAGTGGACTAATCACTTTCTCTGTTTTGAAAATCAGTTTTCGCTTTTTAAAAAACAGATATTTCTTTCTTTCTTTCTTTCTTTCTTTCTTTCTTTCTTTCTCAAAGGTGATAAACTCAGCCTTCCAGAAAAGTACATAATGGCTGTGTTGCTTAATAACAACTCTGACCACTCCAGACAAGTAGGGGGCAGTGCCGATGAACCCTATTGGGGGTTCCATTCTGTTCTGAACTAAGAGGTTGGCGGCTGTGATAAGGAGCCTGAGGGCTAGGGGATACACTACAGAGAAATCCTCAGAGCTGTCTGAAAGAAATAAAAAGCCCCTTAGGTGCTTTTGGGGGAAGCAGAACTTACAAGTGCACATGTGGATTATAGAGCTACTGCATCAATCCAGGCCATGACAAATGAGTAAGAATTATCCTGAGGATCTGTGATCTTCAAGCTAAAAATTCTCTAATAATAAATACTTAGTTGTATAGCACTTAGAACCTGTTGCTCTTAAGGAGCAAAGCACTATTTACCTGATTCACAGTCCCAGCAAGTCTGTGTCTTGGTTATTGTGTCCCTAAATATCTAAATCCTGTTGTCCTTGATACAAAAGACTCCCTCTGCTACGGAGAAGTGGTGGTCTAGAGAGACAGTAATTCAATATATGTGATCCCTAATTAGGAATTTATTTTCCCCAATGATCATTACTGGTAAGAATACTAACAGTGTTCCCCTCTTTTACCATTTTATTGTGAATCTCATAATTTTTGGTATTTTTCTTAAGCCCCCCACTCCCAAAGTTAGTTGATTATGTGAGAATCTTAAGATTTTTTTTAAAGTAAATGTCTAGCCCTCATCCTTGAGGAGAAAAGCTTAAAATATGAACCCTAAAGACTCTAACATCAGAATCCCCAAATTACTTGTTTTTAAATCTCATAATGTTTAAGACAAACTAATGATTTTGGGCACGGGTGGGGCTGGCTTATGATTTTTGGATCCTTGGGGTTGCTGATACTATAATAATCAAACTCCCAATAACTAGAGCTGATCAAAGTTCAGGTATTTCAAAATTTTGTTTTATTCTCTATGGGGACAAAAAGTTGAAATATTGAAATATTTGTAGAATGGAAAATTCTGAAAATGTTTGATTCAGAAATGTCTGATTAAACATTTCTGATTAAAATGAAATATTTCAACATTCCTGAATCAAAACGTTTCATTTTGGTTTGTTGAACTAATCAAAACATGTTGTTGAGGTCAGTTTGAAATTAATATGTCCTCCTGAGGTGCTTCAGTGCCTCCTGGGAGTTGTAGTTCTGGTGCCTCATGTCAAGATTCTCTTCTATTGGTCAGGCTCCCCAGCTGCACTATATCTCCCATAAAGCATGGGTCCCTGGTTCTATCCTTAGTGCGTTAGCAAAGATGACAGCTGTCATATAAGTGGGGGCTGAACTCTGCTGGGCCTCAGCTGCTTGGGATGAGTTTCCTCCATCCAGAGGAAATGTGTAAACCACAGAGACTGACATCCCCATCTGTGCCAATCCAGAGGATGTGATTCTGTTACAGCTCCCAACTACAGAGTCTGGCTCTTTAGCTCAAGCAGTGGACAGTCAAGAATCTATAGCTGTGGAGGCCCCCAGTTCAGTCTCTGGTGTGTTGGCCAAGGTGACATTTGTTACACAAACACAAAGCTTACATGCAACGTAAGTCCTATGCAGACCTGCTGAATATAAATCTATCTTAAGTGGTGCATAGTCCTTGTCTGGGTCCTCTGGACAGGGGTAAATTTCACCTGAAAAGGACACACTGAAGGGCGTGAGCATGGCTGAAACAAATTTATTAAAGAATTTGGGCAAGTATTTGCAGAGTTATTTTAAATAATATTCACTTAGCTCTAGTTGTATCTGTGGAAATAGAATAATAATAACGTGCTTGCTTTTTAAGCAGTAGCATACATTGAGCCCTATATAAGAGGTAAAATGCTCAAACCATTGTACGAGGTTTTAGACATGTGATTCCGATTGACTTTAGTGAGAAATGTGACTTGCAAACCTGTAAAACCCTGCAAAATGCTTTGAAAATTTACCCCGAGGGTCTGAGTGAAACTCTCAAACACAAAATCATTCAGCGGTATGGCTAGAAATGTTGGCTTTGCCATGGTATTGCAGTATGCAAAGGCTGGAAGAGAGTCACAATGGTATGAATAAAGGTTGAAGTGCTAGCCTTTCTTTTCTTTTTTTCTCCCCTCTTCAGCTTTCTCTGTATATTTTCCTGCTTTTGTGGGTTTAAAGCAGACCCTGGAATGTTACTTGAGTGTAGGGCGGTTTTTTTCGATAGTTAAATATGCAGTGAATACAAAATAGCCATCTACAGAATGTGGAATTAATTCAGTGAGTCAGATGAAGACCTCAGAATAATAATGGTGACTCTACAAGTCACCTATGAAGTTATTCCTTCATAGGTGACATTAATTCTCTCTCTGCAGATGCATACTGCTATGTGTGTTCCTCTGTTTATACCTCAAGGAAGTGAAATAATAGTGCACTGTTATTTTTATTCTGTTAAGATGTCAAAGTTTATCTCAGCTGCTGTTGTTTGAGTGTAACTGTCTTGGTTTAAATTAATGCTAATTTATGATGTCACTGGCATTCTGACAGTGGCTGTGTAATTGGGCTATGGAGATTTTAAAAAAAATGTATTGTGGGAATAGTAAGTACTAGACAATTTTATATACAGATAGGAGGACTGGTATGTAGCAATAATCCTGCACTTCAGTCTATTACCTAAGTGAGAATGTCACCTGATGTACAGTGAGAGAAACACAAAACAGCCTAAATACATGTAAAGTGGTGATCATAATTGTGCTAGAATATGAAACTTTAATAACATTTTCATTCTGAATATCCATGTGAAAAATGTTTTAACATGAAATTTTTTAGGGGAGAGGGTGTTCTTATTCCTTTTAGTGGCAATTTTGAGATCTTTCCTTTGAAAAAATAGAATGCTGTTTTTAGTAATGCTGGGTCTGATCCTGGAGACAATACTCATGGCTTTGTAATGGTGACCAGTGTTCTACAGACTAAACTGATTTTTTTCCTTTAGTCCTCCTATCTGTATATAAAATTCATTCTCTTCTAAACTGGATAATCTGATGCTAAATATTGAAACCAAGGACTAGATTGTGCCTTGTAGGCACTCTGTTGGATATATAGTGCAGAATCACACCTTTCACACGGGAGATCCAGGAGCCTTGAATCCTTCATACTATACACACTTGTTTTTCACTTCTAGCTTTATTTCTGAATGAAAGAAATTCAAACTTGGAGAAATATTGCATACTGAGACACATTCTAAGTCTGAAGTTTTTAAAATTCATCATGTTGAGTTATGTGACCACCAAAAAGATAAAACCAAACAATTTTGCTAACGCAGAAAAAAGATACATATTTTTTCATTCTTATCTAACTCAAAGGGCTCAACACATTGTTTTTGGTTTTCTTTAATTCTCCAATGAGGAGGGAACAATTAGAAGACATTTCAGACCAAAAGGAATTATTTTGTGAAAGTTATTAACAAATGAAAAGATTGGTTTACAATGGAATGTCTATCTCAGCTTTGGCAATGGTGCTACTACCCGATGCTACAATACATCCTAGAGTCATAGAAGCTGGAGATAGGAAATGTCTACTGTATTATGTCTTCTAATCCATTCCACTGCCAGGGTATGACTTATTCTATATTAAACTGGACAAAATGCTAGAAAATGTTCTGTAAGGAAAAATCTTGTATTAGCAGATACCTAGACAGGATGATCTAATTGGTCTTTTATATCTCTAAGTTTTTAGGTGCTTTGTCCAGTCCATGTAAGGAGTTCATTTTCCCAAATATTATCAATTTGTTCTAGTTTACTACTTTTTTGGCTATTAAAGATTTTGTTAATTTAACAATTTAGAAAGTGATTTTTGACACTTTTAATAATTCCACTCCATATGACCAATATAACAAGAAACTGCTGGAGACTTCTAAATTAATGTGAATATCAGCAGAAGCTCAACTAAAAATAGAAATATTAAATTAATTGTTGTACCAGATATTAATTATTCTATTTACTGTAGATCTCTTCAAATTGACTGGGCATCACCAGGACAACCGAATGGCATTATTCTTGGATATGATCTCTTACGTAAAGCCTGGCGGCGGTGTATTGTAGCCCAGCAGCTACCAATGAACCAAAGCAATAGACCATGCCTATCACTGGAATGTAAGATACATGAAAACATCTGTGGAGACCAGTGCTATCATCCAGAGTCTAAGGTACTTGCAAATTGCATATATTTAACTTAATAGTCAAATGGAAGATCATATATCTAGAATCAAAGAATGCAGACTGGAAAGCAGTGACACTGAAAAGTATTTAGGGTCATAGTGGACAAACAACTTAACATAAGCTCCCAGTGCAATGTTGTGGCAAAAACGCTAATGTGATTCTTGGAAGTGTGAAGAGGGGAATAGTGAGTAGAAATAAGGAGGTGATTTTTACCTCTGCATACAGTATTGTTGAGAATGATACATACTGTATCCAGCTCTAGTGCCCACATTTAAGTACCTTTACAGGGAAAAAATATGAGGTACTAAAAGGCTCTTTAACCTATGGAGAAAGGCATAACAAGAACCAACGCCTGGAAATTAAGTTAAGCCAGACAAATTCAAATTATTAATGAGGCACAATTTTTGACAATAAGTGATTAACCATTGGAACAAACTACCAAGGAGAGTGGTAGATTCTCCACTTCTCGATGTTTTCAGATCAAGGCTGGATGCCCTTCTGGAAGAGATGTTTTAGTCAAACATAAGTTCTTGGGCTTTACAGGCATCAGTTCCATGGGTGAAGTTTTGTGGCCTTTGTTGAAAAAGGTCAGACTAGATCACCTAATGGTCCCTTACAGACTTAAAATCTACAGTTATATGAACCTTTTTCTCTGAGAAATTTTCCCAGGAAAAGTATAAACTCCCCCTACTACAATTTATCCTAATCAGAAGAAATCCTGTAATTAACTAGTTAGTGTATGTGTACCACTGGCTTGAGTGGATACAGTCAGAACTGCTCAGAGGTGTGTTAAATACCTTATACTGCAAATAGCTAAAGGAGATACTTCATTAGCTCAGGTAGTAAGGGGCTGTGCTTTTTGAAGTATATGAGGATCTAAGTCCTTTCAGCACTGTCACTATGAAATTCTAAGTAGTCATAGTGTGAAGCATAGAGACCATAGTGAAGTTTCTAGGTTTGCAATTACACTGTAGTACACATGTCTATTTGAAAAAAACCTATGGGGAAAGTCATGAAGTGAAGCTTAAAGCTTTGTGGTGTACATTTAACTCTTATCATTCATCATAATTTTCATGACAAATATTAGTTTATTTGGATGATTAGGTGCCTTTCAAATTCTTCCTTGATTGAATGACTTGATTCTGCTTTACAGCAAATCTATTTAGATTCAGATACAAGTGGGTGGTTGTTTACATGACAATAATGAGCAACTCTGAATGGAACTATCATGATTTATCAGGAATATTTTTAAATTATGGTCATTTGCAGATTAATCAGTTGCTGTTCAGGAGTTGGATCAATAGTGCAGCCAGACAGTAGGAGTCTGTAAATGGTTTTTATTGACAAATGAGGTAGAAAACTCTTAGTTTGAGGGTAAGATTTAATGTAATGAAATAATGTCGCTATTTGTCAACAGCATCATCCTGCGTTCAGTGTCTAAAGCTAACTGTGTATTCACAAGATTCACTGTCAGAGGAGACTGTAATTAAGAAAGTGAGTTATTTGAGGGATTCAGATCAAAATATAAATTATTCCAGCTGACATAGGTTTAGCTTTGGATTCAATGGAGTGCCACGCACCTAGCGTTTGTGAAATCTTACTGCTGACTTATGAGCATGATTTTGTTCTGAAATGTAAATGAATTTATGGGGGTTTTTGTTTGTTAGTTTCGAGAAACAAATGTAAATATTTAATAAAATGTAGCATGTGGATTATTTTTAATACTTCCAGGGATGATATAAAGAAAAAAATATGTATCTACCCCTTACCTATGCTACTTACACTGAATTATTTGCGGTTTACTTTGTTTTTCTTCACTCAGTTTTCACAGTGACTTTTAGGATGGAAAATTTCAGTCTCCTAGAGCGAGAGATACAAGGTGGGTGAGGTACTATCTTTTATTGGACCAACTTCTGTTGGTGAAAGAGACAAGCTTTCAAGCTTACACAGAGCTCTTCCTCAGGTCTGGGAAAGGTATTCAGAGTGCTGCAACTAAATACAAGGTAGAACAGATTGTTTAGCATATGTAGTTAGTACATTCCAAGGTGAAGTGTCCCGATAACACTTCGCCAGTCATAGGATAACAAGAAGGGGCGAGGGGTAGTGGGTTTGTAACCAGATATAAATTGTTGTAACCAGATATAAATCTGGTGTCTTTATTAAGACCATGATTTTTAGTGTCTAACAAAGTTATGAGTTTAAGCTCCCAGGCTCATCTTTTGAAGGTGTTGAGCTGGTTTCCTTTAAGGACAAGGACTGAGAGATCAGATAAGCAGCGATGGTTTTTTGAAAAGTGTTTGCCCTTGGGTGATGTGGTGGTTTTGTCTTTTATCATTTTTCTGTGTGAATTAATTGGAGTGTAATGATTATTTGGCTTCACCCACATAGTTGCTATTGGGGCATTTAGTGCACTGGATGAGGTATAGCATATGTTGTGATAGTCCCAAAGAAGAGCTCTGAGTAGCTCTCTTTCACCAACAGAAGTTGGCCCAATCAAATATATTATCTCACCCATCTTGTTTCTCTAAGATCCTGGGATCAACATGGCTACAACACTTCAAACAGTCTTTTATAAATACTTGCATTTTTTATGTTTTAAATACATCTTTGTTAGTTTTATTTTTCTGCTATGGTGTTCATCACTGTACTAACTGAGCACCTGACAAACACTAATACATTTAGTCGCATAACTGCCTTCTGAGGTAGTTACCCTCCTATGACAGACAGGACACTTCATGTTTGTAAGCACTACTGTTATTTCCTGAGTCCACTCTACCAGAGGTTGTATTACTTATTGTTTGCACTTTGGTAGTGCTCAAGACTCCTAGAAGACCCTTCTTCTTCTTCTTTTTCTTCAGGATTTGGTCCTATTGAGCTAGGCGCAGTGCAAGCATTTATTACTATTAGTGTGGGATTAGGGCCCTGGGAGTAATTTAAAATAGACAGTGACAGAGTGCTAGCAGCCTAGAGCTGACCCAGCGTTCTGGTCACTAAGGTACTAACTATCCCTACCCCCTAGTGTGGATTTAAGGTGGAGGGAGGATGCGTACTTAATGGCTTAATTAGACAGAAAGCTGCTAAGCTAATATGTATGTTCACACTGGGATAAAAGATCAACAGCATGGCTGCAGCTGGCCCCTGGCAAGATGACTTGGGCTGGAGGATTTTGGGCTTCAGGGCTATAAAATTGCAATATAGGCATTGGGGCTCAGGCTGGAGCCCTGCCTCTGAAACCATGAAGGCGTGGGTCTGAGAGCCCAGGCTCCAACCCAAGCCCCAGTGCCTACACTGCAATTTTTAGCCATGGGTGGAGGGTTTTTTGGTTTTTTTTCCCTAATCGCAGTGTAGACATACCCAATGACAGCAATCAGCCCGTCAGCTGGGAACAGGGAAGAAAGTGCAAGGGCAGAAGGCTGGAAGGGGCCATAGGAGACAGGATATCGAGAAGAGGAGATCTTTCCCTCTCCCTCCCCAGAGAGTGGGCAAAGAGGGAAGTTTATTTCTAATTGTATGTCCCTGCCTGAGGTTGTACTGGTGAACTAGTGGAGAGGACTCCATAAATAACACAGTGGTGCTTACAATTGTGGAAGTGCCCAGGCGGTTTCAGGTGGTCCAAAGGGCAAAGACTGCCATGTCACAAAGACCTATATAAAATACCAATTCATTCATGCAGGTGACTTGGTGAAAATATTGTCCCCTTATCTTCTCTACTGTGGATACTCATCACAAACCAGTGCTTGGCCTGCTGTAATACAATTTGCCAACAGTCCCAAAGGGCCTGTGGGAATCACCGTGGGACACTCTATCACCACTTTATACGTTTTAATGTAGCTGGGTGAAATTTTTCAGCTGAAACTTTTTTTGAGAAAAAAATGCAGGTTCAGGTTGATAAAACTTTAATTGATTCATGTTGTTTCAGCAAATTATTTTGGTTAAAAAACCAAACAAACCAAACAACCCCTACAAAAAAATTTCTGAACAAGTCAAAACATTTCATTTTGACATTTTCTAAATTAAACATTTTGATTTTTCCTATTTAGAAATTTCCTTTCCCTTTTTTTTTTTAAGTTTTAAAATGCCTGAAATCAAAATGAAATGTTTAATTTCGGGTTGAATTAAATGTTTTGTTTGGCCTGAAACCTAAAATGAATTTTTTTTCCAACTTTTCAGTTTGCCAACAATTCTGGAAATTTTTGATTTTGGGTTGATTGAAAACAGTTTTTCCCCATGATTTTTTTTACAACTGTCAGCAAACCAAAAAATCCCTGATTAGCACAGCTCTAATTTAAATGTCCAACTAGGGGCATGTCCTGCCCATTCTGCTTCTGAAATGCAAATAACATTCCCAACATATTGATGGTGTTGTTGCCTTCCTCTGAGCCAGGCATCCACATAAAATTTGGCCACTGACGAAAGAGTGGGCCTGCGTGTGAATGATTTGGGGGGACAATATCCACACAAGCTGGTTGGGGCACAGCTAAGTCTGAAAGGGCTCTGATTAAATGGGTAATGAGACTTTGAAGAAGACCTGTGGATTTTCAAATGCAGTTGTCACGACTGCTGTGCTACTGAGTTCTTCCTATGGCACCCTCAGAGGCTACCCTGTTGAACCACATTTGATTCGTTCTTTTTCCTCTCACTCTCCTTCAAGTGAAACCTGGTTACTTCATACCCTCCCTCCTAAGCCAAAATCAGCTTTTCCCAACTCTTGCTCCCTTTTGCATAAAACTCAACTACTTCAGCCAACACGTGCCTCCTGAGCCACATCTGCTTGCTCAACAGCAATCATCTAACTTTGGTCACAGAAACCTCATGCTGAGCTGCAGTCTTCTCTTTCCTTCCCCTTCCACTCCCTTTCATATGGGCTTTAACTAGTGGTAATTGGGGCAAACATTGGCAAAGTCATCTTTGAAATATGGCATGGAATCTCCCTCAAGCAAGCTGGCATTTCACTCCATTTATTAATTGTATATTTTATGCAAGAAACGATGGGCCTGATTTTCCTCTCACACCAGTTTTATTCTGGTGTAATTCCACTGACTGAAATGGGGTTAAGCTTGATTTGTACAGGTATTAAGTGAGAGGACAATCAGTCCATTTGTATGTAATTAAATTGGAGATCCAGTGGTATGTATTAACATTTTTCCTTAACTGTTGATCAAAGGGTGACATTTTGCAATATCAGTTTGGTTGCTATGGGACACTGGAACAAAGGGGCTGTGTTCTTTGTTCCTTATATACAAAATAAGAGTGTTAAAACACAATTCCACCCCCAACAAAGAAGCCCACACTTCAGTAATAGGAATACAATGTGTCAAATAATCTTTTATTCTGTGTGAGTCACTGTTAAATTTTAAATCCATGCACATGCAAAGGACCGTGGATGAGGTAGTTTAAAGCCTCATCCAAAGCCCACTGAAGTCAATGGAAAGACTCCCATTGACTTCAATGGGCTTTGGATCAGGTCCCAAGTTTAGTCCTATTTAATTTGTTCTGCACTTGTTGAATCTTGTAAACCTGTTGAACTTATTCAATAAAACTCCTTGGGATGGCATTTATTTATTCCTTCATCAAAATACACTCTTATGCCGTCATTGGACAGGTGCGTGATGCCTGAATGCCAAAAACCATCAGGGCCGCCCAGAGGAATCAGGGGGCCTGGGGCAAAGCAATATCGGGGGCCCCTTCCATAAAAAAAAAGGTGCAATACTATAGAATGCTATATTCTCGGGGGGGCCCCTGTGGGGCCCGGGGCAAATTGCCCCACTCCCCCCCACCACCCCCGGTGGCCCTGCAAACCATAGGAAGACAAGCTTTACTGAAAAGCTGACTGTCGAGCTCCTGGCTTACAATACATCTGTGGTTTGCTTGACAGGAGGGCCTCATTTGTATAATCACATATGAAATATACACTATGTGACAATACCTCGTTTTCAGTCCCAGGATTGTTATGCTGGTGTTTTCAGTCTGCTGAAGTTCATAACGCTCTCTTGCCCAGGTGTCGTTACTAATGTGCGTTGCCCACACAATCCTATTCACACTTGAAATTTAAAAGGACATGAGCCAATTGAACAAACATCCTCTGGAGTTCTGAGCGGCTCCACCCAGCAGCTAAGATACCTGAAGTTCTGAAGGTACTTCTTCATTGCCTGTGTAGCTATACCACCTGAACTGTCCTGCTGTTGCTATGTGCATCCTGAATTTAACAAAGCAAGCAATGAGAGATTGTCACAATAAAAACAATTAATTAAACTAGTGTTGTATAGAGAAATAATTTCATTAAGCAATGGCACATGAGTTTGAATAACAACAATGGTCACAGTGTACAGTTCAGTGCCTAAAACGAGGCTGAATGGAAGTGTTAATACAGCTGCAGTACTTTTATTTTCAGCAGCGACAAGCTACATAAATCTGCTGTTAATGAACTAATCAAACGTAGCTCTGGCATTACTAAGAGGTGCAAGCTTGCCCCTTGACTCATCATAATTAATACATGAATGCCATTTATTCAAAACATTGTCAGGACTCATTTCTTTAAGAAGAACAGCAGCAAAAATAGTGGCTCTATACCTAGCCTCCAGAAATAGCTCAACCTCACAGGCAGGACTCTTGGACATTAAGGCAGCATCACAAGGCACATTCCATTCAGGCCGCAAGTCTGTCAACATTCACGTGAACACTAGCAACAGTATTGCAAAGTCCATTCTAGGGTCTCGCAGGCCTTGGGCAAGATGCTTTTGTCAATAACATCCCAAATGCAAATTATTCTACTAGGGCAACATATAGCACTGCAAACACAGTTATTACTTGCAGGTTTTAAAATTCACATCATTGTTAATTGTTCAAGGAAAGCAACAGCTTGGGAAAAGGAGTGGGAGGCCTCACTGGACTCTCACCACAGCACCAGGTCCCTGTAATGTAACACCAGGAGACGCATTTTCATTTCCTATGGTCTGGCCAATGGATAGCAGGTAACTTATACAGTATTGGGGACCAATTAACCAAAAAATAGCAGCACTTACTAATAGAAGAGATTTATTTCCCACATGAGGATGTCCTGGGTCAGTCCTTGCTGCAGTGCTTGCTCCACAAGGAGAAAAGTGTTTTTAACAAGCTCATAGCTCATAAGAATTCCATCTAGTCTTTTGAGACTTGCCATTCTCATAGGTGGCTCTGGAGGAGTGTGTGTGTGATAAGATAGATAAACATGGCTGCTCCCTGCCCTACACAACTGCATGCCTGAGCAACCAAGTGCTCACAGCTAGTAGCTTTGAAGGATGCCTGTCGTGAGCAGAGGGAACACGATCACCACCTGCTGTTCATAGAAAATACAGCCCAAGAGTGATTTACCACTGTGTGTGTGATAGTAAGATTTTTACAGGCATCAATTTGCAAATGAATTAATATAACAACATGTTTAAGTACATTGACTATAGCTAAGGACATGCTGTCCACACCATTGCAACTAATAACACTGTGACCTACTGTCTAGTCTGTACATGTGTCACAACCTTCTACAGGGGGGAATCTCAGACCTGGTCAAGTGTTTGGGCTACTGTGTCTGATTATTGCAAGGATCTCAAATTGCTGGGCACCATTACAACATCGAGTATGTGCTGCCGCACCTAAATATAAGAGGATGAGATAATAATAACCTTTAGCCATTACTTTCAGTGCCTTTGCTGATTTGGTTTGTGACATAATCCTAATGCTACTTGAATACATTTTATTTTATGGGTTGATAATGCAAATTCTTTGAGCTTAATACCAATGCAAATAGTAACTGACTGTCTTGAGAGTGCTGCCAAAAAAGTGCTATTTCACAATTTACAACTGGCTGCAGAGGATGTTATGTAGCTACATAATAATAGTACCAAATACATCAATTGGTAATGCCAGATAAAGAAGTCCAGATGTATTTTAGCTCTGACTGGGGATTTTTTTTGGAAGCTCTGTGTGGGGTTTTGGAAGATCCTGACAGGAAGACTTGAGTCATTTTAAATAAGAGTGTGGAGCTACTGAGGGTCAGAGAACATAGCTGGTTATCTGACAGGGGATTTCCCAAGGGAGTTCAATTGGGAAAGAAGAAACATTAATAATTATACTTTACACTTACATAGCACCTTCCATCCAAGGGTCTCAAAACACTTTACAATCAGTAATAAAGTGAGGCTTACAATACTTCTTTGAGGCATGTGGAGTGGCTGTGCCCAGTCCACTCGAAGCATTGCTTGAAGGCATCAGCTGGACTATAAAATGGCTACTGCAGGATCCAGTGCTGGCTAATTCAAAGATGTGCAGTACTTCTATTTCTGCAAAGTCCAGGGGGATGCTATATGGATGAAGTTCTCACTGCTTTTCATTCTGGATGACAAGGAAACATTGACAAGCAACTGAAGCCTGTGAAAGAAACCAGAGAAACCAAATTAGGTAGATTAGAAAGAGAAGCACCATCAGAAGGGACCGCCAGTGGGAAAGAGATAGAGAAGGGTTGAAGACTAGGCTTTAAGCCATCATATACTCAGATAACTAGATTATATACTGCCTCTGGTGTCCCAGGAGAAGTAATATGAAAAGAGGAGCAGAGGATACCCTTACGAAGGCTGAAGAATTTCTAATTCATGCAGTCTACTTTGGGGCCAATGATACACATATTGGCTGATTTGATAGAGCCAAGGGTACTTTTAGGGACCTGGGAAGGTAGAGACACTGCAGCTAATCTTCTGGGTCCATCTGGTGACAAATGTGACTGAAGAAAGAGTGGCTTAATATCCACCAGACCTCCTGCAGCTTTATTTTTAAGGAGTAGTAACTACAGGTCATTTAAGTACAACTACATTTAAGTGCAGAGCTTCACCTTCTCAGAGGCGCACTGGATGGCAGAAGGAGTGTGCCTATCACAACACTCCTTTATAAGATGAACCCATCCTTTATAATGCCTCACTCATCTCTGTCCCTTTTAGGGCATTGTATGGTCCTGTGGTGAGAGAGAGATGGAGCCACTGCCTTTCTGCCTGGCTTTTTTGCAGACCATGGAAAGTCAGAGACAGTGGTTCCTTGCTTTCACTGCACTGCACTACACACTGCTATGAAAGCCAGACAGAATCTGTCGATCAGAAATTTACAAGATAATTGAGAAAACAATTTATTTTCTTACATGAACAGTAAAAGAAAAGGTGTCAAGATAGTAGCACAGAGGAGAGCGGGTGGCAGCATGGGTTGTGTGTTTCTTCCAGGAAGGATATACATAGTGTTGTTATAAATGTTATATCTATGATTTTATTTTTATCAGTTCATACCACTTAGTCCATCATTCCTCAGTTTTTTCAACTGTTAATCTAGGGAGTAAGTCATTCCACTTCTCTTAATTATTTAATTTTGTCAATCAGTAATGAATTTAAAAGAACTAGACAAACAAAAGCTCCTTTTGAACAGAGAGAGACATACTTTTCTTTTCTTTTCTTTCTCTGTTGTTGTGATGAGCTGAATTAGAAAAGAAAGGGATGATAGCGATTAAACACTTGTGCTGTACAGCCAACTGCATTTTCCTTCTAGCCACAAGAGGCAGCCATTCTAAATAATATAGCTGCACTGAACAGGTTCTGAGGTTACATTTCACTATGATTTTCCCAACTGTGCTGTATGATTTGTTATGTATACCGGAGGCCGGTCTATCTGCACAGGAGTAAGCATACAAATAATTATTTGATTGTTCAAGCATATAATTTCCTCTACAGTACCTGGAGAGAAGACCACAGTTAAAAGGCCTTTTCAAAATTCATTTCCATGTAAATTTTATTTTGAAAAAAGTATATAAATTATATTCTCTTGAGATCATATTGTCTGTAGACTTGTGGTAATAAATAAGTGATCGTATACTATAAGAAGAAAACTACTTATTTTAATGTGAAAAGGAAACTCAAGAGCTCATATTGGGAAGTCCTGTTTTTCTTAGTTGTAAGGTTTTTAGATCAGATGTCTCATCAAAATAAAAATTGAATATGGGAAGGTGGGGGCAGATTATATCTATATATTGAAATCTACTCCACATTGCGAGACTCAAACATCCTAGAGTCATGTGAAGACAATTCATATCCAGGGCCGCCCAGAGGATCCAGGGGGCCTGGGGCAAAGCGGGGAAGCTGCGGCGCTTGTATTCACCCGGCGGTGGTCCGGGTCTTCGGCAGCATTTCGGTGGCAGGGGCCCTTCAGTCGCTCCATGTCTTCGGCAGCACTGAAGGACCCCCCCACCGCCAAAATGCCGCCGAAGACCCAGACCACCACCGGGCCAGGGCTTGCGGGGCCCCTGCAGAGCCTGGGGCAAATTGCCCCACTTGCCCCCCCTCTGGGCGGCCCTGTTCATATCAATGGACTATTTTATTAAGGTGCAGCATGGTCGAAGGCCACAAAATAGCAACATTCTGTCAGATGAACAGTAGTTTCTTGAAGTCTAATAATGCTGGAGGGCACAGGATTTTAGCCGTGTTGCATTTTATTTGTCTGCATTCATATTAACATCAGAGCTAGGATTTATTGTACACATTTTTCATTTACATTGTTTTGTCAGCGAGTGCATTATGTTTTGTTTAACAGATATTGGCTTTCTGTTTTTTAAACTACTTTTAGGTGTGTTGTAATGGGATTCTGCACAACAATAAACCTGGCTTCCAGTGCTGTGAGGACAAGTACATTCCATTTATTCTTAATTCATTGGGGGTTTGCTGTGGTGGTCAGATATACGCTGTGCAACCAAAGTATCAGTGCTGTGGTGGCTATTACACCAGGGTATTAGCAGGTAAGAGGCAACTTCTTTCAAGCATTTGAAAGAAATAAAATTGCACAGTAGAGTTAGTGTACCTCTTAAACCAAGGAAAGTGAATACATATTAATATGTTCAGCATTTATAGAGATTTTGATGTCATTTATAGTTGATGAAAGGTTCTGTGCTGACATGGAATGGGCAATGAGAAATTGCCTTGATATTGCTGCCTAAACACAGTCAACTCCACTTACACAGGAAATGCCTAACTGATAGATCTTCCTAATGGGTCATTTCCCAAATGAATTTAACTGGTGCTTAATGGGGAGGGCAGTTCTGCTTAATAGGGACGCTGTCAGGCAATTTTGTGGTCCTATGTCTTTTGTGTGGCTTAATCTTGGGGTGGTCTGCCTGCCTGCTCCTGTAACAAGAGCTTTTAGTCCCTCCATACTTGTGATACGTACAGAGAAGTGCAACTATATATGTTGGATGGCAAGCTCAACATTTCTCAGATGCTCCTGGTGTTAATACTGCTGCAGCAGAGTCCCTCTCCAAATGCAGAAAGTATGTCATCTTTTTTAATCCATGGGACTGTTCAGTAATATGATGGTCTCTGCAGATCCCTGGACAGCACCATTACTGTCAAAATGGTGTGGGGTTTTCTTTGTAAGGAATTCCTACTAATGGTGCATATAAACAGAACACTACTGTATTTAAAAAGATTCTCAGGTGAAACACATGACAAGTTACAGGTAACTTTTGTAACGTAACCATTACTTTTAAAAAATGCCTTTGTTTCTAATTTTCAGGAAATAAATCATGTTTTTTGTAAAATGTTCACATTCTACTTCATATTGAAGGCTTCCAGTTATCCATTTCAAATTCCATTTAACATTTAAAATATCACTCACTTACTGGTAAACATTATTGGGTTATATAGTGAGGGGATAAAGGGAGAACATTAAATATTTCTTGTTGCTCCTGACTGCTATATCTTCAGTCTCCAATTCACTGGTTGATTGATTTGATTTCTTTTGTGCACCCATCATCCTTCTGTCTAGGCACCTACTACAAATTTGAAAATAATGAAAAAGATAACTTGGTAGACAAACTGATAAAATGTCAGTACTACAGAAACTCTACCCTTGCAAAAAGGAAAGGAACAGTCCCCACTTAGCCCAACTCCTCAGAAAAAGCTTGAGTAAAGAGGCTCTCCAACATGCTCAGACTCTCTTGTGACATGCTTATCTGACCCATTTACAACAAACACACATGAGTTCTGTGCACACACCAGCTTCTTCGACAACACAGCCCTATTGCCTAATTGTTTTTGCATGTGTGCAATCTAGGAAAATCTGGGCGGCTGCCCCGTAGTGCCTCTCTTGTGGAAAGAGGCTCTGATCCTGCATCATTCAAGGCAATACAAGCTTGGCCAGTGACATGAGCATAGGATCGAGCCAGAGAACATGGTGCAAAGTGGCACCAGAAATCTATGAGGCCACGCACTGCAGGATGTTATGTGCTGACACAAACCATCATTAGAGCCAACCATATTGCTAATTGGTTACCATATCAGTTTCAAATTATAGTGTAGCTGAAGCCTATAGAAAAATAAATAACAGACCCTCTGAAACTTCAGATGAGAACTCCCTAAACTCTAGACTTGTTGACTGTGCAGACCATCACTTCAAGCACTCAAATGATCTCACTGTTAGGTGAAGTGATAGGTAGAGAAGTGGTGTCTCAGTAGTGTACCAGGGCTCCCACTCACTTTCACCCTAGGGACTGGACAGTAATGCAGGACTGAAAACTTAGAAATGCAGCTCAGGAATACTATGTTATCACATTAGGAAAGGGTTCTTTGCAGCTAATCACCTAATTGCTAAAATGCACGTAATCTCCCCAACACATCCTAATTTTCTGGCATATAAATGACCAAAGCTGGTAGCTCCTATGCAGTATTGTAATGTACTATGATAGACTGCTTTTCTCACCTTTTCTGATGTGTTTTAAGACAAAATTTGAGCTTGCAAACCCCAAATGTATTTTTTTTTCCTGAAATATGACTTCTAAGTATTTTTCCCATTTAGGTTACTGATTTTTATTAAAGGACTGTAGGCCTGGTTGCCCTCAAAAAGATTTTTTTGGTGGGTGTTTAGTACGCAAATCTCTTTGCAAGCAGTTGACAGGTCAGGAGCTAAAATGCTTGCATTACCCATGAGATGTCATGCACTGTCTATGCTCAGAAGTGCTTGAATTTCTGCCAAAATGTTCAGCACATCTCGAGCGCCAATCCCTTGAAAAGGAATTCATATATCACAATATTAGAATGTCTACCATGATGTCATCAGAAAAATGCGCTCTCAGAAAAACCAGAGAAAAGTATTTTGCTGGCTCATTAATCTCAATGTACTGAAATGGGAAGATTATATTCTGTGACCTCTATCCCCATCCAGTGGTCTGTGTTAACTAGCTTAATGTTGTTTACATCAGGAAAGAAAAGAATAGTGACACAAAGCATCTTGTATCTGAAAATATTTCATGTTCAATCTTAGTCCTCAAGCGTGAAGCCGTGAATATTTGTACATGATTTGCAAATATTTTTTTTAAATAAGTGCATTCTCCCTCTTTTTTTCTTATTCTAAAGGGCAGCAACATGAACAATGTTGGTCACTTTTCTTTCTTTTTTTATAAATATGCTAATAACCCCAAGCTAAATGTTAATGTGGGTCATTCTTTGATAAGGATAACAATTAACTGGTAAGACTGCATGGTAGTTTTCAGAGAGAAAACATTTCAAACCTAGCTTGGAATGGATCCCATTTTGTGAGGTTAATGAGAAGGTTACTGATCCTTTGTGTCTAATGTCTAATAGTCCTTTACAAAAACAGTTTTATTTCCAACTGATGTAACCTACATTCACTGTTTTAAGGCCTAGTGCTGTGCAGTCACTAAATTAGATTATGAGGAATGAAGGAAAATATGGCTAAGTATCTAAACAGATTATATCTATTATACTGGAAAGATTTGTTCTTGTCTTTTTGTTTATTGTTGACTTTATTTGATAAAGGTATTTATACAGGGTACTCTCTAAGCATACATATTTCCCAGATGTTGTTTGGCCAGCTTGATGGCACTAGATGTAAAGCAGCATATTGTGCTAATGGCATGGAGATTACAAATTAGGAAGTCTCGGTTCTGTGACTGTGGAGCAGGCTGAAGTGCCAAAATGTATCCCAGAGCTAAAATGGGAAGTTGCACTCTCTAAGTAGAGTGAAACAAATAATGCTAGTACCCCTTACATGCCACGTTTTCTACCAGCGAATTCTGAGTGAAGAGAAATAATACTCTGCCTTGAATGTCGTCCGTGCATATTTTGTGTCTCGCAATAAATAGCTGCATGGGGTTTAAAGTCATTATTGGAACACTCATCCTTTCGGGAGAAGAGGATTCGAGCTGTGTCTGTCACAGAGGAAAATGAAGCTAGAAGGACAAGAGAAAATTGCTTAAAAAGTACCGAGAGTTCCAAATACTTTGTCAGTATTGCTGTCTGTCCTGAAAAGCAGAACTCTGCCATCACCCCTATTCCGTTTCCCCTGCTTCTTTTCAAATCCTGCAGTATCAGCATTTGGGCCACACAAAGTATTCCAGGTTAGATAGATACTATAGAAACCACACTCTTAGGTCACTATTTCAAATCAAGCCCAAAATGGTAGTGAATGAACATTGTTACAATTTGATAGCTACTTTGTGTCCTGTGTTGAATGAATTAGCAATCGCCTCTCCATTTCTGGTGCACAATTAACCCTATCAAAACCCACCATCATAAATGGCGGTAATTGGCAGCCTTCAAAAGTGAAATCTTCATTACTCTGTGGCTGCCTATGCTACAAGTATCAAACCAACACTAATCTAGCTTAAAGTGCTGACAAATATAGAAGCTTTTTGAAAAGTATGTTGCTTTTCTATGCAAACTTTGTCTTGCTTATATTGCAATAAACGTCTTATGAGCCATTTCATTTCAAAGAGCTCTAACTTAGCCTCTGCTTTGGTGCCTGTGTGTTTGTGGTGGTGGTGTTATAAGCATTTATAATGTTACAGCATTCTGAAGTATAGTAAATGACTCTGTGCAAAAGAGTCTGTGTTTTCATGTGCAATGATTTGTATTTAAAGATAATAGACTATGACCCCAATCCAATATCCACTGTAGTCAATGTGAATTCTCTCATAGAGTTCAATAGCTGCATATGCACGAAATCACCAATTTCATACTTAAATTAACAGGAGAAGTGTGCTGCCCTAATGAAGAACAAAACAGGGTTTCGGTTGGAGTTGGTGACTCCTGCTGCCAGGGTACTCCTTATTCCACGTCAGGAAATCAGATCTGCTGCGGTGGATCACTCCATGATGGCTTCAGTCATCAGTGCTGTGGTGGGCAATTAGTAAGCAAAGACCTGATCTGCTGCGGTGACGGAGACAAGGGAACTGTACACAGACCTCTCCCAGGTAAGCTCTGACATAACCACCAAAATGTACTGTATAGAAAAACCAGGGCTGGGCAGAGATGGCTCTCCACCTCCCCAGCCCTAGTCCAACATTGGCCACTCTTCAATGAAGCACATAGATGTACACTAGATGTGCCCCTTTCATTAAAATGAAGACTTAACTCCCTCCCGACCCCACCCTGCTGAAGGAGCATTCAGGGATGTGGGTCATTTCATTCCACATCCCATTATCATCTCTCTCTCTCTCTCTCTCTCTCCCCTCTTTGCCTTTTGAAAAAAAGTGTCATAGTCTAGTATTAAAATATAGGGCTACATTATGGCATAAAGCCAGGGCACAGCCTCCCTCCAGGGGGTTCTGTGCTTCAGGCAGGCACAACACATCCTGGAGCTTCTGGAAACCAAAAGGAGTGCACCATCTGCCCCCCCTCTCTGTGTCTGGCCTCACTCCAGTCGTCTCTCCACCCCCCTTGCAGATACCTGTCCTGAGAGTGGTGCTAAATCCGCGTGCCTCTCAGCACAAGGATTTCCACTGTTCCTGGATCTTTGGGTGTAAATAAGTAGGAAGTAGAGGGGATTAGTCTATTTGAACCCTCTCCCTCATTTGTGCACCCGCACGGGGGCTGGGGAAAATAGCCCATAGATTTTTTTAAATAATCAGATCTAGTGATGAGATCAAATCACCTGTTCCCACCCGCTGTACCCAGTCCACCTGTTACACATCAAGTTCTGTTTGATAGAGTGGATTCAGCCCATGCTTCAGCAGGACCGATAGTTTAACAATTGCACATAAAATTGCAGTGACCTAAAATTAAGATCTTAATGGGGAAAAAAGGTAATACTCACACCTTCTTGTCAACTCTTGGGAATGGGCCACATCCACTATGATTGAATTGGCCTCATTTGCACTACAAAAAGTAATTTTCTCTCTGTTGATATTCACCCCTTCTTGTCAACTGTTGGGAATGGGCCACATCTACCCTAATTGAATTGGCCGCGTTAGCACTGACACACACCCCCACACACACACACTTGGTAAGGCAACTCCCATCTTTTCATGTGCTGTATATTTCTCCCTGCCTGCTTTTTTTCACTCCATGCATCTGATGAGGTGGGTTATAGCCCATGAAAGTTATGCCCAAATAATTTTTTTTAGTGTCTAAGATGCCACAAGAACTCCTCATTGTTTTTAAGAAAATCGCTTTGCCATTGTGGTTCCCCATCTGTAAATGAGCAGGGACCCCTACCTCTTTTGTGAAGCAGATTGAGATCTACAGATTGACGAGCTAGTTGTTATTAACAACCATAAGTAGGTATTCCGGTACAAGTATCCTTCTTAACACAGTATTCAGAGAAAAAGTAAAAGCCTGTTAATCGTAGGTGTTTTCAGTCTGAAGAAAAATATTCTTTACTAATTGTCATCTAGAAGGGAAGCCCAATTTTTAAACATGGAAATTGTAAATTGTAGCACCCAGTTCCACTTTTGTGTGCCCAGATTGGTACCGAAGTGACTAAAATAGGTATTTGGCAACCTACATGTCAGTGAGAGCATTTAGCTGTGGAATGAGCACCCTAATTTTGATATCCAGACTTGAAAATCAAGCTCATGATGTCAGGTATCATGAAGTATAAGTCTCCATGAATCCCTTGGACAGGGCATCCTGTGCCCTTCCCCACCAAAAACGGGTCATCCTTTTTTCACCTGCGTTCTTTCTCACTTCAACCCCTATGGTAACATTAGATGTATTCTTCACTCAAAGCTATAGGATTTCCCATACCATTGTGATCATTGTTGGAAAAGGGCTAAATTAGACAGCATCACAGCTTTCTCCAGTGGTTCCCATGCCTTTGTTCCATTCCAGTGGTGAATTACACAGCTAGCATCCTCTTTGCTCCTCGTCACCCCAATCCTTACTTGTCAGCTCCACAACATCAACGTAGAAATCATACAATATCACTCCTGTACCAGACCCTCATGCGTGGCAGCTCATTGTGCAGCTGCCACAAGACGGGGCTGACTCGTAAAACATCTCTTTATGTACTTTATTACTTAAACTCTTTTATTTGCCTGCAGGAGCCCTTTAACAAAATCACATTGAATTGACTTTCTCACACCAAATCAAATCTCCCTGGTCCCAGTTCAGTTGTCTTTGTCAATATGTATTTTATAAATGGAGTGAATTAACAGATGCTGTTGGAACAGAACTGCTGGGGTAGCGTTTATGTTTTTACTGCTCTCTCTGGGCAGATGAGTTGTCTAGAAGTGTAATACAGGTATCTTGGGATAAAAGTCATGTTCTTCATTTCACTGCATGTGTATTCTTAACCGTTTTGTTCTTAATATATATTTTTAAAAGCCTTTAAACATTTTTTATTTTTTATATAAGTGTTTGCCTATATTGCTCTATCATTTATGCAGTTTTTCTTGAAAATGGGTCAAGATGACATTTCTGGCTATTAAAGAATAAAATCGGTAGCTTTTTCATCACTCATAGATTTGCTGTGAGGACATATTTTGCTGTGAGCAAGCATAAGACTGGACACACACATATGTTTGAAAGACAAATTTGTTCAATGATTACTCCGTTTTTAAAAATTCTTATTTTGTTGAACTAAATATAAAATAGGCTATGTTTTCATATATCATACTCAGTATACTTGGTGCTTAATTTCTTGTGGCAATTCAGCCTTGCAAAACCATCAAGAAAATGTACCAGCCAGCCTTAAAATCTACTTACCTCCCACCCCATCGTGCCTATGATTGTAATGAAAAAATATTCTCACGCAGAAAAACATAGCGCACTTATCTTAAGAAAATGGGAATTGCTGCTTGTATAATGGTTCCATTCTCTGCTTGGCCTTACTCTAGAGCTGAAATGCTTTTGATGCTGCGCTTTGTACCTAGCCAATGAATGCTTTGTTTAAAAAGGTAACTTCAAGTGAGGTTTTTTTTATTGATGAGTTTGTTTTCTGAAAAGTATGATGGAAGCAAATCAATGTCAACAAATGTTGCAAGCACTTGTGCATATATTTAACTTTACACACATTAATAATTCTAATGAAATCAAGTTACGTTGGCAGAATCTGGACCCACGTTTGTAATGTACATTTGGCTAAGGTCTTGTATGCTGTCAATTTACTGTTTGCTTCTGTACAACCTGTTTTGGAGACTTTATCCTGAAAGTGGCCCTTTCAATCTCAGATTGCTGTGAATTTATACCCCCCTCTCCCCAATTTCTTATTTCATTTTTCCCTTTCTCGTTTTGGCTCTTTACTAGCAGGGTTGACCATAGAGACATCTACTGGCAAAGACTGGCAATGATGCCACTGCATACAATATATCCTCCCCTAGCCTCACAATTGCATACAAGCATCCGAAGTTTTCATGTGGTGGTTTTTAAGCATAGAGTGACCAGAAACCACCTCATAATTTCTCCAATTTTCTCTGATAAATTATCCCTATGATCCTAGGCCAGGATCTCAAAATACACTATTCTGCACAGCTGTGATTCCCAATCTGCGGTAGCTGCAATATCCACCTTCAAGCCAAGGATTTCTGGAATAGCTTGCAGTGTACACTGGCTCTGTATTTTGTTGATCCTCTGTTCTGGCTTTGAAGCATAAGCCTTTTAATTCTCATTCTTCCTCTTGAAATCATTGGTTTTGCAGCTATACTAAATTAGTCATTCATTACCCAGCTATGTTTGTACATTCTTTCAGTTGTGGGGATGAACATGAAATAATTGTTGACAGAAATCACTATGAGCAAGAAATGCTTTTCCAGCCCATATATTTTCTCAAAGCTGTACTGCATTTTCTGCCTGTAAAACATACATATAAAAAACACGACACACACATTCCAGCTGATTTGCAGATAATCAGTATTTTGGTAAAATAAGCAAACAGTGTAAAGGAAATTCGCCATCTTTAAGCAATTGTATGAAGAGGTGTTGGAAAGTAAATCAATCCATCAATATGATATGGACCTATTTTGTTTTTCTTGGGGAATATTTAAAATTGTACGTTCGCGGTGTCAAGGTTCAAGAGTCAAGTGCTACATGTGATAAATTAGGAAGGGGTCAAAGGCTATGCAATGCAGTTTCAGAAGATTGTCTATCTCTGCATTTGCAGCTCATTCATGCTGAAGTGATGCACTATGGGAATTACTACCAAACTCTGCTCTGCAACATCTGCTCTCCCTAAGTGAGTTAGTGCACGTCAGACATCTTTATGTCAGAATATTGCAGTGATGGATGCAGTCTTCAGAAAATGCTGCATAAAAATCTGGTGTGCCGTTCTGGCCATTAAGTGAAATTACTATTTAAATTAATGGCGCTGTCACAGTTTATCTGTGCAAAGAATGAACGCTGATTAGGGTATTAAGTAATTAGCAATTTATCACACTGGAACAAGGTTGATAATAATTAAAGAAGTAATGGTTTACCAAAGAAACTAGAAAGGGAGTCACTTCTTGTTATGTGAGTGAAATCTTGGCTGAAAAAATTTAATTCGGTTAAACAAAGATGAGGTTCTCAGCAAAAGAATGCAGAGTTGTTGTTTTTTCAGTATGAAAACAGTTCATTATCAAAATTTTAGTTTGCCTGTCAAGAGTCCCTCAGAGCTATCAGATGGCTGGTTATTAGTATTGAATTGGGTCAATGTCTGCATTTATTTATTTAGAGGAGAAAGAAAAATATTCAGCTCTTAGAAGGCTGGTTTTTGCACTTTGATTGCTATGTAAGGTCCCAATACCGCAAACAGGTAATGTACACAAATAACTTTACTACCTTAAGTACACCTATTGATTCGAATGGGATTACTCACGTGGGTGCTTTCAGGATCAGTCCCTTAAAGAGCTGTGTGCATTGAGTCTGGCTTGTTATATAAGAATTGCTGCAATAAATGGCAGTAAAGGAACTGAAGGCTGCATTTAAATGTCTGATTAGGAGAATTCAGAGACCAAGTCAAATATGAATTATTTTGACTCTAGCTTTCATTTTACATTGTGGTCCTGTTTTTCATTATGGCACAATTCATGCCATCATGGTTGAGTCAGTAATGACATTTCCTAGTGTACATCCCTAATTTTAACAGATTTTCAGAAAAACTTTCCCTGAGATAAAATTTATACATTCCCTTTTGGAGAGGAAGGACAATATCAAAACAAATAATTTACAAATGAGTAATTGTGCATGGAAAATATATGAACATTTGCCCTGATTTTGGGTGCTTTTTATGTTTTCATCACTTAAAAACGTTTAATTTAAAAACAAATTTAAAAAAAATAGAGAAAGAAAATGAAATAAAATGTGATTATTAATTCCAATATAGAAATGAAAAACAAGAAAAGATATTAAAACTTTTAAAAGAGAGAGAATTTAATCATAGTTGTTGGTACCTTGAAGGTCTTGTCACTTAGTTTATATACACAGTACAAGCCGATATAATGGGGCACAAAATATGCGTCTCAACTTTCTTTAGAAGGCTATTTTTGTTACTATCTAACCATTAGTTAACTGGCTGTCCTGATTAAAGGCCACTTGAAGGTGAATGAGACCATATTTAGTACATCTGTGCCTAAAAGCAAAAGAATGCCATCAGGGGGTTACTAAATTTCCTCATTCTAGATTAGCTGATCATTGATTGTCCTTACCTTAGCATGTAAGGTACCATCCATATATACAGTATTTCATAGCAGAGTTCACACACCAGCTCACAAGAAGTGAGGAGATTCTAGAGGAACCCTGTCTGTTTTCTCTATTTTTTAATTGTTTTCAGGTACATCTGGGAATAAGGACTCTCAGTTCAGTCACCTCACCTTCAGACCTGAATCTCAATTTTTTTTTCTCTCTGCACAATTCCAGCAGCTGCCTCAGTGTGACATTTTTATGCTCAACTGTATACTATTCTCAGTTATTTCCCTTTCTTCCTCACTCCCCATCCCTGGCCGTTGTTCATATTAATATATAATGCTTTATTGTTGCAGGGATGTTCTGTTGTGGGCAGGAATATGGGAATATGTCAGATATCATATGTTGTTCAGCTTCCAGTGGTGAGTCTAAAGCACATGCTAAAAAGAATGACCCAGTGCCAGGAAAATGCTGTGAGAATGAACTTATTCCGAAGAGCGAGGAATGCTGTAATGGAGTTGGATATAATCCTTTGAAATATGTTTGCTCTGACAAGATTTCAGCTGGAATGATGATGAAGGTAATTGATAGAAAACCTCTCAGTGGCTCTGATTTGACAATGGACAGAGAAATACATTGTTCATAACTATTTTTCTAAAATAGGAATATAAAAACTCCTGTGTGCATTATTCATTTTCACATTACATCCATATTAATACCGAATGAGTTCACCATGATTGATGTTATTGCAATGAATTCTAAAGGAATTAATAATGATTAGCTGCTTCTTGTGAAGTGTTGCCCGGCACTTCAGATTAGTATAGGGGCTAGAAGTTGGCATGCCAACAGGGTTGGCATGATTAGCAAGTTTGAGTTGTGTGACCATTGTTGATACTTATTGGCACTACTTGAGTGGGAACAGAAACTGAAGTGACTAAAGATTTATTATGGAAATATCCCTATACATCCCAATTTGGACAGGGTTTTTGTTCGTTGTTTCTGAGTATGAATTTTTGAGTAGCAATATTTGTTTTGCTATAGCAAATACCATGCAGATGTTGAATATGATTCTGTACCATATCAGCTAACTTTACACACAACACAATGCTGATATGTTTTTCATGGACTAAATTGGATCCTATTGAACTCAGCGGGAACTTTGGCATTGACTTCAGTGGAATCAGGATATGTTCCATTACGATGATGTGATGATGATATTTATTTTACACTTTTCCTCTCAGGATTCTCAAAGCATTTAATCAAAATTAATTAATTAAGCCATGCAACACCCTTTTTTAGACAGATAGTTGTAATTCTATTTTACAGAAGTGTAAACTGAAGCTCAGATTAATTAATTATGACATTTTCAAGAATGGTCAGTGATTTGGGGTA
Source organism: Mauremys reevesii (assembly GCF_016161935.1). Lineage (NCBI taxonomy): Eukaryota > Metazoa > Chordata > Testudines > Geoemydidae > Mauremys > Mauremys reevesii. Next base: position 49,340,651 of record NC_052625.1, read on the forward strand.
TGGAAATCAAACACTTTGAACCTAACTTTCAAAGGTGCTGAGCACTCACAATGCATATGCTCAACACTGCTAAAAATAAGGCCCTTGGTGTTTAAATAAGGGTATCCCAAAAACTAAGGCACCAAGAATTACTGGCCACCTTTGAAAATTTGACCAGACTTGTGCAAGGTCACACTACAAGTCAGTGTGTAAGCTGAGAATAGAACCTAGGAGTCCTGACTCGCAGTCCGTAGCTGTAACCACTAGCTCACACTCCCTCCCCAGTGACATGAATAGAAATATGAAAAGACTTCCATCTAATAGACTGTTCAATGAAGGTGAGGGAATGAAATTAAATGATCACTCAAAAATGGCAGTGACATTGAAATCCATTTACAACAGTTTTTAACAAGAAAATTTGTAGCAAAATTGTTGGAATGACTTCTAAAAATAATAGATGGAGAACTACTTAGAAAGTGTAAAAATATATAAATCAGCTGGACCAGATGTCATGCCTCTTAGAGTTCTCACCCCAGGAATCTGCTTTTGGGGTAGGGGTGACGGAAATAAGAAAATTAGCTATTGACCTAACTGAATTTTTAATAACTAATAATGAAAAATCATGCAAACTGGGGGAGTGCCAGAAAACTGGAGAAAAGCAAAGGGACAAAGAGTGATCCTAACAATTGATGATCCATAGGTATTACTTCAATCCCTAGCAAAATAATGGAACAGATATCCAGAGAAAACATCTAACCCAGTTCTACAAAGTACTCTGTGCAGGCAGGATCCCTAAAAAGCAACAAAACCAAGAGCATTGATCCTTATAGATTCATAATGCTCAGTCTTGTAACTCCAAGCAGCCTCTTACAGGAATGCTCAGACTCTTGCAGGATTGAGACCATAGGGGCTGTTCTAAAACTCCCTGGTTTTTAAAATACACAACTTAGCTGAAGATACAATTTCAATATTTTCTTCATACATTGTGAGAGCTGGTTGAAAGTTTTTAAACCAAAATTTTATTTGTGAAAAAAGGTCCTTTTTGGAAAGGAGAAATTTCACATTTTTTTTATATTTCACAAAATGTTGGCAATAAAAATGTATAGAAATTTTTATGAAAACTTTTATTGAAAACATCAGAAACATTGACAAAATAGTTTCAATAACAGTTCTGATCTAAAAAAATTACAAAGTGAAAATAGATCAATTTTGAACCCTACAAAACTGAAACAATTTAGAAATTATTAATTTTTTTCCTGACAGGAAGTGCTGATTAAAGCATCTGATACATCACCTGCTAAATATGCACCTTAGCAGATATTCTGGTGAAATTGTGGACCTTTTGTCATTTGTGAACTGGTAGAATTTACTTACAAAAATCACATTAAAGTAAAACCACAGGAAACGATGTATTTTTAATATATGTATCTTTCTTTCACCATAATGGATGGCAATCTCTGTATAGCAAAGACAGCAATACTAATATTAAAAAGGGTTGAAATTAAGGGCCATGTCCTGGAGCTATGATTTACACCATTTCATAGGGTAAATTAAGGAAGCATCAAATATGATCTATTTATTTGTTTTCCTTTTGAATGCTCATAGTTTAGTATGCAACAATATTTACAGGAAATATTACAGTTCATTCCTTCCTACAGCTCTCTGCTCTCTTGCTTATGGCTTGGTGGAAATAATTTCCATTAAAATTCAGGAAATAAAGGTAGGTATTAAATGTATATTTACAGTTCTATGGATTATTCTGTATGGGATAAATCCTGTCATGCCTCCATTTGGGGGCACACTTTGTATTGCCCATGTGTGGGGTCCTCCTCACCCCTCGCACACTGCAAAGATCACTTTTGTGGACATTACCTGTGTGTCCTTGCACAGCTTAGTTTGCGGCTGGGAATCTGTTGACATACATCCATTGGACAATGGCACTTGCAAAAAATGGGAAATTTAACCTGAGGAGGAAGATCCCGTCCCTTCTGTGGTCTTTTAGATCCTCTTCTGTTGTGCAAGGCAAGCCCAGCTATTTGAGCTTCCCGTGAGTGAGGTTTGGTGATGTTTTACTGCAAGGACACCAGGACAATCCCCAGGGCTTTTGAAAAGTGCCCTGGGAACCAGGGGCGGCTCTAGAAATCACGCTGCCCCAAGCAGCGCGGTGCGCTGCACCGCCCTTCCCCGGTCCTGCGGCGGGTCCCTTCTTCCCGCGGCTCCGGTTGAGCTCCCGCTGCGGCAGGTCGACCGGAGCCCGTGGTCCCGCGGCTCCGGTTGACCTGCCGCAGTCATGCCTGCGGGAGGTCCAGCCGAGCCGCGGGACGAGCGCCCCCTCCGCAGTCATGCCTGCGGCAGGTCCACTCGTCCCGGGCTCCGGTCGACCTGCCGCAGCCATGACGGCAGCAGCTCCGCCGGCCCAGCCTCCCGCCCTCCCCGGCTGCAGGGGACGCCCCCTACATTTTGCCGCCCTAGGCACCAGCTTGTTTTGCTGGTGCCTAGAGCCGCCCCTGCTGGGAACTTTAATGTCCAAGAAGAACAGATAGGCCCTATGATGAAAGACTCTCATACACACTGTAAACAGCATGGCACTCAACATGGCTGAATGGCTGAGTCAGCTCTTTTAATTTTAACTAAATCAAGATATTTGTTCAAAAGGGCATTGAAATGATGTCATTTTCATTGTCAAATCTCTTTTTGGGATGTAAGGAAGCTAGGACTAAGCGTCTTTATATCTCTTGATTTAAAACGGTGTACATTCCTTAGGTAAAAGAAGAATGCAAAGCCAGCACCCTGTGCCCTGTATCCATGAAAGCAACAGCATATTGCGGAAGATGTGACTTTAACCCAACTTCCCACATCTGTGCTTGGGTTAAAGGCTCTCGGAATGCTACAGAAAAGGAGGCAAATCACGGTGTATGTCCAACTGCAGAAGAGACTGTCTACAGTGGAGGCCCCAATAGATATTCATTTACAGGTAACAGGAAATGGGATCGATCCTTGGTTTTTAAATCACTCTGGAATGAAGGGTTCTGCACTAGGCACCATCAGCTGTTCTGTTGTTCTAGTGAGGAAGCTTGCCAGGACTTGGGTAGTAATTTAGGCCCGTGAAACTGATGGTTAGTTACAAGGTAACTGAACACTTACAGCTCAATCCTGCTCTCACTGAAGTCAATGGAAGTTTTGCCATTGCCTTCAGTGGGATCAGAACTGGTCCTTATTTAGGCCCTGACTGAGGAAAGTACTGAAGCATGTGCCTGTCTTTAAGCATATATAGATATAGATACGTAACATTTCTTCTTGTGTATTTTAATACAAAATTGAGATGACTAGTGTCTAATTTTCTTTGTTTAGACCTGAATCTAGAGCCCTATGTTACATATGAGTATAGAGTGGCTGCATGGAACAGCTATGGAAGAGGTTTCAGCGAAATTGGCAGGGCTAGCACTAAGCAAGATGTGCCTCAGGGTGTAAGAGCACCGAAATGGACCAAAGCAGAAAATCGGGAAGACATAATATTTCTGAATTGGAAAGAACCTCTTCAACCAAATGGTATTCTTAAAAGCACAAATTGTATGCTCTGCTATTCAACATGACATTAGTTAAATGTATTAGATCAACTGATCTATACACTGAAACCTGTCTTAAGTGTATTATCAAGTTAAATGTCATCAAAATGTGCCTATACTGAGTAAACATGGTGATATTACTACTTCAGTTACTACTAAATTACTACTTCACCCTGGTTTGTCTGTTTGTTATCCTCACTCATCACAAATAAAGTTAGATGATAAGATTGTCAGGAAGAGACCTGGTTTATTATCTATCTATAGGGCCCTACCAATTTCACAGTCATGAAAAATGTGTCACGGACCATGAAATAAGCCCTTCCCTGTGGAATCTGATCTCCCCCTTGCTGCTGGGAGTGCCCCAGTTAAGTGCTTCTAACTGCAAGTCTGCACCAGGCTGGGGAGGGACAGGACTTGTCCTTACTCTGCACGGCTGCTCTCAGGGGGAGATCAGACCCACCCCCGAGTGCCTCCCCCCTGCTGCAGGAAGCTCTGAGGCTTCATTCTTTGGCGGCATTCGGCAGCAAGTCCTTTCCTCTGAGAGGGACTGAGGGACTTGCCACTGAATTGCTGCCGAAGAGCAGGACATGCCACGCCTTTCCATTGGCCGCCCCAAGAACCTGCTTGCTGCGCTGGTGCCTGGAGCCGGCCCTGGTCCTACCAGGTTCACGGTCATATTTTCTGTATGAAAGATGTGAAACGCTATGATCCAGTGTTGTTGAGCTAACAAAAACAGAAAACTTTCTCTTTATGATAAGGTCTTATCATTCACTATATTGTTCTCCGAAATGGGATTGAGCGTTTTAGAGGAAGAGAACTGAGCTTCACAGACACAGGCGGTATCCAGCCATACCAAGAATATTCATATCAGCTGAGAGCCTGTACTGTTGCTGGTTGCACAGACAGTAGCAAGGTGGGTGATTTGGTCTTCATAGGACTGGTAGTAGAATTTTAATAGCTGAGGAGGTATCATAAAAATGCCATTGGAAAGGCATTTTTTTGAAGAATTTAATTAAGATTATGGGTTAAATGGGATGGAAACATCAGTAACCAAGTGACTGTTTTTTTAATTCAGCCCCTTGACGTGATCGTATTAAATTCCAAATTGTTGATTTTTGGCACAAGCAGACCCGGGCACTAAACTGTACCTCAGTCTTTGTAAATCTGAAATTATGTGATATGGAAAGTGAGATATACAGATTTAAGATAAACAGGGAGCTTCGTCCTTGGCCAAACCTAGAAGAGAGTGTTGAAGATATGCTTTATTTCCAAACAGTAAGACTAAATCCATTCATATCTTTGTTGTTTCTCACCAGGATTATTATAACCTCCTTTTCTCTGATCTCCCCGTAGCTCATCTCTCCCATCTCTAGCCTGGACATTACAGCCAACATCCTCTTCCTCCTGTACTGCTCCAACTGCATCACTTCTCACCAGATCCCTTCACTGGCTTCCTGCTCCTGCATTAGATTCAGGCTCTTCATTCTCACCTTCAGCTCCTGCACACCCTGCATACATCACCTATTATTTTTAACTCTTGCTCTCTCTCTTTCGATTTGTTACTCTCCTTTTACCACTCTGTTTCACACCATCGCTCAGGCTGCCCCATTACCATGTAACAACATCTCTCGCGTTGCCCCATTACTGCGTAACAACTTCCAGCTTCTTCTCTACAGAGTGCCTTCTTTCTCCCCCTGCAAATACCTTCAAAAACACATTTGTTCAATGAAATCTTCCTTGCCAATGATGACCATGTGTCTCCTTTTTGAGTTTTGTCTGAGTTACAGTATAGGGTCTCTGGGGCAGAGATGAGGAATAGTGACTTGCTATGTTTTGATAGTATAAAAAATCACAGCTATACATACATGTGTAACCATCAAAGTCATCAGTGGGAATTGAAACTGGGACCTTCAAAATCAAGACTGAGTTTTTTAAACCCACCTAGGCAAATTGGGAATCCAAAACCCCTAGGTAGCTTTGCAAATCTCAGTCCAAAAGTACGAGGAAATAGTCCCAGAGAGAAAAGGTGGGTGAGGTACTCTCTTTTATTGGACCAACTTCTGTTGGTGAGGGAGACGAGCTTTCAAGTTTACACAGAGCTCTTCAGGTCCTGTTAGCCGTGACTAAGTAGCCAGGTTTTATAGTCATTGAGGTTAGCCACTAAAGGGTGACACCCTCACTTACATTAAGCCAGTGTATTACAGAAGGCATGTATGTGCTTACAGCATAATAAAACTCATGTATAGTGGTACTAATAAAAAGACATGATTCTCTAGGAGCATAGGATCTGATTCTCCTCTCAAATCAGAGTAAATCAGAAATAGCGCCATCGAAGTCAGTGGAGTTACACCAGTGTAAAACTGATGTAAGGGAGATGAGAATTGGCCTATATATATTCAATTTTGAGAAAGATTTTAGTGAATTCTAAATTATCCCAAGCTGCAGATTGCTTCTTGAGTTCATTAGAAAAGATTCAAAAAGCTATGAACTGATAAAGGTCCGATTATACTGAATGCAAAAAAAATCTAGCTCCATGTTTATTGGTGTTTAAAATATATGAAATCAGGCTGTTAAAATGCAAAGACACTGGCAAACCATATGGAAGAGAGTTATCAAGAGTTCTCTAGCAAGACAGTCTGCCATCCAGATTTTGCTGTTTCACCCAATGCTATACACTACAGCTGAAATGTTGTAAACCTATGGTGATAAATTGTAGATATAGGCTTATATAATGCATTCAAGGTCAGATTTCATTGTGTAAAAAGGAGGGGGGATGTAACTAGTTCTTGAGGCTCATGGTAATGATATGCCGGACCAAGCAACAACATTTTAAAACAAAAGTGACATTCTCATTGATCGTGGTATCTAGTGTACTATTACAGTAAATTGCTGTTTAATTCATATGTCTTCAGGTAGTTGCAGTCACTGTCCAAGGAGTCCCAGAGAGCGTTCAGCCACCAGCCGTCACAGCTTTGAGCTCAACAGCATTGCATTTGAGCTGGATAGCACCCAGGAAACCAAATGGCATCATCAGAGAGTATCAGATCAGTCAAAGTGGGAAAGGGCTTATATACACAGACACCACAGGCAGAATGAAGCATACTGTATCAGGTAAGGATGGGAAACTCTTTGAAAGACTAATGTCCTGTTCTTAGATATAAGACATTCCTCCCCTAGTGATACTATCTCTTGTCAGTAACTTTTAGGTTCCATGTTTTGCACGTAGGCTGGTGTTAGAAACCTTAAGCTATTATGGTCAGTCTTATTTTTTCTAGGCAGTGTTTGTTCTCTGTTGTTAAAATGTGAATGGATCTAATTTCCAAATGTTAAAATAAACCACATACATTTTGATTCAGAGCATATGCTTTGTGATGGGTAGAAGAGTGCCAGATAAATTCCATAGGGTTTGATAAACCCTCAATCAAATTCTGCTCCCCATGTCAATCAATCCATTGACGTCACTGGAGTTATTCTAGATTTGCACCAGCACAATATGATGTTTAAAATAACAAAAATTAGAAACAGTTCAGCCTCAGCTTGAGAGTGGACTGTCAGCCTGTGCTTTGTGAATCTGAGCTGTTTTGCCTATAACAGATTTTAGATTGTAATTCTTGTGGGAGCAGGGATAGTATCTTCTTTCTTTTTCCTCAGCAGAGCACCTTGCTGATGATCAGTTAGTAATATTATTCAGAATACCTTATGCTACTCTTAAGATTTTCCCACTCGTGCACATCTACTGTAGAAGAGGGCTTAATAGAAGATTTGCCAGTGATGTCAAAGATGTATTGTTTCCATATACTACTATCTTAGTAACTTCAGTGATAAAATGAAACAAAACTCAACCTAGAAATATTTGCAGGAAGCATAAGAGGAAAATGGTAATTTTCAGGGGTGTTTGCTTTCAGCCTTTGACCCCAGGTATCAGATGCTCATCCTGCATTTTTGTTTTTCTAGAGAAAATATTTAAGTTTTTTTTCTCTCCTCACTTTGGCTGCAAACCTAGAGGTCCTCATGTTACAGTCACTGCCCTTCCTGCTGAGAAAGATCACCCAAGATTCCCCTTTAACAATATTGTGCACAAATATGAAATCCACCACATGTGTATTAAAACTCGGTCAGTATTCAGTGCATCCTGATGACATATCTTACTTAGTACAACAACTTGCCGTACATTTTTCAAAAGTAGTATAGATTTTAAATCACCATAAAAATAAGATCACCACACAAATTGCTGCTGCAAGTTTGTAACATAGAGTTCACTTGGAAAAAAATTATCACTTCATCAGTGAAATGCAGTGGGCTCAATCCTGAGCTGTGCTAAGCTCATACGTGGCCAGCTTGGGATGGGAGGAGGAAAGGAAAGGTACCTGTCACCCTAAGAGCTGTCCCATGTTACACCACCCAGAGGATCTGCAGAATAGCGCAGCTATGTCAGCCATCACCATCCATGGATTCCCCTATGCTGAGGAAATACTTGACTACCTGTGGCAGTTTTGTGTTGCTGGAGCAGGTTCTTAGTGAGGGCCAAGGAGTTTGTCCTTTGTGTTTCTCTATCTCTGTATGAATTAGTGATGGGACTTGTCACAAAGTTCCAGATTTGGATTTTGGATTTCACACAAAGATTGGGGATTTGGAATTTTGCTTTAAGCCCACCCCTAGTATATATTATATAATATATGTGACTGTATTTTGTATGGACGTGTACGAGTATGAATGCATAACACTACTTGCACACAGAAACTTCAGTGCTCCTGTATTCATTTAGATGAAATATAAGGGCCCAAAGAATCAAAAGTGTTAACATGACCCTGAATCTGTCCAACATGAAATGGTTTTAAACAAGGTCCAGGGTTTGGGATACAGGAACAGCAGCCTGCTTAGCACCATGGCAAACACACCATTTAAACCTTTTATTAAAGATACAGAAAAGATGGAGAAACAGTTAAGGCATTTGACATGTAAAGTATTAAATAAGGCTTTCATTTTAACAGCATCTCTTGTTCCTTTCCTCTTTACCTGTAGAGAGTCTTTACAAAGAAAAAAGCCCTTGTTTTACAGTCTCTTCGATGACCTTTTTGGGGAAAAGAGAAAAAGTTGGTCAAAATGGGCTGGAGCTGCTGTTGTTGAAGTCTGATTCCATTTCCTAGAAGACAAAACAAGACAAACACATAAGAGGGGAGAGAAAAGAACAGCAAAGATAGAAAATGTAGCTTCTGTGTCTGGCATTGACTTTCACTTGCAATCTGACTGCTGGAGAAACACAGGCAAGGCACACGGGCTTATGTGCCACTCCAAGACCTGGCAAACTTGTACCAGCATCAGTCTGTTTAGGGCCTTGCTTTTACCTGCCTATCTCAGGTCCCAGGCTTACAGTAGGGTTGCAAAATATACAGCCTGGGCTGGCTAAGCCAGACTCTTATTAAACAAAAGGCAAAAGGAGAGAGAGGAAAGAGAAGAAATAAGGTGGGGAAGGAAAAGAATACACAGGGGGGGCAGGGGGCAGTCTTTTGCACGCACAAAGGTATTTGCACACACACAGTCTCACACTGCAGGTGGTATTTGGCATTCAGTTGGACCAGCAGAGGTGGTGATGTCATCTGGCATCTTCTCTCTGCCCTGACCTAGTCAGGACATCTCTTAAGATCCAGAGAAAGAAAGCCCGGGATACCAGAATACAGTGCGGGTAACAGATGGTGAAACTTGCTCCTTCCCCTTCTCTCTCATCTTTCTATAGCCATAATTTCAATAGCCAGCTTTCTCCCCAACAAAGTGGTTTTGTTAGGACTGTGATGGGTGGAATAGCCAATCCCCTTGTTATTTTGGCCTGATTTCCAACACTTCAATTTTGGTTCACTGATTTTCAGTTCTACCCTTTTTTTCTTATTTATCAGGCATAATCTTAACACTGTCCTTGAATTATATCAGTAGGCCTATATATATATTTTTTTTTACTAATTCAGTCTTTGTCTCACTTTTGCATCTTTTCCCATCAACGTTTGTTGTTCTAAGTTACTGTGACATCTTATGAACTGTCACTCACTGTTTACCAGTAGAGCTCACAATTAGGGTAAAGTTGTAGGCCCAATTATCCAACAGCACTTAAGGTTGCGCATATAAAGCCATATTTATTTGGGGATCTAACTAAACTGCATGATTTTCAACAATGCTGAGAACTTGTTACTTACACTGAAGTAAAACAGTTTCTTTTCCAGAAGCAGCTAGGAGATAGTATCCCCAGTTTCTAACCAGAGTAACAAAAGATGGACAAACTCTGCCACCACTTCTGATTGCTTTTTTCCTAGCCTATCAGGATTATCTCAGCCTCAGACTAGGTCTCCATCTGCTGTCCCGCATCAAAGCCCCAGTACTGGTTAGGCACTGGGTAAGCAGGGAAACTGCACCATCTGGATCTTGTGAAATAAAGAACTGAATGTCATCGTATTGGAGGCACAGCAGCCTATACTACCTCCCTAAAACTCCTAAGGGCCTCTGTACACATCAAAGAAGGGGACAGAAGCAGAACCCTGTGATCAGCAGCAGCGTTCCCTCTAATTTTTCCCACCCATGTGCGGAATGAATTTTGTTAAGTGCACCAATATGGAGGTGACATGTGACACATCCCCTTCGTATTGGTGCACATAACAAAATTCATGTGGTGGGGGTGGAGTCGAGGAATTCTTGTGGGAGGGGGCTCAGGGCTGGAGCAGAGGGCTGGGGTGTAGGGTGTGAGGGCTCTGGGGTGGAGCTGCGGATGAGGGGCTTGGGGTGCAGGAGGGTGCTCCGGGGCTATGGCAGGGAGAGAGGACTCCCCCCAGCACTCTCTCCCCGCAGCAACACCTGGCCTCGGTGGGGAGAGGCTCTTGTCCTCGCTGCAGGAGCTCTGGGGGTGGGGCTGCAGCAGGATAGGCAACCCTCCCCCGTGCCCAGCAGGTCTGGGCCAGGGACGGGCTGCCTGGGCCACGCCTGGGTCCAGGCTTCTCCGGGGTTAGGCCAGGCTGCACCGTTGTGGCTGTGCCAGGGGCCGGCCTGGGCCGCACCTGGGGCCATGCCTGGGACCAATCTGGCCGCGGCTGGGTCCGGGCCACTCCAGCCGCAGCAGGTCCAGACTACAGGGTGAGTTGGGATTGGGGGAGGAGTTCCCCTCCTGCGGCAGGCTGGGGGCTGGGCTAGAGGAGGGGTGTCCCTCCCCCCGGCCACAGCAGGTCCCCGGGTGGATTCCCTAAGCACCTGTGCTGTGCTAAATAGGCTGCTGCGCGGCCGTGCAGCTTACAAGAAACTTAGGTCAGCAGTAGCAAAGGCATTTGATGGAGCCATCTTGGTTTTTGTCCATTGTCAAGAAGAGATGAGCAACCAGTGAGACCAGTGCAGTGTCCATAACAGACTCAGATCTAAAACTGAAGTGACTGTGTATTAAGAAATCTGAGTATTCCAGGTACTGCCAGAGTTGCTTTGCCTCAATTTTCTTTTTATCTTCCCTAATAAAGGGAGATTAGAGCTTGGGGATAATTAGAAGATTCTAAGCGTACAGAGATGGCTTCTTGAACAATTGCCTAAGAAGTGCTTCTTTGAGAGAGGCTGGCAACCTGCCCTACAGAAGGAGTTGCTGATAATTTCCAGAACATCTCTGGCTGAAACTCAAGGGGAAAATACCTCTCATGTGCCCTCTCCTCCCACCTAAGAAATAGCTCTGCCTCCAGAGAGGTTGAAATTTTGTTCCTCATGCAAACAATACAATTTTTCATAGCACAATTGCTAGGGAGAACTGATAAAGTTGTCTCCTCACAAACAATGATCTCTTTTTCTTTAGGGTGGCTCTCTCAATAAGCCACTGTCCACGTTGCCATACTAAGCCAACAGAGAAACGGGTGATCATTACTTCTGTCAGTAAAAATCAAGACTTATGCTAATTTAGAGGGGGACTTCCTTTAGTCACAGTGTTGAATTCATGACTGTGGTTTTGCAATGTGGATAATTTTTACTTTCTAAATTCATGCAATAAACTAAAACAATCAATCTTATTTCACATGTAATCTCAAATGTTTGAACTAAGTGTTGTCTCAACCCTCGTGGATGTATGGTTTGATTTTTCTCATCTTTTTTCAAAACCTCTGGTGTTCTCAAAACAACAGTTGAACATTAGTGAAGCTGTAGCATTAGTCTTCCCTGAGACTTTGAATCTAGGGCCGTACAAATAACAGATGAGTAGGTTAGCACCTAGCCACTGCATCATTGTCTTGCTGCTTATTTTTAATTACATCAAAGCTTTGGAAACTTGATCCCATAAATGCTTTGTGGGAATAGTGGTGAATGTGTTCATCATGTGAAATCCATAAATTGCTTATAATCCTCTCAAGATGTTAAAAAAAGCATTAAGTAATTGAAGACAGGAAGTCCTCAGTTAATTATTTAGAGGTGTTATCAATGCTTTAAGTAAACTGAAGCATTTTCTGCTATCTCACTGAGTTGAATGCCATTGGGACCTAGGGGCAGCAGCCATCATCTTCTCATATTCTCTAATGCAAACAGCACATGGCAGCTTGTCAATAAAGGACCTTTTTATATCATTTATTACTGAACACTTCCACTACCCTGTACAGAACAATTTGGATGACAGTTATGGCATTGTTTCACTTTGTGTTACTACTGCTTTACAAATGGGCCAGCTAATGCTCTGCGGTAGAGGGGAAGGATTCACTAAAATAATTAGTGGCATTGCTTTAAAAGAAAGCTTAGAGTGCCCTCTTCAGCAGCAGCAGGTGTGATGATGATTCTTCTTAACTCTATTTTTATATTTGACTAAAAATCTTATCCAAAGTAATGGACTTCATCAAGAGTTTCTGTGAGTGATCATATTTAAGTAAGAGACAGAAAGTCACTGACATGCAGTTTCATAAATGAAATAAGACTCCAGCGTATTTTGTGATAGAGTGGTTTGAAATTATTCTACACACACACACTCTGTACTTAAGGGTAGTGAAAAGGTGTGTGATTCAGTAGCACTGCCACTGGACAACCCTATGTCAGGCAGTGGCGACTCATTAGCAACATTTTTTTTCATAAATAAAAACTATCAGCAACTTGCCATCCTCCTGAGGAAAATTCATGTGGTGGTCCAGGACTGTCAGCACTGGACCTAATTACTGACCTTGCTGCAGCCAGGACCACAAGCAGAGAAAAATAGTGTTGCAAATGACTGATTGATAGGATAATACATTCTTTAGGAGCTGTTTGGCAACCACTTGGGAAAACAGTGGATGATACAGTAGTCCAGTGACTGACCACCTTAAAGTAACAATTGCAGAATCAAATTCCAAGGGAAATGTCTCCTTGAATTAGTATCCACAGGGGAAAAATGTTAAAAGCAAAGTATTGTTTGCATTTCAAAATCATCATGTTTGTTGTTATGTATTAGTAATCACATGCATAGATTTGTGCAGGGCTCTCCAAAACGTGCACAAGGTCCTTATGGCAAAGAACTTATAATCTATCTAAAAGCAACTACATGTATGACTAGAAGTTCCAGGCACCAGAATTTTTCCAGTAAATTTAGTGAAACCATGCGCTCTCTTTTTAATGCCCATTTTTCTCCTTAAAGTGTAGCTGTAAATGAGTATTGCTTTATTATGCATGTTTCCTTTAAAAGTGAACATGACTCCCTTATGGGGAATTCAAGTAATTTGTTGCCACAGTAATCTTTCCTAGCCTGAAATGTTAAATTATTGGCTTTCCTCCATGCCTTTGCTTCTGTCTAGTCTGCAACTGTCATTTCCTCCCCTCTTACTTTTATGCTGAGCGTTCGGATGATTTTTCTTCTCTTCCAATTCATGATTAGGTTACATTCAGGGCTGTCCCCCTGAGTCATCTCTTTATTTTCTCTTCTTCACATCCTGTTCAGTTTGTGAGCAGCTCTTGTGTCTTCCATTCATTATTTTACCTCTTTACCTGCCTGTTGCTTATTACTGTTCTGTATGTACAAACCATTTCGTTTAACCGTGAAAATATTGCCTAACTGGTTTTGAACAAAGACTTTTATCCTAACTTTTTTTCTTGGTGCGGGTCTGTATTTTTTAAAATAATTACAATTACATATACACACTCGCACATGAATCTTTAAAGAACAATATTAAGGTTGCAATGTCAAGCACTCAAAAGTAAGAAATGCCTGAATGAAGGTTGCCTGTGTAGCCCTTGTGCATATGCAGTATGATACAGTCTTTAATTATATGATCACATTCTATTTTTTTTCCATAGGATCCCTCCTCATTCAGAATGGACAGTGCTCAATTAATGAGAAGCTAGTCAATATTTTTTATCCTCATTGCAATGTGTAGCCCCCTGCCTTATTTACTTCATGCCATTCAATTCCTGATCTGAAGGTAGAATTATTAGTTTCCTTATGATGCTCATCACTATTATATCCAAGGACTTCAGAAAAATTAATTAATTTATCTACATAACATCCCTATGAAATGCAGGGGTGGAATTATTCCCATTTTACAAATGTGGAACTGAAGCACAAAGAGATTGAGATCAGAAGTATTCACTAATTTTGTGTGCTGAATTTGAGATGAGAGTACTTAACATTATATAGCACTTAATATGTTATGCACAGCTCCCATTGTCTTCATTTGCAGTTGTGAGTGTTCACCTCTCTGTAAATCAGACCCCAAGGTCTCTGGTTGGGCATCCAGAAAATGAGGAACACATGATTAATGACAACCTCTGAAAAGTTTGGTTTAAATGAGTTGCCCAGCATCACACAGGAACTCTGTGGCAGATCCAGGGATAAAATCCAGTTCTCAAGAACAACATTCAACTGTCTTAACCATGAGACCCGCCTTTTCTCCTGCAATCCCCTGACCGCTTCACTATACACTATCCAATTTCTGCAACAAATGAGGTCGAGGTCCAATAGATAACAGCCTCCTTTACTACACATCCCTGATTCATCCCCAGAACAGGTGCACTGAATGAGCCAGATATCCTGTGGAAAAAATAGTACACCTCTACCTCGATATAACACAACCAGATATAACAAGAATTCGGATATAACACGGTAAAGCAGTGCTCCGGGGGGCAGGGCTGCGCACTCCAGTGGATCAAAGCAAGTTCGATATAACACGGCTTCACCTATAACGTGGTAAGATTTTTTTTGGCTCCCGAGGACAGCGTTCTATCGGGGTAGAGGTGTATGTAATAAAAGACTGTATCATCGCGCATACATGCAAAGGAGCCAAATTCAGGATTCACAGGCAAACTTAATTCTGGGAGTTCCTAACTTTTGAGTGTTTGATTTTGCTTAATATTCTTTTAGCATAGCTTTTATGTATAATTTCCTATGTTTTTAAAAAAACAAACTGGAAAAAAGAAGAAAAAATTCTGTCCTATATTGTTCTATTGACACCAACATGGGTCATCGCCAGGTTTGAAACCTTTAGATCTTTGTGCCAATGGAGTAACTTTCCCTCTACAGTTGTAATTCTCAGGATGTCTAAGGTCATCATTTTAGTATTATGTTTGTATTTGTGTTGTTTTTAGGTCTCCAGCCATACACTAACTACAGCTTCACACTTACAGCCTGCACATCTGCTGGATGTAGCTCTAGCCAGCCATTTGCAGGTCGAACCTTGCAAGCTGCTCCTCAGGGTAAGGAAAAGGCAATCCCATAATATTACAGGGAATCATTGGGGGCAAAATTTCTGTAAATGGGCAAAACTCCATTGACATTGATGGAGCTCCTGAGCAGTCATTTACAACAGGTAATTTGGCTCTTCAGTGCAATAATGGTATTATAACCCCATCTGTATGCTGAACCACAGTGTTTCAGGTTCTCTGTTTTTTGTGAGAACAACTTTCTGGAATCATTTTGAAGTAAATGATTTCCAGATGTAATTGTAATGGGCACATTTTTATAAAACAAAAATAAATATATGCTGATTCATCAGGCAAAGTTAGTCCTGTGATTATCAACTTTTGAGGCTGATTCTCCATTGACCTGCATCCTGAATATTTATTTATGTCAGTGCTAATAGAGTGCAGAATATGTGTAAACTACCTTTCTGATCTGGTAGTGGTCTATACTCACTTTGCACTAGTATAAACGACTGCACAAGGTACAGGGAAATAGAGAACCAGGACCTTTTATATTTAATTTTATGATATGGCTGAAACAATGGTATGCTGATGTTAACAGGAGTATGGTCGAAGCCTCGTCATATCATAGTCAGCTCAACACGAGTGGAATTCTATTGGGATGAACCAGAAAAACCCAATGGACTCGTTTCTCAATATCGATTGCTTCGTAATGGAGAAGAGATTTTCCAGGGTGGCAGCGGAAATCTGAATTTCACTGTTGATGGCCTTCAGCCCAACAGTAGGTAAGACCTAATAAAGAACTTTGGTAAGCTTCAAAGAGTGCTTATGAATTAGATTTTGCAGAAGAGTAAAATTTTCAAAGGTGTCTATTAACCTGAATTCAGTTTTCAAAGTGCATAACCTGCTGAAGTGCTTTTGAAAATCCTGCTAAGCCCTTATCTACACCTTTAGTTGCCTAAATACCTTAGAAAATCTGGCCCTGAGGGCTTAAGCCTCTTTTGAAAATGGGACATGGGGCTCCTAAGTCACTTGGGCACTCCTGAAAATGTTATGCGTAAACTGCTGGGATGATTTAAAAAGAGAAAAATCTCTGATTCTGTTCCTTAATCACTGAAAAATTGAAGACCTCCTTAAAGAGGCTTCAGATGAAGATAAGCCTTTCTTTGATGGGATAATGAGTCTTGTGGATAAGGGAGAAGCGGTGGATGTGGTATACCTAGACTTTAGCAAGGCATTTGATACGGTCTCGCATGATATTCTTG
Source organism: Mauremys reevesii (assembly GCF_016161935.1). Taxonomy (NCBI): domain Eukaryota; kingdom Metazoa; phylum Chordata; order Testudines; family Geoemydidae; genus Mauremys; species Mauremys reevesii. The sequence continues at coordinate 49,357,053 of NC_052625.1, forward strand.
TCGATAAACTAGGCAAATACAATTTAGATGGGGCTACTATAAGGTGGGTGCATAACTGGCTGGATAACCATACTCAGAGAGTAGTTATTAATGGTTCCCAATCCTGCTGGAAAGGTATAACAAGTGGGGTTCCGCAGGGGTCTGTTTTGGGACCGGCTCTGTTCAATATCTTCATCAACGACTTAGATATTGGCATGGAAAGTACGCTTATTAAGTTTGCAAATGATACCAAACTGGGAGGGATTGCAACTGCTTTGGAGGACAGGGACATAATTCAAAATGATCTGGACAAATTGGAGAAATGGTCTGAGGTAAACAGGATGAAGTTTAACAAAGACAAATGCAAAGTGCTCCACTTAGGAAGGAAAAATCAGTTTCACACATACAAAATGGGAAGAGACTGTCTAGGAAGGAGTATGGCAGAAAGGGATCTAGGGGTTATAGTGGACCACAAGCTAAATATGAGTCAACAGTGTGATGCTGTTGCAAAAAAAGCAAACGTGATTCTGGGATGCATTAACAGGTGTGTTGTGAGCAAGACATGAGAAGTCATTCTTCCACTCTACTCTGCGCTCGTTAGGCCTCAGCTGGAGTATTGTGTCCAGTTCTGGACACCGCATTTCAAGAAAGATGTGGAGAAATTGGAGAGGGTCCAGAGAAGAGCAACAAGAATGATTAAAGGTCTTGAGAACATGACCTACGAAGGAAGGCTGAAAGAATTGTGTTTGTTTAGTTTGGAAAAGAGAAGACTGAGAGGGGACATGATAGCAGTTTTCAGGTATCTAAAAGGGTGTCATAAGGAGGAAGGAGAAAACGTGTTCACCTTAGCCTCTAAGGATAGAACAAGAAGCAATGGGCTTAAACTGCAGCAAGGGAGGTTAAGGTTGGACATTAGGAAAAAGTTCCTAACTGTCAGGTTAAACACTGGAATAAATTGCCTAGGGAGGTTGTGGAATCTCCATCTCTGGAGATATTTAAGAGTAGGTTAGAGAAATGTCTATCAGGGAAGGTCTAGACAGTATTTGGTCCTGCCATGAGGGCAGGGGACTGGACTCGATGACCTCTTGAGGTCCCTTCCAGTCCTAGAATCTAGAATCTATGAAAGCCTTGTACCAAATTGATTCATAGACTTGAAGGTCAGAAGAGACCATCATGATCATCTAGTCCCGTGTTTTTCAAACCGTGGGTCATCACCCACTACTGGGTCGCAGCATGTAGGTTGCTGGGTCACCTTCCTCTGGTCAGCACTGCTGACCAGGCCATTAAAAGTCCCATCGTTGGTGCCGACTAGTGCGGTCAGTAGGCTGCTAGTGCCTACCTTTTCTGACACCATGCTGTGCCTCGGAAGCAGCCAGCAGCGAATCCAGCTTCTAGTCAGGGGGGCCACAGGGCTCTGCCCGCTGCCCCTGCCCCGAGCACTGGCTCCGCACTCCCACTGGCCAGGTGTCGGCCAATGGGAACTGGGGTGGGGAGGGGGTGCCCGCAGGCAAGAGTCATGCGGAGCTACTTCTGTGCATCTGCCTAGGAGCCACACCTGCTGCTGGATGCTTCAGGGGTGCAGCGTGCTCTGCAGTGCACCCTGGCTGCACTGGGAGCCACCAGAGGTAAGTCCCTGCCCCAATCCTCTGCCCGAGCCCTGAGCCCCCCCAAACCTGGAACTCCTTCCTGCACCCCAAACTCCTCATTCATGGCCCTACCCCAGAGCCTGCACCCCTCCTGCCTCCCCAACCTCCTGCCCCAGCCCGGAGACCCTCTACACCCCAAACCCCTCATCCCCAGCTCCGCTGGGTCATGGGCATCAACAATTTTCTTCACCTGGATCCCCAGAAAAGAAGTTTGAAAACCACTAATCTAGTCTGACCTCCTGCCCATTGCAGGCCACAGAACTTCACCCACCCCTACTGTAATAGACCCCCTAACCTCTGGCTGAATTACTGAAGTCCTCAAATCATGGTTTAAAGACTTCAAATTACAGCAAATCCACCACTGACACCAGTTTAAACCTGCAAGTGATCCATGCCCCATGCTGCAGAGGAAGGTGAACCCCCCCCCCCCCAGGGTCTCTGCCAATCTGACCTGAGGTGGGGGGGGATTCCTTCCCGACCACAAATACGGCAAACAGATCCTGAGCATGTGGGCAAGACCCACCAGGCAGATAGCCAGGAAAGAATTATCTGGAGTAACTCAGAGCCCCCTGAATCCTAGTGTCCCATCTCCCGCAGTTGGGGATTTTTGCTGCTGGCAGTCGCCAATAGGCCACATGCCATTGTAGGCATTCCCTACCTCAGCATCTTTCTCTGAGCTTTAATTGTTCTGGCTCATAGTTCCACTTTTCTTCTATTGGCTTGGCTCAGAGAGGTTGAAATTCTTTGCATAGCAGACTATGCACTGGGTGATGGATAGTGCATGTTGAACATACCACTTTGAAGGTGAAAATCCCTAATAATAGCATCTTCTAATATTTTTAGGAGGCCATTCTAAAATTGTTTTTAATGTGTCACATGGTCTAAGTCAGGGGTCCCCAACGCGGTGCCCGCGGGCACCATGGCACCCACCGGGGCATCCATGTGCACCTGCCTACTGGCCGCTGGACAAGCAGCTGCCAAAATGCCGCCAAGAAGTGGCAATGTCAAGAAGGTGACGCCTCTTGATGCTGCTGCTTCATGGTGGCATTTCGACGGCTGCTTGTCCAGCGGCCACAGTCCTCGGTGGCTAGTTGTCCAGCGCCCGCCCCATGGAAAAGGTTGGGGACCACTGGTCTAAGTGTTTCTTAAGATGCTATGAAATGTAATATAAAAAGTATTAGTTTGATTAGCAAGAGATGTGTGATTTTTTTTTTTACCTGAAAAGGGAGAAAGTGAAAATCTGTATTTTAATGCAATATATATAACGTGCTTTGTGGTCTGTACTTCCTAAACTGATGCAAAAGGGAAATAATTCCAGTACAAACATCCCTATAGTATTTAACCACCGTTTCTGTTGCTGCTGTTTTTGTGTTTGTGCAGATATGTTTACCAGCTGGAAGCCAGCACTGGGGGTGGCAGCAGTACTAGTGACAAATACGTTATACAAACACCAGTAGAAACACCAGAGGAAATCCATGTTCCATATAATGTCACAGTAATGGATGCATATTCCATATTTGTGGCTTGGGACACTCCAGGTAAAAACATACTTCTGTATAGTTTCTTGTGGCAAATTAAAGAATTCCTTGTGGCAAATTAATGGCCATAGGGAAAATAATACATTGAGCAAGTCTGCTGTTTCATTCTGGTTTCCCGTTCATGTCTGGTGTGAAAAAGCGCATCTGTGAATTGAGTAGCTGGTATCCCATGCTGATGATTCTTATAGAGATTTAATATAATAATAATAATATTGTCTCATGTACCTGACTGTGTTGTTGTGAGGATTGATCCTCTGTACATTGGTTTGAACATGTGAACTACTATGTATGTACTAAGTATTATTGAAAGAAACAATTCAAATAGCTGCATGTCAGGAAAACTTAATGTAAATTTCCTTCTTTCATCTTTGCTGAAACTGGGTTATTGACAGGGAAGATGCTTGTTGATGGTATAAGTTCCTGTGTCCCTAGAGCCTTAAAATGCCACTTAGCCTGCAGGATGAACAACACTGAGTTCCTGTGACAAAGACACTCCTTTCCTGTATTTTAATTTTAAGATTCATGAACTGTACATTAAATGGCTTTTTAGTTGTCTCTGTTTCCCAACTTGGTCTTGATGCTCCTGATTTTTAAATGTTAGCAACTAGTCATGGGTTTGGCTTGCTATCATCATCAGCCATATCCTGAATTAGAGAAATCTGGATGGTTTATGGGACTGGTAATGGGATATAGAGCAGCTGTACTCAGTTGTTACCAGCCAAGGCAAATGGAGTAAGAGTGAGCCATGAGCTAACCATGTTGGGGTATCCTGAGACTGCATTGCAATCTGAGATGACCCTGATTTACAATATTGAAAACTATATTTCAAACACTTCATAGTCCAGGAGACTTCCGATTCAGTGTTTTGGTTCATGCCCATCTTTAATTGCAATATTTTCATTTTAATTCATCATCGGAAATTAACATCACCTCCTGCCTTACTCCCACTCTGTGTCATGGAGACAGGAAGACCAGAATCCATGGAATGATACTGATTTATATGAGGTCCTCACCCCATGTGACTCTGTCCACTATTTCCGTAGAGAAGGCTTAAGGTTCCAGGCCTCCTGGAGGTGGTTGGGATCAGTGGAAGGATTTCTTGGCCTGGTGTGCAGATGTGTAAAGCAGGAGTTAGGTGTTAACAGCCCCCTTAATCTCACGTAACCATGGGCCAGGTTTTGGTCCACTGATAGTTTAGCCTACTTATTAGATCAACAAAATCTGAACAAATCTGCTCCAGAGTGGTTGAGTAGTTAGGATTTAGTTAAATGTTTGTCACCCCATCAAGAATAAGTGTTGTATTGAGTCAGTACAGATCATGGCTTCACTGGCATGCTACATTTCCCTGGCATGATAAAAATTATATGATACAGTTATTGTGGAATAAATGTTAACATCGTGGATAGAAACAGAAATACAGAGAGAGAGAGAGATCCATATTTCCATCTAGTATAGTTAATCTCCAGCAGGAACTTCTACTTTTACTTGTACATATCCATAGAACTTATTGATAGGCATATGTCCATCATATATTTAAATTTGTTAACAGCACAGTAGCTATAACTGAGCTTGTAGTTTTTTGTCATGTTAAGTCGCAACCCCTACAGTGGACAGCGTGTCACTTACCGGATCAGCGGTCGGGGTCATCTGTGTGTCAGCTTGTATGCGTATGTTTTTTTCAGTGTGCTTTCCAGCTCTGTGCAGATAGCTGGTTCAGCAGACCTTGATGGTACTACCCAATGTTGCTAAGTGTTGAAGGCTGGAACGTCCTTGTCTTGGTAATGCTGTTCAGGCTGCCCAGTGCTTCTGTTCTTGAAGCTTCAGTGCTATTACTGTTAACAGCATATAAGGCAGCCTGCTCGTTCAGCAAACCCTGATGTTACTTATAAAAAAAAGACTACAGGCACAGATTGGTAACAAAGGCACTTGGCCAGGTTTATTGCCCCCTAGGCCCAGCATCGGTGCCCTGGCTCTGTGGTTACAGGTACACTGGCACATGACTGGCTAGGAGCGAGAAGAGGCTCAGTCAGCAGTGAAAATATCTGCTGTTCCCTGGGCCACCCAAAAAATTACAGCAAAGTACCCCAACATTTATAGCTAAAACTAACAATTAGGATACACAACGTACACACAACCTTATGTATTTCATAACAGTTGTTTGTTACCTTCCTTTGTTCCTAATATCTTAAACTAAATTGGAAAGTGTCTGTACTAGCTGAAATGCATTTAAGTAAATATCTGGTGCCTAGTACAATAGCAACAACTTTGCCAATTTCATGTACTAAACAGTGAACTTACAAGCATCTGCTTTAATACATGGCCTGACTTGGGTTCACAGTCTCTGGTTCAGGCCTTAAATCTTGCACCAGGCCATCTCTCCCCACTGCGCTTACCTTTTTAATGAAGCACATTAATGTGTTTTCAAATGTCTAGATAGTAGTTATTTTTCAGGTGACAATTTTCTTTGATATCGGTCTTTGAAAAACTTTTGAAATGTTTGTTTACAGCAGGAAGAACAGTGTGAGATTTTTCAGTGAACTCTTTTTTTGATGTCCCTTCTTCCTAATTATTTAAGACATTTTCTCTTTGAAGACTAGCCACTGGCTATGAGAAAGTCAGAGGGCATTGACTGTAACTTCACCTAGAAAAAGCATTTTGCATTCAAGTATGGCTTAATAAGTATTGTGGTGATGCTTGATGCTAACTCTGCCCATTTAACCAGTGGCTACTAGGTCTATAATACCCTGAGCTGTCAATCTTTTAATTTGCAGAAGCACAAAATCCATTATAGAAATGCTAGAATATATGAAAAAGATTAAAATCTTAAATTAAACTTTTCCCCTGACTGCCAGGAAGGATTTAGAACCCAGCAAGAAGGGAGGTGAATTTGACTTGTGTATAATCTACAGCTTATTTTATTGGAAAGTGCCTCATACTCTGCTATAGTTTTGATAGTAGGTATCATTTAAGGTCCTGAATATTCAGTAACATTAGAAATAAGTTTTAAAATGCAAGAAAATATTGAAATGGTGAACAAAGACTTGTGGGAATGGGGTGTTTGTTGAAAAAGTTTCTCAACATAGTCTGGGTCTTTTCATTTGTCTATTTGAATTCATGTAATTGGCAGTAGGTTAAAAGTCTGAGAATAAAGCTCTAGTAAGTCAATGGTCAACATAATACACTTCATTATCTTGAGTTTAAGACTTTGTAAAAGGGCAAATGGGTTCCTGAAACCATCCACATTGTGGGATTGGGATTTCATCAATATTTGCTGGACCTGGGTTTAATCTATGCACACAATTGTAGAGGTCCCCCTGTAGAAGTCCATGTTCTCTGTCAGTCCCACATACCCCTCTTCTTTGGGTCCTGGGATGCACTCCAGACATATAACTTAGTTATGTTGTCTTGATAGGGGCTGAGTGACTGGATCCCTCTCACTTCCTACTCCTGGCTGAGTCCCAGTCTTCAGGCCTTTAAGGGAATCTGAGTGGCTTCTCCCATAACATGGTCTTTGGGATGGGCAGTGAGGTAGGGGCCACTGTTTCTTCAGTGAAAGGGTCTTCAAGTGCACAGGATGTAACTGTTCTTCCCACACCAGTAGGGCAATAGCAATAGCAGGGAAATGCTCTGCCGCCAAAACACACACTGCGCACAGGGGCATAGATTCATATAGTACCCCTAAGAGATTAATGGATGTTCCTTCATAATCATGAATTTTGGATTATGGGTCACTATAGGTTGTCCATGCTGCAAATGTTTTCTTGAAGAAGAAGGGGAGATACAGGGTTAAAAATGAGCGGAGGTTGAGGTTCCCCACAGAGGCTCAAAAACTGATCTTTTGAGATGGAATGATCCTCCATGAGTAAACCTTATAGGTCCAGATCATGTAGCCCAGGGAAGCTGAGACCTGCAAGGTTAGTCTAACACTACTTGTGACCCTTATTCACTTCATGGTGCAGGATAGTCTTTTTCTGTTAGATTTACTTTTTCCATGTATGAATCCTAGGTTTTGCAACACACCTATCAAAATACTGTTGTTTTCCCCTTTTACATCCAGAATTGAGCCTTTATAATAAGGATTGGCAGTGACTCTCCCACTGAAACAGTCATTTTAATTGATATTGTTTCCAGGAATAAAACTGCTTTTTATTAATCAAGTTTTGATGAAAGAGTAGTTGGCCTTGGTATCTTCCTGTCTATGGATAGTGGTCCACTTTGGCAATGGATCTGCTTATCTGCTGTAATAAATTTGGATCAAATATTCACCCTCGGGATTAATTATGGACATCCTATGAGACAAATTCTCCTTTTTGGGGTTTTAATTATGATGTTTCAACATCAGTGATGTATTCAATTTCCATAACTTTAGAGATATATAATGTTTTAAAACTCCTGACCTAGCTAAATGGCAAGGTGGCTGAGCAGTGGTTAAAATGACGGATTCAGAAAAAATGTTTGATACACCTCACTCGCTAAGGAAAGTAGGGCTTTATTTTCTGAAATAGGTATCCCATTATTTTTGTGTTACACTGCATCAGCGCACAGACCTCAAAGGTACGGTACATTTCACTGATATGCCACAGAAGGATATGTTACAGTTACTATGGAACAACTGTCAATATCATAGATAGAAACAGAAAGCCTGAATAGGGAAAAAAACATAATTTTCCCTAGGCATAACCATAAATGTTATTGATAGGTAGACAAGTATCCACCCTACATTTAAACTCATTAGCACCACCAATAGCTCTCACTGTGGCCTAACCCTGCCAAGTGTCTTTAATTGCTATGAACTTCAGCGAAAGCTAATGTCCACCAAAACCCACAGGATCATGTCCTCTGTTGCCAAATTGCCTGTTTCATATGTTAATGATCTTCTCAATTTAAATATCCCCTTTTCTCATATAATAGAGTTCTATTTCACTCCATCAGTCTGTGCTTCCAGGTTTTGCATAGCATGTGCAGATTGCATGTTGTGTAGAATGTTCGGATTTCTACCTACATTCTTCCTGGGGCCCCACCTGGTATTTGTGTACCAGACTTAGGTGTTCTGGTAGCCTGGTTTCTTTTTGCCCCCTAAGCCTGATATTGTCTTAGTTCTTGGTAGTAATAAGTACGATCCAATAGATAGCTCTGAAGATTGTAATTCAAAGGAATTAATTCTCCAGATCAGTTCGTTTTCTAGGATAAAGTAGTATTTGTGATATGCACAAAACGTGTGTGTTACTGTGGTGGCACAGGCCAAAACATTCAAACTTGGGCACTTAAAGTTAAATGCGTAAATCCATATTTAGGCACCTAAATAAGTGGATTGATGAGCGCTCAGAATTGTCATTGCCTTCAATAGGAGCAGTGGTTACAGAGCATCTGTCTCAGGGTACTTAATGTAGGTGCTTACATATACTAGTTCTGGCTGTAATGTGTGGTACCAGTTTGTTGTTAATAATAACAATTATTTGGCACATTAACCTCTTACTTAGATTTTAATAAAAGACATGACACTTATTTTTGAAGACTTGTTGGAATACAACTATAAAACTTCAGTTATTTGGTTTAATGGTGGTTGTATTTCACATTACATTAAGTAGTTTTCAGCAATTGACTTCAAATGGACCTCTGTTCACCAGTCTTTAAAACAAGATTGTGATTTTCTTTTTCTCTTTTAAACATATTTTCCTGCAAATTCTATCTTATGAGCTACCCTAGTTTTGAAGTAAACAGGGCTGTCAAACCTAATTTGCTGGGGGTTTTTCACAGAATTGTCCATTATACATTATCCAAATGCAACAGCAAAAAAACAAGATTTAGTTTGATTGACTTGTCCCATTGCAAAGTGTGCACCTGCTGTGAAATGAAGTTGCAGAGGAAAAAAGTGGAATAATTTAACTTTTTTATTTGTAAAGATAATCAGGGTTTTTCTGATTACATCTTAACTTCATAAATGTTAAATAACCTATCAGCATCTAGTTGTTGTAAATTATGAAAAGGAGTATTGCTGAGAATATTAACCAACTAAATCTTTGTTCTTTAGTGAACATGAAAATATGTTATGGCAGGTTGTCATTGTGCTCATGGCAACTTTGACACCAAATAACAAAACTGCCATTTGCACTTAGGGTAAATTGGTTCACTTATGCTTTTACTGTTCCTTTTATTCTGACATAAATTTATGAACTCTGGAACTAACCAAGTCATGTGGTTTCCCAGCTGATTATAACAAATATGCCCATTTCATTTCATTCAGTCATCAGAGCACCTGCGGTAGATAGTTTCAAACTTGCTGCAGATCTTTTAGGATATATCTGAACATACAAAGTTTTTCATGCATTCTAACTATTCATTTTTTCTCTTTTTCAAAGGGTAAAGTGATCGCTTGGTGTTAGCACTCGGTGAATACTGGGAAGAATTTCCATTTAATATTCCTTTGCATTTTTCAGTGCACTTGTTTTGACACATTTGCATTTTTGTGTTCACTTACTAAGATAATCTTCAAAATGAGTTTACTGGCATGACCATTCTCCAACAAAGTAAATTTTAAGAGCATATTGTAGACTATTCATGTAAAGTGAATTTTGAATCAGTGATCATAAGTAAATATACTGTATCTGAAGAGGTTATACTCAGTCAGAGAGCATAAACTTATCATGTGGCTTGTACATTTCCCATATGAGATGTATATGTAAATATAATGTATACACTGATACTGACATACATGATGCTTTGTGAATATAGAATGGAATTGCTAGTGAAAAAGGACCTATTTCTTATAACTCTGAAAATGATTCACCTCTACCATGGTTATATCTATAGTATAATGCTGCTTAAAAATCTTGTAATAATACATGTATAAATATACACATAAAGAGTGAGAATTTTAGATACTAGCCTTCATTTTTTCCAGGGCCAAATAATTGTGAGAACAGTCATGATCCTGCAGTCTATCTCACTGAGATGTGTAAGACCTTAATTTTTTGTGGGTGCAGTCAGAAAGGTAGAGGCTAATTCTTCCCACTGCCAGTGCGGACTCGACATGGACCAAGAGGAGAGACTTTATGTCTCTCTTATGCTAGGGCTCATGTGGAGCAAATCAGCTCTAGAGCAGGTAGAGCAACCTGAAGCTGCCCTAGCTTGTAGGAATTGCCAGGATTCAGGACTGCCATAGCGACGCTTCCTGCCATCACTGATGTCCCTTTCCTGCCATCAGGGGTTTCAGCAGAAGCAGTGCAGAACTAGTGAGGTGGGCTCTACAACTGTCAGAGAGGCCTTCTGTGTTGGAGAAACACATCGGAGAGGCTACTTTCCACCAACTTAGAGTCCACAGTGCAGGGGTGAATTCCCCCTGATGGTACATTCATACAGCAAAAGCTGTGCACGGGCTAGCCTACCCAACCTAGCGTGCATCCATATAGTGTAGGTAACAATAACTGTGAAGACAGCACAGTGCAGGCTTCAGAGCAGTCTCACGAGCCAAGTATGTACCCAGGGTCTATGCCAGGCTTATTCTACCTGCTCTGAAGTCCGCACTTCTTCTCTGCTACATAACCCATGCTAGCTGTATTCAAGCTAGCTCAGGTAGGCTAGCACAGCATTTGCTCTTCAGACATACCCTTATATATGTAAGGGCCAATTTTTCAACTCAGCTTTAATTGGGCCTTTATTTTTGTGAGTGCAAAATAGTAGACACAAATAATTACAGTTGCAGCCTTGCATCTGCTGCTGTTTGCACTCACAACCTAGGTCACATGCATATATAGGTCCTTCATTTGTGGAACTTAAATGCTTAAGTGGCCTAAGTTGGAAGCTCCAGTGACCCAAAGACCTGGTACATTTTGTGGTCTCATATCGGTTTCTGTGCTGTTTTTTTGTGAAAGTATAAAGTCGTTTCTATGGATTTCTTTCCCAAGCAAACCTAAGATACTTTATATATATGGGCACAGATAACTGGAGATTTGGGGGAATTTTAGTACCCCTAAAATGCTGGAATTGCATTAATAAATAAAGTAACACTAAGTTTGGAACAGAAGCTCATTTATCTCATTTTATTAAGAGTGGCAGGTACAAAACTATTCACTAAAGCATTAAACATGGGCATAATGAACAAGCTACAAAACTGAAAACAATTCCAAACAATGATCTTTACCCTGGGTTTCTTGAAATGAAACATCTATAATCTATAAATCATACGTTTTCCCCTTTTATACTTGTAAAGTCATACACTAGTTGAGCCTTGACTTTGATCCGAAGTGGTAAAATTATGTTTTAATAGGACAGTAGAGCACTGACTACACTCACTCACAGCACTGATTGCCAGTAGCACCATAATCTTTTTTATCAACTTTACCACTTTGGAAAACAGCTTTTGTTCAGTTTGGCTGAGCAAACTGGGATATTTCTGAACTGACCTTTTTGTACATTGAATACTGAATACCATAAGATCAACTACTTTGAAGAAGGTGTACTTAGGAAATTCTTTTGCTGAATTTGGATAGCTGAGTTGACCTCCCCTATTTGCATTATTTTGGGAACTTTTCTCTTCCTTGGAAGCTCAGACATTCTGACTATCTGCAACTTTAAATTTTTTCTGGTGGATTTGCACCCGGAACAAATTAAAGGTTTCATCTGATTGGATGGACTGAAGTGAATAAAGTGTCATTTTCATAAGAGATTAGCCTTCTGTTGCTGAAACATCCAACCCATATTTAGGCCTTTTCAACCTAGTTCAATACCAAAGACAAAGTTAAATTTTTCCATTTTTGCTGCTAAGTCACCAAATTCAAGTTCTCATTTCAGGATCTCTCATTGCATCCTCCACAACCTCCCACGTTCCACACAGTGCAAGATAGTTCTCAAAAACTGAAGCCAGTGCTACCACCTGGAGAGTATACCTGGTAGGACAGAGAACCCAGATACCTGGTGATACACTTAACACTTCGAATATGATGTCCTGATGCCCCTCATTTGTGTGATATTTTTAAATGAGCTTTGCAATTTTATAAACAACTTCCAGAGTATCTCTTACGGGATTGTATTACTTTTAATAGCGCCTTGGCATGCCAAATTCCAAACAAGCACATGATGAGTATATGTAGCTTGTGGGGTTCTTCCTGTTGGATTGTTGTCCCTGATACTAGGGGCTTGTATACACAAACGCTTAGTTCACAGCATGCTGGGGTGTAAATCTACCCTGCAGCATACTTAGTGTCCATGTGGATACTGCTGCTGCATGATAACAGTTCCCTAGTATGTTTTGATCTACTCCATTTCAAAATGGGCTAGATACTTAGTGCATGACTCACTAGTGTGGGGTGGATTTATATCCCCGCTTGCCATGACCTAAGTGTTCATATAGACAGGCCCCAAGCCTACCATATTAATGGCATCATCATAACATTGTATGCAATAGGTGTTGATCCTCACTCAGATTAGGTGCAATAATATATCTCTAATTAGATCCCACAATGTACAGGCAATATTATACAATCCAATGAACTCTTTGTGAACATTCATATAATCATCCACGCATTGCAGGCATAAAAACACTTGCTCTTTCTCCGAAAAAAATTGTTGTTGCAGTTACCCTAATTGTATACTGCTTTCCAGAAATTTCCCCTCGTGATTTTAAGAATCATGATTTCCATTAAAAGCAGCAAAGAGTCCTGTGGCACCTTATAGACTAACAGACGTATTGGAGCATGAGCTTTCGTGGGTGAATACCCTCTTCGTCTTTGAAAATCTGGATTGTGAATTTGTCTAAACTCTTTCTCAGCCACTTTGAAATATTAGGATCTCATTTTGCCTGCAAACAAAGCAGTTGGAAACAAAGTCCATTTTGCCTGCAAACAAAGTCAGTCTCTCAACTTAAGGGCTTATTTTCAGCTAGATCAATCTAATAGCCTTGCAATGCAAGTCCTTGTGTAGCAAGATAATGTATATGACTTAGTATTCTATTAGGATCTTCCTGTTTTCTTCTTTCTTCTGAGAATACTGATAACTTAGCATGTCAACATCATTCTTTGTGGTCTTTTGAAGAATATCAACTGCTTTGTGGTGATGTGAAGAATTTCAGTGCCTCTCAAATTTGTCATCAGCCTTTTTCCAATTAGTGAATCCAGTGTTTTGAAAGCTTCATCTTTTGTACTGTGCCTAAAAGTTGTTCAGCGGTAGAGACAAAGTACATTCTTACCAGCTTCAGAATAATGGAACCACTGAAGATCATCCAACCAGGATAAGCAGAAGGAATGGTCTCATTTTCCAAAGTTTTACACAGTTTTACATTTTCCAAAGTTTTATGAATCCCCTGGAGACTAACATGAAAAAGACTATAAATAAGATGGCAGGTGGAGGCCCTTTGACCTGAGGTATGATGGGACTGGGGTCCAAGTCTGCTAAAGGACAGCCAAAGAATCATGGGCTCCATGATATCTGACCTGCCCTCTCTTTGTGAAAAGAGTACATGGAACTCCTGGCAGGGAATAGAAGAGCCCTAGAGGAGTGGCAGTGGGCTGGATCTTAGGTCTTCCTAGAGAGATGGGGGTCTTCCTGCACAGAGACAGAAAAAGAGGATCAGTAGCCTATCATGAGAGAAGTGGGAATGTGCTAATAAAGTTTGCAGATGACACAAAGCTGGGAGGTATTGCCAATACAGAGAGGGGCCGGGATATCCTACAGGAAGAACTGGATGACCTTGTAAACTGGATTAATAGTAATAGGATGAAATTTAATAGTGAAAAGTGCAAGGTCATGCATTTAGGGATTAATAACAAGAATTTTGGTTATAAATTGGGGACACATCACTTGGAAGTAACAGAGGAGGAGAAGGACCTCGGAGTATTGGTTGATCACAGGGTGACTATGAGCCGATATGGCTGTGAAAAATGCTAATGCGGTCTTGGGCTGCATCAGGTGAGGTATTTCCAGTAGAGATAAGGAGGTGTTAGTACCATTATACAACGCACTGATGAGACCTCATCTGGAATATTGTGTGCAGTTCTGGTCTCCCATGTTTAAGAAGAATGAATTCAAACTGGAACAGGTACAGAGAAGGGCTACTGGGGTGATCCGAGGAGTGGAAAACTTGTCTTATGAAAGGAGACTCAAAGAGCTTGGCTTGTTTAGCCTAACCAAAAGAAGGCTGAGGGGAGATATGATTGCTTTCTATAAATATATCCGAGGGATAAATACCAGGGAGGGAGAGGAATTAAGCTCAGTACCAATGTGAATACAAGAACAAATGGATATAGACTGGCCATCAGGAAGTTTAGACTTGAAATTAGACAAAGGTTTCTAACCATCAGAGGAGTGAAGTTCTGGAATACCCTTCCAAGGGAAGCAGTGGAGGCAAAAGACATATCTGGCTTCAAGACTAAGAACAATCTGTCAGTTATCTGAGACTATAGCCACTACAGTAATTAGAATAAAAATGATAATCAACAGCCATTACTGTATTAGTGTTTAACTCTGGGCCCCACTTCCTCCAAATAAAAAAAAATGTGTGTACACTGTTGTGGAGTTGATTCACGCTCCCATAGACATTCTATAGTGGCAAATTTGCATCCATTTCAGTGAGCCTGTACACATCAAGAGAGGTTCTCATGAAACAGATTTATTGAAGTGTATTAGTTCCCAAATATATTTTCATAAATTTCCTGTTACACCTTTTCCTGTTGGGAACTGCAGCCAGATTTTATTTTTGTTTATATTTAAATAATTTTGGTTTCTAAAGCGGTCACAACAGGGGCTTTTACACAAAGCTGCAGATAATCAATGCTTCTTAGGATTTGACCCACACTGTTATTAAACAACAATTATCCTGTATACTATTTTCTATTCTATAACAGGGATATTCAACACCAATATGCCTTTGGAATATAATGTCTTACTAAATGCTGGCAGTACCTCACCATTGGTAAGACCAGTAGGTCGTCCTCATTTTGTCCTTGTGGATGGCCTGGACCCATACACACATTACGAGATAAGGATACAAGCTTGCCAGAATGGTAAGATGGCTTCAGATGTTTCACTTGCATGATCGAAAGAGAGAGCAGATTTGCAAAATAGATTCAGTTCAACAAAATAGATTTCTTATTTCTAAATTGAAGTGAAATGTTTACCCAGTAAAAATAAAGCCTAGCACTGTGGAGCATTATACATTTCCCTATATTATATCATGAATATTTTAAGTGGAGATTAAGATGCCTGTATTTCCGGGAATATATCCTGTTTTATCAGATGCTTTATGAGAATAGCTTAAGTGTTTTTGAAATATCTTGTTCCCCGTAGGAGAAAATCCTTGCCCCAGTGGTGTCAGTTGCTCCAGTATTTGGCTTATAAAGAGTAATAAACAATAACAATAACAAAAGGATAGCTGGAAAGCCCAGATATTATATAGAAAACATTCACTTTCTACTTCCTTATTTAAAGTTATTGGGAATGTTCACAATCTGATCTGAGAAAGAAAATCTTGTCATGTGGCAGACAGGGCTTGGTTCTCTTCTCCCTTATGCTGGTGGAAACCAGGAGTAACTCTGTTGAACTCAATGGGGTTACACTGGTTTAAATTAGTACTTAATTATGAGGTTAAGCACTCATTTGAGGCACCAATTTATTTCCTACACACAAACTTGCTATTATTTCATTGTTACTTTAAGTAACTGACTTCAGGCATGCTAGATCCTGAAACTCAGCCTTAAAGAAAACTGTGAAAGAAATATGGAACATTTGCTATTGCCTTTAGTGGGAGCAGAGTCAGGTCAACACTGAACACTTTTAAAATCCCCATCCAAAGTCTTCAAGCTTCTTCCATTGCTATTTTTGTTATTGTGCCCTTCATTATGGGACTTCTAAAGGCCAATCTCAGATAACTGGATCTGGGCAGCTTGGCACCTATGATGTGACACAGACAGTATTTAAAAATACATATTAAACACTTTAAACAGGAAAATGAATAATTAATTGGTTCACTTCTCACACACTGAATGCTCGTATTACTACTACCTTTATTTCACATCATGATACACTCCTTTTCCTTATGGCTAAAATGTCTAAATTAGAAACCTCTGCTTTTATCCACAGAAAATAGCCACTGTATACTCAGATTACTGAAGCACTTTTGTTCCCTACATTTTCATGCTTTAGACAATTAAAAGATCACTTATTTTTTGTTGTGGAAAACTTTGACCTTTTAAGTTAATTTCTGATTTTCTTCCCAGGTGGCTGTGGAGTAGGCAGTCGGACATACGCAAGGACTTCTGAAGCACCTCCTAAGGAACTGAATCTACCTATAGTTAGGGCAACTGGATCTGGAGTAATAGAAGTAAAATGGTTTCCCCCTAGGAAACCAAATGGAATCATAATTAACTACTTTATTCACAGGTAGACATTTTTATACCTCTATATCATCCCCTTGCATTTAGTCTTAATAAAGCATTTACTTAAGTAGTCCAAGTAATACTGGTATGTGAACATAGTGTTTAAAAATATACAGCATGCTGCTTGAGCCATGAAGCGAAGCGTTGCCTGGTTTCTGGCATTTTGAGTGTTACGTTAGGAGGATATTCGTCAGTGGATTGACAAGTTGCTGATAGGAACTTCAACACAGTTTGTAATCTTGCTCCATGTTGGAGCTACCATAAATGACATGCAGTAGGTAGAACCACATTTTATAAAAATAGACAGAGGCAAAATTTGAATAAATAGATGAAAGGAATGAATGGAACCATATGCTTGTAGACTTGGTGCAAAATGCCTTCTAACCACAATTAGGTAGAAGATGGCAGTTGGAAAAGAGCCAGTTTTGACTTGGATTGGAGGTAGAGTGCATCTGAACCAAAGTAATGATGATGTAGTTGGGTTACTGAGTTAAAACTAAAAAGAACAGGAGTACGTGTGGCACCTTAGAGACTAACAAAAGCATAAGCTTTCATGGGCTACAGCCCACTTCATCGGATGCATGAAGCCAGAAATTGGAGACAGGTAGTCAAAGACACAGAGAGGACACGGAAAATACTCAAACGTAAATTAACGTATACTGTATGGCTGCTTAAATGCTGACATCGGAATAGGTGAGGTGTTAGTTACACTGATAGGCATAGGGTCATACTGGGCAGGACTAGTGGTGGGTGGGCCCTCTGTTTAAGCATTTAAACTGAATCAGGGTGTTTTCGAGATCACGTATGTTATTTGCCAGAAATAATTACATTGGGGTAGTATTACAGTGCTCTTCCAGTTAAATTACGCTGATGTATGTCTCCTAGTGTTAACCTATGCCTCCCTGTCAAACCTCTGCCCCATAGTCTGCTGGCTCCCATAAGACTTACTGGCATGTCCTCATGGTGCTCTGGATCTCCTGAGCCCAGCGTGCAGTCTTTTCTACATAGTTAGCTGTATCTTGGAAATTTGGCTCTGCGGGAGTCTGTACTCTGCAATCAGCTTTGTGGAAACCAACTGGTGGGATCCTTATTAATGTAATGTGGTGGTTTGGGGATGCAGAGCATAACCTCTGCACTAGAGCCTGCCAGCTCTGAGCAAACCAACTGGCATACTCATGTATCAGGGAAGCTTGCACAGCAGGCTTTGAAGTCTGAGCTCCAGATTCTCTCATCTCAGAACTTCCTGTCTCAAAGCCTGTGGAGCTGGCTCCCCAAGTTTTCTGAAGCCAGGATTTTTCAAAAGCCTTCAGGTGTCCCCCAGGTCCTTTGGCTATTGGAAGTTTGCATTGTATTGCAGTTGTGTATAGGGAGAGGGCATTTCCAAAAAAGAGCAAGCCAAATTCCTCTTAGCAGATGTTTGAATGTGTAAGAATAATTAATGTAAATTCATATTTGCCTTAAATATATTAGCACTGAGTCTCTAAAAATGCCTAATCTCTGTTTCATATGCTCACTGTTAATTGTATAAGAAAAACACATCAAGTCTCTACTCCTTATCAAAGGAAATAAAGTATCAGTTTTAGCCCAAGACGTGGCTTCACTCTGTTGGTTTTGTAAATAAAGCTGATGATTACGGTTTCTGTTCCATGGCAGCCATAGAAAGGGAAAACAGGAAATATAATGCAGAAAGCCTGCTTCAGTGAAAAATACTGTAAATTGAATTTGACAGCATTTGATGGCATTTGATTATTCTAGTCACAGCCAAACAATGATATAAAGAGTAATATGAAACAGAATGTGTTACTGCCTAGCAGACTCAAAAGCAATAAACCTTCCTCCAATGTGACACAATCACTTCACAATCATAATTGTAGCCTGTTTGAT
The DNA here is from genome assembly GCF_016161935.1 of Mauremys reevesii. Taxonomy (NCBI): domain Eukaryota; kingdom Metazoa; phylum Chordata; order Testudines; family Geoemydidae; genus Mauremys; species Mauremys reevesii. The sequence goes on from NC_052625.1 coordinate 49,375,467, forward strand.
ACCTCTGAGTACAGCAGAAGGGCACTGACTGACATAGATACATTTTGTTTTTTATTTAAAGTGAAATGAAAATGGCGCACTGGGGCTCCAGATACAATCGTTATATTCACCTACATAGGCATGAATCACTTGGTAGTTATTTCAGCTGAAGTTTAAATGTGCTTAGACAACAACAATATCAAATCTTCCTCAGATAGCTGCAAAAAAAATCAGAAATTTGTAAGGACAGAAATGGGATGTAAGCATATAGTTCTTTGTCATTCTGTAGCCACACATAGGCTTATATTGTTATAGCAACAAGACTGCAGTATTTCTGGGGGAGGTTATGGCATGTAATTTCTTCTTCATCATTTGCCTCTTCCTTGCTGTATCTCCACCAAAACAAATTCATTTAACTCAAAACATTGAATGTTTGGGACACCATCATGTGGATATGTTTCTATTAAAATTGCAGAAGTTTTACTTGCCTATAGAATTATAAAAGTGCTTACAAAATAATTGTAATTCTGCCAAAAACATTTGGGGTGGGGGAGTGTAATTGGTTGTATTTTACCTCTGACTGGTGGGACAGCTGTAAACATCTCATAGAATAGAGGCAGTCACATTTTTTTCAACAAGGACCACAACTTAACAGAGACTGTCTCGTGAACCACCTCCCCTTTCATTCACAATCATGCAGTCCACTGCCCCTCGCATTCAGTATTATATAACATCTCTGTGACAACCACAGCAGTTGCTAGCCTGGAAAAGGAATATTAGGGAAGTAATTTAATGTATATCTAGCTGTCTTTTAATGAGATGTAGTAACTGGAAACAAGGTGAGCCGGCATCATGTGATCACCAGTCACCAAGAGCTCTGTGGTCCTCAGTTTGAGAACTGATCATATAGAAAAAATTACGTATAAAATTAGAAATATGTGGGGTCCAATTCAGATCTGGTTCAAGCTGGTGCAACTTCAGTGGAAGTATCTCAGCTAAATTCAGCAGGAGTGCATTATTTAGAACATAAATATAAGTGGGATAATAGTGTAACTTGCACAGGCCTGGCATTCAGTAGGTGTGCAAAATGAGTCTAAGGGAGAGCGAAAGGGGTTTAACAGAAAAAGTAACAGTAGTAATTAAGATACAGCAAATGCTATGGGCTGATGACAGCTGTGACTTACTCTTCCTTATTCTTCCCTTTGGAATGTCAGTTATCCTTATTTTTCACACCCACTGAGAGCCCGTTTAGTGTTAGTTACACCACTTTACTACTTCCCTGTATTGTTTACACTTGATGTGCAGCTTACTAGACACTTACATGTTACTGTGGTATAAAGACCTACCTCGATGGCTATATTGATCTATGTGAGTGCTCCATTTGGCCCATGATGATTATCATTTTTATCTGTAATTAATATAAACCATGGTCTAAATTACTGTTTTAATGTGTGCCCAACTCGTCCTTTTTTTGTATATTTTTCCTACATCAAAGTCCATATTTTTTTAAAAAGCAACACAATATAAATTTCTGGAAGTGTGTCATGATTGAATTATAACTAGGGCTACTCTGTTGCTCTGCATGGAAGATAGAATTAGGGTGTATTGTGAAGCACATTGTCCCTGCAAGAACTTGAAGGGGCATTTTGCCTCAGGCCTGTACAATGCTTCCAAAGCCCTGACCACCTGGGCCTAGGGACAACACGCAGCACTAGTCCGTGTTCTCTTTTGATTTTGTGAGGATTGGGGTCAGGATGGGACATGGCTCTGAAGGCATATTCTGAGCATGGCTCCAGAGGCAAAGCTGGTGCATCCAAGATTCACTGACTATCTCCCGTAAGGGAGGGGAAGAGCAGGTGCTGTAGTCATTGTTGCAGTCTTGTGGTTGTAGTAGTAGCTGTTTAGTCATCTGGCATGGAGGATGATGTCCTGTCCTCCCAACCCCTGCTAGAGCTTGGTGTGGGGCCAGGGAGAATTTGCCCAGTGCTTAATTTGTAATCATAGAATATTAGGGTTGGAAGGGACCTCAGGAGGTCATCTAGTTCAACCCCGTGCTCAAAGCAGGACCAATCCCCAGATTTTTACCCAAGTTCCCTAAATGGCCTCCTCAAGGATTGAACTCACAACCGTGGGTTTAGCAGGCCAATGCTCAAACCACTGAGCTATAATGAAAGAGATGCCAAGAGTTAAGCAAAGAGATGCTGGGACTCAAGCAATGATTTACTTTCATAACTGAGGCAGCAAGCCCAGAGGTGCCAGGGCTATGAACTGCCAAGCCTAGAGGTGCCAGAGCTCAGGCCTGGCAGGCCCTGGAACAAATTAAGCACTGGATTTGCCCTTTATAATATAACTCTCTCTGAACATCTTTAAATTGAGCACAGGCAGCAAATCTGAGTGTGCAGATTGAGATAGCTTCCAGCTCCTGGAAATGTTATTTTCCTATGCAGCTCACTGTACAGAAGAAACACTTCCAGTTAAATGAGCAGTTGAATCTTAAATCTTAAGTCGATTGAAATGATTACAGACTGTTCAACCACTTCTGTTCAAAGTTTATTCATACATGAAGATATTCTGAGTTTTAGCACCACAGATGGAACCATTTACCTAACCATAAGTTTCATTCATTAAATATTCAGTAGTAATAAGATCTAAATACTTAACCAGGCTACAATGTTCAGCTTTGCTTGCGGCTGAGCTTAAGGTTGGTGGCATATTTGATCTTTCACTGTGGAGTAGCTGTTTCTCACAGAATTTCTAAAATGGTACTAAACATAAATTTGTGAATTCTAGGAAGTGTTTTAACAGTTAATTAAATTGTTGTGCTAAGCAAGCCCAGATACCAGGTATTAAAGACAACTTTATTACACTTAAAATGACACCACTTTTTTACTTCTCTTTAGGAATATTTGTAAATACATTGGGAGGAGAGCACGGTTATAAGATATTGTTATTTATAATTGTTTGTGATGGCCTAGGTGTGCATGACACTTTGCAGACAGAGTTGTTGCAGTCATGTTGGTCCAAGGATATTAGCGAGACAAGGTGGGTGAGATAATATCTTTTATTGGACCAACTTCTGATGGTGAGACAAGCTTTTGAGCTTATGCAGAGCTCTTCTGCAGAGAAACTAACTCAGAGGGACACAACTAAATACAAGATGGAGCAGATTGTTTAGCATGAGTAGTTTTTGCATATTTCAAGGGACCATTCAAGATGAAGTGGCCCATTAACACCCCTCCAATCATAGGGAAGAAAGGGAGGGGGAGCAGCTGGCGTGGGGTTTAGTGGGTTACAGATGTTGTAATGATCCGTAAATCCAGTGTCTCTCTTCAGTCCATGATTATCAGTGTCAAGCAGAGTTATGAATTTAAGCTCCCAGGCTCAACTTTTGCAAGTGTTGCACAGGTTTCCTATGAGGATGAGCACAGGTATGGAGTGATCGCTTTGTGAAAAGTGCTCACCCACAGGTGATGTGATGTTTTTGTCTTTTATCATTTTCCTGTGTGAGTTCATTTAAGAGTGTAGTGATTGTCTGGTTTTACCCACATAGCTGCTATTGGGGCACATTTAATGCACTGGATGAGGTTGTGATGGGCCTGTGTAGAACCCATGGATCTTCAAAGTTGTATTGTGCAGGGCGTTGATCATTGTAGCAATGGAGATAAGTCTGCAAGTTTTACATCTGTTGTTTTTGAAGGGTCTGGTGCCGCTTTTCATTGTTGCGTCCTGATCTGTGGGAACATGCCACTGATGATGAGCTTGAAGAGGTTGGAGGGTTGTTTGAAGGCCAGAAGAGGTAGTTCAGGAAAGATTTATTTCAGGATGGGATTCGGGGTGGGAGGAGGTTATTTCTGTACGTAAGCAAGTTCTCTCGGGGTATTTGAATGGCCTGTTTCATGATATAATCTACTTCTCTGGTGGAGTGTTCTTGTTTGGTGAAGGCGGTTTTGAGTGTGTTAAAGTATATATCCTGGACTTTCTCCTCAGAGCATATTCTGTGGTAGCTGAGTGCCTGGCTGTAGATAACAGATTTCTTGGTGTGTTTGAGGTGGTCACTATATCTATGAAGGTAGATGTGGTGATCCAAGGGTTTCGGATATAGGTGTCTGTTGGCTTCCATTGATGAAGCTGATTTTGTTATCCAAGAAGATGATGCTTTTGTGGGAGAGTTCTAGGGAGAGAGTTTAATGGACATGTGGTGGTTGTTGAAGTTAAGATGGAAATCTGTGAATCTGTGAGGGAGTTTAGGTTATCTGTTCAGAGGATGAAAATATCATCAATGTATCTCAAGTTTATCATTGGTTTTGTGGGGTGTGTTTGCAAATATACACCCACCTTGTCTTAATACAATTATCTGCTACACTTGATTTTAAAAACCTATGGACAGGTTCTTTGTCTTCTGACCTATCTGAGGTATTTCTAAGTTACCTATCATGAAGGTACCTAAGCTCTGCAAGAAGGAAATACATCTTACCATGTGGAGCGGGGTGAGTAAACAGCAGGAAAGAGGAGAAAGGTAAAGTATGCATCCATCTTTTGTAAGGGTGCGCTTCACATTGATGAGCACAGTAAATGACATCTGAATGATAATTCTGCATGTGTTTTTAATCTGACATGGAGTAAAGTATGAAAAATCAAACGCATGGTGCTATGCTGCAGGACACTTGATGCAGTATGGTTTAGGGGTCAATGTGTAGGTCCACTCATCACTCTCTTCCACCTCATCAAAGGCTCCCACTTCTTATTTTAGGGGCAGCTAGAGAGCCTGTCCTTCCTCCCCTTCACCAAATGCCATCACCAGATCTTCAGTATCAACATGTTTTGTGGTTGGTCACTCCCCCAGTCTGGAGGAGTGAGACCCAGAAAATCTCTTTGCTTTTCTCTTGCTCCCACCCTTTAAACTTTACAATATCCTGGGGTTAGTACATCCCAGAGTTTGCTGGAAATTCTCCCATTTCTTGCAACTTGGAGAAATATGGGAGCGGCGTGTTTGTGTACATGTTTGTGTACATGTCTACGGGCAGACATAGCTGTGCTACAACTATGTGCATTCTTGTTTATATTTGTATAAAATATATGGGAGTCTACTATTACAAGCACCTGAGATTGCTAGTATTTTTTTAATAGTTTTGTTGATTTTTTTATATCCTTAAAAATAGTAACTAAAGTTGGACTAACAAAATAAAAACTGACAGTATTACTGAAATTCAGATTTTTATCTTGCCAAAGAAATGTTCTTCAGCCAATGTGCATGTGAAGTAGTGATGACACCTGGTAGCCAGACACACCAATTCCACTCCTGTGAATTTGCCGTATTTGTGATACAAGTGACAGATAATGTAATTTGATTTTTTGTTTGTTAGCATGCAGGGATAAAATGGTTTTATTTATTGTGAAGGCAAAGGTTTCAGTTAAAAGTAAGGAAAATACCAAAATCTGTGTGAGGTGCAGCACAGTTTTCACTGAGATTTATCATAGTCTTCAACCACCAGGTTTTATTCCAGACAAACATTTTTATTCCTAGTAAAGGTAAATGATTTGGCAACTTCATCTAGAAACTTATGACCTGCCTTTATCCATCAACTCTAAATTAACATCCTAGTGGGGCCAAATTGTAAAAGAGAAGCTGATCACCTGTAACCTCCACTGAAGCTTAGCAGAATCTCAGGATTTGCCAATAGCAGAGCTACCCCTAACTGGAATGGACATATTATGTGCATATGTGTGGACAGTGATGAGTCTTCATTTGCTGACATGTGAAAGTGCCTCAAAATATTTTAAGTAGAAAATCTCTTTGAAAAAGATACGCATTTATATTATGGGAAAGCACTATGGATCATGTTTTCTAATGAGCTTTTACAATTACGTCTGGAAATTGGATATGCTCAGTCTGATTGAGAACCCTAATTTCATCCAGAAATGTGATTTTTTTTTCACGTGCAGACTGGAGCACAGACAAAATGTATAGGCACAGTTTTAAAAGACTGTTTGAATGTTTGTCCCTTTGTGTTCTAGGCCAGTGGTTCTCCACTGGGGGGTCTGTAAGCAGGTTTCAGGGAGTCCGCCAAAATAAACCTGTGAGCAGGGTCTGTGTTAGACTCGCTAGGGCCCAGGGCAGAAAGCCAAAGCCTGAGCAACTTAGCTTCATTGGGCGCCCTGTGGCATGGGGTCCCAGGCAATAGCACTGGCCCTAGCTTTTAATCTACTGGATATGCAGAAAAACAGTTGTTGTGGCACAGGTGAGCTGTGGAATTTTTGTAACATGTTAGGGGAGCTTCAGAAAGAAAAAGCTTGAGAACCTCTGTTCTAGGCAACTAATTGCTTTCAATACTAAAGTGGGTCAAAGTCTTCAAAATTGAATGAAGTCCAGATTTAAGTACCTAAATAAGTGTCCTGATTTTCAAAAATGTTGAGAATCTGCAACACTTGAAAATTAGATAACTTGTTTAGGTGACTAAATATGATTTTAGGACACTATGGCCTTAGTTTAGGCACTGATCTTTGAAGCCCTGGGCCTGGAGTGTTCTATAATAAAGGACAAAGTGCTATTGCAGTGCTATTACAGTAGTATTGATTGAGTTTGCACAGTTTTCTCCCACTTAATGGCAAAGAGAAATTAGTTATTTACCTTTTTCCTTGAAAGTTTTTTCAATAGTCAATACCTGACATAGGCTGATGACTTATAAGGGAAAATAAGGAGGGCAGTTCCTTGCCTATACAATGAATAGAGATAAGATCTGTATTATTCTCAAGTATAGACTGAATTTAGGACTTGTACTTCAATATCATCTGATTGTGTTTAAGTCACTGTAAGCTTTAAATGGACTGGTTTTATTTGTATTTCAGACGTCCTGTAAACACTCAAGAGGAGCTGCTTTTATTCATTTGGTCTGAAGGAGCGTTGGAATTTATTGATGCTTCTGATGCACTGCAGCCATTCACTATCTATGAATACCGTGTCAGAGCTCAAAATTCCAGGGGGTCAGTGGATAGTCTGTGGTCTTCAACACAAACTTTGGAAGCTCCACCTTGGGGCATGCAAGCCCCTCGGGCACAAGCTACAAGTGCATATTCTGTGCTGCTGAACTGGACCCAACCTATATCTTCCAATGGGGTTATTTCTCAGTATCGTGTGGTCTATCAAGAGAAACGGAGTGATCCAACGTTTAGCATCCCAGCTATTACAGCACTAACTGTAATGGTAAGAACTGGATACTAAAACCAGTGTTCAATTAGTTTATATTCTGGTTTGACCTGTGTTATTTTAAAATATTGATATAGGGCCATTTTTTCCATTAGGCGCCCACAATTAGCCTTTGGACACCTAATTTACATTCATATATATCCAGTGTATGCATAACATCTACCCATGTTGATGTCTAGTCATTGATATACAGATGCTAATGTATGATTTTGAGCACAGAGTAGTGTTTTTCTTGCATAAATAGGTGTGCATATCTACTTGTGCGTACCTCACTTTGCAAATGTGGTCCTAAACCTTCTACGTAATTGTTCATAGATTCCAAACCTGAAGGGACCATTGTGATCATCTAGTCTGACCTCCTGTATAATACAGGCCATAGAACTTCCCCACAATCATTCCTTTTAGAAAAAACATCCAATGTAATTTTTATTCTTTTGTTGTTTTAAGAGGCTGCTCATAACAAGCTAAACAAAATCAATCCCATTTGGATTGAATGTTTTTATTAATCTGAAATCAATGCTGGTTTAAGCATGACATGAAAATTATTGTTAGTTCTACATATGTGATTTATTTACAGAATCTATGAAGCTTTGCCTCATAACTCTTCTGAATTAGAAGCAAATCAACTCTTACAGGCACACAAAATACATAATAATAATACTTCTATGCTACCCTCTACTTAAAAGTGTTTTACAAACATTAATTAATGAAGTCCTGTGGAGGTACTATTATCTTCATCATGGGTAAACTGAGGCACGGGTTAATGTGATTAGACCAAGACCATGAGGTGAGTCAGTGGCAGAGCTGATAATGCTGTCTCTGATTACTGACTAGTCCTCTCCTCTAACCATTCACTTCAAATCTTTCTATAAGGGATACTAGAGCTGCACTAGACTATATAATGCAATGTCAGCTATTGCATTTGACAGTCTTCTGAAAATAATCTTTTATAATGTACCAAGAATCTATTGTGTTGGTATAATTTTAAGATTCGTAGGAACCCAAACTTGAAGAGCTCAGATACCCTAACCTTCCTTTTGTCCAAAACATGGGCATGTCCCAAGACCATTATCAGTTACATTGATAATCTAAAATTATTCAATATTCCATTTATATTCAGATAACTGAAGTTGTACATAGTGGCTTGCTGAGATTTAATATTCAGTATTAAGGTCTTATTGTAAACTTCCTTAGAAAAGTCCTCTTGACATAAATGAGTGGAATCTAGCTGAGGGATCTAAGGTACTCATAGGTATATGGTTCGAAAGCACACTATATCTTTCCTAGAAGCCTTAAGGATAAGATTTATCATGCCTTTTACTGTGAAAAGAGAGTGAGGTCCTGGGTTAAATGGCAGGAATGCATGCTTTTGGCCTTTGCAATCCATTGCTTCTGCACTGTACAGCATGCTAGGTTGTAAAAATGTAGGCTGGGACTTTTCAAAGGAGCCTAACTTCCATTGAACTTCAGTGGGACTTGAACACCTAATTTCCTTATGTTTCTTTGAAAAGCCCAGCTATGATGTGTAATGTGATACTTAGAATTTCAAAATGGAGAAATGTCGGAAGCTTCTTTTCACATCCTGTTCAGGCAGCATCCAACATATTTCTGAGCATCAGAATTCCCTTGTCCAGTCATGCATTGCAGTGTGTCTTCTAGGCATGCCAACAACAACAGAAAACATCCAAGATGGTTGTATTGAGGGTAATCAAATCTACTAAAATGGCCTTTTAAGTAATATTATTACAGTATATTTCTTTAACAACATCATTTAAAAGCCTTTTAAATTAACGGTTGTTATCTGTTGAATTAGTACCTTTCTGGCTCCAAAATGCTTTATTTTCCCCAAACACTAAATGGAATCACAATTACATTAGCAGCATATGCAAAGTTGTTTGACAAATACTAAGGTGACAGTGACTTAAATCCTTTTTTTACTTTCCTGTATCATGCGTATTTATCCATTTTACTGCCTTTGTTTAAAAAAAAAGTATACTGCCCTTTGGAAAGAAATCTCTGCATTTGATTCTCCTCTCTTCTATGCTTGTTTTATATTGGGGCAACTGCATTGAACTCAGTCACTGATTTACACCAGTGTAACTGAGACCAGAATCAGGCCTTTTGTGTTCTGAATATAATGTAACAGCTAGAGCCTGGAATCAAAGATATTGACATAAAGTGCACTGAGTCCTGTTATCAAAGATACCATGAGATCAGGTCAATTATCACAACAGGTGAAAACCTGGACACTAACTTTCAAAGTTATAACTCCTTGGAAATAGAATTTTATCATGAACTTGCTGATACACCCTTAACTGTAGCTTTTGTGAATGAGACGCTTTAATTAAAATGTAATTTTATTGAAGGAACTAGCATTCCAATTATTAAACTTCTGCCCCTTTAAAATATAGCTTTTAAAATATAGCTAAATCAGTTAATCTCCTAAAGCGTTTCTATTGGCGCTCCCCATGGGATACGCCATTAGTCATTCTCTCACACAAGCTTCCATGTTACAATGCAAGACAAAGTATTGAGCAAGCAATGATCTCTCTCCTTTATTTAATCTGTTAGACTTTTTTTAATCACATTAGAATATTCCACGGGCAAAAACGGAAATGCCTATATTGTAAGGCTTATGGCCATATGTGTTCTTGTTACTCACACCCATGCTTCTTGCCTATTGGATATGACCTAGCCACTTTAAGCTTAACCAAAAAATAAACTTGAAGGCTTTATTGGAAATGGTGATGCATAATAAAAATTTGAGGGTTGATAATATCATTGCAGGTTCCTCAGTCTTGATTATTTTCTATCCATTTCCAAATCCAAATGAGATTTTCCTTGTGGGTTTTCAAAACACTTGATAGATTTATTCCACCTCCCTGACACATAGCCATTTACTTCCCTGTAAAGATGTGCTAAGCTATATTTAGTTTAATGTGTGTCAAATCCGTGGCAAAGGCCTTTACAGTTATCTGACCACTTTGAATTTTGTGATGCCAATGGGAATAGAACTCGGATCTCTATGTTCTAATATCGCAAACTTCTACCACTTGAACTAAAAAAGAATCTCCATTAGCTGCTGGCAGCATAGGGCCTATGACACACAGAGAAGTAATTCTGATTCTCTCCAGTAGAGGGCAGTGTCACTCAGATGATCCGTGACAGACTGACAATATTCTGTAGTATTCTGAACAAACCTTATGGAATTAAGATAAACATGATTGAATTAAGTTAAACTTTATTGAATTAGGGTTAATACCTTCGGGGTACATTGTATTAAAATTATGTATGTGTTGTTGTGGCATTGTATGTACCTTCTCTAGTAGGGAGGAGGATGCTAATCTGATTCCTCTGGTCATCAGCCCTTTGAAACCATCCCCCAGAGAAGTCTTCATAAACTAGTTCAAACCGGATTCTCCAGGGACCAATAGACAAAGTATGGGATTTTGGATGAATATTTTGAACTAGTTCAGGGCCTTCTTCCTGATCCAGCAAATGGGCAGGACCCCTAGTCTGGACAGCCCTGGTCCCTAGGCTAGGGTTGTAAGGAATGAGCCTACGGAGGTCTCATAAGACTGGGTGCTTGTCCTGAGCTGAAGCTGTGATGAACTTGTGACCACAAATGAAATTCCTTGGCTGGGGAGTTGAAAGACTGCTCCTGCCAGAGCCCTTGTTAGGGTTGGGGTTAATTCTGGTAAGCTTATTAGCATGCGTGCAGGTTCTTTTATTGTTTTTAATGTGTTTTCTCTATAATGCTTGTTACCATAAGAAATAAAGTAGGTCGGTGTAGGAAGTCTGTGTGGTAACTTATATCTGTAGCAATTACACCTGTTATCCATCTCTGGCGAGAAAACAAGCAGGTGTCCTTGGGCACAAAGGAGAGAGACATGGGTCCCCATCCAGAAAGGCAATGGCAGGGGAGCTGGAAACCTGAGGGTGGGTGCTTTGTTGGACCACTGAGCGGAAATACAGGTACAGTTGTCTTGAACTGTGACACTACGTAGCTAATTAATTACAGTGTTTAGTGCTGACTGAAAGGTGGCAGCATGGTAGACTGAAATCCAACAATGGCTGTCATGAAAAAGTCAAAGGATGCTCCCTGATACCAGAGCTACTGAAACTGCTGTATGTCAAATACCACTGTGAGGTAAGTGTGAGTAAGTGTGAGGTTCAGAAAAGGGCAACTAAAATGATTAGGGGTTTAGAGAGGGTCCCATACGAGGAAAGATTGAAGAGGCTAGGACTCTTCAGCTTAGAAAAGAGAAGACTAAGGGGGGACATGATAGAGGTATATAAAATCATAAGTGATGTTGAGAAAGTGGATAAGGAAAAGTTATTTACTTATTCCCATAATACAAGAACTAGGGGTCACCAAATGAAATTAATAGGCAGCAGGTTTAAAACAAATAAAAGGAAGTTCTTCTTCACGCAGCGCACAGTCAACTTATGGAACTCCTTACCTGAGGAGGTTGTGAAGGCTAGGACTATAACAATGTTTAAAAGGGGACTGGATAAATTCATGGTGGCTAAGTCCATAAATGGCTATTAGCCAGGATGGGTAAGAATAGTGTCCCTAGCCTCTGTTCGTCAGAGGATGGAGATGGATGGCAGGAGAGAGATCACTTGATCATTGCCTGTTAGGTTCACTCTCTCTGGGGCACCTGGCATTGGCCACTGTTGGTAGACAGATACTGGGCTAGATGGACCTTTGGTCTGACCCGGTACGGCCTTTCTTATGTTCTTATTATGTTCTTAAATGCTGCCTCTTTCACGGATATAATATACCACGTATCCTATGACTGCTAGTCTAAATATTTGGCTGTTTACAACCAGATGACCAGGGAAGGCCAGGCAAATCAAGAAGATAAGTTATAAGGAGTTCAGTATCTAAGAAAAGGTAGCTCTTAGAGTGTGTTTTGGAGAAAGAGTGAGAGGAAGGGAGAAGGAAAAAATGTAAAGGTGGAAGTTGAAAAAGAAAACAAGACAATCATGCAATAGAGGCAAAAGATAGAATAGAAAATAAGTGGGAGAAGTTGAGTACAGTACTCTGCACAGGGATATATAGAATGTGTGTGTGCCATCAGACTCTGCTTTACTGGAGATTGTATGGTCCCTCACCTCTGCACAGATCCCCACTGACTTCAGTGGGACTCTGCCTAGACTCTAGCAATGTGCCTATGTGCAGCAGATTACAGGATCAGGCACGTGTGTGCTAAACCAGTCACTCCTCAATGAAGAGTAACTAAGGGTGCCATGTACATTTGAAAGGATATAATAAAAGATATAAAGACTAGCAATTTTCATTTGATCAATAGATTTTAGTTTCTTAGGCATTGATCCTGCAAACACATAAGCATATGCTTAACGTTAACCACATGAGTAATCCCATTGGATTTTGCAGGATGAGGGCTTTAGATTTGCATGTGGGGATTTTGTCTTCCTGTATGTGTTGTTAGTAACTTGCACATTGAGGGTGCTACCAGAGTACAAATTATAAATAGTAGCAATGATCATATTCATATTAATATAATATATACACAAGTTTTATCATACTGTATGGGACTTTATTTTTTCTTCCATAAATAGAGTGATGAAGCAGTTGCCAGCAGTAAATCTGACATACTACAATTTTTTCTACTTCTGGGTATATAGAAATACTGCAGTATCTCATATGCCAATGTATAGTAAATTGTCATTATGGAATTATTTTGTTTGGTGGCAACTTTCGTATAATACCATAAAAATACACTGTAAATTTGAGGATGGAAAAAAAAACATAGAACAATATCAGTAAGACTTTTTCCTACACATCTATTAAGTTATTATGAAATCTATTCAAGTGCATAGGAAACCCATGGCATGTTGTAAGGAAACAAGATGGAATGAAATACTCTCTGTGATAACTGACACATGCCATAAATTCAGAATATGTGCCACTTAGCAGAGACCAAAAGCTGTAAATGGCATTGGAGGGCAAAAGTTAATTGAACTGCTGTCCTGTTGTTAACAAGTGGGAAGAATCCACCACTAGAATCAAGATGGCTGCCCCAAAAGTGCCCTGTTACAGCCAAGAGATCATATCCTTAGCTCTGCAAGGGTTTATGGGTTAGGGGGAAATCATACACAGATGACTAATTTTTTTATGGTTCACAGCCGATCAAAGTGAAATTCAGCAGCTGTTCAGGACAAGTGACCACTCTAACGGCTGTAATATAACCCACTAAATAGAGAGGGAATTGCATGAGAGCAAGAGGTTAGCAGTGATTATCGGCAGGTGAGTGCTTTATTGAAGTTGAAAGACCATTAACATTGATGGAGTAATTATTTCAACTTGAAAGTAATTACCTTGATGGGTGATAACTTCTCCAGTGTTCCCAGGTTTGATTGGACCAAACAATTGTGAACTCTTGAAGCCTAGAAAAATATTACAACAATACTGCAATGTTTAAATTACTGAAACCACTGCTAGAGTATTGTAATTATGCCTAACAGTGAAAAGAATTTAACTTACAACAGCCAGTGACCTCTCAAGTATAGAGACATTTGCTTTCTAATTCAAATGAAATGACCTACACCCACCACATGTGTGGCATATGTGATTAGTTTACAAATGAATCGTTCTTCTTTGAATGCAGTTTTTAAAATGTAAAAGCTGCTTTGCAGAGTTTCAGAGTGGGGCTGGATTGGAATTCCTGTCATTGTTTTATTTGGCTATGAACTGGAGAGGCCCAAAAATAGAAAATGTTTTTTGTCTTTTTTCCCCCTCTGGGTCTGATAAGTTTGCATAACATGAATAGGGGACTCAGACCCTGATTCTGTAATATGAATGTGTTGGCTTTTGCACAACAGCTGTGTGAATAGGTATTTAAAATGCCAGTGTTATGCCCCTGCAGAAACTGATTCAGTGCTTCAGTAAACCCCTGCTCTGACTCAAACTACCTAAGAGAGGTGGGTGATCTACAGTTGACCAGTTCCATATCCCATGACCAACAATCTGAGCCATCCAGTGCTTAAATCTTACTGTACAAGTCTGCATCACATGACTAGTTTAAACAGAGATAAAAAAAAGACAGTGATGATATACTGAGATTCTCCTTTGGGGGCAGTTGTTATTTCATATAAATATTTTTTGTTTTATTTTTTTAATCTTCTCACCAACTCTTCAGAAATCCTCGCGCTGATGACTGAGTTGTTCTTGGTCATTCTGTTCTGTGACATGACCTCTCTTTTCTAAAGAATTAATAAGTAGTAGACTTCTCAGGTTTCCCATGTCATGAAGGATATGTTACTTTTAAAAGAAATTAGCCCCATATTTGAAAATGTCTATAATATTATTTTATTCTTGTGTCCTGCATTGTAAAAGGCCTAGTACTTCACATGCTTCAGGTGCCTTGTGTGTGTGAAACACTTACAGAAATATACCCTTATTGGCTTCCATATGACTCACATTTGAGTCTTGAGAGGTTGAGAATAAACTAATCAGCCAGCACAGCAATACACTCGACTGAAAATCTGGTTGGTTTTATAACCAAAATAAATGCTTTCCAAGGGGAAGTCAGTTCACAAATGTGATTGGTAAGTTTACAATGTAATAAAATAACTTTTTTCCCTCATTTTACATTGCCATGTTTGACTCAAATTTTGGAAGCAAGTATATTTCTTAAAAGAAGAATTCCTAGTCAAGTTGAAGGAGCTTTCTTACAGAGATCAAACACATCTACTCAAATCGGCAAAGAAAATGTACAGTGGGGAAAGAAAAATAAGTTAACTTGTCCATATTTAAGTTTTTCAAATTAGAATGACTAGATAATAGAAAAGGATATAATTGGATTTGACCAGATTTTAGAATTAAATTAACCCAAATTTTACACTGCCAATATTAGGTGTTGAAAAACACCTCTATTTGATGGGTTCATGAAAATGTAGCTTCATGAAATACCTTGGTGACTATGATACACGACTACTGGAGTTCCAGATCTGCAAATTACAAAAGCTGTGTACTGACCTCCAAGTATCTTGTATTCATCATGACTGGGAATTCTAATCTTGTATCTTTATATCCCAGTTGATTTTTTAAAATTAACTTGTCATTCTATAAAAAGAGAAATATTGCATCTGTTTAAAAACAAGAGAGCACTAGGTGATAAGGGTACAGCCAGACTACCCGCCGGATCGGCGGGTAGCAATCGATCTATCGGGGATCATCTAGACACGATATATCAATCCCCGAACATGCTCTCATCGACTCGAGAACTCCACCAGGGCGAGCGGTGGTAGCGGAGTCGATGGGGGAGACGCGGCCATCAATACTGCACCGTGAGGACAGGAGGTAAGTTGAAATAAGATACGTCAACTTCAGCTACACTATTCCCATACCTGAAGTTGCGTATCTTCCATCGACCACCCCCACCCCCCACCCCAGAGTAAAAGATTTGGTAAAGGTATGCAGAGTCTTTTACCTTCAAGGAACCAATTTGAATCCAATCCAGGTCTGCAGTCTCCAAAAGTCATTCTCACCAAACTGCTGTTTGGTGTCCTATGTGAGATAAATTTAGTATTCTCAGTCCTGTCCTTTCTCTTTACTGCTCCCTTTCAAATCTATTCCGAACACTGATCTTCAGGCTGGGGTCCCCAAACACTTGTAAAGCTCTCCCATTTCCTGCCTGCCAAATGGACCTCTTTCTCTTCCTTTCAGACCTTGCTAAAAACTCCAGGAATGTGGGTATAATCTCACCACACTCTCCATTCCTCTACTGTTTTGTCTTGGTTTATAAATAGTAAGCTCTTTGGGGCAGGGAATATGTCTTGGTCTGTTTGTAACGTGCCATGTTAATGTACAGAACTATACAAATATTATTATCATTATAGCAGTCATTACATTGAATAGTGGCCATATTTAGAAGGCAGTATCACAGTGTTTTTAACAGACTTAAATGTTACTTTCTGACAGGAAGCAAGTAATGAATTCTATAGTACAAGTTCCTATGGGGTGATTATGGGCCTGAGTTTTATTTTTGCTAAAGCAATTACTAATGTAATGGCTGGATACTTGTGCCCACTAGAGCCTGGTTCTGTGATTTTTTTTTTAGGATGGTTATTGATCTCTTGCTGAGCTGAGATTTCAGTTTTATGCCAGATAGCTTGATTAATGGGTTGGTTTCTATAAGTGGACTGAATGGGGGTAGGAATCATGGGCAGCCCATACTGCCAACCCTAAATCCGTCAAGTCGCATAGCTCATTATGAAACAGTTATCAAGTGTACATGAAAAATTAATTGGGCTCAGTTTGATTCTGAAAAGAATCAGCTTTCTACTTGGCGGTCCCCCCAATCTTTCCAGATGTTATGCACTAGCCCCTCGAGAAGCAGCAAAGGGAGATGTATTAATACATTGTATTGATTAGATCAAGACCCCTGACAGTTATTTGTAGAGATACCATCTGGCTGCTGTTAGAATTCCTTCACCAAAAACAGGACGTGACATGTTATTAATCTCAACTCTCTAACTATAGACAGTTGCCTTTTCTGCTAAACCGCATTTTACCATTCGTAGGAGATGGAGGCAGACCTGAAGGGTGCTGAAATTAAGGTTATTACACAAATTGAGCCATATGGTCCAAATATTTCAGCAAGAAAATTGCCAGGCAATAAAAATTGCTCCTGCCTTCCTAATGGTGTAAATTACAGTTTAACCATGGCTCTAATGATGTCCTTCTGCCGCGCTTAACTACTGTTACATGAAGGACATTGTTTTAAAAATATAAAAAAACAAGTAAATGCCAGCAGCGTGTTTTACAATCTGTTAGTGTGTCATTAAGAACACTGTCAGAATTACATAAACATAATGGCAGGCAACCTAGCATACAAAGGAACAAGTATGGAAATAGAAAGTGTCTTCAAAACTCCTTTAGCTCTGTAATGTCAAGAGCCCTTTCCCTTTTGGAACTCTTCCAGTCTGAAAAGACATGGCTTCTTATTTATTCCATTTCTCACACAGACGGTGATGGAAACTTAAAAACAGGAAAAAAGCATTCAGATGCATTGTGCATGTGTAATAATATGTGAGTAATTGTGCCTCTATGTTACAACAGAGCTAGAGAGAGAGCTGATTATATAGGAAAAGAAAAAAAATCATGAATATTTTTGCAGTAGAAGTGCTGATTTGATCTCTTATGATTTATGGCTTCATATTTTTTATTTGCAAATATTTGGAAAATTGCAAGCTATTGATGGAAATGTTCTAGAAACCCAGACATTTCATGAATTTGTAGCACAAAGGTTATTCATCTTAAAATTCCTATGAAAAGTGTCTTTTCTCTTATTCGCTGTTCCTGATTTTTTGTTCATTTTTTAGAAAAATTGTATTCATCCAATCAAGGAGCACAAATGATATCTTGTGACAGTCAGGCAACATAGAGAAAAAATAGTGAATAATTAAAGTGAACATTCACAAATAACATCTCATTTAAAAATCCTTTGTCCAAACTGTATTGTGAATACAAATACAAATAAGGAAGAAACTCCAAGGAAATCATGATTGGTTAACAAAACAACTAAGAAAAAAAGAGAGATAAATTCATAGCAAATATTATTCATAATGTCAAGTATGACCAGCTCTACTTTAAATGGTGTGTAATTTTTCATTCTACATATGGATATTGGCCATTGGATATTTCCTTAGCTGATGGATATCAGCATAGCTCCATTACCAATTGAGGATCTGGTCAATTGTGTACATATGTCCTGTATAGACAGGAGAAAAAGATGTGCAGGTGAGGTTAGCTCACCAATTTCAATAACAAATTATCCAACTCAAACAGTGTTGTCAGCTTTTGCAATTTTATCACATCTCTCATGATATTTGATGTTTTTCTTAAATCCCCAGCTTCTGGAGTCATGTGATTACATGAGAATCTCATCTTTCATTTAAGTTGATATTTTCTGGAGGGGGAAGCATTTTCTGACAAGCTCTACTGTCAACCCTACATGCTAAAGTCAAACCAAGCTTGAACTGGATCTTTTATCAGACTCAATAAAATTAAGATCACTTTAAAAAAAAATATTTTCAGCTGCCTTTACAACTTCCTTATACAAGCCAGGGCCATAAGTGGAAATGCCAAAATATCGTGAGTAATCCTTACTATATTTCCAAACCAACTGAAGGCATAAAATGGTAGAAATCTCATGAGAGCTTCTTCTCAGGGTTTCTGGTCCAACTGTACAGCTGCAATGAGTTCTGATTTGATTGTGGTTGAGCATCCAGGCTTTTCAGTACTTACATACTGTGATGCGTTCGGTCACAGAGACCCCCTTGGGACTGTCACCTCATGTTCTGAGATTACCTCTGAGCCCATTTTCCCTGCCAGTTTGGGACTCCAGAACCCTGTCTTGTTGAGCCAGACACACTAGCCTGCTGCAACACAGACCCAGGTCTGGGCCATGCCCCCAAAGCTGCAGACTTCAACCAAAAACTGCTCAGTAGGTCACCTATCTCCAGCACCTAGACACCCAGTTCCAAAATGGGATCCAAACCCCAAATAAATCCGTTTTACTCTGTATAAAGCTTATACAGGGTAAACTCATAAATTGTCCACCCTCTATAACACTGATAGACATACACTGCTGTTTGCTCCCCCAGGTATTAATCACTTACTCTGGGTTTACTAATAAACAAAAGTGATTTTATTAAAAGTGGTTTCAAGCAATTACAGACAGAACAAAGCAAGTTACCAAGAAAAATAAAACAAAACATGCAAGTCTAAGCCTGTTACATTAAGAAACTGATTACAGGTAAATCTCACCTGCAGAGATGTTCCAATAAGCTTCTTTCACAGACCAGACTCCTTCCTAGCCTGGGCCCAATCCTTTCCCCTGCTACAGCCCTTGTTAGTTCCAGCAGGCATCTCAGGTGAAAAGCAGGGGCTTTCTCGTGACTGGGACCCCCTTTGTTCTGTTCCACCCCTTTTTATAGCTTTGGCACAAGGCGGGAATCTTTTATCTCTTTGGGTTCCCACCCATCCTTCTAAATGGAAAATTACCAGGTTTAAGATGGATTCCAGTATCAGGTGACATGGTCACATGTCCTGTGAGACCCCCTCCATTCTTCCAGGGCTGGTCTGCACATATAAAGAAAGGCTTGCAGGTAAATAAACCATTTACAAACAATTGTCCTAATCAATGGGAGCCATCAAGCTTCTAAACCACCATTAATGGCCCACACTTTGCATAATTACAGTAGGACCTCAGAGTTATACTTCATATTGCTAGTTTCAGATACAAGAATGATACAGTCATACAAATAGGATGAACACAGTCAGTAAGATTATAAGCTTTGTAATGATACCTTACAATAGACCTTTTGCATAAAGCATATTCCAGTTACATCACACTTATAAAGTATATGGAGTGCAGCGTCACACATACTATGTAGATGGGCACATTACAACCTACATAGATAAAGGAAGAAAGTCCCGACCTTTTGAGATTCTCCCATCATAAGTTATATCTCTCAACCTTCAAACATGCCAGTGTGTGACATGAACTATCAAAATGTGTGACAAGTGATTGGAATGTGGAGCACCTGGGTTTTGCTGTCCATCATCCCATGATTGATTACAGTAGATTTTAACAGTGAAACCAGTTTTTAAGGATGTTCCTTCACTGTTACTCAAATAAGCCAGTTTTCTAATCTGTTATGCAGGTATTGGTGTTTTGGGGAGGGTGACCCTGCCCAAGCGGCTCAGAGGCTGGAGAATTGGGGGATGAGCTCCTGGTTAGGCTGATTGGCCAGTGTACCAGGAAGCAGAGGGGCTTAGAGAGAAGGTCCCTGATCAGGCTGCTCGCAGCATGAGGAGATTGGTGGAAAACTGCATGCCCAAGCTTCCCCCAAATGCATTTAATGAGCTGTCCCTGCCCACGCAGCCCCTCACCCTTATCCGTAGGTCTCTGCTCATTCCCTATTGCCCTGTAAGGCACAAAAGACCATTAGCTGCTCCTCCAGCAGCTCCCTGGACCAAAACTGCAAGAGAAGAGTCCCTTTTTCTTCCTCAACCCCCGCCTCTACCAGCTGCTGCTCCCTGTCCCAGAGCACTGCTAGAGAATGTGCTGCAGTGGGATAGGGAGCCCAAGTCAACGCTAGTTCTGAAGGCTGAGCAGAGAACTCTGCTCCTCTCTTCAGATACAAATTAGGGAGAAGTTTGATTTCTACCCTCTCATATTATATAGCCCAGATCTTACAGTCCTTACACAAGCAGAACTCCTGTTTAAGTCAGGCCTTATTCTGTTGTGAGCTGCCTGCGTATGCTAATGGGGAAGAGCCTTGAGGAGCTAGTTAATGCCTACACTGCCGTCTACAGCATTCCATAACTGGGGTGTGCCCTGCTCCTTTCCAACCATGCAGTGCAGCTTCCTGACCTAAGCTCTTCTGCCTTGCAGTGACAAATTGACTCTAGTAACTGATCTACATTTGGCACCATTCTTCTGCCCTTTTGCTCCTTGTGCCCTGTAGGCAGCTCCTACCACTAAAGGCAGGATTTCTCCATTGGGGCCAAATATAGAAGTGGTGTAAGATACACGTAGGTGAGTCACTGTGAGCAGTGTAGTTCACATGCCAAGAGAATCAAAGGAAAGGAAAGCTAAGGGTATGTCTACACTACCTGCCAGATCGGCGAGCAGCAATCGATCCAGTGAGGGTCGATTTATCACATCTAGTGTAGACGCGATAAATCAATCCCCAAGTGCTCGCCTGTCGACTCCTGTACTCCACCACTGTGAGAGGCACAGGCGGACTCGATGGGGGAGCGGCAGCAGTCGACTCACCGCAGTCAAGACACCGTGGTGAGTAAGTGTAAGTACGTCAACTTCAGCTATGTTATTCACGTAGCTATGTTATTCACGTAGCTGAAGTTGCATAACTTAGATCAACCTCCCCACCACCCCCACTGCCCAGTGTAGACCAGGCCTAAGAGGACGATGTAAGCAGGCATCTGATAAAGTTACATCTACTTATACTAACCTGCTGATGTGAAACACAAACCATCATTCACTTCACCTCTGAATTTTGCCCTAAATACTTAGCTGTAAACCCTCAATTCAGATTTATGATATTCTCAATGCTTCTTTACATCCAGAGCTATGCGAAGAGTTAATCAGACATACTGTAAAGTAATGCAACTCCTTCAGCTTTAATGAAGTAGCAGCCACTTGCATTAGGTCTGCAAATATAGGATTTTACCTTAGTGTGTCAAAATGGCAAATATAGGATTTTACCTTAGTGTGAAAGAATGAAGGGGGGGGGTAAGGAGGAATATTTTCGATGATAGTTTTTTCTGTGGTCTTGCCACAAAGAGAACGTTGTTTCACACACATACAAATTTCTGAAACTTTGTAGAACTTTTATTTTTAACCAGGTGTTTTATAATAATATTAATGAGTAGTATGGAAAATGTTTTCCCCAAATGAGCATATTATTTCCATCTTTAGGTATATAAGCCCTCCCAAATTGTGATTTGGGTGATGGTTTTGTTTTTGTTTGGTTTAGGGAAGGGGGACTGGAGGTGGTTCTGTTTGGGGTTTCAAGTCAGATGATAACTCAGATTTCCTCTCTCGGTTTGCATAGATAAGTATAAATGCTAGACCTAGACTGTTTCAGTTTGTACTTATAGATAGTGCTACTGTACAGACATGTAGATGTGTTTCCCCCTTTTATGGGATGATGATTATTTATTTGTACTAAAGTAGTAACTTGAAGCCTCAAGCAACATGGTGTTAGGCACTGAACATACACATACCAAGAGAAAGTCCTGTCCCAAATTGCTTATGATCTAAGCAGATAAGAGAAACAAAGGATGGGAGGGGGGAAGAGAGCTGAAGTGACTTGTCCAAGGTCTCAGAGCTGGTTGAGGCTGGGATAGTACCCAAGTCTTCTGATTCCCAGTGCAGAAGATCATGCTGCCTCAAAGCATGTGTAACTTCAGGGATGAATGGAGTCTTGGAGTCTAGGTGGTTTTAAAATAATTCCTGAAATGAGAATACATGATACCTATTAGTGTTTTGTATCTGGCTCCCTTCCTGTTCTGCACACAAGCACACCACACTCACAAACAGACTATTTATAGGTCATCTTTAAAACCCTTTGCTGCTTGGTGCAATTCAAGGTGTTGGCAAGGAGTTTTAAAACCACACTCTCAAGTAGCATGATCCCAGACTGTGCAGAGTTTTGAAGATCGTTGCCAACACCATGAATTGTACCTGGAAATGAATTAGAAGTCAGTGCAGAGATTTGCACATCGGTAATACGGTGTTTAGTAGCTCGCTGCATTATCCACTGGCTGTTATTGGCTTGCAAGAGTGGTCATAAGTAGCCTGATCATGGTAGAGTGGAATGTGAAAAGCCAAAAAGCCAAAGTGATTCACTTGTCTGTATTTGAGAGCTTTATTGTGAATATTATCAGGGAAGAGGGGAGCAGAATTCAGCTTAATGCTGGGGTTCTTCTTTAAAATAGGTGTTGCCTTGTGTTCCATTTCCATCCCCTTTCTCAACTGTATCAGCATTTCTCTAATGAAAAGCTGTGCACAACGTTTTTCTTTCATTCACCTCAGTATGCCAAGATCAAAATTTGGCCTTTTCTGGACTGAGGAACTGCAAGCCCTCACTTCAACAGTATCTATGTGCAGCATTCACAGTTGTTCTTCCAAGCACATAGGGCCTGCTCCAGAATCCTTTGGAGCCAATGGAAAAAGTTCCACCCATTTCAGTAGGCTTTGGATCAGACCTATAGAGAGACTGCAGTTTAATTTCTCAGTTACTGGAACTTGGTTGCATGTTTTGCATTAAAAAAGGGGGGGAGAGACATAGTTCTCCCATCTCCAACTTGCTGATCAAAATGATTACCACTGACCTGACTGAATCTTTCTCAAGACCTAGGTGAACTGAGAGCAAAAGTCAAAATTCTAACTATCAAGGGAGGAAAAAAATCATTTGCAGTATTCTTAGCCTACATACACCTTGTTTAGAGACATAGGGCTGGCTATTTAAAGGGCATCTAAATGAACCAATAGGCATCTAGTGGGATTTTCAGAAACACCAAGGCATCTAAATTTTATTGAAATCAGTGGAAGTTTAGGAGTCTGGGTGCTTTTGAAAATCCCATTATGCACATATCTGCAACTTTAGGTGACTAAATACCTTTAAAAATCTGGCCCATAATAACTAAATTACAGTAATTTCTTTGTTTACTCATTTATACCCCCAAATAATGCACTAGAGATACTACTCTGCAACTAGTGAACTTACAAGTTAATATGTTTGAGTCAATGAATGTGCTATAAAGAAATTCTCAGTCCTGAACAGAGCATAATTTGTTTTGCTCTAAGATGGCTATATACCTGTTGGCTTAATTCTTTATTTTAATTCCCATGTTAACTGAAATATCCAAGGAAAAGACAAAATCTGAAATAAGCTGATAGTTTTTCAATCATTTTAAAGTAATAGCCCAACATAATATATAACTTCTCTTTGCTAGAAGCATCTAATTAGTGTAAGCCACAGGATGATCAGCTAAGAGAAAGTGAATTAACGCTATGCTCAGTGCTCCTGTTCTGTGGCCAGAAATGAAGTTTGTGCTGGGCAATCCTGACTTGCAGCACAGGGGTGTTATGTAAACAGCCAAAAATATGGGATTTTATATTTTCCAGACCTGTCTAGAGGCAATGATCAGAACATTTAATACACTGAAATACAAACAAAAATAACATCCCAATACTGCCTGTGTTCCTACTTTCCCTGTTTACGTTGGAGTGTCTGCACCCCAATTTGTCTACTGTTCATTTAAGAGCAATTGGTACATCTGTTTATATATGTATGTGAATTTAGTGCTGGACTCTTAGCACAGGAAACTGAAGTCCCCACTCTGAAGAACAGGGACAGCAGAACCTGTCACTGCCCCATCAATATACCTTAGTCTTGAGCCAGAGGGACTACAGAGGTAGATATAAGAACAAGATAGGGAGTCTGGAAGTAAACACCCCAACTTGTTCACTTGGGGATCTGAGTTCAAGTCATTCAAATCCCAGGGAACATTTCCCCCAGTAACTCAACCAAACCTCAGGCTCCCCTTTCTTCCTGTTGGCATGTTCTTCTGCTCTCTGGGGATTGTGGGGCTTCGTTTCTTAGCATACAGTTGCTAAGGGACACTTGAGCATTTTCGTGTTTCTGTAATGAGCCATATGGAGCAGTACCAGAAGCTTAGTGCAGAACTGCTGCAGTGGGGAGAGGGTTTTCTCTGATGTGTCTGAGGGATGGTGTTCAGGCCACTTCCTGGGACCCCAGTAGGCCTTTAGGATTGAACAGTGATCCAGAAAAGAAGCCTCTCACCCAAACATGGGGGAGCATCCAGCTGGTGAGGGCCCAAAAATGGTGAGAGGGAGAAGACAGCTATCATGCCTCCCCTGTTTGGAGGAGGAGAGCATGGGTTGTTGAGGGGAGGGGCAGCTGTTGAGGGTGGCGGTTGACTGAAGGCTGTCGTTGAATTTCTCCACTGGGTGAACTTCCTTTGCTAAGGTTCACCCAAAATATTGAACCTGGGACGTAGACTTAACTGAAGTGGGTTCAAGTTTTGATATTAACACTTTGCTCTGCTCCAACCACAGAGAGGTGAAAGAGCAGTCCAGACTCCGTACCCACCAAATCCATGGCTCTGTGCTGAGAACGGCTGCCAAATAGAACAAATTGTTCTGTGAGGTTATTTTTTATGATGTGGACACATAACTGGACTGAGACTACAAACTCATTTCCCATTCTGTTAACCATTAACAGCCATCAGAAGGCAATGACTTTCATTCTCTATCAAACAACCCAGATTGAACTGGAGACTCAGAGGTGAAAGGCTCTACATCCAATTACCAATCCCAGGAGCCAGATATTGTTTTTTCCTGTGAGAAGTATGATTAGTTAAGGCCAAAAAAATATACATTTAAAATCTTGAAGGAAGGTCTTTCAGTGTCAACTGTCTTTTTGGCCTACAAATTTTGAAAATATCCATTTAATTTTAAGGGCCAAATTGTGCCTTTAGATGCACATATGCATCTCCCAGTAACTTTAAATGGGGCCACACATCCACAGGCAAAATATGGGCTTTAACATTTAGCTTGAAGACAATTATTTATCATTGTTTTATAGCATAGCATAAAGTTACAGCACTTGTAGCAGGTTAGGGTTGCTTGAACCATTCACTGAAGTGCAGAGGAAAAGAATAACAAAACATTAGTTTCTTCTGCTTTAAAATGTTGCATCTATTTTCCATTGTGTTGGTGGAGAGCAGGGATTTAAAGTTGTGAATTGCCTTGAGGCTGTGTTATCTTCCTCTACTTAGCAGCGGTTAGAGCTGCTCTTTTCGTATGTGTTGGGTGAAAGTGACAAGGACTCAGAATGATTGAGGAAAGGGAATAAAATAAGGCTGTGATTAATAATAATATGACTGCCTATTGTACCCGTGTAAAATAGGAACAACAACAATACTCGTTTGTAGCTGCAAGCAGTAACTCACAGGGGTGTTATGAAGCTTAATTAATGTTTTTAACGTGCTCTGAGATACTTGGATGGAAAGTCCTATATAATTGCAAAGTCATCTTATTTTTATTGGTACAACTGACATAGAGTGACATTTTCAAAGACACTGAGGTGGGAGTTCAGCTGTGATCCATGTTAAGATCCAGATTGTCCTTGGACAAGTCCCCTTTAAGGTGAGGGTTATCTTTGTGTCAGTTTTTCTGCTGCTATGGTTGTAGAGCTGTTCAAAAAAAAATTGCTAGTAACCGTTTTTATAATTACAAAATGCAGGTTTTTCCCACTTTCCCACTGTACAAAAAAAGTTGAACTGTTTCTATTCAAACTTGCTAAAAGAATTAATCTTTAAGCATATACAAAGCCTGGAAAATTCCATCTCTTTCAAATGGTGACATTTTTGGAAAGTTAGCAGCAGCATACCATCACAAGATGATACACAGTGTAGTTTAGAGAGGATATGATTAAGGGGATATGGTAGGAGTATACGTAGCAATGAATGGTACAGAGAAAGCAAATTGGGTGCTGCTTTTTACCCTCCCTCATAACATAATAATGAGAGGGCATCCAAAGAAAACAAAAAGCAACAAATGTAATATTGACAAAAGGATTTTTTTTTTTACACAACACACACAACTCACTGCCACAAGATATCATTGAAGCCAGTAGCTCAGTCAATTCACATTCGACATTGATACGGATAATGAAAGCATCCACAGTTACATTATATAGGATTAAAAAAAGACAGAAACCCTCATACTTTAGGGCATAAGCCAACTACTAACTGCCAGGGCTTACTTTCCCAGTAAGCAGATTATTCCAGTATAGTCCATTATAGTCCTTCCTCTGAAGTACTATCTCTAATACTGGCCATTCTAGGAGACAGGATACTGGGCTAGTGAGATCATCACAGTGATTTTGCATGGCAAGTCTTATGACCAAAAAAAAAGTCTAACCTGATCCTAGCCATCAGTCAATATTTCTAATGGAAATTATGCTTTACTGTACCAGGACAGGTATGACATTAACCCTTCATGCCCAAATGGTGTGCTCACAGGGTTAAGCACAAAACCCATCGCTGTTTTCAGGATTGAGCCCTTAAATCTAAACCCTTTGCTGCAGCAATCATGATTCTTATTTTTCTTTAAAGTGCCACAAATATTGGTGGCACAGCATGGATACATTGGAGGAATATTGGTTGGGACTATTCCCGAACAGGGTTTGCAGGATTGGGCCCAAAGTGGTTACCAGCAAGTGGATTTCCCACCCGGCTCTAAAAAGAATCTTTACACACTATATTTATTCTAAACTTGCCCCTTGCTGAGGTTCAGCTTTGAGTAACTCAGATAACAACAGAAATTATAAAGCTCAGCCTGATCTTTCTGCCCAGATTTGTCTGCTCCTAGGGTTTCCCTAAAGAGACATCTCCATCCTATGCCCTAATTCCTCTGTCCAAAGAACCATTCCCATGTCCTATATGTTTGGGTGGGTCTAAGAAGATGCAGGACCACAGTGAACCAGTTGGTTTGTGCAGATTCCAACCACTGCTTATAAGGTTAGGTCAACACAAAAACCCTACCAGCCTGTTGCACTGTGTATAATAATGTTTGATATTACAATATGTGGCACAATCAGGATGGCGCTGGTTGACTGTAACTGTTCTGCTTTTCCTCTCCCAAGCATGTCTTGCTCTAATAAAGGCAGAATTTTTACTTTTCCCTTTTTTTTCAAGTGTGAAGTTTACTCTTTTGCAATTGAGTTTAAATATTATCTACTGTATTTGTTTGTTTGGTTTCAAAATCCATATTAAATATTTTAGACCAGATTCTGCCTCCCTTATTTTGAATAGTAACTTGATCTCCATGTGACTGCTCAAGAAGTAGAGTTCTATTCAGTGTGAGTAAGGGTAGCAGATTCTGGTTTATAGAAAGCAAAGTCTGAAAAGAAAAGGCCAGTCAGTTATCCAGACTATTTAAAGATATTTTCCATCCCTTTCCAATTGGTTTTCTCATAGAAGAGAATAATAACTATCAATATTGGGAGGGGAAAATAGGAGAAATGTAAGTTGGAAGGAGTGGAAAAGACTCTGGCTTACTTTATAGTACATCTTAGGAATGCTGCAAGGGGTAAATATTAATATTAGCAAAGCATTTTGACATTGTCTGACAGAGGGTATCTATAGCAGAAGGTCAAGTTATTGTTATTTTTTACCTTATTTTTTAAGTTAGTAATGCAGGGAAATCTCTTGTTGGATTTCAGCATTTCTCAATGCAACATTAGACAGGTACCAATGCAGAGACGTATCTCTTTGAAGGAACGAGTATTCAGTAGAATTAGGGAAATTAAAAAGAAAAGTTTTTCTTTGTGGATTTAAAAAAAACAAGGTCTTGCTGCCATAGGAGTAGAGTGAACTACTGAAATGCTGACTTTACAAAAGAAGTTTCTATAATGTTTTGCCAGCAAAAAAGCAACGGCATTGTTGATAATTTAGAAGTCTGCTGCTACCCAAAAGCCAACAACAGTGACTGAATGTGGTGTGCTAAATGCACTTGCTTTCATTTTACTGTATAATGTATCAACCACCTTCTGTATGGTACTTTGCTTTCAAGTGAAAGCAGGGAATTCAGACTGTTGCTGTTTCTACAGCAAGTCCTTAGCTATCACGGTGTGCCAAGAAAAAATGCTGTTTACTGTGCCACTAAGTAATTACTGTTATAGGCAATGGTGATACATGACTCTGTTGCATATAGCCTACTGTTCCTCACATGTTCTGGTCAGAAAGAGAACTACTCAATATTATTATAATATTATTTATTATGTTAATTGTTTTCAGAGCACTGTAAATGTAGATAGTACTTTACCGAAGGCTTGATTCTGCATACCTTACTCACCTAAGTAGTCCATGGATTTCCGTAGGACAGTCCCCATAGGAAATGTGCTGAGTCATAAGAGTTGAGGCCATTCACAGTCCACCAGAAGACTGTTAGCATGTTGCAGGACCAAGCTCATCAGCAAGGACTAAAAGATGGAGCCTTCATAGGACTAGGAGCCATTTCTCATTGAAGTCAATGGCAAAACTCCCATTAACTTAAATGGGAGCAGGTTTGGACCTCAGATCACTTCCTCAAGGAGCTAACAAGTTGAAATATGATCTCACACACAAAAACTATGTTAAAAGAACGTTATTAAAATTGCAAATTCAATTACTCAAAAGTTAAGAAATTCCAGAATTAAAGGTTCCCTATATGGCATAAAAAATAATTTGTCCCCCTTGTGTGTATGCATTATGATACATACTTTAATTACATTATTACATTTTTAATTATATGATTTTTTTCCATAGGACTCCTGTCTCATTTAATGACCAGGATGGACGGTGCTCACTTAATGAGCAGCTACTCAATGTTTTGCTTTATCTTCAGTGGTCACTGTGTGACTCTAGCCCTTATTTGCAGCACTCTGTTCAAACTCTGCTCTGAATATAGAATTATTAAGCACAGAGGGATGAAGGTCAAAAGTTTCCACTAATTTTGAGTGCCCAATTTGAGGTACTTTTTCTTCCATTAAGTGATGCGTTGAACTAAACATCACAATGTCATCAGCAAAAATGAGGCAATCCAAGTGTGCTTTATCATTTGTCCATGAAATTCCTCAGCTGCCTTCTGCAGTTACTTTTCTCATGACATAAACAACGACTACTGTGAACAACGGTGGGGACATAATACACTCTTGCCTTACTCCACTGCAAGCCAGTGTCTGATGTTGTCACGATTTCTGACTGAATATTTGTTACCATATAGATCCTTGATTATTCTAATTATTTTTGCTGGTATTCCATAATATGTCATAATTTTCCAAAGACTCTCTCTGTGCACCCTGTCCAAAGCCTTCTGGAAATCTATAAAATTTATCACAAGAGGTGTTTACCACTCCATACTTTTTGTTCTATAATGTATCTGAGAACAACAATATGGTCAGTACATAATCTCAGTGGTCTAAACCCCACTTGTTCCTCTGTAATTTGGAGATCTATTTGTTTCCTGATATGTTCCAGAATAATGTTGCACATGCTTTTCCAAGGCACTGAGATGATGTGATTCCTCTCCAGTTATTGCAGTTGGTAAGGTCACCCTTCTTTGGCAATTCTGACACAGCAAAACAAGTTGGTTTATTTATCAAAAAGGAAAAGACAAAATATATGGCTGTCAATGTCCCAAACGCAGCCATCGGAGTAGATGAAGAAACAGTAGACAAAGTAAGTCATTTTACTTACCTAGGGAGTGAGGTATGCAATGATGGTGACACAATGCTAGATATCAAGCAAGAAATATCAAAAGCAGCAAACAACTTTCATAAACTTGAAAAGATTTAGAAAAGCAGCATGATTAGCACTGATAGAAAATATTAATTTTTAATTCCAGCATTTATGGAGCATAGTCTCATAAATCTACAATAGACATTGATAAGTAAATCAACGCATTCCAAAGGAAATATGTGGGGAAGATCTTCAGAGTCCATTGGGGAGAGTATCTTGCAACATCAGAAATTCTAAGTAGAGCAAACCAACCTAAAGCATGGTAAGAGGATGATGATGGATGTCTTTAGGACACCAACACGACTTCCACATCAAGTGATAAAATGGATACCACCTGAGAAGAGAAAAAGAGGGTGACCTAGAGAAACATTATGCAGAACAGTAGAGAAAGAAGCCAAGTCCATCAACATGACACTCAGAAGCCTGAACAGACCAACACAAGACTGAAATAAATGGAGGAAAGTAGTAGATGCCCTATGCACTTGTGGGTGTGGAAAGATGAAGAAAGAAGAACTTGAGCTACCTAGGACCCGATTTTTAGAGTACTTAGCATTATATAGCACTTTCTACATTCAAAGCACAGCTCCAATTGACTTCAGTTGCAGCTGTGAGTGCTTATGCAAGTTAGACCCAAGCATCTCAGGTTGTGTACCCAGAAATGAGGAATACACAAATAGTGACTACCTGTGAAAAGAATCCAGTTCTCCAGGGCAGGAGTCAACCGCCTTCACCAAGAGACAGTACTTTCTCTTCCTGCAATCTCATGCATCATTCACTACACATCTTCATCTGCAACAAATGAGGCAGGGTCCTAAAGACAACAGTTTCCTTCACTACACAACCCTGATTCATCCCCCTGTGTAGGTCTGCCCTGTACCCTGAATGTGCCAGGAGTCCTCTGGCAAAAAAAGTATGTGAAAATGCCATTAAAGACTATATCATAGTGCATACACACAGAAGATTGAGTTAAGGTTGTACAGGTATTTCCCAACTTTTGATGGCTGGCTTTGCTTATGCAGTATTTTTAACATAGTTTTTGTGTGTAATTACCTAGATTTTTAAAAAAGCAAACTGAAAAACAAACAAATTCCATCACGTAGCATCATGTTGACACCAGCACGGTACAGCAGCACAACTGGAACATTTGGCTGAAACCTGTGCCATTGAGTCAGCAGAGTAGCTGACAGCAGTAGTAGGTTGCCTGGCACTAACGGGGGGAAGAGACACACACTTTACCAGTGGGTTTCACAGATATTTGCTGACCGCAGAGGAAAGGTGAGACTCAGGAATCTTCAGGGAGTGTGTTCTAGTGGTCACAACCCTTCCGTCTCATCTTCTCCAACCTGTCTCTGTCCCAGTCCTGTATCTTCCCCACCCATGGCTACTCATCCTAGACCCATTTTTCTTGCCATCCACTCCCAGTCTCCACTCCTGAGACATCTCATCCTAGTCCCAGTCGCCTTACCCAGCCATTTCCTCGCTTAATTCCCCATCTGAGTCCACTCTTCCTCTCCCAGTCCCTTTCCTGCCTTGAATCCCTGTCTCCAGTCTCCTTCCTAGCCAGTCTCAGTTCCACCTCTTGGCTCCCTGTCCAATCCGTCTCTCCCCACTGCCCCAGCTTGAGTTGCCACATTCTCTCCATCTCCTCCTCCCCTTGTAAAC
Source organism: Mauremys reevesii (assembly GCF_016161935.1). Taxonomy (NCBI): domain Eukaryota; kingdom Metazoa; phylum Chordata; order Testudines; family Geoemydidae; genus Mauremys; species Mauremys reevesii. The sequence continues at coordinate 49,407,191 of NC_052625.1, forward strand.
ACTGGCTCTCAGTCCCAGTCTCCCTCCACAAGCTCCTCCTCCAATCTCAGTCTCCTGAGGGCTAACTCTTCATCGCACTCTCTCATCCCTGTATCCTTGTCTCACTCTCTTTGCCCAGCCACTCCCAGTTCTTTACCCGCACCCTGGCATCTCATTAGATCTTCCCCTCGCCCTCAATTCCTCCCTCCACTGGTTCCCAACCCCAGCCTCCTTTTTCAGCCAGTCCCAGTCTTCCATCTCCCTCCAGCTACTTGTCTGATCTCAGTGTTCACCAGCCAATTAGTTCTCAGTCACAGGGTATGTCTACACTACGGGATTATTCCGATTTTACATAAACAGGTTTTGTAAAACAGATTGTATAAAGTCGAGTGCACGCGGCCACACTAAGCACATTAATTTGGCGGTGTGCGTCCATGTACCGAGGCTAGTGTCGATTTCCAGAGCGTTGCACTGTGGCTAGCTATCCCGTAGCTATCCCATAGTTCCCGCAGTCTCCCCTGCCCATTGGAATTCTGGGTTGAGATCCCAATGCAAAAACAGTGTCACAGGTGATTCTGGGTAAATGTCGTCACTCAATCCTTCCTCCGGGAAAGCAATGGCAGACAATCATTTTGCGCCCTTTTTCCCTGGATTGCCCTGGCAGACGCCATAGCATGGCAATCATGGAGCCCGTTTTGCCTTTTGTCACTGTCACCATATGTGTACTGGATGCTCCTGACAGACGCGGTACTGCACTGCTACACAGCAGCATTCATTTGCCTTTGCAAGGTAGCAGAGACGGTTACCAGTCATATTGCACTGTCTGCCATTGTAAATTGGTGATGAGATGATGGTTATCAGTCGTTCTGTACCGTCTGCTGCTATCATGGGTGCTCCTGGCTGGGCTCACTGAAGTCGGCCAGGGGTGCATAGGCAAAAATGGGAATGACTCCCTGGGTCATTCCCTTCCTATGTTTTGTCTAAAAATAGAGTCAGTCCAGCCTAGACTATGGGGCAAGTTTACTAGAGAACCAGAGAGCACAACCGCTCCGTGTCAGAGCCCCAGAGATCCCGCAGAAATGATGAGCTGCATGCCATTCTAGGGGGTGCCCCTGCAACAACCCCACCCGTTGCTTCCCTCCTCCCCCAACCCTCCTGGGCTACCGTGGCAGTGTCCCCCCATTTGTGTGATGAAGTAATAAAGAATGCAGGAATAAGAAACAGACTTTTTAGTGAGATAAAATGAGGGGAAGGAAGCCTCCAGCTGCTATGATAGTCCAGGCAGGACATTAAAGGGTGGGCAGGGAGAGGAGACCAGCCTTCCGCTGCTATGATAGTCCAGGCAGTACAGAATCTTTTCTTTAGACATGATGGGGGGGGGCTGATGGAGCTCAGCCCCCAGTTGCTATGATGAAGATGGTTACCAGCCGTTCTGTACCATCTGCTGGGAATGACCAGGAGTCATTCCTATTTTTACCCAGGTGCCCCTGGCCAACCTCACCGAGGCCAGCCAGGAGCACTCACGGGCTGATGACGAGGACGGATACCAGTCCTTCTGCACTGTACCATCTGCCACCAGGGAGGGGAGGGGAGAGGATGCTGCTGTTTAGCGCTCCAGCACCCCGTCTACCAGCAGCATGCAGTAGACATAGAGTGACATTGAAAAAAGGCGAGAAATGATTTTTTTCCCTTTTCTTTCGGGGGGTGGGAAGGGTGTAAATTGACGACATATACCCTGAAACACTCGGGAAAATGTTTTTGACCCTTCAGGCACTTGGAGCCCAGCCAAGAATGCAAATGCTTTTCAGAGACTGCAGGGACTGTGGGATAGCTGGAGTCCTCAGTCCCCCCTCCCTCCCTCCATGAGCGTCCATTTGATTCTTTGGCTTTCCATTACGCTTCTCACGCAGCACTGTGCTGAGTCCCTGCTGTGGCCTCTGTCTATCATAGCCTGGAGATTTTTTCAAATGCTGTGTCATTTCGTCTTCTGTAGCAGAGCTCTGATACAACAGATTTGTCTCCCCATACAGCGATCAGATCCAGTATCTCCCGTATGGTCCATGCTGGAGCTCTTTTTGGATTTGGGACTGCATCGCCACCCGTGCTGATCAGAGCTCCACGCTGGGCAAACAGGAAATGAAATTCAAAAGTTCGCGGGGCTTTTCCTGTCTACCTGGCCAGTGCATCCGAGTTCAGATGGCTTTCCAGAGCGGACACGATGGTGCACTGTGGGATAGCTCCCGGAGGCCAATACCATCGATTTGCGGCCATACTAACCCTAATCCGACATGGCAATACCAATTTCAGCACTACTCCTCTCGTCGGGGAGGAGTACAGAAACCGGTTTAAAGAGCCCTTTATATCGATGCAGGGTTGCAGGGTTAAATCGGTATAACGCTGCTAAATTTGGTTTAAATGCATAGTGTAGACCAGGCCACAAACATCCTTGTTCCCTCACCCCACCCCAGTTATTTCCCTAAATTCCTTCCTGCCTTCTGGTTCTCAGTCTCTATCTCCTTGCCCTGCCAGTCATAACATTCCTTCCTGCCATCCTCCACACCCTGTTCTTCTTGTGCAGCCAGCCACAGTTTCTTTCTCCACTTCCAGTCCCAGTTTCATCAGGCTCCATGACCCAAATTACTCCTTTCATTCCCTCAGTTTGTACATAGGAGCTGAGGGGGGATGGAGCATGCTCGGTTGCTCTGTTATGGTGGTGCATGCACAGTCTGGTTACATGTAAGAATTGTGAGGGGATGAAACATGCTCAGTTGCTATGTGGAGCCTGTGCATATGCAGTCTGGTCAGCACTAGGAGCTGCGGGAGGCTCAAGCATGCTCACGGAGGATGGAATCTTTGGAGCATGAGCATGTGCAAACAGATTTTTTTTCAAAGGCTTATAACTTGGCCAAAATTGGGTGGATTTTTATTGGGACAGCAAAAGGCCACTCCCTGCCAACTTTCCATACTCCAAAAGCATGGGAGCACTAGATCTTAAATAAAAGGTAGGCAGGATTTTTCTAACATTGCAAAACAACTTATTGTTTAAACTTTCCAAAAGCATTCAGCCTGAGGCAGACATCCAGCATGAAAAATTTCAGCCTAAATGGTTAATGTTTGTAAAAGTTATAGAATATCAGGGTTGGAAGGGACCTCAGGAGATCATCTAGTCCAACCCCCTGCTCAAAACAGGACCAATCCCCAATTAAATCATCCAACAGATTATTGCCCTATATCCCTAAAAGATTGAATTCACAATGCTGGGTTTAGCAGGCCAATGCTCAAACCACTGAGCTGTCCCTCCCCCCAACTAAACCAGCTAAAAGCAGGCTGTTGTAAGAGGAAACATTGGGCAATCTAAACAAGTGGTGGTGCTATCAGGCCCACCTATAATGATCAAGGCCATGGCAAATTGGACTCAAATTCTGTAGCAAGTTCCCCTGAAACCTGTGACAATCCAGCACAGAAAACAGGAAATTTGGTGACTGATAGCTACATTTAAATTTAAAAATGGAAATCTTATTGAATAAAATATGAAAATGAGTACTACAGTCAATATGTTGGCCCCTGTGTTCATTCATTTAAAAAATGAATTCTGTTTATTTTATTCAGTCCCCACATTTTCAATTTGTACTTAAAGCATTGATTATTTTTATTGACAGCCCATACTCCACTGTAGAGGTCATTGGGGGAAAGTTTAAAGTGTTAGTAGCTGGCTAAGGAGCAGCAGGGATGTTTGGCACCCAAAAAGGTGTGGGAGGTTGTTTGAGATTGTGGGCTAGAAATATTAACAAGCTATTTCGGCTAAGGTGAGCTGAAGTTTAAATTATTACATTAAAATTGTCGTCTTTAGGGGGTTTTAGCATTAACCCAGTGAGAGTCTCACACCTTTCAGAACTATTGTTTCATGCTCTCTACAGATTCAGCTAGATTAATTGGTTTCCATTTGGTTAACTTGTAAAAGGCTTTCTTTACAACCATAAGGACTAGAACCCTAATAGTTTAAAAATGAAAATTTATATTCCCGACCATATTTGTGAGTGAAATAGAACTTCAAAATAGGTGGGGTTCTGAACATGAGTTAATTGATATGAGTTCAAGGGCAAGAATATGTGGGTGGATCAGCACTGGTGGGCTTCAGGAAAGGGGTGGCTTTTAAGGAGGAACTTGAAGGAGAAGAGGGGAGGGCACCTGGAGCATACAAGTAGAAGTATGCTGCAAGTGACATCCAAGTGAAGGGGGTGGTATGTGATTGCACCTCAGTGCATAAGGAGACATGGATGCTGTAACTAGAGGGAGGACTGAGTGTATGGATCTGGCTGAGGACTAACAGGAGATATAGGCAGGAGTTGGGGACAAAATGGAGTCAGGTGCAGTCTTGAAGAGGGGAATTGGAGAAGTTAGTAACAGAGTTAAGGAGGGGGTGACATGGTTAGAATGCCAGTGCACCCCACTCATGTACTTATTCACCACACCATTACTAACTTGGACTCTAAATACATTCTATGGGTGGCATACACGAGCCCACTTATCCACTGATGTTTTAAAAACTCCCGCACCCCAATCTGGGTCTATGCTGGTTATGTGCTATGTATGTATCCTGTGAACCTTGTAACCGATACTTGTAATCCCCCATAACTTAAGCCTGACCCCAGAGGTACAGTACCTTCCCTCTTAGCTTGTGTAAATTTGATCTTAAACGCTAGCTTTAATAAATTTTTTATACCCTGCAGGTGGACTTTTCTAAGCACTAAGTGATATAACAGCACAAGTTCCACCACAAATCAATGAGAATTGGCCTCCTATGTTATTTATAATGGGATGGTTGTTAGACACCTAGATGATTTTGAAAACCCCATTATTAGTGCTTTAGAAAATCCGACTCTGCACCTTTTATGCTAATTTAGGCCAACATTTCCAAACCTGGGTGCTTGAAGGTATGCTCCTAAATCCTTATGTAGGTGCCCAGCGATAAAGGGCTTGATTTAATACTCAGGACCAAATTCATGTAAATTATCGTAGCTTATGCACCAGCATGGTGGAAGGGTGGAGTTAGAGCAGAAAAAGCAACTATTAGGAGGGTATAGGAAAGTGTAAGATAAAACAAGCTCTGTCCAGCTTTGTTTCATACCCTCCTATTGGATGCATTTAAGAGTATCAGAACAGCCATATTGGGTCAGACCAATGGTCCATCTAGCCCAGTATCGGTGCTTCAGAGGGAATGAACAGAACAAGCAATCATTAAGTGATCCATCCCCTGTCGCCCATTCCCAGCTTCTGGCAAACAAAGGTAGGGACACTTCAGAGAATGTCCTATCCTGGTTAATAGCCATTGATGGACCTATCCTTCATGAACTTATCCAGTTCTTTTTTGAACCCAGTTATAGTCTTGGCCTTCACAACATCTGGCAAAGAGTTCCACAGGTTGACTGTGTGTTGTGTGAAGAAATACTTCCCTTTCTTGGTTTTAAACCTATAATTTATTCATAGCCCCCGTCCTTCCCTCCACTGTACAAAATTATACCAAATTATGATGGTGAAATATACACCACTTTATACGTCAGATCTGAATTTGGCCCTAAGACTTTCTGAGCAAAGATGGTAACAATGGCCACATTGCCCCGTCTATGTACCTGTCAAGGGAGACTGGTAAAGAGGAAAACTGATAGGTTCCCTTTGTGCAGTTTTCCCCCATTGGTGGAGCAAAGCTTGCCCCATACAAAATGATCAGGGTCTATGGTCCCCAGTACCTGGTGATCCCCTCAGAGGCCCTGCACCAGCCTCATCCTCCTTTCCAGCTCCCTGGCAGTGCTGCTCAAATGGAGCCTCCCTTATGATTCAGACCCCTAGAACCTTGCCAAGGGAGATTCCATAGGATGGATGGCTCTGTGGAAAAGGTAGCATCATGCTGAATTACCTTATTTTAAGATTCCTTGCTGATGTCTGATGGAATGTTAAAAAACAATGCATGGATCCCTAATCCACTGGAGTTCATCATACGTGGAGGCAGGGCGTCTGGTGCCATCAAAGAGAATAGGGGATTGTACTTCTAGGAGGAATGATATGGCTCCTTGACATTGTATTGAAGAAACCTGAGGGATGTTGGGGGATGTAAAGTGAAAACAGAAAAAAGGTGAGAAATAATTTTCCTTATACTGAAAATAGAAATAATCTGGACAATCACCATAGCTGATTAATGACTGTCTGCATTTTGATGATTACCCCTAAAGAAGTGATAAATGTCCGTGTTACCTGTTCATCAGCTCTCAAATGGTACAGTAGCTCTCCTAATATGGCAGTTTTATGTTTCAAAATCGTACCCTGAATCTAAGGCACTGGGGTAAGTTGGGTTATCTTAAAATAGAGTACAAAGTGCTGGATCATCAGATCAATAGATTCAAAGATGAGTCGGTTGTGTGGCTTTATGCAGTTTAAACATTTGTGCAGGGAGTCTGCCCACACAGAGTATTATTGACAGCTACAGATCAATGCTAATTTTTGATCATTTTCAACCTACAAAAACCTCTTGACCCTGTTATCACCTTTGGGGCACTCCAAGTAGTCAAAAGCAATCACAGTAGACAGGGTAAAACTGTCAGAATTCTTAAGACTCAGAGTAGTCTTGACCACCCCGCCAGGAGCAGGCTACTCAGGAGAGGTTAGTCAGGAAGACATGCACATTGCATTCTGGATGCCACTGCCTTTCAGCTGCCTGAAAGACTGTGCTAATTTGTTTCTGGACTTTAAGTGACTTCAGTGCTCATGAATTAAAAAATAAACAAACAAAAGAGGCAATCTGAAGTGAGTCTAAATGCATAAATTATTCATGCTTCATATTTTCTCATTTTATATTTTGAAAGTATGTTTAAAAAAGGTTTTATTTTAAATAATTTTTCTTTTATCATAGTTTACAGTCAGAGCAGTGAAATTAGCTGGACAAAGTATTTATCGTTATCTGTTTATACTGCAACTCAAAATGTGCTGGACAGTTTACAGCAGTGGTTCTCAATCACCCCTGAGAGTAAGCAGAATTCTTCCAGCGGGGTACATCAGCTCATCTAGATATTTCTGTAATTTTACAACAGGCTACATAGAAAGCACTAGTGAAGTCGGTGCAAACTAAAATTTCATATAGACAATGACTTATTTATACTGCTTTAAATACTATACACTGAAATGTAAGTACAATGTTTATTTTCCAGTTGATTTATTTTATAATTATATGGTAAAAATGATAAAGTCAGAAATTTGTTAGTAACAGTGTGCTGTGACACTTTTGTATTTTTATGTCTTATTTTGTAAGCAAGTAGTTTTTAAGTGAGGTGAATCTTGCGGGTATGCAAGAGAAATCAGACGCCTGAAAAGGCTCTGTAAAGGTTGAGAGCCACTGCTTTTCAAAACACACAAAAGGATATGGTCTCTATGTGGAGTAGATGTCAAAGTTGTGCAAGGATGTGGCTACAGAGACCAGAGGTCATCCTCCATTTTCGAAGGTGTGGTTCTGGACTGCAGAGGACGGAACAGATTGTGGTTGGCTGCATCTTACAGCAAGAGTTGGTCAGAAATTTTCTGACAAAACAGTTTAGTTGGAAAATGCCAGCATGCCAAATCTAAATTTTTTACAAAAGCGAGTTGGGGTTGATTAACTTTCTCCAACCCACTTCTGAAACCTGCCTGGTTCCCTGGCAACTCTCTGCTATGCGGTCTGCCCAGGGACTGGGGACCACAGGCTTTGAGGGTCTGCAGCTCCAGAGTAGTCAGCATGGCAGGGCTTTCAGGCTCACTGCCCTGGAGCCAGACGCCAGGAAGTCCTGGGAGACCCCGCTCCAGCCAGGGCTCTGAGGATATGTCTATGCTGCTGCTGAGAGATGTGATTCCCATTGTGGGTAGACAGACTCACTGTAGCTCAGCTTGAGCTAGCATGCTAAAAAGAGCAGTGTTGATACTGCTGCCCAAGTCCAAGCCTGCCCAATCCCCTGGTCCGAGCTCGTGCGGCTAGCCCAAGCCACCGCCAGTGCTGCAACACACATGTTGCTATTTTTAGTGTGCTAACTCGAGCGGACACTAGTGCAAGTGCCTCTGCCTGCGCTGAGACTCACACCTCCCAGCTGAAGTGCAGACATGCGCTCAGAGTCAAGGTTCCAGGAGCCTGGAAATTCTGGGGACTCTCGGGGCTTACAAAGTCCCAGCTTCTGGCGTCAAGTAACTTTACTCACCTGAGTAGCCCCCAGTAAATCTAACAGGAGCACTACTAATGAGAATACAGTTAATTAAACACCCAAGTGTTTGCAGGATTAAGCCTAACGTAATGACCTATGACTGAGAATAATAAGCCATAAACACCAAGGATGAGAAGGACAGTGGTAACATTCCTCAGATCTCACGGTTACTCAGTTATGACCTGCAGACATCTTGATGTTTGTTAGTTTTTAATGGTGAATGAATTCACTCCTTGTAGGCAATATGGAAGCAGTGGATATTTGAATGCGAAGAGTGGGTGGCTTTGCAAATAAGGATTGGGAGGGTGTTCCATACAATGGCCTTGATCCTGTAATCTGATCCACGGGTCCACCCTCTGATCTGCAGGGGTGGACTCTTATGATGATACAAGATCAACTTTGATCTGAGTCATTCACAGAGGGTGATGTGGGGGATAAAGCCTTAGCAGTGTATTCTAGGAGAACTTCTCCCAAGCATATTTTTTAAAAAATAATACCTGTAAACATTTTGCACTTCAAGAACTGTCTGTAGGAGCCAGGGATAAAAGCCATCCCTGGCAAGAATGGTTTTTCAGTCTCCAGAGGACAGGATGAACAACAGGCAGGGAAATCCCTCCATCTCTGTTTCAGTTCAAACACTGGTGAGGACCGTAAATAATTAAACATTAGGAGTTAGTGGGAAAGCTATAGAGGATTATTGGAACAATCCCATTTTTCTTTTTATCTAAGAAAATTCTTTATTTTGTAGCATTGTTGCTACTAGAACCCCTCCCCTGATTGTATGGTTGACACGAAGCAGAGCCATTGATTTTTGTCTGATGCTTATATTCCTATATTTGATCCTTCCACAAGTCTTTGTGTAACAACTCAGAAGCGATAATTTAATGTCATGTGGTCCCTCCTCTCCCCACCCCCCGAACCATGGGATGTAAATTTTAGGCTTTTAAAAGTTCTGTTTTTAAAGGCCATTAGATAACTGTCCTCATAAAAACTATTAATACAGACCGCAGCCAATTGTAAAGCTAATTTTAATCATGTTTTGTGCCAACATAATTTCTGATGCCAGATTTTTATGCCAAGCATGAACTTCAATTTGAGCTCTGTACTTTAACCTGCAGTTCATAATTTTGCATTCAGCTGTATAGGGGTTTGGCTGTGGCAGTTTGAATGCTTCCACTTTCAAGGATCTAAGCCATAAATGTTTATTAAAAGAATCTATAATGAAATCAGTTTTGTTATTTTTTTAATGGCTGCCTTGAGTATGTTGGATGACTGAATGCAGGTTGTTAATCATTAAGTACTCATGTTACAAAAAGTGTTTGATAGTATTGCCATCTAGGGGCTGAACTAAATTCTCCATACTGAAATAAACTGTAATTGAACAGGTGCTGCTATTGACAATATACATATGTTTTTGCTTTATAGCCCACATGCTTTCCATGTTTCTTATGACAAAAGATATCTCTAAATGTCCCGCAGCAGCCAACACTTTTTTATATATAATCTGTTTGAAGTGATTGCTATTTGCATTTGAGCTTATGCTTTTTTGGCAGTGATGACTGGGAATTCCTAACAAAGAATTATATTTTTTGCATTATTAATCTTGTCAGTGTTTGCCTGGTTTAACGGGAAAAGGAATAATTTATCAGAAAAGTATGTTTATCGTCTGCATTTGTGTCATCTTCAGATTTAATATTCATAATGGTCATTCGGATGTGGTGCCGTATTTATCGAAAGCACTAACTTGTTGTGGAGGAAATAACTATTTACATATTTATGATCTAACTTTTAATATTTAAAAAAGAAATTAATATTTCTGTAAAATTTGTATGAGTCTGGTAGCTTAACAAATGTTTAAATATTAAACAATTTCTAGTGTTAACATTTAACAACTTAATATGACTTACTGAAGCAAGGAAATTGACTTTAGCAGTTTTTGCTACATAAAGGAAACTAAATTATCAGTCGTTTTCCTGACATCTATGTAATCAATGCAAAAGCAGAATTAAATATATTAGTGGCCAGTGGAGAAACTCATCCTGGTCCCCAATGAGATTTATAGCAAAATTTGTTAGTCCTCCTGCTTATTTCCAGCCATCTTCTCTTCAAAGTGGGTTGTTTATTGTTATCTATATTTCTGAATGCTACACACGCCATCGTTTTAAGGAACTGCAGAGACCCAACTACATTTTATCTTGTGAACTTGTTGTTTGGGTAACATCTTAACCATGTAAATTATGGGAGACATTTTACTCCATTTCTAATGGTTATTTAACCTTTGGGATTGTTATGTTTTCAATATGGGAACCAAACTGTACTCTCAGTGATGCTGGTGTACATCCAGATGGCATTGCTTTAATTTGCCAGAACATTATGTGATACCAATCAGTATGGTATTCACATGATTCCTGAATACACTATGGAAGGTGTGTGATTAGGGTGACCAGATGTCCCGATTTTATAGGGACAGTCCCGATATTTGGGGCTTTGTTTTATATACGTGCCTATTACCCCTTACCCCCATCCTTATTTTTCATACTTGCTGTCTGGTCACCCTATGTGTGATGTACATAGCGGGCCACTGTGCTAGCATAATACAGATCTTAGCGTCTTAATCCTTCAAAGTGCTGACCACTCAGGTCCTGACGCAGCACAGCATTTGAGCGCATGCTTAACTTTAAGTATGTATGGAGCTACTCACATGATTAAAGTTGAGCATGTGCATAAGTGCTTTGCTAGATAAGGTTCAGAGTGCTCTGCACCTTGCTGAATTGAGCTTACTTAGAAGATCTGCTCCCTACAAACCACAAGAGTTTCTATTCAAGGCTTAGCTGCAGTAATGCACATTCAGTGAGCCCAGCTGCCAGATGTGGTACTTGTGAAATGATTGTGATATCTTTGGAGTCAGAGCACCAGTTGCCCAGTCCAATGCTGGTGTAAACCACAAACACTGATTATTGCCATTTAAACTAAATGAGAAAATATTCTGTATTCCTACTGCAGGGAACAAAGCATCAGGCTCACTTGTTTGGACTGAAACCTTTTACCACGTATCACATTAACATTGTGGCTGTAAACAACGCTGGCCAACTTTCGAGTCCCTGGACTTCTGTGACCACGCTAGAAGCTTCACCCAGCGGTCTGAGCAACTTCACTGTAGAGAAGAAAGAGAATGGCAGGGCATTGTTAATTAAATGGTCAGAGCCTTCCAAACCCAATGGAGTAATTAAGGTAATCTTTATCCTGAAACCTCATTCATCACAGTTAAAAGGAAAATGCCAAATATCATGTTGGAAAACTTTTGCTAAAATTCACTAGACTTAAAAAGGAGTTCTTTGAAGACACACACACACAACTGCACAAGTATGATGTGATGAAGAGATTGAGCAATGCTTACTTTCTAGGTATATGCAAATTTAGATATCTATTACTACTTATATGCTTTCTTGCAACTATGAGTATCTAGAACACTGACGAAATCCTGCCCTTCAAAGTCACAGGAAAGAATATTTTAAAGGCTATGTATTCAGGCTTAATTAGTTTAATATTGTTCTTCATTATATAGAACAGTATCTATTAAAGGGATATTTTCAGCTTAATTTAGCCTTATGCCCCACATTAGGTTTTGTTACAGCAAAGTTCAATAGAAATGTTGCCATGAAGTTTGGGGGTTTCTTTTAAACAGTTTTTGTTGGGGTGTAAATATTAACCTGCAAGGTTTGTAACCCTTATATTGTGACATTAGAGCCCTGAAATAAAATTGAGTAGAAAGTAAATATAATCAAAAGTGAAACTGACTAGTATATTTTCACTGCCCAAGATGAGTGAAATGTAAAAAGCAAACAAATCAGCATTAATTGTGAAAAGTAGGTTAAAATATTATTTCAGCGTTAACAAGCTAAGATGTTGTTAATAAGGAGTTAAGGAAATTAGTTTCTGGGTCACAAATTAATAATCCTTATAAAGTTATGAAGATAAACATTGTATCTAAATAAGTCTCTCTCCTCGAATTCATTTGCAAATTCTCCAACTGATGATTTCCCTTTCTTTTTTCTCTCAGACGTACAATATTTTAAATGACGATAATCTGGAATATAGTGGTTTATCTCGTCAGTTCCTGTTTAGACGCTTGGAGCCTTTCACACTGTACACTCTAGTACTTGAGGCTTGCACTGTGGCAGGTTGCACTCGCTCTTCACCACAGCCAGTCCAAACAGATGAAGCACCCCCTGTGTCTCAGCTGGCACCTGTAATCCAGTCAGTTAATGCTACCAATATTGAACTGAGCTGGTCTGAACCAATTAATCCAAATGGAAAAATAATTCATTATGAAGTTATTCACAGATGCACAAAAGAAAATGCTTCAGGGAACAGAGCAACAACAGTAGAGGAGAAAATTGTTTTCACAGAATATAACACTGAAAATAATACATTTAAATATAATGATAAAGGTTTACAGCCATGGACAAGGTATGAATATAAAATACGTGCATGGAATTCAGTGGGCTATACCGATAGCTCTTGGTCAGTGGCGAAGACTAGTCAAGCTGCCCCTAAAGGTCTTGCTACACCTAGGTTAACCTATGTATCAGTTAACCCCCATAAAGTGCTCATTTCATGGCTCTCCCCAGAAGAACCAAATGGTGTTCTCCAATCATATAGGCTACAAAAAAATGAGGTTTTCTATCCTTTCAGCTTTGATGCTACTACTTTCAACTATATGGATGAAGACTTACAGCCTTATTCAGTGTACAGTTATGCAATAGTTGCTTGTACAGTGGGAGGCTGCTCTACCAGTGAACCAGCCAAAATCCAAACTCTAGAGGCAGCTCCAGCATTAGTCAACCCTCCATCTCTGCAGGCTATCAGTGCCACTCAGATTAATGCGTCTTGGTCCCCACCCCAGATTCAAAATGGAGAAATCACGAAGTACATATTAAAATTAAGTGATGAAGAATATTATGTTGGGAGAGGTTTATCAAGACTGATTTCAAACCTACAGCCTTGCACGCAGTATGATTTCACGCTGGTTGCCTGTACTAATGGAGGCTGCACATCTAGCATATCCCAATCTATTTTGACAATGGAGGCTCCACCACTAAATATGGAAGCCCCCAGGTTGCTAGTCACAGGATCAGAGTCAATAGAAATCACCTGGAAAACCCCAATGAATCCTAATGGTAAAATCAGAAGTTATGAGCTGAGGAGGGATGGAGCTCTTATTTATTCGGGTCTGGAAACTCGGTACCTTGACTTCACACTAACACCAGGCATGGAATACAGCTATGAGGTAACTGCAAATAATAGTCCAGGAAGCACCACTAGCCCACCAGCTAAAATTAGAACCCACCCTTCTGCTCCATCTGGAATGTTACCTCCTCGACTGCAGGCATGGACCCCAAAGGAGATTTTGGTGGCCTGGGATCCTCCTGCAAAAGTCAATGGTGATATAAAAAATTATACAATCTCCATTCGTGAGCCTGCTGAAATGGGAAAGAAAACTGTTGACTTTGACACCTCTCACATTTCTTTTGTTAGACAGTCCTACGTTGCAGCAGACCTAAAACCCTACCATAGGTAAGTTCTGAATACTTAGTTTTGTTGAATGAATATCACAGGATAATTCAAAAAGTTTGAGACTGGGCTAGTATTCAAACCTTTCCTAAAGACTGAAAAATGAGGTTTGAGGGGCGGGGTCTCACATTTTCTTCAGTCGAACAGATGGTCAGATCCCCACAGTTCTTATTCCCACAAAGTCCACACTAAGACAAGATAAATAAAAATCAGTTGTCTGCCTTTTCAGTAAAGTATGCAAGGTCAATCTAGGGTACAAGCAATGCAAGGGACACCTTGGGGATCCTTTGCAGACTCAAGTTCACAGCCTTGCCCAACCCCCCCGCCCCCACACACACACACACTTTTGCAAGTCAGTCGTATTCCACAATAGTTTTTCCTTGTTTTATAAACCGAATTAAAATATAAAACAAAGATCTGTGGGGCAGCTCATCTCTGGTGTATCTGCACTAAGGACAGTTGAGTTATACCAGGGATTCATTTTTTTTTTGTGTTTACAGCACAGACTTGCTGTTTAGATTTTAGTGCAAGCTACATTTAAAATAGTGTACTGTACCAGATTTAAGTGAGAACAAACTTGCTTGTTTTTGTAAAAGTATTGTTTTTTCAAATTCTTGATTATTTAACCTCTTATCTTTTGTGTAGAAGTTCGTTTTTATTCCTTAAATTGTCGACAACTCTTTCTGCATGGTACCTGTAAATAATCTAAATTGTAAGAGAGACTAATAATATGGTATAGTTAATGTTTTGTAAATTAAGGCAATAGTCTAAAAAGACAAAGATTATATAGCTCTTTGAGTATTTTCAGTTCAGCTATTATTGTAATTTAGTGATGTTGACCGTTTGATCTCCCTGCGATATTATCTCTGATATGTAAAGAAGGAAACGGAGGCCTCATCAGTGGATAATTTCTTGGAAGCTTTGGAGTCTGGTTTACATGCTTTAGCTTGAGCCTTCCCTGGGAACTCGGCTGGGCCATGTTAGAGCAGCAAAGGGCGAATGACTTTATGCTAATAAATCCACTTTGTGATACCGAATACCTCCAACCTGGCCTTCTGCACCCAAAGAAAGACCTTTCTGGCCAACATTAACCCAGTTACATGCTGGTTTATCAATCATCAAGATGCCTCAATCCCAGCCAGCAAAATTTGAACTCACTCAATCAATTATTTTTGTCTTGGACCTGGTCTCTTGCCATTTGGAATGGTGCATCTGTGTGTGTCTCTATTTGATTAATGTTTTCCTTCCTTCCTTTTTTTTTGTTAATGTTATCTGTTTGTGTCTTTAATACTCTCTCCAGCTGATCATTTACAGAATAGCTGTCAGTCAGCCTTGGAAAGCTGTCCCCCTCAGTGCCACTGTCCTCAGAGCACATGTTCAGTGAACCTTGTCACTACCAGGCCTCACTCTCCAAACTTGGACCTAGGGGAAGTAGGATATAAATTCTGTCTGAGTGAGGCAGATCAAGTGGAAGATTGCTGTGCTCTGTGGCCAGTGGAGACATTTTTATCTCCGGTGTCTGGATGACAATGGGTGGGTCACAATGTCCATATAATTTCTCTGGCAAACACTTGTGGAAGACGTTTTCTGTTTAATACAAAGAAATGGCAGACTGAGTGAAATTAAAAGCAGACATTTCACTTTAAATGGAAATATAAACACTTCTGGATCACATTTCCATTACAAACGACCCTGTCCAACAGCCCTTCTTTATCTGTGTGGTCCCATTTATTTTACTCACACAAATGAGAATGCCACATGAGGGTTGCAAGATCAGACCCACAAGAGGAAATTACATCATCCCTTCACCACACTAATGTGAATTGTTTTCTTCCCCAAAAATATGGACAAAAATAACTAAGGAAAACTCCTCTCTTTCTAAACAACCTTAATTGATTCTAATCTTATGTGTAGTGCATATGCACAGTTGTAATGCTCTTATTGACTGGTTTCTGATTTGTGTTTCCAAAGATATGAAGTACAAGTTCAAGCATGCACATTGCAGGGATGCGCTACTAGTGAATGGGCATCCATACAGACTCTGGAAGCACCCCCTGAAGTGCAGCCTTCCCCTCTCATAGAGATGCAGACAAGTTCTGATGGATTCCAGTCAGTCGCATCTATTCTGTGGACTGGTCCACAGCGGCCAAATGGGAAGGTTTTATATTATGAGCTTTACCGAAGACAAGCAACTCATACCCACATACATGTAGACCTGGTGCTTGTTTATAATGGGACTTTAACATCCTTCAAAGATACCAAGTTGCTGCCTTATACAGAATATGAATATCAGGTATGAAATGAAGTCAGTTAGCTACAAGGTATACAGATATAATTAAGATTTCAGTACACCTCAATAACAAAAGATGCTTGTTCGTTATAATTATAAAATAAAATGTTTCAATTTTAATTGAATTTTAATTGTAATAGTATTGTACTTAAACAATTATTGCACATTTATTTAAAATAGATCAGACCTTGAAGATAACATTCCATGAGGAATAAATTCATTCACTGCTCTTTTTTCATTTCTTCATCAAAATCATTAATTCTAATTTGTGTGCATTTGTGTCCCTTGCACATCAGAGATTTCCGCCACTTTAGTGGTACCAACTTATTTTGAAGTGCCAGGTAGCTTGGTCTTGTTAGTAGCTTTATTTCAAATGTGCAAATATTTTTATTTTTACTTTTACATTCGATTACCTTTTATGGAAGCAGGATGGACTGGTTTTGTTAGTGGATTATTTTATTTTAGGTGGTAGGATTGCAAATATTTGTCTCACAGTAAATTTAAAAGTTAATTCACTGTTGATGGGTTATTTTTATTTTGTATGTTCATATTCATTTTGTACTTGTTACTTTTCCTTTGGGTTTAAAGGTGTAGCTACGGGACCATTTCTGCTACTTTTGCTGAGTTTGAATAGCATTTTACCTCAGTATGCAAATGGTCCCATTAAAATCAATGTGACTGTTTGCAGGGTAAGGTACCACTCAGTGAGTGTAAGTAAGGGTTGCAGAAATGGGCCTTCTAAAGTAATCCTCTCTGATTGCAAAAGTTCTATGACCCTGAGGCAAGTGAGTTTCTTTGGCCTGTAGTTGTTTTCCATTAATGTCAAAGTCACATATCCCTGCATATTGTTCCTTTATCACACAGGATTACTAGTAATCTATGGCTATATTTGATTTCACATCTATGCATTTAACTTCCATTGTCCCCCTAGCAATGTATCATTTTCTGAAATTCAGTTCATGTTTTCATATGAATCTGGTGAGTTTACAACCTCACCAAAAACTAGCCCTGGATGTATTAGCAGTAAATGTAAATATACCTCTACCCCGATATAATGCTGCCCTTGGGAGCCAAAAAATCTTACCGCGTTATAGGTGAAACCGCGTTATATCAAACTTGCTTTGATCCGCCGGAGTGCGCAGCCCCACCCCCCTCCTCCCGGAGCACTGCTTTATCGTGTTATATCCAAATTCGTGTTATATCAGGTCACATTATATCAGGGTAGAGGTGTATGTGTAGTTTCACAGCAAAGTGATCACGTTTTCACAGACATGAACCAGTATTCTCCTCTGCCCCATAACTGGGCACCAGTGGGTCCTCACTCTTGGTTAAGTGCTGCATAATATATTGTGAGTTTTGAGATCTTCATACACCTTGAGTCTCTCCCTCTTTTTTGCTTATGTAAACTGAGTTTTTGAACTTCAAGAATTGTTTTGATTTGAGATGAAAGCTGCTGTATTCACAGGGCCGCGCTGTTGAGATTTTCCCTCCGCCCCACCTTGTTCATCTATGTGGACATCTGTTTCACATATCAGAGCCTTTTGCAGCTCTGTTCAACTGCTAGTGCAGTGTTCTTCTTGCTGGTTCGGGCCTATACAGAGTTATTCTTAAGAAACTACATTGTTAATATGAGCAACACAATCTTTCAAGACTGCCCCTGACTATGCCTTGGGGCTTGGAGGAAGGAATACGATGGCTATCCTTGTCCTCCTCCAGTGGCTCCACAATGGCCAGGGACAGGACCCCAAAGGAACAATGGCAAGGATGATGGAAATGGGTTTGGAATGATAGCAGAGAAATGGATTCACTACAGTGTGTTTTGAAAAATCTTTATTCCCAATATGATGATCTAGATAATCTTTTCTTTTTCCTCTGGTGGTGTTGAGATCAGTGAAAGAGATCCTAGATAGCCCCAGGTTGAGAAATGTAATGACTTTCATTGGTTTTGTTCTGAGGAAAAGGACTGGTATCTCTGACCAGAGTGTTTCCAGTCACGAATGATGGGGCTCCGATTATTGGATTTCCTACTGTTGCTAATAATATAACTCCTTCCTTAAACTTCAGTGAACTGAACAGCACTAGGGACAATGCAAGGGTCCTTTCCAAAATAGAACACACCACTTAGAGGCTGGAAACTTTTCATGCTTAAAATACTTGAGGGAATATTTTCCTTCAATTAATCCTTTTTTGACCAAAACTGTTAAATCTTCACTGGCAACTGTGTGTGTGTCAGGGATGAAGTCTATGCATTTGTGTGTCAAGTATTGGTGTGTATTTGTATTCAGGTTTGTCTTTTTCAGATGTTCTTTAAACCCTCAGGGACCCATATATGGTCCCACAGTAATGTGAAATCTGTTCTCCTCACGCTATATTAATTTCTTGATGGTAAAATTGCTCTAAAGAATACCAGATCTCATCACTTAACGTGACCCTGTATGTGCCCTAAGGCATTAAAAAAATCCTCAAAAATGGAAACCCAAGGGCAAGTGTGTGTGTGGGGAGGTGGGACAGGAGTTACAATAGAAAATAGTGGCGATTCTCCTCTAGCTGAAGAGGTGGAGTCCTGTATTTTCTGAGCTGAAAGTCCTTGGCTCTGTTCCTTATGCCACTGTTTAGCTTACTGCTATGTTGCCTCTATGTTTGCCGCCACAGACTCATAAGCTGGATATCCCCTTGCCTTTTCAAATGACTACAGCTCCACCTTCGTTAATCCCCCCTGCCCCATGCTAGATGCTGCCACTGCCTCTTTATGCTTCCAATACTTTACCAAAAAATATTTAATTCACATTGTGTTCTTCCTTGCACCAGCCTTTAATTACTTGGTATCTCAATCAGAAGCTCAATCAGTATGGCTTTCAAGTTGTTTTTCATAGCACAGAGACTGTTTGAGTCAAGGGTTTTAATGATTTATTGATGATGTCTGACTCAGGTTGTCTGTATGTTCTAATTTTTCTGGACCGAAGTGCTGCACTTGAGGCAGGAAGAAACTCTATCTTTTATTTTGGTTCCACTCCGTAACTGGGCTGGGCTATCTGGCAAGGCCCTGAATTGGTTTTGTTCCTTCTCGGCCAGCAGCAATATATTTTGTTCCAGTGAGAGATTTGTGTGTGTGTCTTCCTCTTCTGCTGATGTCACTTGTGCATCCCTCTGGGATCTGTTCGTAGCCCTTCCATTGTTGACAATTTATATGTTGCCTGTGAGACAAATTATTCATAAGTATAGGGCTTGGCTTTCACTATTATGCTGATGAAACCTAGATTTATATTTCACTTAAGCACAGTATTGATTCTGCTGTCTCTGCATTGGAGGCTTGTTTGCTGGACATAAAACTTTAAATGCAACTAAATTTCCTCCAGCTGAATGCAGATAAAATCAAACCTCTGTGACTGGGCCCTCTGCAGCACTTCTAGAAATGTTGTTAGTTACCAGGATTCAGTTTGATGGATATAACATTAACATCTAATCTGAGGTCAGAAATTTTGGCGGCATTCTTTTCTGCTGATGTTTTACTGGAAGCTCATATAATTGGGCCTGCCCATCAGCCCTGTGGTTAGTGTTTTATAAGGGCAGATCAGGGGAACTTTTCAAAAGTACCCGAGTGATTTAGGACCTGCATCCCTAATTCTTACGTACTTAGGGGCCCAAGTCTAATTGAAAGTCAGTGGGACCTAGGCTTCTAAGTGCATATGTCACTTTTGAAAATGGGACTTACGTTCCTAAGTCACTAAGGGCCTGATTTTAAAGGTGTTTAGGTGCCAAAGGATGCAGATAGGACCTAGCTGGATTTTCAAAAGGGCCTATGTACCTAACTCCTATAGATTTCAACTGGGAATTAGGCACTAGATACTTTTGAAAATCCCACTAGGCACCTATCTACCCCTTTAGGCACTTAAATACCTTTATAAATCTGGCCAGTAGGTGCTTTTGAAAATTTTACCCCATATCCTCAGCTGGTATAAACCAGTGTAGCTCCATGGACTTTGATAGCCCTACACCAGCTGAGGATCTCGTGCAGCAGGTTTAGTCTCTTGATTCCTCGCCCTTTGGACTGGGAGCACTCTGAAGACAGGATGCCCAGATCCTTGGGAGGAGAAAGCATTGAATGTTGTTTTACAGCAACCCATCTGGCCAGTCTAAGAGCAGCAATGATTCATCCAGTTCTTCTCAGCTGAAGGACAGTGTCTGTGGTGAGCACATGTAAGAGAGGGGGCTTAGTTCTTTTCCGTTTGACAGCAGAGTTATTGGTGTATAATGTATTCACCCTGCTCCTCAGAAAGGTTGTGATACATTGGTCCACCTCTTCATAATCCCTGAATTATGTAGGAGATCCAGGAGAGATACTTGGAACCTCATTTTTCTGGTACTCTCTGGCCCCTTCCTTCACCTTAATGTTTCTTTCCTGGCTTAGGGACACATCCTCTGCAAATCCCGACTATCCAAAGGGCAGCAGACACAACATTGTTCAGCTCCCCCACAAGGATGGAAGAAGTCCTTTCTAGGGACCCTTACCCCTACATGTGGAGCTGTGCTCTGTGGGGAGTACACAAGGGGTGTTGGGGGCTGCTGGATCTGCAGCTATGAAGACACATCAGCCTACCAATTTCTCCATGGAGGGAGGCTGCAGCAGCCGCTGAGGAGTCCATCCATTCCTGACCCCTGCAGAGCAATCTTGCTCACAGGTCATTTACTGGGGCTATATGAAGGGGCCGGGAAATGCACTTGGAGAAATACCTGAGAAAGTGGAGAGGCGTGTTTTGAGTGCTCCTGCAGGATCCTCGAAGGTAGATACGGCTTGTATTCCTAATGTTGTTTGGGGGCAGGATGTTTTGTAAGTTTGTTTAGCTGCTTGTATAATGTTGCTAAGGTAATGGAACATCCGACTACGGAAAGTACAAAGCATTTGAATCCTCTTGGTTGCTTCAAGAAATGACAGTTATATTCCTTTGTTTGCTGGCTTGTCTGACAGTTTTTTGGCTCAGCTCCAGTTTGTGGTGCTTAGTTACTGACAAATAACTAAGCAACTCTTCTGGCTTAAAATGGGGTGAAATAAGGGCTGGATCTCTTACTGGCCAGTGATGGATTTTCAGCAATTGAAAATAACCCTAACCTTTTGTCTCACTTCTTCCCGCTCATCCTTTCAGCTCATCTTTTCCTCTTCCATCCCTGCCAGAAAGATGCAATAAAATGTGGTGGCATAAATTAAATAAAAATTCTTTCTTTCTCTGTTCCTTCACTCAGGAGAGCAGATTTTCTTATAAGATTTTTGATACTTTCTAGTTCCATGTGAACAGTGTGTTTCATGATATTTTAACATTTAGGCTTCTGATGTCAGCCTAGACCTGGAGTTCAGCGATATGTGCCAATGATTAAACAACCACAACAAATGACGATAATCATGTCGTCCCGTTTCCCCACCCCCACCCCAATACAGAAAATGTGAAAATTCAGGTTGTTTCTAATTTCTTCTGGACCAGTTTGCTTCTACTTAACTCTTAGGGTCTCAGTATTTATACATCTTCTGAAGACATAATTAGATTGTTTGAGAAACAAAGTGAGTGGGACCTCAAAATCAAACAAATGAACACTTCCTTGAGTTTTTGTTCTTTAAAATCCACAGTATCCACTCCACAAAGTGTTCAGATTAGAAGAAGTGAATTGAGGGAACATTCTGATCTCAGCAAATCCAGAGTAACTTCTTTGCTTCACTGGTGTAACTGAGATCACAGTTCCAAATACCTCTTACTGCACTGAAATGTATCCTTCATCTCTGTGGGGTTTATGAAAAGGAGGAGACAGAGAGCAATTTTGCAAACACATTTTTCCACATTTAGAAACCTCAGCTGCATGCCAGTGTACTGCCTCAGCAACATCGTCCCAAATCCATGCACACAAGTCATGTGTTTGTGAATCAAGCCTAGAGTTTTGTTCATTTAACTAAATAATGGTACCAGAGCAGATTTATTGGCTTCTCACATTAGCTGCGAACCTATTAAGGTACAACTCTGGCCAGACCTTTTTTGGTATATTGTGATTCTGACATATTCCAAAGTTATCCTTTAAAAAGACATTAGTGTGAGCACCAGGGGGAAATATACTCCAGGGATGTAGATGAATTGATATGATTTCCTTGATTGTATCTTTTTATTTATGAGGCATAATTTATGAGTACTGAAAAGCAAACTAAAATGAGTGATGACTAACTACAGCCAAAGTCATAAATCAGTAGCAGCGAAAGGAGTGGTGATTTTGATCGAATCTATTGAATTAGCTGTTGCCCTTAGTCATTACAGGTATTGGAAAGACCTTTTAATATCTGCTTATCTCTCTCAGGGGAATGGGAGAACTATATCATTATATACCCATAGGAAGCAAATTATTAAATTGTCTGCTTCTTAGAGTTAAATCTGTTTACATCTCTTATTAATTACTGGTTTAACAGTGCAGTATAGGAAATGAGCTGCAGTTACATTTTGACGTGATTTTTAATCCCCAAACTGTTTGCTGTTGTGAGATTTTCCCCCAAGAATGGATTTAGCATTAGCACAACTGTTACTGTTTTAATAGTGTTATGCGATTATTAGTCAAGACATAGAGCGGTGTTAAGAGGATCAAACTTGGCCTAACACATTATCGAATCATTCGAACCCACATGCCTGAAATCCACCCAGCTTTATGAATGTGATCTATAGGCCTTTACTATGGATGCTAACTAAATGCCAGAGGGGAAGGAGGGTTTTGTAACTAAGGCACTGGACAGGCACTTGGAAAATCTCCGTTAATTTCTTGGCTCTGACACAGACAAGTCACTTCATTTCTTTGTGCCGCATCTCCCCAGCTGTAACATGAGGATAAAGGACTTCCTTTCTCCATCCTCCCTGTCTATCTCATTTAGATTGCAAGTTGTGTGGGGGAGGGATCATTTCTTATTGTGTATTTGTACAGCATCTAGCACAATGGGTCGCTGATACTGTTTATGCCTCTAGGTGGTGATGATAATAATAATAGTGTTTTGTTTTGTGCTTTGTCTGAGGAGAGGCTGATCCATATCTAAAAGTAGCTAGGAGGAAAATGACACCCTGTAGTGACAGTCAGTTTACGTCACCAGCTAGGGAGGATTCTACTGTACATAGAAGAGGCAATGATTATCCTGCCTACCATAAGCAATGCCTCTTGGCATTACATTACACCAGAGCACAAAGCAAAATACTATGCAAGTGGGGTCTGTGCCCTAATCACACCCAATAACTTAATATTAGTTATAAAATGTCTAAGATATTTTTCACAGAGAGCTAATAATTTAGATTCGTGAGTTTTATTCCCAGAATGTCTACGCCGTCGTTAAAATACCCCCATTGCACTCTATTTGCAAAAAGTGGCCAGTGATTTTGCGGGCCTCGATTTTGGGGGTACTCAACTTTAGACATCTAAGCAGAAGTGCTGAGCAACCTCGCCTGTACTGAAGTCAATAGGAACACCTCTGAAAATGAGGTCCCTTCGAAATGTCTAAAACAGGCACCCAGAAATGGAGGGATCCCAAATCAGCAGTAATGTCTGAAAACACTGCCCTAAGCAAGGGCCTGATCCAACTCTCTGTAAATTCAATGGGAGATTTGGAATTGACTTTAACAGGAGCAGGGTTGGACCCCAAGTCCTTTCACACCGTGGGACCCTGGCAGTGCATGTGAGTGAGGCAGAGTAGAGTTGCCCCTCAGCTTGGCTTTTGCACATGGAAGGGGGGCTCCCTGCTGGCACTGGCTATGCCAGTGCAGAGGTGTATTAGCAGTGGACCTGGAGAGGGATTGTTAGATCTGCACTTATGCATTGATTGGAAAGACCTTCATGCAAGATATAAGGCAGGAGTGGTCATTACTCCAGGAGTAGTGGTCATGGAAGGCTACAGAGGGGATACATTGTAGTCCTGCAGCCTGTCTCCAATAGGGGTGTGATTTTATCCCTTGCACAGTAAAACCAGATGATGTAGGATTTGAAATTTCCCACCATGCTGAAAAAGTGAGGGATTCTTGGTAGTCACAGAAATGCACAACTGCCATTTGTGCTGTGTGCACGAGTGCTGTTTGCTAAAATGGTGGGTGCTTGCTAAAAGTAGACGTTTCCAGACCCTTAGAAATACTCTGTTTATGTCCTTAACTCTTTGGCAATGGTAAATCAATCCCTTCCATTGCTGACTGCTAAACTAAAGGATGCTTAGCATAAGGAAATTTCAGCTTCAATAGCTGTTTTTTGCTAGGTAGCGATTGTCACTAGCCATATGGGCATCTGCATCAGATTTTATCAAGTTAGTTTGAGGATATCTATTGCATTGTCAAAGCGCTGCCTTGGGAGAACCATGAAGCAGAATCAGGGGCAGCTCTAGGCATTTTGCCGCCCCAAGCACGGCAGGCAAGTTGCCTTCAGCGGCTTGCCTGCGGGAGGTCCCCGGTCCCACGGATTCGGCAGCACGCCTGCGGGAGGTCCTCCGAAGCTGCGGGACCAGCGGACCCTCCGCAGGCAAGCCACCAAAGGCAGCCTGCTTGCCGCCCTTGCGGCACCAGCAAAGCGCCCCCCGCGGCTTGCCGCCCCAAGCACAAGCTTGGCGTGCTGGGGCCTGGAGCCGCCCCTGAGCAGAATTGATCAGCTGTGTTTGTGGTCGTAAATATTTTAGTCTGTGGAAGTTCTTTAACCTCAATGATGAGAGCGGAGCCTGGGTCATTAAGGCCGCAACAATCAAGCATCAAGATTTGCAAATCCAGATATGCCTGAAGATTATGGACTATTAATGTACCTGTTGAATCGAGAGCCATCAATGCTATAGGGACTGTTTAAATGGCAGTGAATGCATGGAACTGCAGAGAACCTGGGGTCTAAATGTCCTTGGAGACTAAATATCCCTAATCTCCTAAACTGCATGACTAACCAGATGAAGAACTAGGCCGTGATGTGGCTGAAAATATTAAATGCCCCCCCAGTAATACGAAAGCTGTGAGAATGCCATATGCCCAACTAAAGCCAGGCAGTTCTTGCAGAACAAACTTGTTATATCTTGATGTTTGCATTGCCATCTAGTAGCTTTGCCCGATCTTGAAGCTGTGAACAAAGAATGGTCTCATTGGTAAGCCACTGCACTCGGACGCAGGCAGTCTGGATTCAATTCCCAGGTCTCTCAGACTCCCTGTCTGACCTTGGGTGAGTGACTAAATCTCTCTGAATTAAGTTTCCTATCTGTAAAGTGGGAATAATGATATTCCCTTACCAGTGTTTGTGAGGATAAAATCATCAATGTTGTGAAGCACTCAGATGCTACAGTAATGAGGATCATATAAGTACCTACCTAGAAAGACCTATTAGCTCCCAGCAAGTCCATCTCCCTCTCAGTTCGGAATTGTTCTTACAGAATTTTTCTCACCATTTCCCTTAGGGTACTTCGACAGCCTAATAGATCTCACTGGCAGAGGTTTTCCCTAAATCTTTCTATTCTCAATTTTATTTTTCAATTCTAGTTATACCCCCATGTGCCATGTTAAATAATCCCTCTGTATTTTGATATTTACACTTCACAAATATTAATAGACAGTTATAGCCAGGGGCGGCTCCAGACCCCAGCGCGCCAAGCGCGCGCTTGGGGCGGCATTTTGCCGGGAGGGCGGCAGGCGGCTCCAGTGGACCTTCCGCAGTCATGCCTGTGGATGCTCCACCAGAGCCGCGGGACGAGCGGACCCTTCGCAGGCACGTCTGCAAGAGGTCCCCCAGAGCCACGGGACCGGCGACAGCCAACGCGCCCCCCCCGAGGCATGCCGCCGTGCTTGGGGCAGCCAAATTCTTAAAGCCGCCCCTGGTTATAGCTGCTCCCCTTGTCTCATAACCAAGCTCTGTTTGTTTAGCTCTTTTAATCTATTATCTTTCCTAATAATTTTTTTCTTTCCTCATAAATCAGTCTCTCTAGCACCAGGAATGTTTTATGTTGCTTTTCTCTGAACTCTTCTAAGTTTGTCAACGCCTTTCTGGTAAGGTGTTGCCCAGAAATTAATACACTATTCCAGGGGTGGACACATCAGATCTGTATAGAGATGGACTTTTTGCACTATGCTCTGAATTGTATTGTCTCTGCAGAAGCAACCCCAAACTATTTTGGCTGCACTTTGGCCACTTAGTTGCAAGAATGGCTCATGAGTGCCAGTGCAGCTGTGTATAAAATAGTGTCTTTGAGACTGCTCTTACTTATGCTAGGGGCTAGACAGGCCCAAGAATAGGGAAAGTGTAAAGATGACTTGAAACTTTACCTGTTCCTTCTCCTGTAAATTCCAATGCAAGTGCACAGCACAGCCAAAACAAAACATTGAGCCTTTTGTTTCTAAACATTGCTAATAGGATGTGCAGGGACTTAATCAGACAAATGCCATTACCTTTATTTAATATGAGGCATGCACTGAAAGTGTCATGTTTTTGCTGGAACAAAAATATCTCTGTTCATTGCAAAAATCTGATATTTATGCAACCTTAAGATTGGAGGCTGATTTCTGGAAACTGAAAAGTGAGGACTGAAACCGGCACAATGTCTCTGAGAGTTCCAGGGAGCTGAGGGGAAGCATAGCCACTGCATCATCCTTGAAAAATGCTACGCACTCCCCCATGCAAAGGTCCAGCTCTGCTGGCATGTATAGAGAGGTCCTGCAGGGTCACTTTTGGAAAGGCTAGCACCAACAGCGGTGCTACATGTGTGGAGTCCTTGGGCTTATTACTGTCTGCAAGGACTGTAATTATGCTTGACCCGTCTGCAGGGATAAAGAGGTTGGCTCCTTGCATCCCTTCCTGTGTCTTGTGCAGCCATGCACAGGTGTGGTTTGATCTGGCCTAGGGTGACCAGACGTCCCAATAAAATCAGGACCGTCCCGATATTTAGGTGTTTGTCCCATGTCCCGAGATTTCGTTCCGCCAGCAGCACTCGCCTTTTTTATCTATTTATTTATTTATTTTTTGCTGCTCCACCATCAGCACTCGCCTTTTTTTTTATTTATTTCCTCTGCCGGCAGATCCCCTCTCCCCAACATGTGTCCCGATATTTTCTCCCTCTCCTCTGGTCACCCTACTCTGGCCTTCTGTTTCTCACAGACACATAGATGACTGTAGGACACTAAATCTCATGGCAGTGTATGCTGTGTCACTTACCCCAATATCAGATGAATCCTCTTCAATACTGGAAGTGGTCTCCTCTCTAATAGCCCCTTGCCAGATTTATGTTAGCCTCAGTATGAACAGCAAATCCCCTCTTTTGAACTTTCCTGAGAGTCGGCGTGTTTAAAGGGACTTCCATCTGATCTGTCCAATATACGTATCTACCATCGTTTGGGAGGCATATAGTGTGTGAAGAGCATAATAACTCTTTTCACAATACTGCTACTAAATTAACCAGGACTGCACTTCTTCAGATGGTCAGTGTCAGGTGGTCAAGAGCTCTGGTTTCTTTTTTCTGATTCTGTGTCTACTCCAGGGATCTCAAACTCGAATCACCACGAGGGCCACATGAGGACTAGTACATTGGCCCAAGGGTCGCATCACTGACACCTTTTCATATAAAGGTACAAAAAGCCCCCACCCCCCGGCCCCACCCCCACTCCACCCCTTCCCTGAGGCCCTGCCCCACCTCGGCCCACCCCGTCCCTGCCCCCATTCCAATTCCTTTCCTAAAGTCCCCACCCCAACTCCACCCATATTTCAAACCCTTCCCCAAATCCCCGCCCCTCCCCCGCTTCTTCTCCGCCTCCTCTCCCAAGCGCACAGCTCCCCGCTCCTTCCTCCTCCCTCCTGGAAAGCGCTAAGCGCCACCAAATAGCTGTTTGGCGGTGGGAAGCGCCTGGAGGTAGGCAGAGGAATGGGGATGCGGTGCACTCGGAGGAGGGGGAGGGAGGGGAGCTTGGAGGCTGTAGGAAATAACCCCGCGGGCTGCATGTTTGAGACCCCTGGTCTACTCTCTTAATTCAGAGCTGCCTCTCCCCTAGGATACGTTAGGTGCGAGTCACTCTTTCTTTAGTGTTATTTTGGCAGCTTCTGTAGCTCTTTCATTATTCATTTGCTGAGAAGTCATTTTGCTTGCCCACTAATGAGGTGCTTTCCTTCTTCTGGTGGTTCACCTCAGCTATGACAGCTATTGGCCTATGTCATAGAATCATGGAAACATAGAGTTGGAAGGGACCTCAAGAAGTCATTAGTCCATCTTCGTGCACTGAGGCATAGGCTACGTTTTCACTACCCGCCGTATCGGCGGGTAGCAATCGATTTCTCGGGGATCGATATATCGTGTCTCATCTAGACGCGATATATCGATCCCCGAATGAGCTCCTGTCGACTCCGGAACTCCACCAACCTGAACGGCGGTAGCGGAGTCTACATGGGGAGCCACGGACGTCGATCCCGCGCCATGAGGACAGTAGGTAATTCGATCTAAGATACTTCGACTTCAGCTACGTTATTCACGTAGCTGAAGTTGCGTATCTTAGATCGATTTCCCCCTGTAGTGTAGACCAGCCCATAGTTATGTCCGGCCCTTTCCTTTAATTCCCTTTAGGATTTCCAGTACAGATTGAATAACTTTACATACTATTTTATGTTGATGCAAAGAAATCAGTTTTCTTGCTCAAAACGTTAGCTCCTTTGTAAAGACCTGAGTTTTTAAAGTATTGTAGGGACCATTCCTGCATGGGGAGGGACATGAGCTCAATGATCTAACAAGCTTTTTCCATCCCCATTGTCTATGATTCTGTGATCTTCATCCATATCTGAAAGCCAAACAGAGTTAATTGCCTTGAGTGAGAGTTGTCAGTACTCAGCTTTGCTGAGGAACTGGCCTTGAATTAGGGTGACCAGATGTCCCGATTTTATAGGGACAGTCCTGATATTTGGGGCTTTGTCTTATATAGGCACCTGTTACCCCCCATCCCCTGTCCTGATTTTTCACACTTGCTGTCTGGTCACCCTACCTTGAATTTGGGAATGTGGGTGTGCTGTGGAGAATCCATGGACATTATTGCAGGTGAGAGTTTATCCAAGGCAGGCTTATTGTGCTAGAGCTGAAGCAGCTTTTGCAGCATGTTTCTGCCACTCCTTATGATTAAGGTCTGTAGGACAGTCACGTGTAACCCAGGTTTTGCCAGTTCTTGGCTGTGCTGTCAGACTTGGAAGCTGCCATATGACCGTTCTGGGTGATTGCTGCTCACCAGTCTCCAAGAACGGCCCGTTTATGAAGAAGAAAACAAACTTGCTTACCTGTGACTGGAATTCTCTAGTTCTCTGAATATATTGCCTCCAGAGAGCTTCTTTCTCTCTGACCCTACTTCAAAGTGCTGTCTGGGCAGATGGCCAGCAAATTGATGAAGAGGTCTGAAATACTCCTTCTGTAGATGCTTTTGGAGCCCCTTCGTGGCTTTCTTGAGACACTGCACCCACTAGTGGCTGTACAGATTTTGGCAGGGTTCTGAGTCCATGCACTATGATGTAAGACTTAATGATTATTGAGGCAATATATTAAAAGAGTTAAAGTAACAAGTACCTTATTTTAATCTTTTATATCACACCTCAGAATGATGCAGTGCAACTTCAAAAGACTTTCTTCTATTTTGTTTGTGTACAAAAGCATACCACATAGCATTACATTAATCAGTGCAACAAATGTAATGGTCCATGGATGCCGTGTGATGCATTTTTGAAGGGATCATGATACAGCCTTCAATTTTTAATAGGTGCAATTGACTGCAGGTGCAAATGCTAGCAGTTGGATGTATAACTGATTTGCATATACACTCAGGCAGGTGTCTAAATATTAGCATTTATGTCTTCAGTTAATACTTATATCTCAGGATCTCAAAGTGCTTGCTATCACTAATTATCACAACACTCCCCTAAGAAAAGTATTTTATGCCCATTTACCCTTTTACAGATGGCTAAACTGAGGCCAAGAGAAGTTAAATGATTTGCTCATTAAGGCCTCACAGGCATGTTCCCATAGTTCAGAATAAAACTCTGGAGCATTTCACCCCAAGGTTGGTATTGAGTCAATACAGGTGGATCTCTTCGAACTGCACCCTGCCTAAGAACTTGCCATCCATGAAGAAAAATGCTCCTTAAAATGAGCAACTATTGTCAAATCTTTGTAGCAGCAAGGACTTAACCGAGATAGTGTTTGACCTATTGGAGTAGAGTGGAAAGAGTTTGACTTTATGAAAACTTCTCTGCAGCGATCACTGAAAGAAAAATATTCTGCGCAAACTTTTTGGTATAGGATCTCATTTGTAGTAGAGTTTGCTTTAGTAGTATTATGTGCTAGCAAGAGTATGAGAAAGTAACTTTGATTCTTTAACTTTAGTGGACATCTACAGTGTTTGAATCACAAGACTTAAGGCTCTTGTATGTTTTTGGTTCTCTCCTGCACCTGACCCCTTTTAAAATGTAAGTTCCCTGAACTTAGGTGTTGTAAATTCAGAAAATTAAAAGTTCTCCAGGGTCTGTTTTAAAAAAAGCAAGATGAGAACTTTAAAAAAAAAAACTGTCCAGAGATTACGTGAGAACGTGTTTTACTGTAGTTAGAACTGCTCAACACGAAAGCTTACTAAGGAATACTTATACTAAAAATCACTCAGACAGTCCTCTTGTATTGCCATTTAGATCTATCATTCTGATTGATCACTATGTGGTTGGCTATTATTGAGCCTAATTTAACCCTATACACTCACACATCCATCTATTCTGTCTATTGTACCTGACATTCTACAAATTACTTACTCATGCAAATGATGACCTAAGGCAACCTTTTATGATATTCGTGTTTAATTATACAAATGGTTTTTGATAAATAAGATTATACATCCTTCCATATGTTTATGCGCTCCTTGATGAAAGCAAAATTTAATTTTCATGCAGATTTGTTGGAGACTGTGTTTAATAAGTGCTGAGTTTTATGTAGTCTGCAGATCAGTCTGGTTTTGGGAAGCTGACAAAATCTGTAGGCATAGTTCATAGAGACGTGCAGTTTTTAATCAGGCCTAATTCAAGCTGCTGTATTTTGAAACCTTGGAACTGAAACCACTCTCTTTGTGCTAGTATAATAAAGCAAATGTTATTGCAGAAATAAATGAATAAATTTAGAGGTGCTGACTTACCCATGCTTTTCAATGTGTTTTCTTTATATTATATTTTGGATTACTGACAGTTGTGCCAAATGATTAATTATATTAATATATTTAATAGAGTGGGGTCCTTTAAAAACTTGCCAATTGCCTTAAATCACTAAGGTCCGGCTCCTGTAGTTGGATCAGTGCAAGGGGAACTTAAATCCCATGCAGAGCCACATTGACTTAATTGGACCTATTTACAGGCAAAAAGGCATAACCCGCAGGGATACAATAGCAGGATTGGGGCTAGGTCAGTGTTTGCAGTTTGCCCTTGGAATTTGCAGTAGTGAAGGGAATGCTGCCCTCTCTTACCTTATCTTAGGTAAGAGAGGTACGTTTTCTAGGGCCTCCTCTGTATACAATATTACTTGGCAAATAAAAGTGTCTGTTCTTAAATCAGCCTTGCAGGAACCTCATGAAAATGTACTTGTCCCCCTTAATCATAATGGTGAAAAGCTGGGAATGGGTGACAGGGGATGGATGACTTGGAGTTCACTTGTTCTGTTCCTTCCCTCTGAAGCACCTGGCACTGGCCACTGTCGGAAGACAGGATATTAGGCTAGATGGACCTTTGGTCTGACCCAGTGTGGCCATTCTTCTGTTTTTAAAAATATCTTATTGCCCTCTTTAAAAAGAATTGATTTGAACCAGATGGGGGGACTAGAGAAATGTCACAAAATTGTCTTAAATTATAGTGCAGTTTCATCTTGCCACCAGTAAAGCTGTGTTAGCCCCAGCAACTCAGCCCCTCCCAGGAGTGCTCAGCATCTTGCAGGCTCAAACCCTTCACAAATTGCTCTTTGTTTTGTGTTTTCAAGGTCTGGTCAGTAAACTCCGCGGGCCGGACTCCTAGCAGCTGGGCACGCTGTAGAACAGGCCCAGCCCCTCCTGAAGGCCTCCACGCACCCATGTTCCACACTGTGGCTTCCACATTAGCTGTGGTAAACATCAGTCCCCCTCTTAAGCCAAACGGGATAGTTAGTCTCTACAGGCTGTTCTCCAATAGCACCAGAGGGACCGATGTGGTGGTGAGTGTTTATCAAGCTATTCTATTTGTATTTCCAGTTGAACTCTGGACATTTTTTTTAGGATTTTAAGTCTGTTAGCTTTTTTTCTCTACTTAGCAGCGCTCTCTTCTGGCCGAAGAAGGACTGATGGCTCCACTTAGCTAAATGTTGTGCTTCTAAAAGAATTAACCTTGACGCCAGTCTTTTCATTGTGTTATATAGTGAGAAAATGCGTGGGGGATCCAATGCAGTGTTCCTGGGAGGTTATTGATTACATTGAAATACAAACTTTCCAAAAATCTGTTTGCCCAAAAAGCTCAGATAGAAATTACAGCTGGTGACCAAAAAGCTGCTCCCTTTGGACATTACTGTGTTTTGACTTACGGATTTTAAGGCCAGGGTGGTTGCATACTTTGTATGCTACTACACAATGTTATCCCTTGGCACAGGGATAACATTGTGTAGTAGCATACAAAGTACTGGAAACACCTAGGCATATCGCAAACAGTGCGGTAATGTTATCTGGTTATCCAATGCAGAACTGAAAAGTTTATAATAACAACCCCTGTAAATGCATCTGAAAGCACTGATGAACTCTACATTGTTACTTTATAGCATTTAAGAATGTTTCAGTCCCCCGGTAGCTCAGTAAGTCCTACAACAGAATGTTACAAGAACTGGTAGAAAGAAACCAAGAGGCTGTCAGTGTGTCTCACAATTAACATGTAACAAAGGTGTGCATATGTCATGTCACTAGCATGCAATAGGAGCCCCTTCCGTGACCATCCCCATCACAACTCCAGGGGCATCTGGGAAAGGTACAGCATACAGGATGTCTAAGGATTCTCTTCTTCATCTGCTCCTTTCAGCCATATAGTAACTTCCCCTCTGCATAGCACACCCCCGCCCCCCCCCTCAAAAAAAAGATTACATGCTGTGTAGTGTCTTTTGTGGCCTGTTAGATTCCACATAGAAAGTAGAAATATCAGTGCGGGGGGAAATCATGCACCCAGTGGTTAATTGTCATCATTGTTCTTGTTTAAGCAGTTCTGGGAGCGTAATGATGTTGTTTAAAGTAGTAGCTTTTAGGTTTTAAAAATTCCATGTTCCTTTGCTTAAAATGTATAAAAAGCACTAGAAGGCCTAGGGCCTCGAGGATCTGAAAACACCCAATGACCATCTGATATGAGTCGTTTCTTTTTTTTGGTCTAAGCTGGTAACACCATCCATAGTGTCTCAGTTCTTTGCTGCACCCAGGTTGGATCTGAAGCAGGGGCGGCTCCAGGCACCAGCACGCCAAGCGCGTGCCTGCGGCAACAAGCCACAGAGGCACTCTGCCGGTTGCCGCGAGGGCGGCAGGCAGGTTGCC
Organism: Mauremys reevesii; assembly: GCF_016161935.1. NCBI lineage: Eukaryota > Metazoa > Chordata > Testudines > Geoemydidae > Mauremys > Mauremys reevesii. The sequence continues at coordinate 49,440,784 of NC_052625.1, forward strand.
TTCAGCAGCATGCCTGCAGAGGGTCCGCTGGTCCCACGGCTTTGGCGGACCTCCAGCAGGCGTGCCGCTGAATCTGCGGGACCGGAGACCTCCCGCAGGCAAGCCACCGAAGGCAGCCTGCCTGCCGTGCTTGGGGCAGCAAAATACCTAGAGCCACCCTGGTCTGAAGTTTAATCTCAGTAAGTCAACTGTTTAGGCAACAGCTAGAGAGTTTGGAGTCCACGTATGTGGGACCAGAGAGGCAATCAGCTAAACAGGGGGGCCTGGCTCTAAAGGAGATGTAAGGAGCCGAGTGTGGCATGGAAATAATTGAAAAGGACAATGTAAATGGCAGATCCAGCCCCACCCTCTGGCCATGGAAGGCCCAAACATGGTGGGCTCTGTGTGGTTCTGCTGCTCAAGGAGGGTGGTGGACAGGACCAGGGGAGCCCATGGAGGGTTCCGGACCTCTTCCCTCTCCTGTGTGCTTCAGAGCTGTGCTCCATGGGCTCATCATGTTCCTTAGCATGCAAAGGCCCTTGGACTAAGGGAAGAGAAGATTTGCACTTTGCAATCTAATGTCCATTCCCCCATATACCAAGAGAGACTCATCAGACGAGGGGATCACTGCAGGCTTCAGTGAGTTTGTGGAGCATCTCTGTTTCTTCTCTGAGGGCTGTTACAAGACAGCATCCAGCCAATAGCCAGAAAACTAGGTAACTTCGCTAAGTCAGGAAATCTGCATTGTTTAGCTGGGCTTGAAAACAAAAAACAGGAGTGACCACAGACCTTGGGCCAGGGTAGGAGGTTGTGAAGAGTACCCGGAGCCATACTGCACAAACCAAGGAAAAATGCCACACAAGACTGAATAAAGTAAGGCTGATATTATCAGCTTTCAAGTGCTATGCAATTTAGTGGCAAATGGGAACCTCCATGCTTCACACACCTCATTTCTTGTGCTCAACTTCCTCCATGTCTTTGTGTCTGTGTCACCATCTGTCAAGGCTTAACTCTGTTCACCTTTTATAGTAGTATGTGCTCCAGTCTAATCTGGCATGGAAGTGGCTGGGAACACCGTCTTCCTTGCTCATCGTTCCTGTCTGTGAGCGTGAGTCATCTGCTGTTTGCTGATTGCATGGCTAGTCCTTATCCCTCTTACGATGATCAGCTGGGTCCATATCTACTTCAGCCTGCATGTTCTTGTCACTACCCTTTCATCTCTCCGTTGTCTTTCTCTTCTCATCCCCTCAGACCTGCCGTGTGGCTGCTGTGCCTGCAGGGGTGCCTTGCTTCCCCATCACTGAGTGGCAGGCGTTATCAAACTCTGACTTTGTGTGCTTTCTGTCTTGCCTTGATGCTCTGTTTCCTTGCTGTCCACCTTGGGACTCTGTGGCCTGTGCCATTTGCCTTGCTTAATCACCACAGCAGGTGGTTACTGTGATTGAAATTGCTTTTTTCTACATGCTGTTTGATTTCTTTGGATCTGGAGACCATACCGACAGATGATTGCAGCGAATTGGAGAAACAGCAGCTCCAGGAAGCAGCATGGTTTGCTTTTTTCTTAGTTATTTTCTGCCATAACTTTCCACACAGTTCTTATCCACACACATTTCTTTGTGCTATTTAATTCAGTTTCTCTTTAAAGGTTGATGGATTCAGTTTTGCTGAGAGGGTTTCCTGTGGGCTGAAATGGAGGACATATCCCTTCTGTGCCACTTGTGCAGGATATTAGGGCCACTGTGTATGCAAAGATCTCCTGGACATTCATAGAATCACAGAAGATTAGAATTGGAAGAGACCTCAGGATGTCATCTAGTCCAGCCCCCTGCTCAAAGCCGGACCAACCCCAACTAAATCATCCCAGCCAGAGCTTTGTCAAGCCGGGCCTTAAAAACCTCTGAGGATGGAGATTCCAGCACCTCCCTAGGTGACCCATTCCAGTGCTTCACCACCCTCCTAGTGAAATAGTGTTTCCTTATATCCAACCTAGACCTCCCCCACTGCAACTTGAGACCATCGCTCCTCGTTCTATCATCTGCCTGTCATCCTTTGACAATGCCCACCAACTTTTCAGGGGCAGCAGTGTGATCCTTATAACGCTGCACGTAGGGATGTAGAGGTGTTTGTGCATAGCTGCTTCACGAGTGCAGTCCATCACAGGACTTAAACAATGTACAGGCCCACTGCACTGGGTGAATTTCACCCTCTATGACTAGATAATGAAAGATAAGGTCAAATCTAGATTCCCTGGTAACACCAACTCAAAGATCCTACCACTTAGAACATTTAATGAATCAGACTTAGCATTTACAGTCCCCTGTGCTGTGTGAAGTTCTCTCTTGCCTTTTACAGTTGTCTGAAGGGACTGCCATCCAGCAAACAATACATGGACTTAAACCTTTCACCACCTACTCTGTTGGTGTAGAGGCCTGCACATGTTTCAACTGTTGCACCAAAGGACCAATCGCCCAACTAACCACTCAACCAGCACCACCCTCTCAACAGCCCCCTCCACATATACATACCATAACCTCAAGAACAGCTTTTTTCCAATGGAATGCACCTCGGTCACCGAATGGCATTGTGGAAAGGTAAGATTCACAATCTGATTTAGATTTTCAAAGCCAGCTAACAGATTTAGACACACAATTTCCATTTAGATCATTGGGAGTTGTGTGGCTAAGTCCCCTAGTCATTTTAGATAATCTCATGCCCTGTTTTTAGTATTCTTTTATATATTTGTAAATGATGATGATGATCTCCAAATTGTTGTACATTCCATGCAGAAGAAATCCTCCCAACAGGTGCTTGCCGTCCTTGGGTATCTTCTCTCAAGCAAAACATTGTATAGGTAGAGGAACCTTGCAGTGTGTCCTAAATGTTAATAAACTTGGATTTTGCTGGAGCAATAAGGGAAGTGAATTCTGGAGTCAGGGTCCTCGATGGAAAACTTCCTATCTCTGCCACTCACATAGAGAGAGACTGTTAGCAAAAGCCATAGAAATCAACTGTTGTGAGGTGGGGAAAAGCAGTGCTCTCTGGACTAGACAGGACCAAAGCACAGAGGGTTTTATAAATCAAAGTCAACACCTTCATTTGCACCTTGAAGCCAATCAGCTGCCAGTGCAGTCTATGGAGAGCAAGTGTAAATTTTTCCATGCAGGAAGCCAACTCAATAAGGGCCCGTTCCTATCCTATTTGCGTCATTAGGAGTTTTTCCACTGAGTTCACTGAGTAGAGGATCAAGCCCTAAGCAGGCAGCAGCACTTGATGCTTCTGAGTGGTTTTCGTTGGTAGCCTCAGACAAAGTGCACTGTACTATTCTAAATTAGTCTGAGTGTACTCACACCAAAAACCGGACGAGTCTATTGTGTATTTTGGATAGAAATGGCAGGTTCACGTACAATATCCTGTATTGCCCCACTCCCCAAATGCCCTGCAGCAAACTTAGCTAGGCACAGGTAGGGTGACCAGATGTCCTGATTTTATAGGGACAGTCTTGATTTTTGAGTCTTTTTTTAATATAGGCTCCTATTACCCCCCACCCCGTCCTGATTTTTCACACTTGCTCTCTGATCACCCTAGGCACAGGGGACTGGAGGAAGTGGGTGCTGGTGCAAGAGCCACATGAACAGCTTTACATTTAATTTGGGTTTAAGCAGGTTTTCCGCTGACAGAATGGCAGCCGTTTTTTGCTGCTCATTAATTCATGTTTCATTGATGGTTAAAGATGATTTTTCACTGGTTCTTAATGAGGCAAGTGCAATCGTGCACCAACAAATAGTTGCACTTGCTGTTTTGCAACACCAATAAGTTGAGAGAGTAACTGGCATCACAGATATAGATATCTTATAAATACCAAGGTAGGTAGCTAGATCTAACTACGGTATTTAATTTGCAGGCACAAGCAGTTAGATGTGAGTACATCCACAGTTTCGTTGTAGGCACAAAATTGCAGGTGTTTGTGAGCATGGGATTAGAGGTCATCACCCTAAAATCAGGACCAAAGCATTAGAGATTGAAAGGGATTTAGAGTGCCCAAAAGCAATGAAGCTGAGGTCCATCCTATTAACTAGTAACCAGATATCTAGCAGCCAGAGTGAAACAGTGCTCATTGATCGTTTGTTTGTTCCTCTGATAAGACTTTCATCAAAATGTCAATCTTTTTCTCCAGCTATGAACTCCACATGTATACTGCTTGCCCTCCACATTTACAAACACAGGCAAAGACCTGTAACCCTGGACCAATTGAAGTGAAGTATACAGGTAAAGAGCAGAATTCCAATGTGAGTGATCTTCAGCCTTACACAATCTACAACGTGAGAGTGGTGTCTTACAATTCTGTAGGCAGCAGTGCTTCAGACTGGACCAGCTTTACTACCAAGAAGGAGTGTGAGTATACAGTGACCAGAAAGAGCAATTCATGAGTCTGAAATACCCATCTTTCTAGGCTGTGGAACTGTATAGCTCCAGAAAAAACATGTGGATCGTTTAGTCTGTTCCCATCCATTTCACAGAACTAACTACATCATTCCCACTAGCATCCTTCCAAAACTGTTCTTAACATCTCCAGTAATTATGTCTCAGCCACCCACTCCTGGGAAGTCTAAGCCACTGTTTGATTGCTCTTCCTGTTCAGAACTGCTTTCCTGGCATCTAGCCTAACCTTTTCTTTTCTTAGTTTAAGCTCCTTGTCCTTCCATTATTAATTCTGTTCAGTGGGAAGTATTAAGTATGTCATATTTTTCATTAATGCATCCTAACAAGGCAACAGTTAATAAAAAGAAATATGCCCAGTAAAGTGGTAGGCAGGGTGTAATAATGATTGGAGCAAACAAAATAAAGGTGGCACAGAAATTTTAGAAGAGGACTGTGTGGGTTTTTTGGGGCCTGATTCTGCAGGCTTTGTGCAGGCAAAACTTCCTCTGAAGTTCACAGGATTTTGCCTGCAGTAGTGCTTTTAGAATTGGGCCATTCATGAGGTCTAGCATCTTTAAAAATGAAGTGAAGAATTCCTTATTATTAATCATTCGTATACAGTGCTATAGGCATTCTTGGAGGTTTATGTAGCAATTTAATACCATAGACATTGTGCTTACAGTCTAGGTTATTCTATGCTGAATTTGTAGTAGTTTAACATCTTCCTAAAAATGGGGGGGAGGGTTGTTGGGGTTTTGGGTTGGTGGTTTGTTTGCTTGTTTGTAAGTATAGGATCATATCCAGAATATTCACATAATGAATATGGTGGGTATTTTGCCCTAGCAATCTATACGCTTTAACATGGCAGAGTAAATTTCCTTGGCATACTCTGGCCCAAAAAACGTATAAAATCACATCTCTAAAAAAAAAAATCCTGTTTACATCAATAGTAACTCAGTATGTAAATTATTAAAACCTAATCCAATAAATCATAAAACTTCTATACAATTCCACTAATGTGTTGCAATAAAGTTCAAGGAACTTCACAGTGGTCCTTATGGTGCACACTACAGCCATTCTGAACTCCACAGTGACACTGGAGATTGAATTTACATTCCCTTCCTCCAGAAGCATAGATTTCCGCCTCTTGAGCTAAAGGAGAATCTCCCTTAGCTCTCAGCAGTACAGAGCCTCTGATACTCAACTGAACAGTACTGATTTGATCTAGTAGAGAGCAGTGCTATGCATTAGTAAGTTAATTGCAATATTGATGTATTCCACATCAACCCCTCCAAGCCACTAAAATCTTTGCATTCACTGTGGTTCATTGTGTCTCCTTCATTAGGAAGACCTAAAACGTTTCATTAAAAAAGGAGGCAATGGTTTATGGGCATTCTTTGTTGTAAGTACAGTGCCAAAAGCATAACAAATGAACATGTCTGCCTCACGTACGTGAAGTTGCTTTCATCGAAGACAATATTTGGGAACTGGGACTTGATGATATACTAATGTACTGCACTACTGATTGATTAGTCAGGGCAGTGAATTATTGTACTTGAATTGCTGTTTGTAAGGCTTTTTAACTATCTCTGAAAATAAACTAATGGTTCAAGAAAAAGCTTTAAAAATGAATGGATGCCAAAAGGACATAATTCACTCTCCAAGCCGTTTGGGTTGGAGAACAAATATATTAACTTCAGCTAGTGCTTTGGGCTTAGTTGCAATAAATATTGATTTGATATGAGAAATAGCCTCCAATTATAGTTAATAGTAATAAAGATACTTTACCTGTTAAATGAGAGGAAAAATGCAACAAAACAGGAGACAATTATATTACCATCCAGGAGATACTAACCAGTGGTGTCTCCATGGATAGGAACCTTGTATGCCAGTCAGTGCTTAAAGTACACCTGGCTGAAAGGGGTGCTAGATCCAACACATACAATTCCAATAGCTCCAGCCAGGTCACTGAGGGGTGCTCAGTTCAGTCCTGCCTGGGATGAAAACCCCTTAGGATTGGCTACTTGCCTGCATTGGCGGTGAGTTATATGGGCCCATGGTGCACGGGCTCCAGCAATATTCAGTGCCGGGTCTCTCCCCCAGCCCCACCTGCCGCCCCTGTGTGTCCCCTTGGAGCATCCCTGCCTGCACCCTAGGCAGCGGGCGGTTGCCCTGCCATTCTGCGCTGTCCTCCCTTGCCAGCCGGGAGGAGGGGCATACGTGATGGCAGCTCCACCCAGAACCCACCTCAGGGGAAGCGAGGGGGCTTCCTGGACCTGAGAGGGGCCCTAGGAGCACATGCAGTGACAGTGATGCAGGGAAAGTGTGTTTCCAGGGGGTAGGGGAAGGGGAACGCCTATCACGGAGCTCGCTGCTGCCAGCAGGAAGAGGGCTGGGGGGACTGTAGAGTTCTCCTGTCTGGCCCCACCCCGGGGGAAGCCTGCCTGCACCCCAAACTCCTCATCCCCAGCCCCCAGAGCCTACACCCCCCCCAGCCAGAGCTCTTTGTCCCAGCTCTGAGCCCTCTCTTGCACTGTGAACCCCACATCGCCAGCCTTCACCCCCAGACCCCAACCCTCTGCCCTAGCCCTAAGCCCCCTCCCACATCCCCAACCCCCTCATGGGGGCAGGGCTTGGACCCATTCGGGCCACCACCAAAAATTATACAAACCTGCCACCCCTGCTTTCCTGCCTCCCTAGGGTGTAAGCAGCCAATCAGAGCAGTTGCGGACCCAGGCAGAGCTCTCTTACCCTCCTTTCTGTGGAGGAAAGAGGTGAGCGCAGAAAGAACCCAGCAGCAGCTCCTCCCATTTTGTGAGAACTGGGGTGGCTCCTCTGTTCCTCCCCACACTGTCTGGGAGGAGGGAGGACGTGCCCCAGAAGGAGCAGAGGTGAAACACTGGGAGCAAAAATTATATGGGGGGGAGCCAGGGCACAGCCAGTGTTTTCATTTCTGTAGAAGATGCCAGTCTTGTTATTTACCAGAACATGGCCTTGGCCTGTTACACGGTGTAACCCTATTAACTCCAGTAGAGTTTTACCAGTGCAGCTGATAGAATATACCGCATTCCTTGTCTTGAATTTTTCATGTCTTGATCCTTAATTCTTGGAAGCCATTTTATTTTTATTATTATGTATTACAATGGTGCCTGTACCCCCCCTAATCTAGCCCATTATACGAGGCATTGAACAGACACATAGTAAAAGACTCCCTGCTCCAAGGAGCTTACGCTTGAATTTTACTAATTTTCCTTGTGGGTTTCACTTAGGATGCAGATACAATATATTTCAGTGTGATAAAGCAAGGGCAATCTCCTTGATTTTTTTTTCATATAGGGGTATGTATGTGCGTGAGCCTGTTACACTTCTTGTTTGATGAATTTATTTTGTGCAACCCAGTGAGATGACTATGATTTATAAATGAGCTGTTTCCTTTTTCCCCCCCCAGTACCTCAGTACAAAGCTCCATTTTCTGTTGTCAGCAATTTATCCATGATCTACCTAGACTGGAGTCACACTTTCCTATTGAACGGACAGCTGAAGGAGTATGTGTTAACTGAGGGCGCCCAGCGTGTCTATAGTGGCTTTGACACCATGCTGTATTTACCAAGGACATCTGACAAAAGTCAGTTTCAGTTTCCCATTGCTATAGCTTAAGGACTGTGTTTATCTAGTTTCATTACATGTTAAATTTTACGAAGTCGGCCAGCCAATGCACAGCAGTGGAATGCCTCTTTAGACTTCTAGTTTCCTTGAAAAGCTGATGGTGTATGCATAGTAAGGTACTCTTTATCCTGATGATTGAATGCAGTTTTCCATTAAAACCATGTTAGTACCTACTGTGATTTATAGGAACAGTGGTTATTTGAGGTACAGGGGTGGGTGAGGGGAACTGATGATGTTTCTGGATGAATTCTACCCATTCCATGAGATGGGTGTAGATGGCCAGGAAACACTGTGAGGCTGGCCTCCTGGCGTTTACTACAGATCTTCCTCTCAAAAGGAGGAGTGGACAAAGATACGATGTGCTCTCTACCCCCCACCATGTCCCTTTCAGGGCTCGATTCTGTAAGGTGAGGAGCACGTTAGCCCAATCCGGCACATGCTTAACATTAAGCACATCAGTCGTCTTGCTGAAGTCAATGGGACTGTTCACATGCTTAGAGCTGACCACATGCTTATGTATTTTGCTGGATTGGGCTAGAGTGCTCAGCGCCTTGCAGGACTGAGCCCTGGAGGACTCACGGAAGCGGGTAGAAGGCATATCCTCCTGGCCGTGTGGATAGTTGGGATCCACAGGGAAGAGAGCCCTGATACCATAGAAGGTCATCACATCCACATTGCATCTGTACCTGCTCCTTTCGTTGGCTGCACGGATTCTACTGGAACTATGCTGCTTTTGATAAAGTGCTAGAGGCCTGAGAAAATCTTCCTGATTAAGCTACTTCATATTGCAATGATGTTCAAAGTGCTTTCCGAGGAAGTACAGTCAGCGCCAACCTAAATTGATGCTGAAGCTACAGAAATCATTCCAAGTAACCCAGTTTGGTGGGGCAAGGGACTACTGTGCTGGGCAATGTGTGCAGACAGTATGGCAGCAGCTGGACACAGTTTTGTCCAGCTGTCTCTTGACAAGTTTTCGTATGACCTTCTCCAATGTATTTGCTTGCTAGCTGTGCATGTGGGCACAGTGCATCTCACCGTGTGACTTGATACAGACCGCTGCCATTTTCAAATGCTCCTAATGTAATCAAACAATTCCTCAAACCACCAAGCCCTCGAGGAAATCATGGCTCAGCTAGATTTCAGCTTTCAGACTCCAACCCCTATTCCAAACATTTATTTATTTAACAATGGGAAGGGTTTGTTTGTGGGGGTTGTATCTTCCCATTATAATAAACAGAGCTGAGGGTTTTTCTCGAAGTTTCTTTAAAAATTGACTGTCAGACACAGACCCAAGCATGCACTATTTCGTTTGATTTGGAAAGTTATGAGCATGTGAAAATGGGGTGGTATAGGGGAACAATAACTACTAACAATACCACTGTAGTATACAGTTTAATATCTGACTATTAGTGGATAATCAGGCTTCAGTACTATATTAGGATCCACTAGTGTTGACTGCTGTGCCTGGGGGGGGGGTCCCATTGTGATTGTGCCTGAATGCAGCAGTGCACAGTAGCAGGTCTTGTTGGAGGATCAGGGCTGAAGCATTTTGATAGTCCCATTTGAGATTTGTAACTCTGTATTTTGCCTTTTTTATTCAGCCTTTTCCTTTCAAGTAACCTGTACCACCGATGAAGGGAGCGCCATCACACCAGTGATCAAATACAGCACTGCTACTGGATTTGGTAAACACCTAGACACGTTACCTACTGATTATGTGTGAATTTGTGTTGAGCAATTAGGTGTAACCCATACTGGATCAGATCAGATTTGGAAATAGAAGTTATTGATCTGACCCAAGTTGTTTCTTGAAGCATTAAGGTATGTGGCTAATGTGTCTTTATCGCCAGCTGAATTCATTCAGGAAGATTCTTTTTATTGAAGCAGGTGCTGTCTTGGAGGTTTTTTTAAACCAATAAGAATTTCACACACAGTTCTTTCCCTCCCACCAAAAAATCAAACAAATGCAAAACCTGCTAACAATGTACATCAGCACGACGATAGGGATGGTAGCTTACTGCCTGTGTTAAAGCTGAAATAGAAAGCAAATCAAAACCCTTTGGGCCCTTTATATTCCTTCAGAATTTAACGGAACAGCTTCATGGTTTTTTGTAAATGCTACATGCTTTGTCAGTGGGTTTCTTTTTGTTAAACTTTAGCAAGATCAAGTCCTGACCCCTCTCTTCGTTACAGGTCTCTTTGGAGGACTGGAATGGGGTGGTGACATCACAATAGTTCTATAATTAGAAAGACCAAAAAAGAATTTGAAGAACAGCTAGCCAAAGACTCCAAAAGTAATAACAAACAAAAATTTTTAAATACGTCAGAAGCAGAAAGCCTGCTAAACAACCAGTGGGGCCACTGGATGATCAAGATGTTAAAGGAGCACTCAAAGATGATAAGGCCATTGCGGAGAAACTAAATGAATTATTTGCATCAGTCTTCACTGTTGAGGATGAGAGGGAGATTCCCAAACCTCAGCCATTTTTTGGGGGTGATAGATCTGAGGAATTGTCCCAAATTGAGGTGTCATTAGAGGTGGTTTTGGAACAAATTGATAAACTAAACAGTAATAAGTCTTCAGGACTTGATGGTATTCACCCAAGAGTTCTGAAGGAACTCAAATGTGAAATTGCAGGACTACTAACTGTAGTCAGTAACCTATCATTTAAATCAGCTTCTGTACCAAATGACTGAAGGATAGCTAATGTGACGCCAATTTTTAAAAAGGGCTCCAGAGGTGACCCTGGCAACTACAGGCCAGTAAGTCTCACTTCAGTACCGGGCAAATTGGTTGAAACTATCATCAAGAACAAAATTGTCAGACACATAGATGAACATAATTTATTGGGAAATAGACAACATGGCTTTTGTAAAGGGAAATCATTCCTCACCAATCTACTAGAATTCTTTGAGGGGGTCAACAAGCATGCGGACAAAGGAGATCCAGTGGATATAGTGTATTTAGATTTTCAGAAAGCCTTTGACAAGATCCCACACCAAAGGCTCTTATGCAAAATAAGTAGTCGTGGGATAAGAGGGAAGATTCTCTCATGGATTGATAACTGATTAAAAGATAGGAAACAAAAGGTAGGAATAAATGGTCAGTTTTCAGAATTGAGAGAGGTAAATAGTGGTGTCCCCCTGGGATCTGTACTGGGCCCAGTCCTATTTAACATATTCATAAACTATCTGGAAAAAGGGGTAAACAGTGAGGTGGCAAAATTTGCAGAGGATACAAAACTACTCAAGCTAGTTAAGTCCCAGGCAGATTGTGAAGAGCTACAAAAAGATCTCACAAAACTGGGTGACTGGGCAACAAAATGGCAGCTGAAATTTAATGTTGATTAAATGCAAAGTAATGCACATTGGAAACCATAATCCTAACTATGCATATACAATGATGGGGTTTAAATTAGCTGTTACCACTCAAGAAAGAGAACTTGGAGTCATTGTAGATAGTTCTCTGAAATCATCCACTCAATGTGCAGCAGCAGTCAAAAAAGTGAACAGAATGTTGGGAACCATCAAGAAAGGGATAGATAATAAGATCGAAAATATCATATTGCCTCTATATAAATCCATGGTTTCCCCACACCTTGAATACTGCGTGCAGATGTGATCGCCCCATCTCAAAAAAGATGTATTGGAATTAGAAAAGGTTCAGGAAAGGGCAACAAAAATGATTAGGGTTATAGAACGGGTTCCATATGAGGAGAGATTAATAAGACTGGGACTTTTTTATTGGCAAAGAGACGAGTAAGGGGGGATACGATAGAGATCTACAAAATCATGAGTGGTATAGAGAAAGTACATAAGGAAGTGTTATTTACTCCTTCTCAAAATACAAGAACAAGGGGCCACCAAATGAAATTAATAGGTAGCAGGTTTAAAACAAACACAAGGAGGTATTTTTTCACGCAACGCACTATCAACCTCTAGAACTCCTTGCCAGAGAGTGTTGTGAAGGCCAATACTATAATGGGGATCAAAAGGGTGCTAGATTGATTCATGGAAGATGGGTCCATCAATGGCTATTAGCCAGGATGGGCAGGAATGGTGTCCCTAGCCTCTGTTTGCTAGAAGCTGGGATTGGGTGACAGGGCATGGATCACTTGATAACCTGTCTGTTCATGCCCATTGGGGCACCAGCTATTGGCCACTGTCAGAGGACAGGATACACGGCTTGATGGACCTTTAGTCTGACCCAGTATGGCCGTTCTTATATAGGCTGAAACTTGAGCTTTCCAGTCTTCAGCTGAGGAATAGGGCTGTTGACACAAGGCCTGATCTTGTTGAAATCAATGGAAGTTTTGTCTTTCACTCTGGGGAGAGCAGGGTCAGGTCCCTGGCCTGCCCAAAGAGCATCCAAATACAGAGGTTTTGCTGCTGTTAGGTACATAGGAACATAGACCTGAGGATCATCCTGTTTCCAATGACAGAGGAAGCTGTAAGAACCCGACAGTAGGCAGATGAGGAGGAATCTGCCCCCCATCTTAGGTCTTACCCTGATCTCTGACAGAGATTGGCTTAAAACCTGAAATACAAAGTTTTAATATTCCCTTTAAAAACTTTTTAGCAGTGAGCATTATAACTCTATATGTTCTTGATAGCCACATAAATGTCCACTCCTTTTTGAATCTTGTTATGATTTTAGCCTCAACACCATCCTGTTGCAGTGGGGTCCACAGCCTAATTGTGCATCATGTGAAAAGTATTTCCTGTTTTCAGTTTGGAATTTCCCACTGTTGAATTTCATTGGCTGGCCCCTTTGTTGTGTGGCAGGGAGAAAAGTAGCTCCCCATTTTCCTTCTCTAGGCCATTCATTATTTTATATACTTGTATCATGTCCCCTCGTATTCATCTCCTTACTAAGGTAAACAATCCCTATCTTTCAGCCTTTCTTTCTGTGAGAATTTTTCCATTGTACCTAATCACTCGTCACCCTTCTCTGACCCCGCCTCCCCCATGGTGCAATATCCTAGTACTCCACACAGCACTCCAAATGAGGCTTTAGTATGGATTTGTATAAAGGCATTATATTTCTCATATTATTCTTCATGCCTTTCCTTATACAGCCAACCATCTTTTTGTTTTTGACCACTAGTTATATCTCAGACATTTCATCCATGGCAAATCACCACACCAGGTTTCTAAGAAGAGACAATGGAAATTCCTGGAAGCAGAGCCCTGGCAGATGTAAACATGGGTACTTGTTGTTGGCCCATATCTGAGATCCCTTCCACAAGTGCTGATATTAGTTTTCTCTGTGAGCCACATCCATGTTAGTATTAAGCCATCAGTTTGAGCCAGTCTCAATATGCAGGTATGGAGGAGCAGTGGATTAATTTTTAATCTACTAGAAGAGTGGAGGACATTGTCAGTGTCCTGCATTAAAACCTTGTTTCCTGAACCAGAAATGGGGTATAGGATATCACACTGTGAAAACCCCTTAAATGTCTTTGAACCAAAGCTGAAATAGGACTTCAGAGCCAAAAAGATTTTGTTTTGTTAGACACCGAATTTCATTTCCTTGGCCTTATCTCCTTCATGTTGAGGTGTGGCAACTAAACGATGCATTTATTTTTTATAACCTAGATGTGGTTTTGTGGCAAAGACATCACCTCTCTTTTGTTTTTGTTGCTAGGACTCTAGCACATTCAGCCATCTTTAGATGCACTGCTGCATATCCTCCAAAGCTACTATTGCTACAATGCATTCTCTCCCCGCTCAGTGATTGATTTTTCTAAGCTGTGCAGTAATGTGCACTTTGTGTATCTTTTTCATGTCCCTGTCCTAAGCTTTTTATTTTATTTGGCCTCTCTTCGTTCATCCTCTTTTTGTGGCTTTATTGTTTTATAATCTGTGCTGCAGTGTCTACAACAGCAACTGCTTCGTGTGCTGAGCTATCATGCTGCAGAAAATATCCTGTCTGCACCTCTCTGAAATTACCCAATGTTTCAACTGTTCAAGGTTACTTTGATCAACCTTTTTTGAATTCCCCCCTCCTCTTTCCTAGGAGATGCCAGTGCAATGGTGATTTCCAACCCAGGCAGCAATGCCAGAACTTTAAGCATAGTCTCTCGAGTGCAGTAAGCTTTTTATTATAGCCCACTAGCATATTGAACCATTACACCACCTTGAACATAAGTGCAAATAAGCACAATGTGACAAACTGCTTCAGACTTTTTTTCTAATATATTATAAAATAAGGGGACGATCTATCACTAAACCGCTTTCTAAAATAATGTTTCCCTTTTACCTCCCTGGATTATACAGGTCCTATATTAACAACTCCTGGAGAAAAGGATGAAGCAGAGACTAAATATGCAAAATTTTACACTGAACTGTGGTTTGTGATATTAATGGCAGTTCTAGGTTTGATCCTCTTGGCTATTTTTCTGTCCTTGATTCTACGAAGAAAAATAAAAAAACAACCATATGCAAGAGAAAGGCCTCCCTTAGTTCCACTCCAAAAGCGGACATCACCAATGATGGTATATTCACCAGGAGACACCCACATGGTATGTCATGCAAAGCACAATAATGTGTATTTTTATTGTACAGAGAGTTTCTGCAATGGAACATATGTTACAAAGGATAATGGTGCAGTCTAAGGGCATTAACTTACAATTTAAATATAGTAAGAGGGAAAAGGTGCATATTGCTTCATGTGAAAGAGTATCTGTAAGCAAAACCCAGGAAAAGACCCAAGCTGTAAATTGGGAGTAAGTGGTGACTACTGTTCAAATAAGCAACAGAACTTGGCTGGGTTTTTTTCTTGGTCAGATACCTCAGTGATGAATGTGGTAGGAAGACTGAGATGTGTTTAATTCTGTAAATGACACACAGGTAGGACATCTTTAGCTTGATTGTATTATTGGGGAGGTCGCTCTTCAGGTATTGATACACTGATTAGGCCAGATCTTTAGCTGCTATAAATCAATATAGCCCCACTGAACTCAGTCAAGCTGTTTGTCGTCACAGTTCAGGGTAGCTAAACCTGTATTTCCCCATAGTGGATCAGTAAAGGCACCAACTCTTGGTTTCTAGCTCCACAGCCATTTCTTTTGTTGGTGGAGACTAGTCTCCCCCTTCTGACCGGGTATTCCCCGGCTCTGCTGTTCCCTTTGTATTCCCCAGCACAGACAGGTTGTCCAAGCACACGTGCTTGCTCTCTCTTCAGAGACTGGTTGTCAACAGTTCTAACTTACTGCATAGCACTTCCTTTGCAAGCCTACTTTATTCCTAAGGTGAAAACATCAAAAATAAAAAAAACCTACACACATGCGAACAAGCTTACCAGAGTCCACCCCAACCCTAACATGGATTCTGACAGCCTTCCACCCTTACCCTAAAGATTGGGGCCTTCTGTGGAGCTGGGGCCCTGTCCATTTGCTGGATCAGGAAGGCGGCTCTGGGTCAGTGTAAACAAACTCAAGTTATTTATCCCAAACACCTTTCTTTGTCTCTTGGACCCTGGAGAACCAAATTTGAACTAGGGGGAGAATTTGCTCAAGCTCTTTCTAAAGAAATCCACTTCACACATATCATTCCAAAAAGACCTTTGGACTTCCTCCTACCTTCCAGAGATTGCATTGATCTTCCTACTAGATAAATTCCATACAATCTCACCGTACATATTTGCATTTTAATACAATGAAAACTAATTCAATAAGGTTTAACTTAATTCAGCGAAGTTCATTCAGGAAATCGTTAGTCTGTCACTCTTATTTATACTAGCTGAGGAGTTGCCCCATTATGTAAATTAGTTCTCAGGCAAAGGGAATAAATATTAGAATAGTGCTCACTAGTTTCCCATTATTTCAAGTGACTGAGTACAAACTACGGGCTTGATCCAGCACTCATCAATGTCAATGGGAGTTTTGCCACTGACTTCAGTGAATGCAAAACCACAGCATTTAAAAGCCTGCTGACACATCTAGACTCCTCAGATACCATGGTGATAGATGACAGTATAAAATCCTAGATAATTATAGCAACCAAAAGCATCTTTGTTCCTTTTCCTTCATGTTCCTATCCCCTGTTCTCTCTTGCTTCACGCCTTTCTTTGGGGGCTGCTTGGGCCTGCTGCAATAGGATTTTCCTGTGTAAAAGCTGAATTGGGGGCTTTAACGTGTTCTTCACCGTTTAGCATGTACGAGTATAAGCAAAAATTGTGAAGAACCCTGCCGTCCAGGAGCATGGTTGTCAGACTGGAAAGAGGAAGGGTGGTATTTCTGTGGATTCATCCCGCCATCTTGTGCTTCTGTAATGTGCCCTTCATCAGGGAACAGGAGCCCTCACCTGCCACAGCTGCTCAGTTTGTCAGGCGCAACAGCACTGATTAGTAAGCATGCTGCTCTCATGGCTTTATTTAAAGAATTATGTTAACAACCCATTAAGCTGCCAGTTTAGATCTTTATGTAGCCCCTTAAGGGCCTGTGAGAGTTCGGGCTCCTCAAGGAGTGGGGTTGAGCTGGGGGCCAAGTGGGTGCCTTAAAGGAAGATGTGTCTGTTTTCAGAAGGACCCCCTTGAGTTAGAGGCTGCTTGCCTTAGAAACACTATGTGGCAACTCTTAATGTCAATTACAAAAGGCTAAATGAGAAACTGTTAAAAAAATGGTAATTTAGCTTTTGAAATACAAAGTGAGACCTGAAAACAGCCTAGCTTGCCATGGAGTCACGTCACAATAGTCGCTTGGCGCTGAGGAAAGGAGTCCAATAATACTTGTGAACATTAGTGAGGAATTATATAAAACCCCCTACTGAGGAAGGGTAGTAGTAATCTGGCCATTTTAGGATGGAAACTGAGGAAGAAAGTAACATACCCACAGAAAGTCCTGTGATAACGAAGGTAAGTGCTGAGGAGCCAGGACTTCCTGGGTTCTAAAGACCATTAAATCTCTCCTCTCTTTACAACCTCTTCCCCACTATTTTTTCTCAGCTTTTTTAAAATAATTTTTTTCTTAAATGTACAGGCAGACATGTCAACAGCTTGAAATAAGTCATTCAAATCTGTATCAATTCCACATTGTGCCATCCGTTTCAACAATATAATTGTGGCGCCTCTTTGGCTAAACAAATGGCAGAAATTTAAATTGGAAAAAAAATGTGCCTTATATCCAATTTCTCCTTGGGAAAATTAAGGAGTTAAACAAAAGGGACGGTATCTTTGTCTTCTACACACTCATATATTTACCCCCTTTATATTCTCCACCTACAATGCTTTAAAAATGCAGAAAACCTCTTTAATTGATAATCCCTGCCAGCAGCATCCTATTGCAACTCCTTTACAAGTTCCTGTCATCTCATCTTCACAAGTATCACAGAGCAGAGATAAGGTAAGGCTTTGCTGTGCTTATGTCTGCGCACACATTTTAGTCTGAACTGCTAGGAAAGGGCTATAGATGCTGTAGAGAGAGGGATTCATTTTTGTTTTATCATCACTTTCAAGGTGACACCGCATACAGTGCAGGTTTTACACAAAACTCAATTACTGACTTGAATTTGGAACTTTCATCCTCTGCTGTCCTGTACAAATACTACAACTGAAACCTGCCTTAGAGACCAACAAATTAGTTTTCAACTGCCATGAGTTTTTATTGTAAAAATCATTCCATTGTCCTGTAGTTGAGTACAATGTCCCAGCTTCTCACCTGGTGTAAATCAGCATAGCTCTGACCATTATTTTTAGCTCCATTTACAGTGTAATCTAACCACATACTAAAACACTTGTCACAGCACCTGGGCTAATGTAGCAATGCTGTTAACAACTCTCCTCCCTTTCAGTTTGAGTCTATTGCCGAGATGTCCGAGTCCGCAAGTAGTGTTACTCTAAAAAGTTACACAATGCATTTTGAGGTATAGTTAGCGAGTATGCAACCTGTGTGCTGTGGCAACCAAACCTGAAGTGTTTTGCATGAGAATTTCTTGCATGGTGCATGTTTTATTACTGCACAACTGTTAGCAGTTAAAAATTCTGAGCTAGATGACGCAAAGTGGTGTATAAAGTGTATAATAAAGCAAGTGCATAGGTGTGTGTTCCAGTAACACAGAGAATACAGTATGTTAGAAAAACCATTTGGGGCTCTACGTGTCCATTTAACATATAATTTGCTTTACACAACTTTCTGGAAAGCGAGAAAGGTCAAACGGTGGATAGAGACAGCATAGTTACACAAGTTCACAAAACATTTTGTGAAAAGCTAGTTGCTAAAATTGCCAAGTAGTGTCCCCTGACAGATAAGCCAGGTGCTTCTAACCATGCAAGTGTTGCACTGGTTGGCTATTTCCTGGTTCAAAAATGGAATGGCAATTACTGTGGTGACATGTTTCAATCGCATGCTTAACAAGAGATCTTCAAGAGATCACCTTGTTAAACCGCATTGCAGCAAGCCATTGTTTCCACAGGGAACAATAGCTGGAGCTAGTGATAATGATGTTCTGTTATCAGCCTAAAAACCTTTACCATTAACATGTTACTTTACTACTATGGCTTTTACTACAAAATTAGTTATTTTCAAGGGCTTTATTTTGCAACAGAAATGTATTTGAGCTGAAATGTTAATCTATTAAATTTTTCATGTAAACCTTTCATATGCACATCCCTTTTATTCCAATATTCCTAGGGACTAGCAGATACAAAAATTCCAGGACCCAGCTCTCCTTTGAGTAATCGTAGCAACCAAAGTACTTCCGTTCTACAGCTACCAAGTCAAAGCCAGATGAGCCGTACCTACTCCCAAGGTTCTTTACATCGCAGTGTCAGTCAAGTTATTGATGTCTATGACAAGAAGTCCCTAATAGAAGATTCTGTGTGGGATACCATTATACATGGTCATGATAGTGGTTCTGTAAGTTCTTATTCTAGTTCTACAATTCCCTGAGTTAGCCATGAATGCATGCACATTTGGCATTAGCTTAGTAACTGAACGTTTACCAAGATGCGGGGCAAAAGTTCCAAAAGCATCTAGGCCCAGATCTTCAAAGATAATGAGAGTTACTTGCCTAAATACCTTTGAGGCTCCGGGTCCTAATGACTAGCCTAAATCCTATTTTCAGAAGCAGCTAAGTCACTGTGATTCATGAGCCAAGGTCTCACTTTCAGAAAAGGTGCTTTTGGAAATGGTACCCAGTAACTATTTTGAACAGTTAAGCTACTGTATACACCTGACATTTTATTCCTTTTTGCACGTAACTCAGCGAAAATGTGACATTCCTCGAGTTGTTTCTGTAGTCTATTGGTTATGGGGCTCTCATGCAGTTTCTAAACTGATATCATTAGAGCAGTACAATCCCCTGAAGTGGAGGCAATGCTACCACTGTAAAGGTGCTTATAGCAGTACAGGTTATTCACCTACATTTATGGGAATTAACTATACTGTCATAAAATCACATCCCTCACCAAAATAGTTAAATCAGTATAAAAGCTGCGTCTAGACCAGGTCTTAGTATGAATCAGTTTGATAATGCACTCAAGTATTGTGCCTGTGCATGTAGCAAGTCTATTTTATTTTGAACAACAAATCACAGTTATTTCTGGTTTCATTGTTCTTTGACTAGGACAGTAGTTATAGTTCTCTAAATTTTTACTTATTAGCCAAATCACTTGCTGGGCTTTTTTCTTCCCCCTAGTATGTGGATGATGAAGACCTTGTGAATGCCATCAAAGGCTTCAGTACAGTAACTAAAGAACATACAACCTTCACTGACACCCAGTTGTGATACCTATCTGGAGTAAGTACCACAGCCTACCGCAAGCAGCTGAAGGAGCACAAAATCTTTGTTTTGTTCAACTTAACATGTAGAAATTCATTTCTAATGTACCAGTTTTGGGATTATGTTGTAAAAAGTGTGCCTACTGGAACTTCAGCAATATGAATACATTTTCTAGGAGTACTGTTATAACAGCCAAGAATATAGTTATATATTGTAAATGTGCTCGCTACATATAGATCAGTGTTAAACATTTATTGCAAATATTGTACAGTAATATTTCAAAAGGGGAAGGTGAGAAGAATGTCCTAGTGAATGTACAACGTTGTGTCACAGTACTGGCAAGACCTTAAATAGCCATATAGTATACAGAGAAGTTTCACAAACACTAATTTTTAACAGCTGCACATACCTAATCCTGAAATTTTAATCATGTTTCATTATATTATACTGTGGTGGGAAATGTATTATCAGTGGGGAAAAAAAGGTTTTTGGCCACCAAGAAGTATATAAAATTGTAGAATACATTTAGATCTGTTCTTAAGAGCAGTACAACCCAGTTTGTTCACTTTAATTAAGACGACAAAGGAGGAAGAGTCAATTCTGCCTGTGAAATATTGCTACAGATGCAAAAGCACAGAAAACTTGTGCAGTTGCCCATCCAGTCAGGAACCCTAAAATGTTCCTGTCCATTTCAATCTACTTTAAATCATGTATGACAGGGAGATGGATTTAAAATCACTAAAGAGGTGATCCTGTGACATCTTGAGTACTCTCAATTTCCCAGAATAAGATTTGAGGGTGCTTAGAACCTTGCCACACCGAACTGTGCAAGAGTAAATTTGAAATATATCAAAATTTAACTTAGTGAAAGCTGTTCTGGCTTTTACTCACATGTATTGTAGTTTCTAGTGCCTGCCCTCTGGTGTTGGTCTTAGGGAAATAAGTCAGAATGATCATAGCTCCAAAAACAAATGATTTAAATATGTTAAAGACACGCCTTATTCCTACTAAATCAGTGGTGGATCAGCTGCTTCAATGTTTAGCATTGTGATGAAGCCTCTCCCCCGAACTATCTTGGTTGTCATGCATTTGGCATGATCCTTACATTTTGCAATTGGAAATTGCTTTGGAAAACAGTGAAATGCAAACACCATCAAATTAGGAAAGGAATGTGACAAAAACAAAGTGGTAAAAAAAAACCCACCCATAAGGTAAGCTTCACCTGAAAGAACAAAAGAGCTACTGCAGCTTCATTTTAAACAGACAGATCTCATTGTTTCTATTTTCTGTCTAAACTGCTGGGAGTACAACAGAATACCTATGAGCTGAGCTGGAACATTAGGGTCCCCAGAGGAAATCTGTTTACGGTAATGTGAACAATTATTGCCAGTGTTTGTTTTAACATACATTTAGGGCTAGATAGGATTCTGTTCTTCCCTCCCCCCATACCTTACTCTACAAAGTCTCATTTAAATTAAACAGTAAGGAAATACTCAAAAGGAGTAGGGAGGCAGAATTCAAGTATTGGCTCTTATGGTGTAATATAATCAATCGTACACTACTATCAATTTCTTATATAGTACAGATTAGAGTAGCTTAATTATTTCTGTGGTAGGGAGAAAAGCATTGCATAGTTCAAACTGTAGTAATTTCTTTAATTTACAGGCACAATAGAATCCTAGTCTTGAAAATAATCTGAAAATACAGATTAATAAAAGGTTACATCTAAATTTGATACAAGTATTTTTGTTACCCCATAATATAAAGAACAAAAAAAGGGCGTGTTTAAAAATTAGGCTGAATGTACAAGCTTGATATTAGCGTTACAATAAAAAAGTAGTGACACCGTGCGCCTTTTCTCCAGTTCATCTTTTAAACAATCCACAGAATTAAAAACTGGGTTATTTAGCAACAGAAAGTTCAAATCAGACGGTGGTACAGGATTGTCTGCCTTGTAACTTAAAGCTGGCCAAGGGAGATGATCAATGCTGGCGTTCATAATGTTATATTCCTACCCTACAGCTCAATTCAAAATTTTTTAAAATCAGCTACTTTATAGGGATTGATTCACAAAAAAAAGGCAGGCATGAATGTGACCAGTCATCTTATTTCACATGAAAGCACCATTAAAGCTTGGCTTGTTTTTAGTATTATGTAAACGTCATGGCAATGGTTTTATCCGAAGACTTTTTCCCCATTTTAAAAATTTGGTTATTCGTTATGTGGAACTGTCCCCAGGGTACAGCTAGCATTATTCTGAAGTATACAAAATACAAATGGAGACTTGGAGTAACAGCACTTTCCACTGCCTGTGGTTAAAGAAACCCTTATGCAGCTGCACTGCTTGTTTATTCTTGCTGATGTTTCCCTTCCTAAGAAAGACCCTGTCTGAAGAGCAGCATCTTTAGTTTGCACTTTAAGACCTGAACAAAATCATTGCGCAACTGAGCATGACAGTCACAGACTTGTACCATGAACTCTAATAGCAACAGAAGTCATGTACACAGACCAATAGTACTAGGAGGAGCACTTCTAAGGTGGGGCTAAAGTTAGCTTCCATAAGTGAAAGGGACTGAAAGGATTGTATAAGTAAAGGAATATCATAGCATTCAATATTTAAGTAGAACTCTACAAATATAATAGTGCATTCATGCCATGGAATGAAGTAGATTTAATTTCCCCCTATTAATATGCAAGAATATAATGTTTACTACAGTAAAGCCT
Organism: Mauremys reevesii; assembly: GCF_016161935.1. NCBI lineage: Eukaryota > Metazoa > Chordata > Testudines > Geoemydidae > Mauremys > Mauremys reevesii. The sequence continues at coordinate 49,463,293 of NC_052625.1, forward strand.
AAGAACCACCCAAGAATCAGGCCCCACTGTGGAAAAAGAGTAGATAATCCCTTCCCTGAAGAGTTTCCAATCTAAATAGACACTGGAAGGGGGAAGCAATACAACTGAGTGAACAATGTAATGGCTGCAAACAGCCTTGATTTATTTTATTATTTTGGAGAGGGGATAAGCTAACTGGAAAGAAGGGGACAGAGCAGGCGTAACTCTGAGGTGAAAGGGAGGGGGAAGAAGAGGGTTGGAGCACAGAGCCAATAAGCACAGGGGGGGAGGGGAAGTTCTGACAGTCTCTGCTTTAGCTGCTCTTATGACAGTGTGTCTGGGTATGGCGCCTTCCTCCAGTTTTCCCCCAAGGCTACATGCCTGGGAGCACTGGCCCCAGCTGGCATCTATTTTACCCCCAACAGCAGTTCTTGCTTTGGCTGCTCCTAGCAGCTGGAGTCTCAAAGTAGAGTTGTAATCTGAACAGTATCTAAAACTACCAGCCTGGGTTTCCTCCTTCACTGTGAGAGCTGAAAATAAAGCTGGTTCTCACATCACCACACCAAATACTGCAGACCTATTTCTACAACCCCACTGAAAGTCTGAGCCAGAAAAAATAAAACCAGCTTGAAACTTTCAGCTCACTGGGTGAACTTGCAAGGCTGACTTTAAAAAATAATTGTAAAATGAGCCCATTTGATATGATGTCATTACACAATGCTTTCCACTTTGAATTTTTCAGCACAGAATTACACTGACCTCAGTCTGAGGATCCAATTTTCCCCCTATATTTTATGGAAAATGACATCAAAAGTAATAACCAAAACCACATGCTATAACACTACTACGGAGAGCGCTGCGTAGTTTGAAAGTTTCTCTCTCAACAACAGAAGTTGGTCTAATAAAAGATATCATCTAATCTACCTTGTGTCTCTAATATCCCGGGACCAACATGGCTACAACCCTGCATTCTTTAAAGAGGCTAAAAATGATTCTTTAGTAAAGAACTAAAATTTGAGGAAGGAGGAAAGGCCATTCTAGCTCATTTGTCTTTCCATTTCTGTAAATCTGCAGGTCTTGATGCATTTAAAAATAGCCAAAACTTTGTAAGTCACTGCTCCTAAATGCTTGGCAGACTGTCCTAGTGCATAACCAACCAAAATAGCAAGCACCTTTCACAAGCCTTACCTGGTTCAAAGCTCCCATCCAAATTTGTGGAAACTGTCTGCAAAGAAACTGACGTATGTATTAAGGACTGCAACTAGAACAAAAAACACCCTCACACTAGCAAAACTCAATTACTTAGGATGTCCAGCTAAAGACTGCACATTATAGCAACGTATCGTCATAAAAATACATTAAAGGTTGCATGGAGGTATCCACTTAACTCTGCATGCCCTACTTTTATTAAAGTTTAGTACTACTGATGCTGTAAGGAAGATGTGGGGGGACTTGAATCTAACATTGCTGGTCGAGGAGCATACCACCACTATGGCATTATTGTACAGCAGCAAGCTAGAAGAGGAATGTATGTATAGACTAGTAAGTTTTCTAACAAGAGATAGTCTATTTAGACATTAGTGTTATATACAGTAATGAGCGGCAAAATGTGTGCTTTTTTCCCCCTCCACAAGAGGTTACGGTTTATAATTTCAGGTATTTGAAAGCTCTGCAAAGAGAAATGAGGAAAAAAGTACAACTAATAACATTCCTTTGCATTTTAATATTAGGACCAAGATATGGAAAATAATGTTTTAGAGCATCTGTAAGCATAAAGACTTTCTGAATGTGTTTCATAAACAAAAGAATGGCAGCACATAAATGTCAAATTTATCAATACTGAAAAACAACATCGTTGCTCTACAAACAAGGCAGACTTCAGCAAGAGAAGCTTTTCTAAGTGATGAGATAGCTTTTAGCACCCAGCTAATTTTCTATTAACTTGAAGGAGGTGAAAGGGCACGATAGGTGACCCAAGGAACTGCAAATAATATTCATGGTAACTTTAAGGGCCAGTAAGCAGGTGACAGACATTTAATATTTTGGTGAGTGCAAAGGTAAGGTCCAGTAATGGGACTTAGAAAGTTACCTATAAAACTCTTCCTAAGATAAATACTGTAGTGCATGCTGGACTGCATAAAACAGGATTTTACATCAGTGTTTTGTACCAAGTATTGTTTGGCTTTATACAATATGAAAACGAAGTACATCAATTTAGAGTATATTTGCTGGTTGTGCTGTAAACCCAAGTTGCTGAGATGCACTATGAAAACTTATTACAGTTTTAACTCTTTCAGTTAGAGACACTCAAATGAAGCCTTTTTAAAGGATAAATCTGTAGTGTAAAAGTTACATCCAGTTAAGTGTTAAACTTTCATCTGAACCCTTGAAAACAAATGTACATCACGTTTAGCATTTTCACAAGCTGTAATCTTGGCCGGCAGAGTCACTCTTCTTGTGGCGTGGAGAAGTGGTAGTCTTTGTGGGTGATGGGGACGCTGTACCGGGGGATTCAGGCCCTCCTTCCACAATAATTGGTGAAGACACCAGAGGAGGTACCTTCTTTCTTCCCAGGAACACACCTCCATCAAACCCACTTTTCTTTTTATTCTCTACTTTGTTCTCACTTTCATCATCTGGCCCTCTTTTCTTCACTTCTGAAGAGCTTTCGGGCACTTTCGGAACCTCTGCCCCAGCATCTGATGATATTCTAGTAGCTCTTACTTCAAGTACTGTTGCCTTTTTGTCTGTTGGGTTGCTCTCACCTGCTGCCTTCTTCATTTCAGCTTGTACTGGACTCAGATTGCCAGTCTCAGGGACAGCCTTGTCCACCATATTATTGTTCATATTAAAAGTCTGAAAGTCCTTGTAACTGTGAAAGCTCTCAGTCCGTCTTGCCCTGGCTAATAAAGGACTCTCTCTATATGGCCTTACTGAGCCATACGTAGCAGCTTCATGGATGGTTTCATGGTGCTGTAACTGGAGGCTGAAAACACATTCAACAGTAAAACATTTCTCCCTCCTTTCTCATGTCACGGGTTACAACAAATACTGATGTGAACGAACATCATTGTCACCCTCCTCAGAACAGACTTGGGCTTTCAAAGGTAAGAAACATGCAGCAGATTGTTCCTTCTCTCTAGCCAAATAGAAAACCATTTGGAATTTGTGAAAAGTATATTGGATTCCCAGATGTGTTACAGAGCATACACATATAATCCATGGGAATAACACTTCTGGACACCTGAGGCCTGATATTCTGTCAGCTGCATGTGTGTTACCCAAACAGAAATACGATTTTTGAGGGAGAATGTTTCAGAACTATTAATCCCAGAGCACACTTAGCTGTGCTTGTCCTGTAATTGGCAGTGGAATGTGCTCAGGATTTCCAACCTGCCTCTCTCTCTGAGCAAGGGCTCACTCATTCCCTATAATTGTACAAATGCAACTCCACTGGGAGCAGTGTCCCAAAAACACCAGGGCACTTATTTAGGTGCCCAAATATGGACTGAGAGGGCCTAAAATTAGACACTCAAGTTTGAAAGTTTTCGCCTAAGTCTTGGCGCACATAGCAGATAGTATATCCTAGGGATCTTTGGCCTACCTAGAGCTTGAGTCCCGCAGACGGCTTTGCTGAACTACTGAAGTTGCTGGACTGATGTTAGGAGTCGCGCAGCGTGAGGTGCTCAGATCACACTGATCAAGCAACTTAAGCAGCTCTTCTTCTGTCGGACCCCCTACATCTTAGAAAAGAAAGATAGTGGTCACTGATTACCTCTAATGCAAGCATTTAAGCCAAAAAATAAGTTCTGCTGCATTACAACCTACCCTTCTCTTCACTTTTATTAACCATGTCCATCGCTGTGGTCAAATCCCACATCTGAATACTGCCATTTGAATGACCTGTAAAGAGGTAACGTCGTGGTCTTGAGCCCATCCTACTGGATCCTTCACATTCTCGTACAGTAAACGAAGAAATTGTAGTACAGTCGACGGCCTGGATCTCGCATATTCTACAAAAAGGCATTTAACACAATTACAGATTATAATCCTATCACATATCCTGGAGGGCAATTGTGAGGCTTAATTTATTAATATTAAGATTTGTGATCTCTGGATAGAAGGCGCTATGGTTTATTTTATGCTGAATTACACCTTCTCTTTTAACACCCATTTCTAACTCATAACATTTTTTGCAGTTCACTTCTAAATGTTACTTTTAATAAGATTCCAAAAGAGAAGGGAAAAGAGTACAGAGTAGCTGCTAGACATTTAAAAAAAACCCAACCCCATAATTAGTTTCCTGCTTTCTTATGGAATCTGGGTTACAGATTTCCTGATTTTAGGTTTGCATGTGCTTCTACAGAGAGATCTGGGCTCAGGATGTGTTCAAAGTCAGCACCATATATTAAGTATTGTACAAGACTAATATGTAATTTCCAACTGCTATCAGTTTTTAAAGTTTACTGAACAAGTTCCTTCAAACATGTCACAGGTACTTGTTCTCACAGAGAAACAAAGTCCAGGGCAACTCTTAATTTAAAAACTAACCAGTTTAAGCAAAAAGTTTATTTACATTCAGAAAATTTCACACCAAGATGAAAAGAAAATAATTACATGGGAGGAAAAAATGAGGTTGGGAATGAAATGACTAAAGTTTAGGGTAGCTGTGATGTCACTCAACCAACAGTGAAATCAGGAAGCCTTTAAAACTTGGGGATGTTAGCCACCTCCTTCATGTTCTTTCTTATTGTTTAAAAAAAATTGAACACTTGAGGACAAATTCCACCAGCGTCCTAGCCCATGGTGAGTATCTCCATACTGTGGATTTAGCTATATGGCAAGTAACTGTGTGACAAGCCAGGGTATGACTCTACAGCACAGTGACAGCTGCAGAGTGTGTAGCAATACCCTACTCTGTACTCCAAGACTCTCACTGCACTGTGGAAGTGTCCATACCGGACATTAGCATGGGGCAAGCTAGTGTGCTATATATTCACACCCTGACTTGCCACGCAGTCACTTACCATGTAGACAAACCCTAGGAGTCATCTAATCCAGTCCACAATAGATTTGCTGTTTGCACATCCACTGTGTTTTTAGAAACACAGTGAACAAAACAAATAGGATATTCAAACTGAAACTTTCTCCTGCATTGTATGAATTAAAGGGAAGAAACAACGGCTAAGCAATGAGAATGCCTCTTTTGCTTTACTCATAACTATTGAGATTACAAAACTTAATTAAACCAAAATTTAAAATTATCAGGGAAGAATAGTTTGATTAGAATACAAAGTCTGCCATAACAAAACAGGACAGGGAACAAAAAAACAGGTCGCAGTTGAAAATGGTTTTGAGTTATTACTTTGTTAAAATTTATCCTAATATGACACCAATTTTAATAAACATTTGGCAGTTTCTTCACTGTGTATGCAGAGAACATTAAATCACAGTGATTTATAACATTCATTGGGACAATAATTTGGCCTCCAACCATATTACGGGCTTCTAATGCTATTTGCTTAAAAAACAAACAAGCTGTCAAATGTATAGCCTAGGTGCACGGAAAATGTACTCTCTTGATTAATTCCTTTAACAGTTACTTATGACTATATGTAATGAACTTTGATGCAAAGAAGATTGATTCTCTTAAAGGGTTTGTATTCAGTACAAGATTAACCAATGATAGGCCATGTGTTACGGATAGTAGGTACTGGTGAACTACTATTAACAGCTATGGCTGTACTAGCGCTTTCAATTTAAAACTAGTATCCAGGGCTTTCAAGAGCATGTTAGCTACTGCCACACCTACTATGGCTTTCATTTATTTTAAAACTAAAAGTAAGCAGAGTATCAGTTTTTTAATGAAAGGGTAGCAATAAACACCAACATATGGAAGAACAGAAGACCGCTCTAAAATCAGGAACATAATTATGCATCCATTAAAAGAGTACACTCATGGTTTGCCTGCAGCCAGCTTGCATTTAACTTGCAAAGTACAATTTTACTGTTATGCTACAAGTGAAACCCAAATTGATTTTTTTATCCTTATGTAGCCTCTTTCAGCCAATGCTAATCAGCACTTTTCAAATATTTACTAACCCTCTAAATATCCCTGGAAGGTAGAGTATATCCATTTTACATATTGGTATAGAGAGACATCTTCACTAGCCCAAGGTCACAGTGAGCTAGCAGCAACGCCAGAAAGATAACCTAGGGAGGTCCTTACTCCCAGTTCTCCGTTTTGCCCAGTGAATGAGGACTGGGAGTACCGAAGCAAAAAGTCTATTGAGATTATCTATCCAAGGCATTGTGTCAGTTAACTCTTCAAGGTCTTTTTCAAGTAATACATTGTGTAGTAAAAGCAAAGCCAAAAGGGTTCAAACAATTTTTTAAGTTGCCTTTCAGCCAATTACACTTTCTATGCTTTTTTGAAATTATTCTCTTTCTTGGGAAGTTTTTCTGGTGAAGTAAGTAAAAGCAAAACCAGACACCCCTTATTGTTGGCACTGATAATGAAACTAGAGCAGAGCGACTGTATGTTTACATTAAAGTGATTATACCAGTCAGATACGCACATTAAATGCATAAGTGAGAAATGAGTTCTATACAGCATCTTTGTGCTTTGACTTGCTAGCACAAGTATCAGAGCCAACAATCTTAGTGTCAGCTCTTGGATAGGTACAATAAGTGGATTTTATCAGAGATGCAACAGATGATTCATGCTTTTACCTTTTCCCAGTAGAAGACAACCTGACAAAGAGTTTATTAGTGACGGGAACAACTTTTTGGATGAACACTTGTTGATCATCACGCTCTCCAAATGGTCCTGTAGTTAGAAAGAGAAACCAAGTATTTCAAAACACATTACTCCAAGAAGTTATTGGCAAAAAATTTAACCATTCCTACCCTGTCTAGAAATAAAAAATTACTCACACAGATTCAGTCTAATTAAAGGAACCAGGAATCTTCTAGTTTAGCAAAACACCACACTACTTTTGCATTGTGATGTATAATTACTGACAAGTCACAATAGAAAACCCAAACTGAAGGGTTACCCAATTATTCTGAGTAATTCTGAACTACCAAGGAAGATGTTCACTTTAGACTGTCAAATCAATTTGATGCATTTTTGGTTTTTTAAACAGAAAATAAACCCATATCTGTGTAATTTTCCATTACTCTACTATAAAGAGTTAATTTGTTACGATGTACTGCAAGAAAATATTTATGGGAAATGAAATATGATATGGGGTCCATAACCTCTTGGTCACTAATGTGACCAAATTTTCTAGAGTCTGATTTTTCATTATTGCTGAGCACCTGCACGCACCTCCCTCTAATGTCAAGCGGAGATGCAGGTGATTCATAAAATTGGGGAAAAAATAAAAATCAGACCCATATTGACTGAAAAGTTCTTTATAGCTGTTTGGTACCCCTGTGAAAGAGGTTGGAGGCCTTAATTCAATTACTAGCAGATCGCCCATCACGTTGTTGTTTTTTTTTTTTGGTGGGGGGGGGAGGGCACTAAACTTCTTAACAGGAAACAACCAAGGGAATCTTGCTCTTCAAAGTGGATGGCATCTCCACGTGTAACATTTTGCACTAGTCCAAGACCCTACAATACCAACACCGTAAAAAGTTAAGAGCAAATTGTTGTTTATCAGTATATGTATTACAGGAGTACCTGGAAGCCTCAATCTAGGATCAGTGTTCTAGTGTGCTAGGTGCTGTATAAATAAAAGATAGTCCTTGCCTCAGAGAGCACAGTTTAGAATTATAACAAGAACTTTTGATGGATAAAAAAAAACAAATGAGGATGGCTTTTCTTCTTGCTACCTGCCTACCCGTTCAGTGTTCTGTAAAGGACATCATGCCACAACATGTGCAATATTAGTCTTTACTTAGGGTTTTCACAATTCTGTTCGTTTTGTAACAGTTTCAGTGTAGTTTTGAAATGTAATATGAGTATAATGTTAAATATTAGACTCACGTGTATAATCTTAATGTTTGTTTAATTTACAAAATGTGATAGCACATAGTGAAACAACCCCAAAAATCTCATGCAAATTAGTTCTAATATATTCTTTCATAATCTCAATCTTGTTATCTCTCTCTATAAAAATGCTATCAAAAAGGGTACATTAGGTAACCAACAGATTTCTAAGTAATTTATAGGAATCGCAAGGCACAACTTCTCTTAAATGGGTCCCTCTGGGAAACCATTTTGCCCAGTACTGTAAAGTGAGTCTATGGAAAGACAAATCAAATTAACTCTAGCTGGAATCAGTTTTCAAACAGGAATATTATAGACATGCTACAGTATTATCAAAATGCAAGCTGATTATAATGTAATTACTCTGGTGTAAATCAGACTCACACACCTGATGTCAATGGAGTCACATGAACATGAAGCGAGAGCAGAAATCAGGCTAAATGCCTGCAATGAACCTTCCAGAGCACAGTAGCCCTCCAAAAGTCCAGTACAAAGTAATGGAAAAACATTTTTCCTACCTATGTCATTTCCAGAAGAGTAACTACCATGGCTCTCTGTTTCCTCCAAGGACAAGATTTTGAATGAAGCTAAGGGAGTAGACCCTGGCTGTGTGGAAATCATTCCTCTGAATCGAGTCACTGTCCATGTCCGAACGTGGTTGTTGTCGGCACAAACTAGACAGAAAAGAAAAAAAACAAAACAAACATTGGAATATTTACAAGATATGAAAGACTGTTTTTAAAACACCTTTTTATTTATAAGCCATAACATTTAGGATGTAATTAAAATTATCTAGGGTCTCAGAGTATCTCTACACAGCAACTAGACATCCGCGGCTGGCCCGTGCTAGCCGACTCAGGCTTGGGCTGCTTCATTGCTATGCAGACTTCCAGGTTCAGGCTGGAGCCTGGGCTCTAGGACCCTGCAAGGGTTTTTCTTTGCTGTGTAGACATACCCTCAGTCATTAAAAATACATTAACTTCTGAGCAAGTTCAATAAAATGCATTCAATCAACTGCGATGATAAAATGAGAGGAAACTGTAGTCATCAATAGTTAAATTACTTATTTTGTTTTCTGAATCAAAATGCTTACGAAAGCCTTAAAAGTAGCAATACATTCTGAATAAATTTGGACTGCAAAAGTTACAAACATCTGAAAAGTGGGTCCTGTGCATACTGCGTGTACTGTACAACTCCTGACTTCTAACATAGTTTTTGCTGTGGGTTATACAAGTCACAGAGCTTTTCTTCCTTGGTTTTCCCCATCTATAAAGTAGGAATAACGTTATCTGTTTACCTACCCTCCAGTGCTGTTGTAAGGTTTAATTAACACGTGAAGGTGTACATCTTACTATTGTTGCAGTCTCACACACACGCTTGCGTGCAGTGTTGTTGTAGCCAGATCAGTCCCATATTAGATAGAGAAGGTGGGTGAGGGAATACGATGTAGCTCAAAAGCTTGTCTCTCTCACCAAGAGAAGTTGGTCCAATAAATACTCCTGGGGGAATACTGCACAATGCACGCAGAACTGGCACTGCTGACTGCCATTAGGGGCTGCTGGACCTGGTAGAGCCCAACACCTAGTTCACCTACACGGGAGGCACAGGCAGACTGTGGTTCCAGGTTTGCCAGCCCCGTTCGGTCACATGGTGCAGCCAGGCCCCCTCCCTACGCAGAAGCTGCCAGAGCTGCAGAAAGGAACTGCTGCTTTCCAGGAGGGGAGTCTGAGGGCGGTGGGGGGGGGGGGGGAGGAGTGAAGAGCATGACTCAAGTTGTTCCAGAGGTGACCAAATCTTAAAATTGTGCCCCCCACTAACAGCAAGTACGGGTTGTTACTGCCCGACAGGACAGTAATGAAGCTATGCGAAGCGAAGCCTGCGGCTGGGCTCTGGGGGGAAGAGGGGGGGTGCAGGAATCTGGGCCAGGCGGCGCCCTGCAGCTGGGCTCTGGGGGAAGAGGGTGCATGTGTCTGGCCCCATGGCTAGGCTATGGGAGGGGGTGGGGGGGTGTAGGTGTGAGCCAGGGGGCCTCTGCACAGCCCCTCCCGCATCTCCCAAATATCTTCTCCCAGTACACACACACGCCCCCTCCCAGTTCACACACCCCTCCAGCACATGCCCCTCCCCCAGCAGCGTCCTCTATTTTGGACCTTTAAATATGGTAACCCTACGGGGTCAGGGGAAAAAACAAGAATTGACTAAAATACCAGAGGGACAGAATTTTCCTCCAAGATGTGCCCAGCTGGTACATGTGACACACCCAGCCTGAGGCACCCGACAAAAGCATAACAGAGGAACAGGGTTGTTGTAGGGGTTTCTTAAACTCTCTATTCCTGGGGGAATCTTTTTTGTTGTCTGTATTGTTACAGACATACTTGCTGACAGGTATTTTGAAATAAATTACCAAAATAAGTGAAACTGATGTAATTATATTGCGTTATTTTGACAAATAAAATAGGCAGCATTTTAAAATATTAGGTGCAGAATTCCCCCAGGAATAAATAAGAGATATTAACTCACCCACCTCATCACACACACTTGCTTTTCTCATAAACAAACCATCTCAAGCACACCTGCATCTCCGAATTAAACAACTGACAACAGAGCAACAGTCACTGGAACAGCTTGCTAATAGAAATGGTAAATTCTCCATCACTTGGAGCCTTTAAATCCAAACTGGATGTCTGTCTTTCTGAAAGAAGCTCTAGTTCAACCTCAAATTACTGAACGCCACAGTGTCACTTACACAATTGGTATGAATAATTCCTGCTACTGCAGCAATTACTGGGTGAGGGTCTCTAGTTTGTGTTATACAGGAAGTTAGGCCAGATGACCATAATGGTCCCTTCTGGCTTTAAAATCCAATTAAATCTACGTACTACAAATTATTTTAACACATGAAGTTACAATGTTTTAAAATTACTATTCGAGAACATGCATCTTGGGCTAAATCTACACTTACAGCAGTGTGTAGAGTACAAACACTCCATCTGTGGCTACGCACCGCAGTGAAAGGCTCCAGTGGAGGGGAAAGGCTCTGGCAGCTCCCTGCTGCCGGAGTCTTTCACTGTGGCAAAGAAAGGCTCTGGCAGGGGGAGGCAGCAGGGAAAGACCCCTTTTCCCGCTGCCTCCGCACTGCCAGAGTCTTTCACTGAAACAGAGAAAAACTCCAGCAGCGGATACTACACTGCTAAAAGCAGAAGTGTAGATGTAGGGGGCACTGCTTAGACATAGAGAGATCTGTGCAGTGTATATACCCTGGGGGTTCCGGCATATAAGGCACCTGTTCTATTTGCCTAAGCCACGTCTCAGCATCTACACTGCTATTTATACCTGTGCTAGCTGGGTGTGAAGTGGCTGTACTCTATACGCCATTGTAGCCTTGCATGCACTGACTGTTAAAACACATGAAAACATTTTTATTTCAGTCACATATTCAATTAAATTTGAGTTTATCTGAATGTGAGAATATTCAAATAAAGACATTTATTGCCTTTACAGCAAGGATTTGCGCACACGCACACACAAATTCATTTAAATAATTTCTTATTTTCTGCCATTTCTTTAAAACTTATAAAATTCAATGCAAAAATAACCCACTCTGTCAGACAGTGTTATGAATAAGATCTGAAATGCACAAGAATCATATTCTATTTTATGATTCTCTGTCCACATGCAAGATACTTCCACCCAATTTACTGAACTGGAAATTTACAGCTATATGCACAACTGTTGGTTCTGATAATAGACTGGTATATGCAGAGAATTAGGTTAATGTAACCCATATTTTATTGCTGGTTTCAGAAATTAATATCTTTTATTAGACATTTTATTGTTTTTCTGGAATAAGCTTATCATGAATTGCTGCAAATGGAATACAATATATTGTACAAATATTAAATGTCTTATAAAGACCAAGATTAGGACAAGCATATAGATCAGTGGCTCTCAAACTTTTGTACTGGTGACTCCTTTCACATAGCAAGCCTCTGAGTGCGACCCCCCTTATAATTTAAAATCACTTTTTTATATTTTTTAACATCATTATAAATGCCGGAGGCAAAGCGGGATATGGGGTGGAGGTTGATAGTTTGCAACCCCCCCATGTAATAACCTCACGGCCCTGAGGGGTCCCAACCCCCAGTTTGAGAACCCCGATATAGATAATTTTAACCCAACTCTTGTTGTATGCAGATGCTAAAATGAGATGTATTGTAACAACAGTATAATTAACGGAAATGTCCTTAAGTAAGTTTACAATGCCATTAATTTTTTTAGAAGTTTTTTTTTCTTAATATGCTGTTCTATATGTAATCTACTATGTTTAGTAATTCCAAATGATGGGATTTGAAGAAAAGGAGAGACAAGGAGCATGAAAAGGGAGAATGAGTGACACACGTGCATCTGTACATACAAATAAGATTACCTGACACAAGGTGTTTCTCAGACAGCATGATCTTTGTAACAGGACTTCGATGAACTGTAAAGGTCTGAAAAAGTTGAGGGCCTGACCCAACTGTTTCAGGGTGCTGTACAATCACTCTTACTGCTCCGGAGCTGGTGCCATATGCAATCTCAATCCAATTACCACTTACACCTACAAAAGGCACAAACATTGAGATGTTTTAAACCAACCACCATTCCTCAAAGGGGGGGAAGTTATATCAGCAGATCTGTAACACTGAATAGCTATTTATTTTAGCACAAATATTTAAGTTCATTAGCAAGTGTAAACAGTCCTAAAAAGGGTTAAATTAATTTTACCTACTCTGCAAATATTTGCAATCTACTGTTGTGCAGTATATCCCAGTGCATCCTGCAGTTCCCCAAAACAAAACAAAAAAGGATATGAGGGAAGAGATCAAGCAAATCCCAAAACACATACTATTCGCTGTTCCTTGCCTGTGGCCCCAAAGAGGCATTTCAGTGCTTTTTAGAATTTAGAAACACAGAGACTAGCACCTGTCTTGCAAGATTTACTTCTCCTTGTGGGGGGAAGACAATTATATTAAGGGGGAAAAAAAGTTGTATTAACAATACAGGTATGGGAAAGATAAACAAAAAAAAGTTGATGAAATGCCTATATCTTCATCTGAAAAAATATTTGCATCCCACATTTAAAAGTAATAACATTCATATATCAGAGTTAGTTTTGTGGGTTTTGCTTTATCTCCAAATGGTTATGACAGTTCATGAAAGGGTGAAGTATGCGCCAGTAACTTGAATGAAGTTTATCAATGATGTAGCATTATTTTTCAGTAAAACACCATTATGTCTATAATATTCTGTTACACTTTTCTTCCTTAAGGCTGGGGATCACTCCATCTGTTCAGAGCACACAAGATCAGAATAGCAACCCCAAACTGTCAAGATTAATAGTGGGAACTTTGAGCTGAACCCATGTTAGTGAAGGTTTCTTAATGCCCTTTAATGCTTGGGTGCAAGCAACTTTGGTACAGTCTGACCAAACTGGAACACGACACGCAAGACTGTGGCCACCTTGTCCACATAGCATAAGGACCAAATTGGTAAGAGTGTTGGTGTTTTTGAAAGTGAAGGACTTGAAGTGTAGAATAAGGTGCTGTGAATATCTTCCTAAAGAGGTCTGGGAATGCAACTTAATCCAACCAATACTATCTGTCATTTCAAAGCGTAGTATATCCTTTCTAAAATATTTTTTTAATTAAATTCATGTCCAGGTTGACAGTCTGTACACCAATTTTAAGATTAATGAAAATTAAAATGATGATTAAACACTGATAACTGTTTTATAATGGAATATAGCACACAATCCTTAAGTAGCCTTATCAGTGCTACTGCTGTTAGAAATCTAAAATACTTTTAAAATATGAAAGTGAAACCTCTATGTGCAATGAGTTACAAGGGAATGTAAATGATGCATGATACAAACTTGTCTTGGGTGTGAGGTAGACACTGAGTGCTGTAATGGCATCATTGGAGGGATCATGATAAAGTTCTGTCACCAGAAGATCATTATCCTTCATTCGCAAGGGAAACTTCTGCATATCTGCATAAAAAAATAAGTGATATCCAAATTAAAAACAGCAGAAATGTAAAATCAGTTCATAATAATGATTACACTTATGAACAAGAGATAATATTCCTGTTAGGAATGATTATTTTAACAAAATTGAACATTACAATATTAATTTTGCTGTTTTTGTTCTTACCGATGTAATATATAGAGCCATTGTTACAGCCCAGGAGTAGGAAAGATCCAGCAGTATCATAGCTGGTGATAGGGACAACATCCTGAACCTAGTACAACAGTAAATGAAATATAAAGCATTAGTTCACCATTTTCTTTCCATTCTAAATGTAAGTTCATGTGCAATTTTCTTTGCTCTTTCTTGTAATATTTAGTTTTTAAAAAATCATTTTGATTCTTATACTGTGTGTAGCACCAAACCACTATTAGAAAACAAAACAAAAAAACCCTTCCCACCACTGCCCCAGGTAGAAGTTTCAAAAGCTCTCAGCATATGCCTAACTCTTCTCCCATTGAAATCAATGGGAGTTTTACCATTGAGTTCAATGGGGTAGAGTTAAGCCACTACTGAGCGTTTTTGAAAATCCCACCCTAAATATGCACATACGGACACAGAGAGAAACATGGCAACTAGAAGCTGTAATTATTATTCAGCATTATGATACCGTCAAAAGGGAAAATACCAACATTAATATTTTCAAAAATTCAAGTTTCTGCTAGAGCACTGTTTAAATAGTACATCCTAACTTTTTATATTATATGTATATATATTTTAAAATCCACAGAACACAGTTTTTTCCATCTCCCTACTGATTTTTAGCAAGGGAGAATTAATAAATTCAAGAGCAACCATTCCAAGTGCATTTGAGCCTCTCTCTTCTCCTCTCCTGCCCTGTGGAAACTCCTGCCTGCCAGCCTCTCCAGCAGCTGCAATGTTGAGAAAGGGCTTCCCTGTCAAGTGATCTGTGGAAGGAAAAACTGGTCTCTTCCAACTCCCTTGTTTCAGTCATTTCTTAGCCCCACAAAGGGAGCTCAAGGGAATGAAAGGGGATCTCTTGTGTTCCAGTCCCATGCAGAGTCAGAACTACGAAGGTTGTTGTTTCTGAGTCTGAGGCCGAAAGAATGTCTCCTTTGCTTGAGATCCCTACACAGAGACAGGATACATCAGCTGCTATGTTTCTCCCTGCCCCGTATGAGTGTGTGGTCATTATACTTGCACATGAGAAAGGAAGCTCAAGTCACCATAAAAAAAAAAAACCCAGTCAAACTGATTTTATATAGAGCATGGTCAAATGCACACCATGAACTGAATTAATAAAGAAAAGATTTTCCCCTCAACTACTAGTCCAATTTCAGTCAAATTAGTTGTTGTCCAGCTATACCAAAAGAAAGGCAGGAGACACTTGATATGAATTTAATTAGGCCACAACTTTATTATTAGATGTCTGGAACTACCTGGCTGATAAAAGTGTACAGTGCAGGCAACTCTATGTTAATTCAAATAACTACCTGGGGCTTCCACCAGCTCCCTTTCATTTTCCATCTAAGGTTCCCCATGGCTTGGACCTTGCTGTCCACCCTGCCTCGTAGGAGAGTTAAGGTGGGCTATAAGAAAAAGGGGTTTGGCTCCCTGCCATACCAATTGTAGGAGCCCCGAACAGCCTTCGCCCCGTCCCTCCCATTCCATTCCTTTCCTTTAACCAGCAGATCCTTTTTAAGTCCTTTAACCAGACCATTTATCTGGTCACTGGATGCCTTCCCTATGGAGTGCCTATACTGGACATCCACCCCACACTTACAAAATAAGTTGCGACAGATAGTCTAACCACTTTTCCTCCTCACCATAATAGGTCCTCCCTGACACCCACTGTGGGGAAGGAGAAAAAACTCCACTCCACCAAAGCCAGTATGAGGTGAGGGGAAAATTCCTTCCCAGTCCCCCCCAAAAAGAAACAACTAGTGCAATGCCCACAGCAAGACCTAACCCAACCTGATAGTTGCACCTTGAGGGGAGGGAGGGTGGGCGCTGCCTTGCCTGCTGCTTGGAGAAAGGGATTCCAACGCCAGGGCAGGCACCTTTTAAAGCCTTCCACCTTTATGTTCCCAGGGGGGGTCAGTGCCGCCAACCTGACCACCACCCATCTTTTTGCAGCAGTTTCTGACCTCCTTCCCACCCCTCCCCTGCCATAAAGCACTGCTACCTTCTTCCAGCAAGCCCGGACAACATCCATCCCCCTCTGCTTCAGGTGTGGTGATTACTTGAAACATTAATTAATGAAATTTTCTAACTAAAGGTATTGTTTTGTGAAGCTGATGGTGTCCTTTAAGTCCCTTGGAAAAGAAACTATTTACATAATACCTACCGCACATCAATGCATAGGATAAAGAAAACATTTTCCATACAACTAGTTCTTGTTATTTTCTGTAACTCACATTTACTCATAAACTCACATTTGGTTTACAAATAATCTGCAGAATTACAGCTCTTTCAGAATCTCTGTTAGGCTTCACAAAACAAAACAAAACATTTATTGAAGATATCACTTTTCTTCCAGAGGGCAAACTTCCTCAGTACAGACTGCCAGAGTTAAAGGGGTGGGTTTATTTTATTTAGTTCAAGTGATCATTCCCTTTTCTTGCTTCTCTTCACCAGTATAATGCACAGTATCTGAGCTAGGTTTCAGCTTTATTCTTGTAAAGTGCTCAGATATTACTATGATGTGTGCCAATATAATAACCTAGATAGATGTTTTAATACTGAGCTACTGCACAAGAAAATTGAGCAACAATGTCAAGAATAGCAGCTCCTTTAGACAATTCTTTCACAGGATTAGCTGAAGTGCACCATGTCAAATTCTTACTACACACAATAAAATGGGATAGCAAAAGAATCACCACAAAGAACTTGATTTTTAAAAACCCACGATTCCATACTTGGAATTCTTAGAATACTGCAACACACCTTCATAATGGTTCATTAGTCTCCCGAGTTCAGCTATTTAAGAACAGAAGGACAAAAAACCCTTAGTTCCAACAGGCTTATCAAGCCAAACAATTACCCTGAGGTGCTCTCTACTGGATTGTATGAGAAGAGCCTAGAACAGAAGATATATTACACTGGACCCTCGCCAGAACGTAGGGTTTGGGATCCATGCGCGGTCCTGCGCTATAAGCGAATTCGCACTATATAGACGCGCGTTCTAGCGAGGGTCCGCTGTGCTACAAAACACTGGCTGTTTCTTGAGGACTTCCAGAATGCTACTAACAGTGCTTGTGCACAGACAGAATAACACATACCCTGATACTGTAAAGAAAAACATGTAGAGCAAGAAAAATAGGCTCTACATAGTCAACCCACCTGAGCAGCAAGAGGGCCACAACAGAAGGAACTGTATGGGGAAGCCTGAGCTCCACCCCCAGCCAAGGCAGCAGGTCTCGGGCTGCAGCCCACTCTCCCTCCAACCAAGGCGGCAGGGCTCAGGCTCCGGCCCCCTCTTGGGGTAATGTAGTAACTTTGTTAGAAGGGGGTCACAGTGCAATGAAGTCTGAGAACCCCTGGACTAGATGACCCTTAAGGTCCCTTCTAACCTTATGATTCTATGTTTGTATTCGGCACAACCCACACGACTGTGGCTACACTGCTATTTCATACTTGTACTAGCTCAAAGAGAGCTACCACGAGTGTGTGTACACAAGCAGGGGGATCAGCCTCCCAGCTCAGAGTGTAGACATAGCTTAAGTGACCAAATGATGAGCAATTTTTACCTGGTAGATGAGAACTTGAGATATAGCTAGAAATAAAACTAAAATTACATGACAACAGTTCCTACTAGCTTAAGTGACTAGAAACGAGCCACTGAGAATTACTATTTGGCAGCCTGAAATCTTTATGTGAACAATTTAATACAACGTTGTCAATTTAAAAAATTGAAAACTCAACCTCCTCTAGCTGTTTACACATTACTGATTTTCACTGCTAGATTATCTAATGCCTATAACCTCCTTGCTATATCATATGCCATCAAAATCTTGCCTGGGGAATGAGCATTAGGGAAAGCCACCTCAGCTAGTCTGCCCCAGTCTCTGAGAATCAGGGAGGAGATGCCAGAATCTATTATGGATACAGAAAAAATTATAACATCCTGAGGAGGAATTATATAAAATGCATAAGGATCTCTCTTAGCTAGAGGGAGAATGGCTGGAAGAGAAAAAACTTCCTTAAAGTAGAGCTTCAACTATGGGCAATTCAGAAAGAAGGGGATGGGAAAGCATCGACTAAAAGATGACTTGTAAGAGGATGGAGTATTTATTGTGTTTACACCAAGATCACAGGACACTGTAACTCCCTGCCCAATGTAACAGAATGGCTCTCCCAAAAAAGGCAGAACAAGAACCTACTGAAGCACAAAGTTTAAAGGATTTTTTTGTATTTACGACTGTAGGTTGCGAGGAAAGTACTGTCCGTTTTCTAGTTTGTGAAGTAGGACTACAAAAGCCCAAGAACTAGCACTGCATTTTAGAGCATGCCCACTGTAAGTGGAAGTACATTGTATAAGGTTATAATTTGCATTCCCTTTTCTAACTCAAAAGGGAGTAACGCATGTCTTTGCATAGGCCTTCTTTGTATGTTCCAAATATAGTTAATTAAAAAAAAAAAAAAAAAAAACCTGAAGAGTAAGGGAAATAAACTGTGACATCTACTTTATGAAAACTTCTTCATTTCCTTAATTTATGAGGTCTTTTCCTTTATGCTATCTTTGGGAGTCTATGTGCTCTTCTGAAAATTTGCTGTTCCTTTTCGATGAGAAATCCTGTTGCTAGAGACATAAATTTAAAAGTGGGTAATTTTAAGTACTACAATCAGGAACCCCATTTTGGTCTCGACCCATTATTTTTGCCCTCACAATTTTCAAAGGTTTTACCAGCAAGTTCTTTAATAGGGTCTAAGAAATATGTTTTACTGCCAAAGGCAAGTGATCAAAAAGGTATAGTTAATTGTTTCATAAATTTATATTAAGTTTTTGATTTCCAAAATTTGCGAATTGTTTTTGATGTCCCAGAAGTCTGTGTGACTAACCCTCGAGAACCAGAGTTCTGAGACAGCTGCGATTCAGAATTTGGACACAGAATTACACAAAGTCAGGGATAGGAGTAACCTTTTACATCTTGATAGGGATAGTGTAAGTTGTCAAAAATTCCCTTCCTCACTAAAAATAAATCCCACTGACACCAGAAGGGAATCTAAACCAAATTCTTGTGATAGGCCAAGGACTCTAGCAGCTATTACAGGTAGTGGTCTGCTGAGGAGATACAAAAGTCTTAGAAATCGGACTAAGAACAGTGACCATATTAAATTGCTATACAGAGTGGCAACTTTAACAAAGCCTCTTAAAAGATGTTTATAATACTACTGGTAAATTCCAGAGCAAAATCACGTGGCACAGTGCAGAGAGCTGCAAGTTCAAATCTGGACACTCGTCCACAAACTTCAGAAGGAGAGAATATTGATAGTTACTCAGCAGAACTGAAAAAAACTTCAAATTCTTGCCTTGCAAACACACCTACCTATGAGGTCTGAAAATGAAGGAGGAAGCAAAGGAGGGCATATGAAGAAGCCAATTGTTTTTCCTAAGTTGACAGTTCCTTTCACCTTGTTCCACCAGCATATTTTGTGAAGCTTTATCCTAATCAAAAAGTGGCATTACTTCAAATATATCTCAAATGTTTTCTTGCATTTTGCATGGTGTCAATTTAGATTTTAAAAAGGCCTTTCAGCTTGTTTTATTTGATGCAAACATATTAGGTCAGCCTTCACTATGTAACTAAAGAACTGTGCCGCGTTGGTTGCCTTTTTGCGCTCTCTGTGTTATTCATTGGCAAGATTGTTGCTAAAGGGCCAAATCAGAACTTAGTCAACTAGTGCTATGGCAGTCGCAGAGTGAGCCTCAGGTCAGTTCTGCCACTTGAGATTTGCAAGACAGCCTCTTGGATTTCATTACATTCTGTCCCTGCGTTGTACCCATGGAGACATTCATCTGGCTGTGTTACAAGGTTTGTTTCTTGCATGAATGCCCAACTCTTCCCTCAGTCTTGTCTGGAATCCAAGAATCTCTATTCCTGTTGTCAGAATGCATAATATGTATTAAAAACAAAAATCACAGCACATCTATGATATATATAGATATAAAATAGATGTTTTTGAGGCATGGTATACGGTGCTATCAAAGTTTGTACTATACTTTTCATGGCCCCAAAAGACTTGCAAACTCACATCTGAAGTTTTGGATATGCTCCTCTGAGAAATGCGGCCACTTTTCATTGTAATATATTAAATTTCCTATTAGAACTACATATCTGAGTTCAAGCATGGGGTCCCATTAGGAAAACAAAGCTTTTAAACAAGTGGTAGTGGCTAAGGGAGGAAGGTTCTGAAGACACTCATGGATGACATTTAATATTTTGATATGCCTAAAAGTTCTCTTTTTATTTAAGAGCATAAAGAAATGGAATGCTCAATAGTATTATATAGAGATAAACTCTGAAAAATTCTATGGGAGAAAATACCTGAGACATGATGCTTAAAGATATCAAAATGATAGGCAGAAGTCAGAGTCTTATAATATTAAAATGCTGATGTAAGAAAAATAATATTTATGAATTATCTGAAAAAATTGGATTTTGTTCTTGTTTCCTCATAAACCATATCAGTTTTCGATAAACACCGATGTATTAATAAAATGCTTCAATTCAACACACCTGCCAGTGCTGAGTCACAGCATTCCACACTCCCACCTTCCCAGTATGACTAGTAGCCACCAGCTGGTTGCCAATGAAGAAGAGGGCATCTACAGGGACTCCAAGACTGAACACTCCTACAAAAAACAGAGAGTCTATGAAGCTTCTTTTCAGAATAAATACAAAAAAAGAAAAACAGTAAAGATGGAATCTCTCTTTCCTCTCTTTAGACATAATGAATTTAAACTACTGCATCAACATGCATAATCTGCTGATGCAGTCAATGTTTCTTTTTGGGGAAAAGTGATATTGCAAAATAATAATAAATTCCTTGTTCCTCTATAACCACCTTTATCCTAAGGCCTCAAAGCATTTATGAACACCAACTAATGAAGGATCAAAACACTGTACTAAGCTCTAATTTGAAAACAAGCTCTAATTTATAAATGTACAGTTAAGCTAATCAAACGTGCTGTCCACAAATGACGAAGAGCGTACACAAATTTGGCAAGCAATATCAAAAACATAACTAAGAGTAATATGAAAGATGCATGATATTGTCTTTTGAACAAATTCTTTTAGGAATGTAATAATCAGAAATTGAAACAAACTGGTTTCCTTTTTTGCTATGGAAGCCACCTCTGTACCTAAATGAACTATTACAGGCAAATATAATTAAGCAGAAAAATATACCGCTCTTACTTCTTTCTACATTGCAGAAAGATGTGTCTTGTGGTTATTATATTACTAGGAAACATACACACATTTATAACTAATTCTGAAATGTACTCATCAGGATACACTGGAAGATCCCTTACAATGAACATGATTTTTGCAAGTGCCCAAATTTGGCTTTTGGAAATTCTTTTTGGTGGCATTTGACCAATTGTCATAGTAAATCCTGCTTCTAAATCTAAAACATCTCTTCATGATCAGCCAATCTCAGAAACTGCAATTGCTTAACAATGAAGATTAACACTGTCAGAAATAACAGCCAAGCATGCATGAGCAACTCAATAATAAAATAAACAGTTTGCTCAAAAAATATCAGTATGATAAGAGTTGTTCAACCAATAATTAGGATATTTGAAGCAGTACTATAGAAATAATAGGCCCTTATTTTTCCTTCTTTCAAGTCTTACACCTACTGGCCTTGTCTAAATACCTTTTTCTACACTTTTCTCACTGCTTCATCATCACCCACTATGAGTGTTACTGGTACTTTCACTAACATTCACCCATCACTACTCCGATTACTGGAAGTTAATCAGTACTGAGATCAGAAGAGGCTCAAAAGACAAAGAACTGAGATGAAGCTTTGATGTTCGATTTTTTTTGAATTGTCATTGTTATCACATGAATGGGGAATTGAGTCAACCTACACACTGCAGCTGACTCATTTCACTTCACTTCAACACTTATTATTTCCTTCTAGTAGCACTAAGATATCACAATGGCATTCACGCTAGGTCTACTCCATAAACTTACACTGGTATAACTACGTCGCTCTGGGGTGGGAAAAATCCACACACCTGAGCAATGCAGTTATACCAACCTAATCTTCAGTGTAGCTGCACTATGTCAACAGGAGGGCTTCTCTCCTCGACATAGCTATCGCCTCTTGCAGAGGTGGATTAACTACGCCGACAGGAAAAGCTCTCCCTTTGGAGTAGTAGCATCTTCACTGAAGCGCTACAGTTGCACAGCTGTACCAGTGCAGCTGCGCCGCTGTATCATTAAGTATAGAACTGCCCTCAGGGCTTGGCTACACTTGCAAGTTGCAGCGCTGGTGGAGGCTTTCCAGCACTGCAATTAGTAACTGTCCACACCTGCAAGGCACATCCAGCGCTGCAACTCCCTGGCTGCAGTGCTGGCTGAACACCTGGTCTGCTTGGGGAATAAGCATTGCAGCGCTGGTGATCCAGCACTGCTCGTCAAGTGTGGCCACACACCAGCGCTTTAATTGGCCTCCAGGGTATTAGGAGATATCCCAGAATGCTTTTAACTAAATTACTCTCTTTGTTTTGTTATGCAGCCTCTCTTTGTTTTGTTGTGAACGAGCTCTGCGCTCGTTGCCGGTGCTGCTTATCTAAAAAACAAACAGAGCTCCTGTTTGCTGTGATCAATCTGTACCTGGCTGTAAACAATCAAATGAGAGGCAGGCAGGGAGTGAGTGAAACAGCGGGGAGTCGTGTTGGATGCAGGCTGTTTGCAATTAAGAGTTAAGACTAAGGGGTTGGAAACATTTTCTGATTTTTTCAAGGCAGGAAGCTAAACACACAGTGTTGGCTCCAAAAATCCACTCTCTCTCTCTCCCCCCGCTCCCTGTCACACTAGACCCCACTCCACCCCCCTCTTTTGAAAAGCACGTTGCTGCCACTTGAACGCTGGGATAGCTCCCCATAATGCATCACTCCCAACAGCGCTGCAAATGCTGCAAATGTGGCCACACACCAGCGCTGTTCCTGCACAGCTGCACGACCAGCACTGTAACTCCCAGCGCTGCAACTTTCAAGTGTAGCCAAGCCCTCAGTCTCTCATTCAGGGTCTAATATGACTGGTACTGACTGACAAGCTTAAATGAGTTTACTAGAACATTTAGTATGAAATCAAATTGCAAATCAACATTGAAGAGTTTTCATAATTCTCCAAGTTTGTTTTCTTGGGGGTGATTTGGTAGGATGCTTGCCAGCTAGATCAACCAGACAAGAAGTAACTCAGCACTAAATACTGTAGGGTTGTATTCTTTCCATTATAAAACTGCTCATTAGGATATGTACACTGCCAAGTAAGGAGTTTCTTAATGTATAGTTGTCTACTGTACTGACATTTACAGTAAGTTACACAAAGCTCTTATACAGCCACTTAAATGTTTTAATAAATAATGTAGTGGCATATCTCCAAGAGTTGTGCAAATGCCTCTATTAAAACTCAACAGAAATCTCCTGAAGAGTATTTAAACATTGGAAATCCCCAAAAAACTTTATTTGGATAAATTCAAATGTCAAAAATCAAGATGCCATTTCAAACAAAAGAATAAAAGTCTACTATGCTCTATGATGGCAGCCAGTAAGCTTGTTACACACTAGTGCTTTAATTATTATGCCAAATTATTTTTCAGGTCATGGGGTATCATCTCTGATGCAGATTATATTCAGCAGTACCAGGCACATAAAAGCAGGCAATAATAAAAAAAAAAAGGGAAACAACTAGAATTGATTACTCCAGAGAAGGATAAGGTTCAGAGAAATCAAGGAAGACAGCTTGAATGGTCTGAAGGAATTTAAAGTGTCACTCCTGCTTAGGCTCAACAATCTTGACGGCCATCTACAGGGAAGACGATGGTATCAGTAATGACAGGTTCCTGTCTTAAGGGGCCCTCTCAGTAAAACACTGCTTATAGCAGCAATCCAGCAGTGGTGTCCTACGTAAGTAATATTGAAAGGAGTAGAGCCTCTGGGAGAGCTCTATCATGGAGATGCCAGCCCTTGCAATTTTCTGTGGATGGTGTTGTCAGGTTCTGAAGAGCATTTGTAACAACAAATTGTTTCTTTTACAGAACATGGAAAAACTACTGCCTCACTATCCCAAGACAGGGCTTCAAACATTTGACTCTGCAAAAGAAATAGGCCAGTAAAACTATTTTATTCTTGTGTTACTGGATTCCTTAGCTTAATTGAATTGGGGAAAGTGGGGAACCCCACACATTTGAGTTATAATAGCAATTTAAAAACGGAAGTGTGGAACACTTAGTTCGTAACATTGACAAACACACACAATACACCTCTAACCTCGTTATCTCTAGCTTGCTTCTTGCTTGCATATATATACCTCCCCTGGAAATTTCCACTACTTGCATCCGATGAAGAGGGTATTCACCCACGAAAGCTCATGCTCTAAAACGTCTGTTAGTCTATAAGGTGCCACAGGATTCTTTGCTGCTTTTACAGATCCAGACTAACACGGCTACCCCTCTGATACTTGACACACAATACAGACGGCCAGAATGTTTCAAATAAAAAGAAATCTAATTTTTTTTAAAGACATGGAATTTTTCATAAACATTTTGATTTTTCCAAAGTTTTCCCATGTTCAAAAATATGGTAGCAACTTTCACCAAAAACGTTAAGCCTGTTGGTTGCTCTGCAAAAAAAATTTTCCCCCTTGATTTCTGTTTTTTTGTTGTTTTATTTACACTAAATTTTAACTGGTCAACTTAGACACACAGCAGGATCTTTTCAAATCTGAAATATTGTTATCATAATTTTCAGATCTTAAAATAAAAATTCTGTTTTCAAAACAAAAGCTATACTGTTATATAACCATAAAAAAATTTTTTGAATTCCTGCCTGTGGAATATTTGAAGATCCAAGATAAAAACAGAAAAAAATTTGCAGGTTAAATGCCAGCTTATGAGAAAATTTTAACAGTTAAATTAACCCCAAAATATTCATCTGCTGACATAAGCTGAAATAGTGTAGCTGTGCTACTGTGGCAGCCACAGCTATATTTATAAAAGCACCCAAGATTTCTCAACCAGTTGGTTTAAGAGTTTAACAATTTCTTTGAAAAAGGAAGGGTCATATAATGGAATATCTAACAGACCCTTCCATGCTCAGTGATGGGAGAGAGGAAATCTAAGAAATTTCTATTTTTATTGTATAGAATTATGCTGTTTTACACCTTTCAGAAATGTGGCTTTTATGATGGCAGCACTGCTAGTTTCTTAGTATTACAGGGTACTCTATTTTATTTTTTCTTAAAAGGAGAAAAACCTTTAAAAAAATCTAGATGATGTTTTATGCTAATAACTGCACTTTGTCTTATTAGTGATTAGAAAGCCAGTTGAATTTGGGATAGAAAGAGCTGGGTTCTATTCCCCATCCTGCCACAGAGTTCCTGAGTGACCTTGTGAAAGACACTTCAGCTCTCTGTGCTTCAGTTTCCCCACCTGTCATAGAAGGATGATAATGCTTCCTCACTTCTCAGGGCTGCTGAAAAGCAATATTCCTTAATTTTTGTAAAGTGCTGAGATACCACTGTGAACATCAAGAAAAATTAAATATCCATGAATACAGATAAACCTTTATCTTGCATTTTGGAATGCATGTTTTAAAGTAAATTTTGTCTTTATTTTAAATAAGACAACCTAAACTGAAACTCCCAAATATTTTAGACTATATTTAATCATTTTACTTCAATTACATTAGTTCCCATCATATCCTAGGTCTTACTACTTCAGTGTTAAAAGGAAAGAGCGATAGAGAATGAACTGAACAAATTTGCAGCCAATTTCAGAAAAATGTCTAAATTAACAGATTACAATTATTCTTCTTACTAAATTTATTAAATTAAATGTATGGTGACAGTACTTTATGGCTGGAGGAAACAGGTTGTCACTATCTTTTGAACCATGACTTACATACCATTCTTGGAATTGAGGATATTCCCAATTACCCTCCTCTCCTCTTTCCCCAAAAGCCCATTATTCATGTTTTTAAGCAGTTACATATTTTAATAAATCAGACAAACCA
The DNA here is from genome assembly GCF_016161935.1 of Mauremys reevesii. NCBI lineage: Eukaryota > Metazoa > Chordata > Testudines > Geoemydidae > Mauremys > Mauremys reevesii. Next base: position 49,489,547 of record NC_052625.1, read on the forward strand.
TCAATCACAGCTGTACTAAAGAATGTTTGTTTCTCTGAAAACCTTTTCCATATTTATATGACCTCTAGTATTGTGAACCCTTTGGTGCTAAACCGTTTGGGACCCAGTACTACATGCCCACACTAATTTAATTTGTATTTTTGTTTAAAATGCTGACTACTGGTGGCAAACAGCGGTCTCCAAAATTCTATTTAGGAACTGCATTTTATAAGATTAGCAAAAGCAGACTTAAAAAAAAAATCGATCTAAAATATGACCTACTATAGAACAAAGCAAGAAAAAAAGGATAAGAAGTTGGCAATCCTTTTAGGGTGCACCTAATCTGCAATAAAACACCCGAGGCTAGCTTGTGTCAGATAACTTGGGCTCACAGGGCTCAGGATGCAAACTGCAATGTAAATGTTCAGGCTCTGAGACCAATCCACCCTCCCCATCAGGTTTAGGAGCCCAGGCTCCACACCAAGCCCAAATATCTACACTGCAATTTTTAGCCCAGTACCCCAACCCCTGAGAGCTTAAGTGAATTGACCCCAGCTCTGAGACGTAGTGCCATTGGGTTTTTTTATTGCAGTGTGGGTGTACCCTTAGCCTTTCACCTCAAAGTCTTCTGTTCAAATTCAACTTGTAGGGCTAAAGAACTGAGTCTAATGGATTGAGTTAAACTCTAATCCATGTTGTCAGATTAAACAAGCTACCAATGATACTGTAACATGAATGATGGCTCTGAATTGCCTCTGCCCAATAAAGAGACTGATTTTTGGATTGTATTGCTTTTCACTCACTCAGAGGGAAGCGTCTCCAGATCAAAATGAAGGGCAGAAAGGTACACATAAAAATTCCAATATCAGATTGCTGTACCAAAATTCATTTTTTATTAAGTCTGTGTAAAATGTTTGTTATGAATTATCCAGTCAGACTACACGTGAAACTATATTTTTATGGGTCCGAAGATATTAGCAGTAAGACATCGTCACACAAAACTGTCATACCCACCAATTTCACTACCGCTACCACCATCCTGAACGCTCCACAGGATGATGCTACTCTCAGAGGCAACAGCAACCATCTTATCTTTGTCCCCGTGTGGACCTCCAACGACCTTGGCATTCAGAGCCACTCGTTCGATAGTCCAATCCAGATATGGACTTGTGAAAACCTGTTGCCATCCTGAAGATTCTTTGATTCTGGGAAGGATGAGAATTAAAAAAGATACACTTTCCAAACAGCCTCAGTTTGGAGTTTGTACCTCTAGTCAGTCTTACAAGCCAATTATATTTCCTTTAAGTTATAAAACAATATCAAATAAAGGATTCTGATATTAATATACTTTTCACAGGCCTACAGCTATAAAATACAGGAATGCTGAACTAAATACCATGTTAAAGGTTAAGTTATTGGGCCTTGGTACTGCAGAACATATCATCTTCTGCTAGGCAGCCTCAGAAAAGCAGGTGATATTGTGAGATGCAACACCCAGCCAGAAGGAAACAAGTAAAAGATGGAATTTTAGTCTTATTGTCTTGATTTTGCCAGTTTAAGATACAGCTTTAAGGTTCTGCCCCAACCCAACAATTCCTAGGGATCCTACTCATGCTCAACTGAATGTGAATTATACAAAACACTGATTTATGTATAATTGTGCTATCTAATAAATACAGCAATCTCTACTCCATTTCTATTTTCTGCCACTCTGCTACACTGTGTGATCTAGACTGCATGACATTGCCTAGAAACCTTAGGTCTAAATAATTCTTTGCCAATGCTTAGAGGTTTTCTTTGTAATTCAGTGTTACTGACACACAGTGCAATGCAGAAAACCGTGAGAAGGGATGCAACACACAGACGGTGGGGGGCAAGAACACCAGTAAATGGAAAAGTGAAACAAAATTGGAAGTGTAACAGACAAAAAACAGAACACTTACAGAGGAAAAAATATTGAAGAGTAAGGCAGAATAGAAGAAAAAGATGATTAATTAAACAGTACACAAATGTTATAAAACATTTTTGATTAAAAATGTAAAATACTTAGAATGGACCATTCTCTGAAAGTTACAAAGAAGCAAGACATAATATTGCAGTTCTTATTTAAAAGTCTGTATTTTCACTTTTACTCCCTCAAATTTCAATGTGATATAATTTTACAGTAGAATAAACCAAATCCCACCTTGAATCCCTATTTAAATTCTGCATAACTTTTAATGAAAAAAAAAAACCAAACAAAAAACCTTTGTGATTAAGTTTGATTTTACTCCACTTGTCACAGCAAGAAGGCAAAAACACAAGAGAGTGTTTTAACACTTTTGAGTTATTTCTTTTCTAGTGTGAAATTAACAAATCTATTTGCCCACATATACAATAACAAAATATGCATTAAAATGAGTAAAAGACAAGGACCAGCCCTAGAGTAAGCACACAACTTAATGGAAGTTGCATTCTATTTATCTAGGGAAGATTATGGCCTACTAGATCTCATTCACAACCCAAGGCTCTATATCAGCCTAGTTAAGCCAAATGGGGGTACCTCTTTCCGTTGAAATGTTAGGATCAGTGTGCTTGGTGAACGCAGCTCCTGCATTACAATTAATTTTAGGTGTTTATATTTTTATTTACATCTATGTAATTGAATGTTTTATGACCAAATAATATGTAAATGACCATCTTCGACATTTTTTCTGTTTACCGCTTTATTACTGGCTTGATCAATCTAGGCCAGTGGTTCCCAAACTTTAACAACCTGTGAACCCCTTTCACTAAAATGAAAAGTCTCGCAAACCCCCTCCTAAAAATGAGTATTTCTAGGGATTTTCTCCTTTATCTGAGTATAAATTATAAAAGCAGCGATCTTGGAAATATAAAAATTTGTTTTTACTATTTATTATTATTATTTATCATTACAGTATTTTTATTACATTATGAAAACAGCAACACTCTTCCAAGATCTCACTTTCATAGCTTGTATCGCTTTGAATAAGCCTGTAATAAGACAAGGCTCCTATGTTTCATCAAGTAGTATCAGGTGTGAAACAGCAGAACGTATTTAAAAAGCCAACTAAAAAAAAAAAAAAAAAGAGTTCCTCCTACACAAGCATTCAGGTCTTGAGCAGTCCAGGCAAATAATTACAACAAAGCTTAAACTTGTTCTTCATAATAATTTTAAAAATAATACTAGCTGCCTATTTAATTTTAAAAACAGCAAAAAATATCCACCTCCCTTTCCATTTCTTATAAGGAGTCTTGAAGTTTAAATCTCCTCAGCATGGTAGATACGCTTGCTCTCATCTGCTTAGCTCTTGGAAATCCAGGGGCTCCAAGCTGCTGGCCCCATGTGGCCCAGGGTTCCTTGGGACAGCTCTGTCCACCATTAGGGAATTCCCCCCCCCCCCGAGAACCCCCTGTAACATTTCGTGAACCCCAGTTTGGGAACCACTAGCAACTGTAGCTGTCATTATATTGCATTTTTCCTGCAGGACTGCGTTTTTTAAAAGGTCTTGGACACTACAGATGCCAAATACTTAAACTTATGAATTTAAGAAGTTTTAAAGGATTCCACAATTTTCATTTGCAAGATGAAATGCTGCTTTTTTTTGTTTGTTTTATTAAGGATGCCCTACTTTTTTGTAGGCTTTACAAAAATGAAATTTTCTAAACATTTAAAGTATGAGACATATTTGAAGTGTTCATTTATCATACGTCCTTTCAAGCATTATGGTTTATTTTAGAAATATGCAGAGACTTAAAAATATTTCTAACCACATGGGCTTCACAACCAATTCAATGTAAATTGCTACTTTAGGACTTCACTTTTTTTTTTTTTTTTAAAGCAACAGCACTTCCTTCTCTAGCCTCTACATTCTACAGAGGCAATGCTACCTCAAAATAGCCAAATTATCTGGTTTAATCATGCACAGGTATTAGGGAAATATGCTAGCAATTCATGGGTACGGTTATTTTAAAATTACTACCTCCCAGGTGCCAGATTAATCTAAAAAATGCTGGAAAAATTCCATTAGTTCTAATATAAGTGGGAACAAGCTACAACAAACATGCCTCTCCTGAGGCTTCAGAGACAGAGCTCCAGCCCAAGCCACAATTTCAAAGCGCTGTCTACGCAGCTATTTTTAGATCTCTAGCGCAAGCCCCGCTAGCTAGCGCAAGACTATCAATCTGGGCCAAGAGGCTCACTTCCACTGGCAGTGTAGACATACCCCAAGAAACAAAGTTCATCAGAAGATGAAGTTTGGGAAGAGGGGAAGAATAGGAAGATTATTAGCATATATGGCTTGTGTTACGCAGGTCGGCCTAAATGAGGAATGATAATGTAGTAGAGCAAATAAGGTTTAGAGAGAAGGAATTCAGAGATCAGAAATGAGCCATGCTGAGTCAAGACCAAGGCAAGGGAGTGACTAAGACGGTGAGCACTGAGTCAGTATACAGCTGGATATCAAATTCAGAGGTTCAGGAGAATAAAGTGGTGTTAAGGTTCAGCTTATCAGTAGCTGTAGACAAGAAATCATTTTTCCACACATGCAATAAAATATTGCACAACTGGCTACATAACATATGAGAAATATTTTCTTCTTTTGAAAACAATCCTGTAATGTTCTATTGTTGGAAGTAGGTTCCTAAATAATTTATATTAAGAAAATGTATCAGTAAAGCAATTCTGCACCCACTTTTTACTGAACCCAGTCTAAGTTACTTGTTTACAAATATCTTATATACATATCCTATTGCACAATGGCTTAGTAAAGCAACAAATTCTTACTCGGCTATTACAAAGCCCAGTTAAATAGCTAAAAGCCTGATGTTTTTTAAGACAGAATCCCAAACAGTCACTTTACAAATACATAAAAGCAAGCAGAAAGCCAGACAAATAGCAGAGTGACCTTCCCACAGCACAGGCACGAAGTGTTTAGAATATTGCAATGCTTTAATCTGAACCCATTTCCAAGACACCCATATTTTTCAATTTCTTGTTAGGTGTATAGTAAAAAAAAAATCCTGTATTAAATACATTTGACCAACCAATTAAATCAAAAGTCCAATGTCAATTACTCAACTTTCTAACTATCAATAGTATCATAAAATCAATTTTTTTTAAATGTAAGCAAAAGTTTCAGGGGAAGTCCATCACTGCAACAGCAAGGTATTCAGTAGCTGCATTGGGAATGGGGTGAACTAGAAGAGTTAAAAAATTTTCCCCATATTGTGCCTGCCAACACTATTCGCAGCCTATCAGTACTCAAAAAAAATAAAACAACAACATGGAACACATGCAGTGTGTGTGTTCAACTATCAAATTAAATAGAACTATGAAATTTCCTAAAATTTAGCAGAAATTAGCAACATAATGTTCAGTAAATCAGCAAATTAAAACAGTTTGTGTAGAAGGAAAGGAAAATCAAGTTCAAAACCCAATCCACCAAAAGCTACTAAGTCATTTATACCTATAGCAAACAGCAAAATGGGCATATGCAGCTACAATCCAGTTATGGTGGCCAGCTACTATCAGAACCTTTCGTGGATCCACAGGAAATCCTAGAAAATAGTAATGAAAAGAAAAGGGTTATCCTCAGTTACAGACATCATTCTTTAACCAACTTAAATATACAAGGTGAGAGACTGGGAGACCATACCCAAAAGTCTCAAACTAGGACTGTTTTGTAGAAATGAAGCTTTGACTTCTCAGATGGTGTGCACCAGCTGTACATATAACAAACAAGCTAAGTACATGATTGACAATATATCTTAAATCACTGTTACAGATCTGTCAGTGTTTTCGATATCTGAATCTATAGGACTTTTATGTTCTTTCATATAATGAGGCAACACAGCTAATAATTACTACATCAAAGGTCTCATAAGAAGTAGAAACTGGCAGGTAAACTGAATCTGGGCTGTGCTCTTGCAAAAAGAGGGCTTTTATTTTTAAGTAACTTCTAATGTGTGTCAAATTGGTCAAATATCTGAGAATAAGCTTCAAGTTTACCTGTTGGCTCAAGTTTACCTATTGGTAGATAAAATTATGTTATGAAAAAGTGGCATTTTCGAAAGCAATCATTTTAGCAGGAGATAGCAAAGATCCCTATATTTAGTTTGCCTAATACTTGCCATTATAAAAAAAATTCACATGACCTCTGAATATCTCTAACTGTATAAAGAAGGTGTTAGACATTCAGCAGCAGGAATGCCCTGGGGTAAGGGGCATGCCTTTTGCTGGTCCATGGAAACCAGTCAGGCTTGGCCGAGTTACAAGGTATTACAAGTTTGGGAAAGTATAGATTTTTTTGGCCACATAGCAAAAATGCTGATGATTCTAAAGGTCTGCACATGTACCTTGTCTCAGTGCCTCACTGTAGCATTCCACAGAAAGCTGGGTAGGACACAGACAAAACGGATCCAGCAGCAGAACCAGGAGACACTGAACGGGGGAGTGGTTAAATCACAATAGAAGAGGTGAGGGATACATAATCTTGGGGAAGCACACAGATCATGGAGGGATTGCGACAGGGGCACAATACATATGCTGGAAGGAGTTATGGCTGCAATCAAGCAGGCCCTTAAATCGATAGGCAATCAAAGACCTTGTTAAATCCAATGGGTATGCTAACCACCCCTTTTCAGGCTAACTGGAAGGAGCACTTAAGTTTCTTTGTGGAATAAGATAGCTGGAGACAACAGTAGCTACTGTCCAAGGCAATTGGCTACACAGTGATCCCTCAGCAGGGGTAAGCCACATGGTCTGGGGGAGGTGGGGGGTGGTTATCCTCTTTGGACTAGTTGCAAATGCTAGGGGATTGTTTGGCAAGCTGTGTGTAGGTTAGAGGGAGAAAGCCACCAGACAGCAAGAGAAGCAGTTGTGAGGATTGCCCTGAAAGATAGCAGGACAGAGCTCATTGGGGAACAGAACTCACTGAAGAAGCAGGTGCCTATTTGTTTCTACAGTGTGCAGGGAAACTGGTCTTTGTGTACATTCTTTGTAAATAAAATACGATTGCATCAAAGAAATACCCAACTTGTATCATTAATTTCTCCTCCCAAAAGAAAAGTCTGCAAGCCCCAACTATTGTTCAGAGCCAGCCAGACCAAAGGGGAGACAATGTTCTTTGAAGAATGAAGAGCATAGGAGGGACAGGTGAACACAAAACAAAGGATGGAGTTACACCTGAGGACCCAGTACACAACATCCTTTGGGAGGAAGACAGAGGGACACAGTTTGATACATATCAGCTGATCCACAGCTCCTCTAGCAGCTGATCCACAGAGGCTAACGCTGCTGCTGCTGCTGCCAGATAGTGTGGTTAAATTCTTCAGCTCAAGTGACAGAAGTCTGTGCTGCAGTGCTGAAGGTTCAGGGTTCATATGCTGATGCATGAGAGGAAGAAGTTACAAATAAGATGCAGATAGTATAATTTGTTGTTGTCTTTTTAATGAAAACTAGGGAAGTACACATAAAAACTACATTAAAAGACTGCTGCACAGGTTTTAAAGTCAAGAACTTGAAAGTTAGGAAATGCCAGACTTCAAGTTGCCTGCACATCTTAAATTATGGCCCCTGGTGCATGTGGATGATGATATAATCTTTACTTACGTGATCACACGTTATTTGTTCTACTAAACCTTGTCATTCAATGCACAAGATGGACAGCGAATGAGGCAGAGGGTAGCAGGAAGAGAAAGGATGCTCTCTTGCATTTAAAGCACTGGACTAGGACTGCAACAGAATTTCTGTGTGAGGTTAGACAAGACTACCATAATGCACATCCATACGGGGGACAAATTAAGATTTAATGCGTAACCTTAATTCTGCCATTTCCTAATTTTGTAATGCTTGACATTGCAATCTTAACACTAACCGTTTTTCATATGTAATGTTAAAGTATTGCTGAATTTGTAGTTTATATTTAAAAAACAGAAAAATATACCATTAGAGTTTGAGAATAGACATATCATTAACCTCTTAATTTGGTATTTCCACTGGAAATCCCACTGCCAGCATGATAAAAGTACATGAAAACTTTCCTTACCTAGCCTGACTGTGCCTTCCCCAGTACCAGCAAGTGTAGGTTGGACACTACCTCCTCGAACTTCACCTTCAGAGTAGTTCTGACCTGTTCTAACGTCAATACATGGCCCAGCAGTAGTGTTTATTTTACGACAGGGAATGCCTACCGAAAAAAGGAAAGACATTTTATTGTACTTCATTTACCTTTTACTGTGCCAGGATAATTTCTAAAACAGTTAATATACAAAGCACAATTAAAAACATTTACATTCTTACTACACTTGTAGGTCGTCTTTCAGAGTTAACAAAATTTGCTCTTGCATTTTATTTCCAAAACCAAATTTAGTTTAATTGATGTAAAACTTAAACAAACAGGTTGTTCTGTCAGGTTCATAAACCAATACCAGAAATCATAAAAACATTTAAATTAGCCTAGCATGAAACCTAATAGCCAAGAATGAATTTAAGTTCACAACTAAAAGTCAAAGTACACAGGTCACAGAGTGACAATGTGACTACTGGATCAGTAATCATCTATATGCTGAAACTCACCCAATACAATAACTGTCCCTCTTCAGCAGATGTCAAATATAGTTTACCTGCTAGCGTAGACAGCACAAAACCTCTGTAACGGTGTGGAAAAGGGATTCTTCCCTTCTACACTAGTAATTAAATGTTTCTCAAATGCAGTCAGCATGGCCGCATACAGCCACTAGCAGATTTTTTTGCAGCCACATCAGCCTCCAAAACCTGGGCAGAGATTGGGGAGGGGGCAAAGCAGTGGCCCCCTTACTGCAGCACCCAGTTGTTGCTCCTGAATAGCTGTTACCAAGGGAAACAAGATGCACTGCCTTGGTGTTTGCACTGGTACTGCCAGCAGGGATCGGTGCCCTACACCACGTAGCCTCCTCTGAGGCTCAGGGTAGCACCTCTGGTGACATATGGGGCCGGTGTGCATGGTGCTGGAGATGGCTCTTGTCAATGGAGGGGGCTGCAGCATTCAGTTGCTGGAGCGCTCCTGGGCAGCTCCCCCACTCCTGCCTGCCTGGGTCACAGGGAGCCTGGGACTCGGCAGGCAACCAGTGAGTTCCTGACCCACCTTCCTCAGGGCAGGCTCTCTCTGAAGGATCACAAGAGGCAGGGACAGAGACACAGATTGGTGCTTCCCCAGCCTGGGGCTGCACTCGCTGTTTGAAGTTGCTGTAGCTACCGCAGCACATCAACCACTCCAGGCATTCAAGATCAAGCGAGTCCTTGCCAAGAAGCAAAAACAGAACCGGCCCATACCACAGTGGATTCGCATGAAAACTGGCAATAAGATCAGGTACAACTCCAAAAGGAGACACTGGAGAAGGACCAAGCTGGGCTTGTAAAGAGCTGCTCTAATGGGAACTCTAATGCAGGGGTGGCTCTAGGCACCAGCGGGCCAGCGCCGCCGGGCGGGGGCATGGGCGGGGGCGTCATTGGCCTCGTGCTCTCTCCGCGCCCGCCTGCCGGCAGGTCCGGAGCGGGAGCGGACGGGACGCGCCGCGCAGCATGCGCTCGGCGTCTCCCCCGCCCCCGCGGAGCGGCTGCCTCCCCGCTGGCGCAGGCGCGGCAGGTCCGCTCCGTCCGGCGTGGACGCCCCGCAGGCATGCCGGCGGGCGCCAGCCTCATGCGCCCCCCCCAGGAGGCGAGCCGAGGGAAGAGAAGAGGGGGACCGGACGGGGGAGGGGACGCGCGAAGCGGGCGCAGCGCTGCGCCAGCGCTTTGGCAGCCCCCCCCTGCTCTAATGACATGTCTCTCTCCTGCCCCAAGACCTGAAATATGCATTGCTACAAAAACCACCACTGACCCATTTTGGAGTGTTGAATCTTGTTCTCCCCTCTCTCCCCCTCGAACCTCCCAAAACCAAACTCAAACCAAACTCCAGTCTTGAAAAATGACTTTAATAGACTCTTTGGAATATTATAACTGAAAAATGAAGACTCTGTTCATTTAGTGTTCTTTATTTCTGTGCTCAAATATATTGACTTAATTTGTATTGCCAGTTTACAGGTTTGTTAATAAATATGAGCATTATTGATCCTTTGAAGAAAAAAAAAAAAAAAAAGGGTGAGGGGCTCCTACTCCGTGACATGCTCCAAGCACAAGTGCAGGAGCAAAGTCCGGGTGCGCGGAATGGGGAGCTCTATTTCCTACCACCTTCCTACTACATATATAGATGACAATGATTGGACTTGTATGTGCATATTTATTTGTTTTTCCTAAAGTTAACTAAGTATTTTAGGAAAAATTGTCAGAGCAGCCACCAGCAAGAGTCAGTGGCCACACTCCAAGACTGCCAAAAAAATCTGTTGCGAGAACCCCTTCTTTTTGGCATTGGCTTGAGATGGCCCTGTGCTAGGGACTGCTGTCAGCAACAGGCTAATTTTCCAATTTGTAATTAAGACTCAAGGCACCAGCTGTGCTGTTCAGACCATTGTTGTTGATCTTGGAATGAACCTTCATTTCTTAATATGGCACATTGGTGTAATTTTTCAAAACAAGTCAGTTTGCATTGAAAAATCATCTTCCTCCATGGAGAGATGAAAAAATACGAATCACCTACCTCTACGGGAAATGGTTTCACGTTAGAAATATCTACCCCACTTATATTGCACAAGGAAATCTCTAATGTAGTCTACTCTCAATTCCACTTTGTTCTGCATTAATCCATTGTGTTTCCCAGCCACTTAACCTGCACTATTTCATAATGCATACAGAAGACTAGCAATACAAACATACACCAAAATTCAAGAATGAAAGGATGTACACAATATTGCACCAAGTGTTACAGCTTGTCTGCGTTGGCAGCGTGGTAGGCTCCATGCCTCAGCAAAAGAGCAGGCTCATCCACACCGTGGTGTGCAGCTACATGTGGCTGCCTCCCCACTACCAGAGCCTTCCCCTGCAGCGGGGAAACCCACCTGCCTGGCACAGCGGGCATGCTGGGGCTGGAGCCACGCCGCCCACTAGGCACGCTGGGGCCGGGGCACACGGGGGCGGAAGGGTGAGGCCTCGGACAATTCACCTGCCACCCATGGGGAAAAGGCTTAGGCAGTGAGATGCTATACTGCTAAAAACAGCAGCGTAGAAAGGGGAGGCACTGCTTGAGTGTGTAGAGAGCTGTGTAGGGTATATACCCCAAGGTTCCGGCATGTCTTTACTCCATATGCCTAAGCAGTTCCTCACCATCTACACTGTTATTTTTACCCATGCTACAGGGGTGTATGTATGGAATAGGCTGCTCTAAGTGTAGACATAATCTTAAAATTAAAACCTCTATCATCGATAGTAGAAGATGACAGATTACATAACTATCCAGTGTAAAGATCAATGGAATGGAAGTAGTATATGAAGTACACAGTGAAAGAATATAGAAGTACCTGGTGGAGGCAGATAGCCGTGAAAAAGGACACTGCCACATGATGAGCGTTCCAGCTCTTCACATAAGAGTAGTCTTCTTACTAAACAAAATATATATTAACATCAAAAGCAAAGAACTTCAATTACGTTTTATTTTCTCAAGCTTCATTTAAAGAGGTTGATGAGATTTTAAAAATATCTACTTGAATATTGTCAACTTCAGCACAAATAAGTTCAGCAGTCTTCTGGCTCATAATTGTCCCAAATCTTAGAATCATGAGTAGGTTATTATTATGGCAGTGCAACCATTAGGAACCACATAATTTTAATGCAAACATTTACCTAAAGGAGTGATTCCATAAAATTCAGCTTCATGCCTGAGAACATTAATACTCACTCCCCTGGAAAAAAAAAAAAACAAGAACAAAGGAAAGCAATGCCTTGAAATCACTTTTTTTTTCCCCTTTGAAAAAAGAAGATTGATTTTTTTTTTAAACTAGGTATTATATCTTGGGGGATCATAAAGTAAAAACTAGAAGTGTGAGTTCACACAATAAATATCAGACCTGAACCTCCTTATTTTAATAACTGAACACAACATTTCCACCTCAGAGCTGGACTCAGTCTTTAGCAGGAGATACAGTAATCTTTATGGGTACAGATCACTCCATTAAAGTTAAAAATACAGAAAAACCCACAACAAAAGATTTGATTGAGAAATGTATTTTACTGAAATGGTTTAAATATATGAAATTGTATTCAACTGAAGTTTAATAAATTCTGTCCATTCTGTCACCTGCACAAAACATGGAACTAAGGAAATAGGACCTGAGTCCACAGATTAGACTGTGCCAGTGAGAGACTTAGAAAGTACCAGTCAGATCCCACAGTCACAGAACATCTGATTGATCAGTGGAATTAGAAAACTCCTATCAAAAAGGATTTTAAAATTTCCACCCATGTGAACCGTACTGAGAAGGATTTTTAGAAGAATTAGAACTTCTTACCGTAAGTCTAGCTCCTTTGTACGAAGAAAATTTAAAATGGGTGCAAATGCCGCTGGATCTCTATCAATAAATATCTACAAATAAAGACAGTTAATTTATTCTTTTTTGCATTAAGAGTTTGCTTTTGAGTAACAACTATATTACCATTCTTTTGAGGTGCCCATCAGTCTCATGTCCCATAATGATATGTGGTATTTAACCACGTGAGGCACTCAACTCATAAGATTTAGCCCAGAATGTTTAGATACAAACAAAACAAGAAGTTTCTGCCCTATCTTCTCTACATAGGGTATGTCTATACAGCAATTAAAAACTCATAGCTGGCCTCTTCCAGCAGACTGGGGCTCGGGCTGCAGGGCTTTTTTAATTGCAGTGTAGAGTTCTGGGCTCAAACTGCATCCTGAGGTCTGGGACCCTCCCGCCTCACAGGTCCTACAGCGTGGGCTGCAGCCTGAGCCCAGAAGTCTACCCTGCAATTAAACAGCCTTGCAGCCCGAGCCAGCTGATGTGGTCCAGCTGCAAGGGTCTAACTGCAGTGTAAACATATCCATAGAGTACACACTGCAGCCCTGACTCTTAAACACACACCCCAACCCTACTGCAAACAGAGTTTTTACCTGGAAAAAGAAGTCCACTAGGGACTTTGCTATTGATTTTTATGTGGAAATGCTACTGATACTAAGATACTAAGGAGATGAACAGCAGTATAAACCTCTACAATAGATAGACTTGAAAAATTTCAATCTCAAAAGATTGAAATTTTGCTTGACTCTTTGATGAACAAGCAAAATATAATTAATTATCGTCATCACAAATGTCATATTTTAAGGTCAAGAAAAGTTTGTGTGCTTGGACTAGTATACTTTTTTTTTTAAATGTGTAAGCCTCCCCCTCCATTATTGATATGACTGTAGTTCACAAGTTTGATTAAAGGAAAAGAAGTTTATTTGTAAACGGAGTATCATACATTATGCACTAAGAACAGGAGTACTTGTGGCACCTTACAGACTAACAAATTTATTTGAGCATAAGCTTTCGTGGGCTAACACCCACTTCATCGGATGCATGCAGTGGAAATTACAATAGGAAGATATATATATTAAAAAAACCATGAAACAATGGGTGTTACCATACACACTATAACGAGAGTGATCAGTTAAGATGAGCTAAGGAGAGGAAAAAAAACTTTTTGTAGTGGTAATCAAAATGGCCCATTTCCAGCAGTTGACAAGAAGGTCTGAGGAACCGATGGGTCATACACAAAGTAAAACTATTTCCCCATGTTTATTTTTCCTCCCTACGGTTCCTCACACCTTCTTGTCAACTGCTGGAAATGGGGCATGTTGATTACCACTACAAAAAGTTGTTTTTTCTCTCCTGCTGGTAATAGCTCACCTTAACTGATCACTCTCCTTATAGCGTATACGGTAACACCCACTGTTTCATGTTCTCTGTGTATATAAATATCTTCCTACTGTATTTTCCACTGCATGCCCCTGATGAAGTGGGTGTTAGTCCATGAAAGCTTATGCTCAAATAAATGTGTTGGTCTCTAAGGTGCCACAAGTACTCCTGTTCTTTTTGCGGATACAGATTAACATGGCTGCTACTCTGAAACCTGACATTACACACTGCAGATGCAAAGGACTGTTAAAGTTACTTTGCAATGTTGTTTGTTGATATTACATTTAGCAATACTTTTCAATGTCATGCGCAGCCTCAACTGTTAAAGATACCAGATGAATAAGGTAATATCTTTTATTGGACCAACTTCTGTTCGTGAGACAAGCTTCCAAGCCATGATTTTTAGTGTCTAGCAGAATAATAAATTTACGCTTCAAGGCTCACTTGAAAATGTTGTGCAGGTTTCCTTTGAGGATGAAGAATGATAGGTCAGATATAGATTGATTGCTTTGTGAAAAGCGTTCACCCACAGCGACACTGGATTTAAGTTTTATTACAATAATCTGTAACCCAAGTAATCCCCTCTTTTTGTCCTATGACTGCAGAGGTGTTAATGAGCCACTCAACCGGGAATGATCCCTTACAATATGTGCTAACTACTTATGTTAAATAATCTGTTCCACTTTGCATTTTGCTGTGATGCTGGGAGTAACTTTCCCAGTCTTGAAGAAGAGTGCTATGTGGCTTGGAAGCTTGTCTCTCTCACCAACAGAAGTTGGTCCAATAAAAGATATTACCTCACCCATCTTGTTTCTCTAATATCCTGGGACTAACACGGCTACAACCACACTGCACACAAGGCTGAATTTTGTAAATTAGGAATATTTTCTGATTATGGCTCCCTCAGTTTAAAAGTATTCGTTTTTAACAATGAGCAAAGCAATTAGCAAGTTTAAACCATTTGCTTCTGGGTATGTAAAGGGAGAAGAAAAGAAACATTGGTGTAGCAATATGCACATTCCTTTATCTTCCTTTTTTATCCATATTAGAATGGAAACAAGGACCATGAAAAGAAAGTAGGCAAGAGGATCTCTTTCCTCCTGTTGTTTGTTGACCTTCATTCAAATGGTCACACCTGCAAAACTTTACTTCACCTACCTAGACATACCCTATTTCCCCTCAAATCTAAAAGCCTTACTTTCTTCCAAATCTATGCTATCTTACAGGGCAGTTAATACTTCCAAAACTTGTGTTTCCCATACTGGAAACCTGAACAATTTAACTGATAGTGTTTGAAGTAAAAAAAGATACCCATACCAAAAGAAAAAGCACAGAACTATGCTTGCTCTGGGCATTTGTTATGAAGCCATTCATTATGCATCCTCTTCTGAAAGTTCACTGTGAGGTTCCTTCATGATGTATGAAATATCCTATTCAGTTTATATGGGTAACATTTTCAAATGCACCTAAGTCATATAGGTCAAAGGGACTTAGAAGTCTGTGCCCCATTGACTCCTAAATGACTTGAGCACTTCTGAAAATGTTACCATTAGCTTTTTAATTAAAATTGACTTTTTGGGGTCTTCTGGTGGTGGTCATTTGATGGAAAAATGACATTGGCATACAGGGGGGTATGAGTGTAATATATCTCATTGAAAGATGACAGAGCCAGAAAGAGTTAATAAACTCACAGACTGACCTGACCCATGGCTGAACTTTAGAGACTGGTTAGGAAGATAGTAAATGAACAGAGCTTTGAAATGCAGGCCTGCATTGTTAGAGATGGAAGGGAAGCTGTTTGCTCATGTTTTGTGATGTAAGCAAACAAGTCTTGTCTATTGCTATAGCTCTAATTCAAAGATCAAAAAAAGGAGTATTAGTATTTAGGAAGACACTTGAGAGAAATTGTATTATTGTCTATATGTCTCTTTGAAGGTTGTGGTAACCTGTATCTGAACTGTTTAATGGATAAATTATCCTGTGCTAATTGCCATGATGTTTGGAAGAAGGAAAGTTAAGCCTATTGTTTTCTCAGGCCAAAAGGCTGCAGGAAATGTATAAAAACCCTGGGACATGATCCTTTTTCATCTCAGATCTGCTCTGGGTTTCAAGAGGGGGAAACCTTAAGCCATAATAAGGACTGAGATCTCCAGTCAGTGACTGGAGTCACCCTGAATATGGACATTGGACTATAACCTATGGACTATTTCTAAAAGGACTTTTGGCAACTACAAGCTCATCTCTGCTATGTACCTGAACCTCAAGAATTGAATTCAAGTCTGTATATATATATTGATCTTTTAACCAACACACACTCTCTTTTCTAATAAATTTTAATTAATAGATAAGAATTGGCTACAAGCGTGTATTTTGGGTCAGATCTAAGTTATCATTTGCCCTGGGTCTGGGGCTTGGTCCTTTGGGATCAGGAGAACCTTTTCTTTTATATGAGGAGATAAGATTTTCAGTAATTGTTGTCATATCTGACATGTTGTGTCTGGATGGAGGCCTGAGGCTGGGCACTTTAAGGGGACTGCATTGTCTGGACTTCTGAGTAACCAGTGAGGTATTACAGAAGCTGTTTTGTGCTGGCTTGATAAATCTAAGTGTTGGAATATCCACCAGCTTCTGGGGTTTGTCTGCCCCGTTCTGTTTGCAGTTCACCCTAATTGAGTGACCTCAGCTGGCTCCCACGGGCAGCATCGTCACAGGGGGTCAGATGTTAGTCTGCTGTATTTACTGTATTTATATAACTGATCTATGTATCAATAATACCCTATCATTTTAGAACTATTAGTATGAGCTTCAGTATAGAAGTTATTTCAGCTAAATAGATCCAATTTGGAAATAAGTATTCATTCTTATAAATTATCAGTAGCATTACTCACAGCACCAGTTTCATCTTTAAGTGTTGAAATTCTTCCACTCAGTAAACTGAAAAGCATAAAATATTTGTTTGAGTTATTATGCAGTCTAGAAGGAGAGAGCATTAAACATGTTGTAGTAAGATAAACATAAACTCTTGTGTCAGAGGCCCAGTCTGAGACCTGAAGCCTGAACCAAAGTACTTCCAGGCATTGCTAAGCAAAAGCTGGGCTGTGAACCAGAGGCAGGCCCCACTCACAGAAGATGGCAAGAAGAGGGCTGCTAGAAGCAGGTGCATCCACACATAAGAGGAACTTGTGCCAAGATGGCACCAGAACACTCCACAGAGATAACGAGGAACAGGCAAGTGCATCTTAAAGACAGGGTCAAAAAAACAGAACGATGGATAGATCTGTCTGAAACAACATGATCAAAGGAGGAGACAGCCCCCAATAAGTCAAGGGGCTGTACCTCAATACGTCAGTAGGGATGAGTAATCTGTCCTGTAACTGTATAAAAGTAGGTCCCAGACAGCACATCTTTGTCTGGCCTAGGAGGCAGTGGAAAGTCCCGCCACTGACTAAGCCGGTCCATTGCCGGGGGCACAAATTCGTAGTATGTCTTGTAGAGTCTATGGAAAACTATTACTGTGCTTCGTTTGACAATAAACCTGGCTCGGGTTCCTTCATACCTTACTAGAGTGTGGTCTTTGGGGGTTCTCTCGGGGTTTGCTGTGCCAGCTATCTGCGCAGAACTGGGGCAGCACACAAAGGGAACACTCACACAGCCAACTGCTATCATCATCGAACAAGAGCACAGCACCACACCGGTAGCTACTGACAACACACGTGCAGAAATATTCTAACACTCCATTATACAAATAACCCAACTATATTTCCATGACTCAAAGTTAGAAATCCCCTAATAACTGAGCAAGCGTCAAGCTCCAAATCTTCCAGGCAGTATGACTCCATGAATTCTTCATGATCCCTGGAAGGAAATTAATGAAAAACTCATCCAGACACCTTTTTGTTGGAGCTCTGATTTATACTCCAATGTTATTGTACTAGCGTAAAAATTAGCGATCTGCTGAGATCCTTTAGCATGGAAGATAGGGAGTTGCAGGGCAGGAAGCGGGTTGGTTCCCTGTGCTGCCTCCTCCACCGTATAGCATAGAACAGGAGGACATCTCCCTGGAACTCCATTTACTTCACGGTTTCAGTGTAGCTGCCAGAGATATTGCTGCCCAGCAGCCTCATTCACCAGGATTCTTCTTTCATCCTCTTCAAACATGAAAGGCAGAAAGCCATAGTGACGTGAAAATTCCACCATCGCTTATCTCCCTCTGGGAAGATACCAGCTGCCAGGGATAGGAACTTGGAGTTCTGACAGCCTGTTGCTAGGTGAAGGCATGGTGGATTAGCCACTGGGCTGATGGGGCCTGTGCTCAGGGGCCCTGGCCAACAGGGGCTCTGGAAAAAATCTGCCCCTGGATGGTGGAAGCCAGGAGCCCCACCTTGCCAGGCGGGAGGGAGACAGCCTTATGCCCTGCCCCCTGGCAGCAGCATCAGGCGGGCGGGGTGGGGGATCCTCCCCCAGAAGCCCAAGCCCAAGCCCAACCCCGTTCCCCGGCAGAAGCTGCAGGACAGGGGAAGCCTCTCCCTCTCCCCCCGCAGCAGAAGTCGCAGGATGGGGAAAGTCCCCCATAGCAGACCCCATCCCCAACAGAAGCCAGTGCTCCCCACTCATCCCCCGGCAGAAGCCACGGGGTGGCAGGGGAAACCCGCACACCCAACCCCGCCCTCCGGCAGAAGCACTGGGAAGGTAGGGTGCGACAAGCCCCAGTGTCCCAACCCTGGTCCCCCACAGAAACACAGGGGAAGCCCCAGCACCCAGCCCCCCGCTATGGCCCCGGGACTGGAGGAGCTCTCACTCCCCACTGCGCCCTGCGGCGCAGGGGACAGAGTTTCTCTGGTCTTGGGGCCACAGGGGGCAGGGAAAAGTGGGCAGAAAGGAGCAAAAGACGTTGCAAGGCTGCAGTGGGAGGCAGAATGGGTGGGACCCTGGGTGGAACAGAGGTGGGCCCCAGGGAAGGGGCAGAAAGGGGTGGGGCTGTGGACAGGGCCACAGGCAGAAGAGGTGGAATGGGGGTTGCCTGAAGGCAAAGGGGTGGGGAAGATCCCACCACTTGCTCTGGCCCAGGACCCCAGGAAACCTTAATCCGCATGTGCTTGAAGGGCAGTTGAGGAAAGAGCGTAGCTGGAAGAAACCATGATTTTTCCTAAAAATAATGATGAAAAGCTCAGTATATTTGGGAGGGTTAGAAGTAAGTGACAAGCTTCTTTATTATTCTGATTTGGAAGGCTACTTCCTGTAAAGAGCAAGAAATACTATTTTTTAAAAGATAACATATTGAAAATTCTCTCACATATGAAGACAAAAGAATTTAAATATCTAACTTCTAACTCTCCTAAAGGAGTAGCATGGTATACAAAATAATGTATGTCACGGAGAAGGTAAATACGGTGCTCCTATTTATCCCTCTCATGATACAAGCACAAGCAGACATTTAAAATGGAATTTGAAAGGCAACACATTTCAAACCAATAGAAGGATTTTTAACAACGCATAATTAATATGTGGAACTTATTGCTACTAGATATCATTTTGAGGCCAAGGGCTTGCTAGGAGTCAAAATAGTGAGACATGAGAATATCCACAGTTTCATTAGACAGGATAAAATAATTTTTATAGAGGATAATAAACCCTCACATTCAATAAGCTAACCATTGACTCATTGGAGAAGGATGGAGACAGAAAAACTGACCATATGGACAGTTTATTCCTTCCTCCCGACCTGGCAATATTTGTTATACGCTATGAGTGGACCAAAAAAAAAAAAAAAAGAGGGGAAAAAATGTGTGTGTCAAATTCATAATGGGGAAACTCTTACAATTTTAATTACAGAAGCATACTGTGCAACAGCAGTGGAGAAGGTGGATACTGCTGATCTAATGCAGGTCTGGCTCAGCTTCACCCACACACTGACCCTCCCACCCACAGCATGAGTTTCTCAGAAAGATGAATGATCCCTTCACCATTCCATCCTCCTCCTTTGCTCTGCCCCAACATTGACAGCAGGAGGGAGTTGTAACTGAGGCCTTGGCTACACTGGCGCTTTACAGCGCTGCAACTTTCTCGCTCAGGGGTGTGAAAAAAACACCCCCCTAAGCGCAGCAAGTTACAGCGCTGTAAAGTGCCAGTGTAAACAGTGCCCCAGCACTAGGAGCATGGCTCCCAGTGCTGTAAGCTAATCCCCACAGAGAGGTGGAGTACCTCACCTGCAGCACTGGGAGAGCTCTCTCCCAGCGCTGGCGCCACGACCACACTCGCACTTCAAAGTGCTGCCGCGGGAGCGCTCCCGCAGCAGCGCTGTACAACTGCAAGTGTAGCCATACCCTTATGTTTTTTTCTGTAATCAAACTCTCAGAGTGGTAATGATATAAAATGCTTTTTAAATGCTTAGTAATTCTACTTAGTAATGTAAGCATTTGAAATACCTGGAAAAAAAGGAGTCTGGAATCCACATTAGTGTTTGTCTTGAGGTGCTGAACCTGTAAGACCAAAATTTTAAAAAAAATCAAGCATTGCACATACAGAGTATCAAGTTGAGTTTTTGGTTTTTTCAAGACTGCTTAAAAGAAGCCTTAGGGTACGTTACACTGCAAAAAAAGACCCAGGGCAGCAAGTCTCAGCGTCCAAGTCCACTAATTTGGGGTCAAGGCTCATGCTATAGGGCTAAAAACAGCTGTATAGATATTTGGGTTTAGGTTGGAGCCTGGGTTCTGAAACCCAGCAAGGGGAGTGGATCTCAGCCTGAAAGTCCACACTGCAGTCAAGCCAGGGTTATAAATTGGGGATGCATCACTTGGAAGTAACAGAGGAGGAGAAGGACCTCGGAATATTGGTTGATCACAGGATGACTATGAGCCGCCAATGTGATATGGCCATTAAAAAAGCTAATGCAGTTCTAGGATGCATCAGGCGAGGTATTTCCAGTAAAGATAAGGAGGTATCGTTATACAAGGCACTGGTGAGACCTCATCTGGAATATTGTGTGCAGTTCTGGTCTCCCACATTTAAGAAGGATGAATTCAAACTGGAACAGGTACAGAGAAGGGCTACTAGGATGATCCGAGGAATGGAAAATCTGTCTTATGAAAGGAGACTCAAAGAGCTTGGCTTGTTTAGCCGAACCAAAAGAAGGCTGAGGGGAGATATGATTGCTCTTTATAAACATATCAGAGGGATAAATATCAGGGAGGGAGAGGAATTATTTAAGCTTTGTACCAATGTGGACACAAGAACAAATGGATATAAACATTAGGAAGTTTAGACTTGAAATTAGATGACGGTTTCTAACCATTAGAGGAGTGAAGTTTTGGAACAGCCTTCCAAGGGGAGTAGTGGGGGCAAAAGACATATCTGGCTTCAAGACTAAGCTTGATAAGTTTATGGAGGGGATGGTATGATAGGATAGCCTAATTTTGGCAATTAATTGATCTTTGATTATTAGCAGGTAAATATGCCCAATGATCTGTGATGGGTTAGCAGCAAAGAATCCTGTGGCACCTTATAGACTAACAGACGTTTTGCAGCATGAGCTTTCGTGGGTGAATACCCACTTCGTCGGATGCAAGTCATGGGATGGGATGTTAGACGGGGTGGGATCTGAGTTACTACAGAGAATTCTTTCCTGGGTGCTGGCTGGTGAGTCTTGCCCACATGCTCAGGGTTTAACTGATCGCCATATTTGGGGTCGAGAAGGAATTTTCCTCCAGGGCAGATTGGCAGAGACCCTGGAGGTTTTTTGCCTTCCTCTGCAGCATGGGCACAGGTCACTTGCTGGAGGATTCTCTTCACCTTGAGGTCTTTAAACCACTATTTGAGGACTTCAATAACTCAGACATAAGTTAGGGGTTTGTTACAGGAGTGGGTGGGTGAGATTCTGTGGCCTGCGTTGTGCAGGAGGTCAGACTAAGATCAGAAGGGACCATTATGATCATCTAAAGTCTATAAGTCTATCAACAAAACAGTGGATGTGTAAATACTGAAATGCTCCTCCCACTGATTTAACTCTCTGGCTACGCTGACATAATAAAACCACCTCAAAGAGAGGCAAAGAACTTTTTGCGACATAGTTAGAGCAACGATGTAATTAAAGAGGCTTATGATCGTGGACATAACTTAAGTTGACTTAACTCTGTAGTGTAGATTTAACCTTAGTACTCTTAACATCTGTGTGTTTACACAGATTGACTTGCAATTTGTTATGCTTTGTGGGAGTGTAGGGTAGAGTTAATTATCCAAATGTGGGATCATTTGGGCAAGGGGTTCCTAAAATACAGCCTCCACTAAGAAAGAAAAAAAACAAAAAACCAGCAACACTGATTCACCTAAAGCATGCAATTCCAATAATCTCCTCTAAATGGCTCCAGAATTGAGGAATCTTTGAAGACAACGTCATTAAGTGGAGCTATTTTAGACAGGAAGGGGCTGAACAGAGGAAATTTGAGGGTAAAGTTCCAAAATACTTTATACAATAAATGGATACATTTCATGATGTCTCTAAAAAACAAGTATTTTATGAATTCATCCTTTCTCTGGCTTTGCTTCATATTTTCAGTGCCTACATTTCCTATTTATTGAAGGAAAACATTACTTTCTACCACTGCAAAAAGTAGAAGCACAAAGATCATATAAAAAACTCCTCTGTACTATATACAGTGAAGACTGTGTGTAGTCATTCAGTGGTTCAATGCAAGCATGACAATGCCAAATCTGAACAAAGAAATCTAATGTTGGCACTGAACATGAACAACATGCAAAACAAGAATTTCTTTTTCCTTCCAGAAAAAAAAAAAATGAACCAAAGCCTTTTGTTACTTGTGCTACTGTGAGTTTAAGGAGATTTTCTGTAACTTTTCAGCTGTTGGTTTTGTAAATCTTCCTTTATCATCAGGAATATACTGTAATTCAATTTTTCCCTCTTAAATAAAATATCCACATACCATAATTAGGTATGTATATAAAATTCAGAATAAGAGCAACCATTTTTCCTAATTTGCCGTAGCCAAAGAAAACAGTGATTTAAACTACAATACAGTAAATAGTCATTTGTCAATCTTGAAATCTTTGAAAAAATTTTAAATATATTCTTTAAACATCCAAAATTTCAGTTATTTAAAGCTTCTCCAATTGTCCAACTATATCCTCCTTAGAACAATTAGATAAACATCACTTTTATTTATAGCACTTTATCTCAAAATAGGAGTAACTCAATTTTGAAATGATACAAAACATTACCTTAGCTATGCCCTGTGAACTTTTTCCAAAGCCAAGAGCTTATGACCAACATTCACCAGCTATATGTCAATGTCCTATAAACATCTAATACAGAGAAGCCTAATTACCAATGACTTTCTATGACACTTTGGATCCTAAATCAGTCAAGGCATGCTTTGCTCAGCATTGCAATGCCTAAGTACTTTCAAGAATTTGGGCCCTAAGCAATAATGGCCTAGTTTTCACTAGGATATATATGTGCTCAGAAATCCTGAAAAATCAAGCCATTTATGGAGGAGACCAACTTTAAGCACTCACGTGTAAAAAAGTGTTAGAAGAATAAATCAGAAAACTAAAAACTGAGAGAAAACAAAAAACCCGCTGGCTAATTCTCCCTGAGTAAATCCAACTGAGAAAATCATGCAAGACAGACAACAGCACTTTGAAACAGTATATCATTAAAAGAAAGTGGGGATACAGTCCTTATTTCACAATAGCACAATTTACTACATAGGTTAGGAAAAGAGTGTCTGTACATCTGGGTATAGTGTTTAGATTAAAAACAAATTTTGCATTTGTGGGTAAAGTCATATGATACATAGAGTACATAATCAGCAATAACCCACATTTAGATTAATAGATTTAACAATACAGTTTAGATATTAGAATCCAAATACTCAGGTACATCACTCAAAAATTTGTAGAGACATTTGGTTGTGGAAAGCAAAATATATCAATGAATGAAGATTGTCCCTCAGTAACTAAGAATTAGGATAGGTTGTCCATTTAGAGGGAAAAAAAAAAGTCCATCAGGAAAGTATTTGAGTTACTTTCCAGACTGCACTTCTCATCGGCACTCCAGCTCATCCCTCCTGGTATTGCTGATGTCCAGTGATGTGTTCTATGTAGATGTCCCTCGACCACCTGATGGCATCTGACACCATGAGTTGCCACATCAGCTGAGCTTAGCACTGACTGCCTCCACATTCTCTCGGCACTCACTCATTACTGAGTCCCGTGCGCCCAGGGCTCTGACGATCAGTGCGCGAGTTTGGACTTTGTAGCCCCTAGCGCTCAGTGTGTCGGACAGAGGGGTGTATTTCTCCAGCATTCAAGCTCGGGCATCGTGGAAGGCCAGGGTCCTGTTTTCAAAGGGCACTGTGATGTCCACCATGATGATCTTTTTCCGGTTCTCGTTGGTGATGACAATGTCTGGATGCAGTTGGCTGTCAGTTCCAGTATTACTTACTTAACTGTCATAAAAACTAGTATTCACTTTTACTAGAGTTAATATGAGCATTAAAATTAGTAAGAGTTTAATACAGATAATACACATGCAGAGCAAGAAATATAAAAATAAAATCTAGACCTCATTTCTGGGACTGAGAAGTAGCAATTCCTAGTAAAGGTTATACACGCAATAATTTATATATCCAGTAACATACAGCTAAGTGAGCAACCATACCAGACATCAGCCTACATCAGATGTGGAAGTTGGGCAGACCAAAAACTGAGTGCGCCTTCAAACTTTCAAAAACTGTTACCTGCATCACTGCTATACTTCTTGAAGAATTACTGTATTTATAAAATGACTTTTTAATTTTATTGTGATTAAAGAAAATACAGAAAAATAAATGAGAACTGGAGATGACAGATATTCAAGCTATATTTCTTTTATGTATCAGTTATAAAACCATTGCCCTTGTGCAGCATCAATTATCCTATCTGAAAGGGGTGGAGGAGGAAATAATAGTTGCAGGTCTACAGGGTATGTTACAAGGCCTTGGTCAATAAGATTTTGACACGCACAAAAATATTAACAGAATGGAAGAGGACACTTGAACTCATGGTCTGCTTACTCCCCAGTCTAGAGCACCTTACTGTAGGGTATTTGTTATAGAATCATAGAATATCAGGGTTGAAAGGGACCTCAGGAGATCATCTAGTCCAACCCCCTGATCAAAGCAGGACCAATCCCCAGACAGATTTTTGCCCCAGATCCCTAAATGGCCTCCTCAAGGATTAAACTCACAACCCTGGGTTTAGCAGGCCAATGCTGGGGGAAGGCTCACTCTCCTTTTCTGAGACTGCACACAATGTGTCTAGATTCTTCTTCCCATACAAAAAAACAGGTGTAAAGAAATATGAAGGAATGCAAACGAAGGTGACTAAATGGGAAGTTACTCATGAAAATGGCTAACACCTTGTAAAATTATCTTTCCAAAAGTTTTACAGTCTGATATTCAGGGCCATATTCAGCCATAAAGCTAGAGAATGCAACTCCAGTGACTTTAGAAGACTTGTGACAGAACTGAATTTGGCCCTTATATTGTAAAATAAGTTTTTGAATCAAATCACTTCTTTGCACAACACATGCAAGCATATTGAAGATAAGCTATATTAAAGAAAAACATTCAAGTGTAACTAAAAAGTATCTTGTAATTTAGGAAGGCTATTATTATAAATGGTAAACTTTTCAGTCTATAAGCAATACTAATCAAATGTTTACCAATATACAATTTTCAAGGGGGGGGGGGGAGAGAAATCTTTATTGTATTTCCTGAGATACACATTAGTATGTCAAAGTCTTTCCTTATTTTTTACTGTGAGCTTGTTCAAGCTATTTATTAATATCTGAAATAATATACAGTGCAACAGAAAAACAGAAGTACACCCAATGATATGAATGTCCCAGTGCTGTATTCACTCTCAAGGAAGAGAGTTTCATGATGTTTCCCTAGCCTGGCCTACCACCCCATTGTTATCTTGTCTCTTTTACCCTGCACAGTTAGTCTGTTGCTAACTCCTGCTGTTTACATATACATCCCTTTCCACACCTACTGTCAAAATCCCTCTGTGCCTTGATAATCTCCTTGCCTCAAAAACTGTAACCTCCTTCTTTCTGGCCTTACCAACATACAGCTCATTCACCTCAAGCCTATCTACAACTTTTCACAAGTCGTTTCACTGACTCCAAATCCCTATCTTAAAACTTTTCATGTTTTTATCCCAAGACCACACAGCATAGTGACATGATGCATACCATATCATCCTACCCCTTCTAAATCTTAGGTTGTGTATTCCCTCCTCCCTCTACATCCTATTTTGCTACGCTCAATTTAGAATGCAAGAAGGCAACGATCATGTTTTTACTCACTATGTAAAGCATCATATTGCATCTATAGTGCTATACAAAAAAATCAGTCTTTCCTATCTTCTTTAGGAAACAGCCCATAACTCATTCAGGAGCTCTTCTTCCTTTCAAAGAGACCTGACACACACACTCTTCTTCAGATATTATTCATATTTCCACGCCTTTTTAAAAAAAAAATGCTGCACTGTACTAAATAAAGGTGGATTCCCAAACAAATGTAAAATTAAATGTTGGAAAGAAGAAAGGAAAAGATATAGACAAGCAACAGCTTGGCCAAGGCACATATACCTGAGTAAGATATGGACAAATTACTTTAATCTCCCCCAGGTCCATTCCCTCTTTCTGAGGCTATGTCTACACTACAGTTTATGTCAGCATAATTTATGTCAGTCAGGGGTATAAATAAATCACTCCTGAGTGACATAAGTTACACTGACATAAGTGCCGGTGTGGACAGCGCTACGCTGGCAGGAGAGTTTCTCCCACCAACGAGCTCTCTCCCGTCAGCTTAGAGCAGCTACATTAGAGAGCTTACAGCGACGCAGCTGCATTGGTGCTGTAAACTCTCTAGTGTAACCATGCCCTGAGACACTTATTCTGCACACAAAAACGCGAGGCTACTTTGTAAACAACAAAAATCACTATAACAAGTATGTTCGTACCATGATATTTTAGAAGTTGCAGGAAAACTCCAAAACTGCGAGTATATTTATCTACTTTGAAAAAAATTATTTATTTTCATTGCTTTAATCTTTCTACTGTAGTGTTAGCACTTAACATAAGCATCACTCTTCTACTTTCCTATTTACAAGCCATTATACTGTACATTCTACTAATACAATACATAATTTTCAGAAATGTAAGGGAAAATGCACAATTTTGTAGGGGTTAAAAAAAATTACAAACTCAATCTGTACAGGATTCTCAAGTTTAGCACCCAAAATTTATACAAGGCATTATCCACATAGCTTTGGAAAGGCATTTGCTACATTGACAAAGCAGTAACAAACTTACAGAAATACAATAAAATACTGAAAATAAAGGTGGGTATTTGAGGTATGAGAAACAATACAGTTAGAACCGCTGAAGCTGTATATTTAGCAATACCCACTTTTTCTAGAAACATGTAATTGCAAACCTGGACTTCGAAAAACTATGGAGACAAAGTAAAGTGAAGGTCAGAGTGGTTTCTTTTGTAAACCAGGGAATCTAAAGAAATTCCTACTCTAAATCCGTTACCAAATTAGCAATTCAATAACTCTTAGTCTGAAGAAGCGTATTTCTCCCTCAACATGTCTCCTGCTTATACTTCTCTGTGATTTTCATAATCATTTGCTAAATATGTTTCAAAACGTGATCTGCAGTTTTGGGACTTTTAAGTGACTTACTCCTAAAAACTGTACAAACAGGTCACTGTTACTGCAGAATAGTGAAGGTTTCTCAAGGTAGGCACAGCCAACCCTGGTTTGGGTTATACTTACACAATATAAATTTTAACCAATGCTGTAAATTGGCCCTGAGGACAATTTCAGATATCAGCTTTGCCTACTAATTTTAAGGTGTCACGTATGCAGGAGTTTCAGTAAATCAGAGTTATAGTATAATCAGAGGCCTGTGTATTCTGAGATTCTGCAACATTTGCTACAGAAGGTAAGTTTGCTGTACAAATGTACTATAAAATATCAGCTTTAAGTTTTTAGCAAGTTATGTTTCTAGACCATATGGCTGCAAAGATAACCTTGAAAACACAAAGTAAGTGGAAACTAACGCAATGCTGTCTTTGTGAATCTGCAGACAGCTTGAAACTATTGCTCCAAGAGGTATGAATTATTTTCATCTCAATGAAGTGTTCTCTTCCTTATGTTTCAGAGTGCACTCTAATGACAATATTGTTGTCTATTTCGCTGCTTATCATTTTAGCAAAAACATTCAGCTAACATATTAACCCCATAATCCGAAAGCTGCCCCAATTGTTCCCTAACAAATTTTCAAAACTTCCAAGTCCATCCTCCCAGCTCTGTACGCACAATTTACAATGCAGTTATGCATTTTTAATACAGAATGCTTCCTTGTATCAGACACTGAAAGTAGAAGAGCAGCAAAAAATAAGCTGAAATTAATATCAAAACAACAATACAGGGTAACTATACTTACATGATTCATTTTCATATTTCATAAAAACCTTGATTTTAATACATCTGAGGCTGACACTCAGATGTTCCAGACTTTCTACTAGATTGCTAGAGAATCCAAGGCCTTGTAGTACAGTATATAAAGGCTTGGAAGGATCAGATTTTTAATCACAAAATGTTGATTTCACCATACATACAAACCAATACAAATATTTCCATTAAACCAAAATGTACAGATAAGCAAAATAAGAAAAATGCTGCTTGTGAACGTATTATGAGATTAATTTAAGAATATTTGCTTTGTATATTTTGCATGTGATATTGACAATTTGTGCTTCAACAGTTACAAATCTAACTTTTTCAACCTCAACATCTGCTGTCATGAAAATGCTGTTGTCTGACACCACCCATAATTTCCTGCAACTGTAAAAATTTAAATAAATAAAAACTGGAAAAATACTTAATGCCCATATTTTGCACAACAGCAAACACATTGATAGAAATAAAAAAATGCTTAAAATAATCATTGATGTCTGTCAAAATTATAACAAATATCAATTCCATTCTCCAACACTTAATTATATGGAGCCCTGACCAGAACATTCCAACCCCTTAAATATGTTTTATTCCAAAAGATTCAAATTCCATTCACAGACATAAATATGATAAATTACTGTAACCATTTTAAAATACCTAGGAGCAGTAGACAGTCCTTGGGACTGAGAGAGAGGATAGAGTTACAACATCTGCTTTCCCCCTGGATAGTCCTGATTTTGACTCGTTTGCAACGTTAGATGGGCCCAAATGTTCTTTATCACCCAGGCAGTTCCATCCAAAACACAACCTTGGCAAAGCTACCTGCAACATGGCAAAACTTGGGTACATCCCCACAATGAGTTCCCTTTGCAATGTGATTCCAAATATCAAGATCAAAATGCAATGACACCTGGGCTCAGCAGTTTCGGGACAAGCCCTATCACCAGGAAACCAGGGCAAGACTGGGACGCAGGCAGACCAGAACACAGAATAATGCAACAAGTCCCAGGTGGACTAGGTCACGATGACATAACTAAACAGATCCTGTCCCTGGGACACCTGAGGGAGATGCATTATCCGCCTAGCCCTGCACCCCAGACTAGGACTCTTCTCCCATTAAACACCCCTGCCCCACACCCAACTTGCACTACCTTCCCCCAAACTTTGGTCCTCAGCTCCCTATCACTGGGTCTCCCCTCTCCCTTACGCCCCCATCGACCCTACACCAATTCACACTGTCCTCTCCCAAACCCCGCTGCCCATTGCTGCCCCCCTTATAGACGCATAGACTTTAAGGTCAGAAGGGACCATTATGATCATCTAGTCTGACCTCCTGCACAATGCAGGCCACTCCAGCTCTCATTGCCCTCCCCCAGACCCCGCTGCCCATTGCTGGGGCTCCCCCTCCAGCTCTCACTGCCCTCCACCAGACCCCACTGCCCATTGCTGCCCCCCAGCTCTCACTGCCCACCCCCAGACCCCACTGCCCATTGCTGGGGCTCCCCCCCTTCCAGCTCTCACTGCCCACCCCCAGACCCCACTGCCCATTGCTGGGGCTCCCCCCCTCCAGCTCTCTCTACCCTCCACCAGACCCCAGTTCCCCTTGCTGGGGCTCCCCCCCTCCAGCTCTCACTACCCTCCACGAGACCCCTCTGCCCATTGCTGGGGCTCCCCCCCTCCAGCTCTCACGACCCTCCACCAGACCCCGCTGCCCATTGCTGGGGCTCCCCCCCTCCAGCTCTCACTACCCTCCACCAGACCCCGCTGCCCATTGCTGGGGCTCCCCCCTCCAGCTCTCACTGCCCACCCCAGGCCCCGCTGCCCATTGCTGCCCCCTCCAGCTCTCACTGCCCACCCCAGGCCCCGCTGCCCATTGCTGCCCCCTCCAGCTCTCTCTACCCTCCACCAGACCCCACTGCCCATTGCTGGGGCTCCCCCCCTCCAGCTCTCACTGACCACCCCCAGACCCCCCTCCAGCTCTCACTGACCACCCCAGACCCCGCTGCCCATTGCTGCCCCCTCCAGCTCTCACTGCCCACCCCCACACCCCGCGGCCCATTGCTGCCCCCCCCCCAGCTCTCACTGCCCACCCCCAGACCCCGCTGCCCATTGCTGCCCCCTCCAGCTCTCACTGCCCACCCCAGACCCCGCTGCCCATTGCTGCCCCCTCCAGCTCTCACTGCCCACCCCAGGCCCCGCTGCCCATTGCTGCCCCCTCCAGCTCTCACTGCCCACCCCAGACCCCGCTGCCCATTGCTGCCCCCTCCAGCTCTCACTGCCCACCCCTAGCCCCGCTGCCCATTGCTGGGGCTCCCCCCCCCACACTCCACACTCCCCTCCCCTAGACCCCGCTTCCCAGCCCCAGGATCCGCCCCCCCATGCCAGCTCGGACCCCTCACTCCCCCATGGGATCCCATCCCCGCAGCGCGCCCCGACCCCGCTCACCTGGTGCCCCCTACATTCAGCTGGATGATCTCCCCGCTTCCCGCGCCGGCGAAGCCCCCGCCGTTCCCCGCCATCTTCCCCGCCGCCGCCTGCAGCTCCGGGCAGCGCCCGCCGCCACCTTCCACCGCAGCCGGAGCCCACGGAACCGGCTGGAGGCGGCAGCTGGGGGAACGTGCAGCGGGGCTGCCCCGGGCGTGGGCCACCGCGGGAGGAACCGGGTCCCGAGAAGCTGCGGCCCCGCGGGCTCAGGCCAGCAAAGGCCGCACCGCCTCCCCACTCCCTGGCCGGAGCCGGGCGGAAAGTGCCATGGCAACGCGCAGCACCTGGAGGAGGGGGCCCGGCAGGGGACAAAATACTCTTGAGTTCTTCGCGAAACGAGCACGGGAGGGGAGGCAGAGCTGTGGGGACGCCATGGGCGGGAGGGTTCGAAAGCCTCCACGCACACGCACACCCCCCACCACTCCTTCGGTAGCAGAGTACACACCCAGCTCAGTGGGGAATACACACGCGGCAGTTCCCCCAAAGTAGGGGACTATCCCCACACGCCCAAACTGAGGAATCCTCCCTCTCCTCCTCGCTCGCCAAACAGGCAAAACTCCTCTCTCTATTAATCTATTTTAAATATTTTGCCCCTGATTCATCAGTGTTGCTGTTGCCAGCAGTGGAGTTACATCAGCATAAAACTGGGCTAAAGGCAGTGGTGAATCAGGCCCTTTAGTCATAGTTCTGAAAGTTTTTGAGGGTTTTAATCAATGATTATGAAAACTACAAAAACACGTGCACAGGACAAGTAGGGGAAATGGAGACTGTCAAGCTGGGAAGTTATATTTGCTTAATGTGTGGATCATTAGTAACAGGCACGTTCTTAAAAAGCTGCCCAATTAATTGTGCTCAATTTTTGAGAGGCCACTAACATTAAATGATTGCATTTCTCTTTTTCCCCCCTCCGTTATATCCACAGTGAACATGACACCAGAATTGCAAAGGGGGAAATCCAAAATCTGGATTCTGTACGACAACCTTTTTCTCTACTAAAAAAATTGAGACAAAGTTTGAACATGACCAAGCTACTGAAAGCTGCTACTGCTAGGGAAACATTCTTATGGTACATATTACTATTAAGCTTTAAGGCCAGCAGCGTGAAATTAAAAGCCATGCATGGCACTGGCCCTTAGCTACCTGAGAGATCACGTCACTCCACAGACATCAAAAGCTAGATTCCATCAGAACCACCTTAACCAACAGATGGAGACCTGTGTGTCCAAAAGACATGACTCTCTCAGGAGCTGGACCTAGACTATAGAACTCATTCCTGCAAGACAGAAGAGCAATCAGAGACCTCAGGATTCAGAACTACGTGCATAACTCAGTTTTCCCACCTCCATTGTGCTCACAGTCTATTTTCACTTGGGAGTGATGGGATGGGGAAAAAAGGCAGGGTGGGGAATTCTTCCTTTTAAGCCTCTCCTGAAGGCAAAGGAGGGAAAGCTAGAGATGAATTTTCCTTTGTTGTCATTCTTTTAATTATTTGGGGACCACTGAAGGTCACATAAGTACAGAAAGAAAGAGAGGCAGTAAAGACAACTCAGTATGAGAAGATTGGCAGCATAGTTCAGGTTAAAGGATAATTTGTACTGTCCTTTCTTCAATGAAACATCTTGGCCATAAAGAGATTAATATTACTAAGTGGGCTCAGGGTGGCAAAATATATGATATCCTTCAACTCTGAATCCACAGTGCAATTTGATGAGGAAATCAGTCTATTACAGAATGTAATGGAAATTTGACCAAGAATAATATATGTAGTTAGGAGAGGAAGTCATAACATTGTGGTTTGAAGGAGTGAGTGTATGCTGCCAGCTTTGTGATCAAGTCTTACAGCCAACTAAGGTTTTACTGTTTTCAGAGAGTAAGAATTTACAAATATGGGCTTTTTTCAACTAGGTGAAATTTGACAAGATACATAGGTCTTGTGCCAGGGACCAGCACCATTTAAACCCAGCATTGCCATTCTGCAAGGGCAGAGTGGACATCAGGGTCATAGCCTCACAGTAGAATCTCTGCAGCTCTTTTATGCTGTGCAAGGGGGGGTAACGACTAGTCTCCAATAGGTCAATACCAAGAGAATCACTGGAGGTGGGCTAGTGGCAGAACTATTGAATCTTCACTCGCATGGATTCAGTGGCTCAAAAGCCTTTAGTGGTATGAAGAGGGGTGGTAACTGCCATTTCAATCCATATGCTAAAAAAGTATCTACAGAGAAGGGCCTACCTAGTCATGGGATAGATTCCATCCTCCCAGTCCCCATGGAGTTCCCCAAACAAATACATTTACTGTGAATGTCACCCTGTGACACACATGCTCATTGGTACCAATTGGCAAAGGATTCAATGTTCTATAATGACAACTCGCATCAGGCCTAACAAACTCACTACAGATAGCACACTGCTTTCATAGTATTTCTCAAGAAAGTGATGTGAGATCTTAAATGCAAAACAAGATCACACAGGTCATAAATATCATTGTGAAATGTATGGATCGACACTGTGTAAGGAGTTATGTGTATATATTGGAAAATATGTCTTAAAGTCTGACTCAAAGCAGGGTTGACAAACAGGTTTTTGTCAAAGGGATGTATATTCATCTGTCTGCCTTGGTTCACATCAGGGGTGCTGGAACAATTTTTATAGTGGGGCCGGGGGTGCTGATGATGGAAATCATGTATTTGGTGTTTGTTATTACTGCTTCAAGCCAGGGGGTGCAGCAATACCCCTAGCTCCAGCACCACTGGTTCACGTGTAAAATGAGCATTGTAAGCCAACATCATGGAAGCCCCATTTGAATACAAAATCAATACGAAGGCAGCACCTCAGGAAATAAACCTGGGTGTGAGAGGAGTCATCCTAACTCTGGGACCGACAATGAATTTTGGGGATATGAGGAAAAGGCAAAAGGACACCTTTTCATCCTTTACTGAGAAAGCAAAAAGGACAGTGCTTTTTTTTCATTCGTGAAAGAGGGATCCCAGCCATGTTGGTTGAAGACACTGGAAGATTTCTTTAGGAGAGAAACTACTTTAGACAGAGGGTTAGCCTGTTAAAGTTTAGACTCAAGGACCTGTCTTATACTTTTCTTTTATATGTAACAATTTCTGTTTCAATTATTATCCTTACTCACTATCTCTTAAATCTTAACCTGTGATGATAAATGTATGATTGTTTTCATTATAAATATATCTCAATGCTGTGATATTATAAAAGAGTTGATCCTCAGTTGAATCAAACAAGCTTGTGTGTAAAGTGACCTCTTGGAGATAGCAACAAACCTGGTAATTTCTGTGAGCATCCAGTGGTTAAGGGCTGGACACTGCAGGGAGTGCTTGGAGGGAATGCTCTGTGCCTTCTTAGTAGTCTACACACAGAGAGCTATGGCTGCAAGGGCCTGGAAGGCAGTGCTTATGTTGCCAGAGGCTATTGTTTTCAGGGAGCTGATCCACAGCAGACACAGATGAAACTGCTTCACGCTAATGGCAGGTAGTGGGGAGGTGCCTAACAACCCTGGGGACCCTTCGGGAGAGTCACATACAAGTCATAATCCTAGCAGAACCATTTTTATTAACATTGGTAGAACACTTTCATTTTAAAGGGTACCCCCAAAGAAAATTGTTGTGAAGAGTAGTCTACTTAGAAGTTTTAGATCCAAGAGGGGACGACAGTTCCCCTAGCCCTTTGTTACATAATCAGTGTTTAAGGTTTGCTAAACAAATGTGAAAAGATTTAACATTGCATCAGTCTACTATCAGAAAAACCACAACTACGGTTTTGAGGTTGCCAAAGATTGATGCTAATGGCTTTTTTCCAGTGCTTGTATAGAGAAACTTCCCACAAGTGTACTACATGCAGCAACTTTGTGGTAAACACTAAAATTTGCATAAACTTACCATTAGTTTACTACTGTCATTATTTCTAAGAACTATTCAAACTTCTTGGACCTGTTGAAAGGGAAAAAGTCAACTTCAAAGTTAACTTAAAAGCCACTCTTCTGCCTATCTTTGGTACAAGTTGCACCTAAGACTATTACATCTGAAACAAAAAAAATCTGCTGGTCTTTTTTTCAAGTTATTTTGTACCCTTGTTTATAGTCAGTTTCACTATTTTCCTTGGATAATCCAATAGCACATATATTCCTCCTCTCACCCGGAGTTGCCATCTGTCTGTCATCCCCACGCAGAACTGACACCTCAATTGTTTCTCCCTGTTAATCATGCAGGTCTCTTACACAGTAACCTGGGAGAGAGAAACATTTTAAAAATAGGAAGATGTAACTGTAAAACCACCCAAATGACATGGGGACACAGGGGCAGGTGTACTACCTAAATCCACTGTAACTCATTTTTTAATTAGACTGGACTCCAAGTAGACAGTGTTCTTTTAACATTTTAAAGCACTTATTCTCAAAGCAGAGATGTTTTCTTACTTTTTTATGCTCAGTTTTGTCACCACAAAAGAACTCTATTGCTACTCCCTTTTTTCCCCATAGTTTTAGAAAAATAACTGAAGGCAGTGATCAGAGTAGCACTGGCTCCACTCTTTATGGTGACGTTCCCTTTGGGGAGTTGCTCCCACATCAAGCAGAGGGTTTCATGTTAGTCCTCCTCCAAATTCCTGAGATCCTAGGAAATCCATGGGAGGTGAAGCTAGCTGTTGCTGAGACTCTGTGCTGTACAAACTCGTGAGGTCTGAGGTCTCCCCCATGAAGCAAAATTCCCCTTGAAGCAGAATACCTTTCAACATTCCTTTGGGAGCTGTGAGGCTCGCTCAAATGCAGAGCTGTGGCTAACTGCCACAATTTAGCCCACAATAAATAGCACGAGGAATATTGTATTGTATTTTTCAGTTTCATATTTAACCCTTTGTTGTAAAATTTCTCTGAAGCTGCCGCTGAGTGTTGAAGAAGCTAGGGAGCCTTATCATAGAATTTGATCCTAACTTGCATAGATTACACAAGGCATTGAACATATCAAAAGAACAGTGTGTGTATATGATGTATGTTTTTTTTAGTGTCCTTATTAATTGAAAAGACTCCTTACATTTCTCTAATTATTCTATTTTTGAGGGGGGGGGGTGGATTCTTATAAACAACAAGCGATTAGGAATATAAATTCTAAGGAAGTAGCAAAGAATCCTGTGGCACCTTATAGACTAACAGACGTTTTGCAGCATGAGCTTTCGTGGGTGAATACCCACTTCTTCGGATGCAAGCAGTGGAAATTTCCAGGGGCAGGTGTATATATAAGCAAGCAAGAAGCAAGCTAGAGATAACGAGGTTAGATCAATCAGGGAGGATGAGGCCCTGTTCCAGCAGTTGAGGTGTGAAAACCAATAGAGGAGAAACTGGTTCTGTAATTGGCAAGCCATTCACAGTCTTTGTTTAGTCCTGAGCTGATGGTGTTAAATTTGCAGATGAACTGGAACTCAGCAGTTTCTCTTTGAAGTCTGGTCCTAAAGTTTTTTTGCTGTAGGATGGCCACCTTAAGATCTGCTATTGTGTGGCCAGGGAGGTTGAAGTGTTCTCCTACAGGTTTTTGTATATTGCCATTCCTAATGTCTGATTTGTGTCCATTTATCCTTTTCCTTAGAGACTGTCCAGTTTGGCCGATGTACATAGCAGAGGGGCATTGCTGGCATATGATGTCATATATTACATTGGTGGACGTGCAGGTGAATGAACCGGTGATGGTGTGGCTGATCTGGTTAGGTCCTGTGATGGTGTTGCTGGTGTAGATATGTGGGCAGAGTTGGCATCGAGGTTTGTTGCATGGGTTGGTTCCTGAGCTAGAGTTACTATGGTGCGGTGTGCAGTTGCTGGTGAGAATATGCTTCAGATTGGCAGGTTGTCTGTGGGCGAGGACTGGCCTGCCACCCAAGGCCTGTGAAAGTGTGGGATCGTTGTCCAGGATTGGTTGTAGATCCCTGATGATGCGTTGGAGGGGTTTGAGCTGGGGACTGTATGTGATGGCCAGTGGAGTCCTGTTGGTTTCTTTCTTGGGTTTGTCTTGCAGTAGGAGGCTTCTGGGTACACACCTGGCTCTATTGATCTGTTTCCTTATTTCCTCGTGTGGGTACTGTAGTCTTGAGAATGCTTGGTGGAGATTTTCTAGGTGTTGGTCTCTGTCTGCGGGGTTAGAGCAGATACGGTTGTAAATTCTAAGGATAAATGGTCAGATTATTCTTAGTTCATTTTTGAGGGAGGACAGGAAAACCTCTGAAAATGGTCTTTAACAAGATTTAACAAGACGGATAGAGAGAGTCTTGAATCTCAGTATCAGAGGGGTAGCCGTGTTAGTCTGGATCTGTAAAAAGCAAGACCCGCATGGCCCCACAATATGCCAACATTTTTATGGCTGACCTGGAACAATGCTTCCTCAGCTCTCATCCACTCACACCCCTTCTCTACCTACGCTACATTGATGACATCTTCATCATCTGGACCCATGGGAAGGAAACTCTGGAAGAATTCCACCATGATTTCAACAGCTTCCACCCCACCATCAACCTCAGTCTGGACCAATCTACACAGGAGGTCCACTTCCTAGACACCACAGTACAAATAAGTGATGGTCACGTTAACACCACCCTATACCGAAAACCCACCGACCGCTATGCCTACCTTCATGCCTCCAGCTTCCACCCGATCCATCGTCTACAACCAAGCGCTGAGGTACAACCACATCTGCTCCAACCTCTCAGACAGAGACCAACACCTACAAGATCTTCACCAAGCATTCTCAAAATTACGATATCCACACAAGGAAATAAGGAAACAAATCAACAGAGTCAGATGTGTACCCAGAAGCCTCCTGCTACAAGACAAGCCCAAGAAAGAAACCAACAGAACTCCACTGGCCATCACCTACAGTCCTCAATTTAAACCTCTCCAACGCATCATCAGTGATCTACAATCCATCCTGAACAATGATCCCTCGCTTTCACAGACCCTGGGAGGCAGGCCAGTCCTCGCCCACAGACAACCCACCAACCTTAAGCGTATTCTCACCAGTAACCACACACCACACCATAACAACTCTAACTCAGGAACCAATCCATGCAACCATCTACACCAGCAACACCATCACAGGACCTAACCAGATCAGCTACAACATTACCAGTTCATTCACCTGCATGTCCACCAATGTTATATATGCCATCATGTGCCAGCAATGCCCCTCTGCTATATACATTGGCCAAACTGGACAGTCACTACGTAAAAGGATCAATGGACACAAGTCAGATATCAGGAATGGCAATATACAGAAACCTGTAGGAGAACACTTCAACCTCCCTGGACACCCAATAGCAGATGTAAAGGTAGCCATCTTACAGCAAAAAAACTTCAGGACCAGACTCCAAAGAGAAACTGCTGAGCTTCAGTTCGTTTGCAAATTTGACATCATTAGATCAGGATTAAACAAAGACTGTGAATGGCTAGCCAACTACAAAAGCAGTTTCTCCTCCCTTGGTGTTCACACCTCAACTGCTAGCAAAGGACCTCACCCTCCCTGATTGAACTAACCTCGTTATCTCCAGACTGATTCTTGCCTGCATATGTATACCTGCCTCTGGAAATTTCCATTACATGCATCTGACGAAGTAGGTATTCACCCACAAAAGCTTATGCTCCAATACATCTGTTAGTCTTAAAGGTGCCACAGGACTCTCTTTTGCTTGAATCTCAGTGGCATTATCTTTCACTGTTCCAGAAGAAGTCCTTATACATGACCTCCACATAGTTGGGTATCATAGTGTTCGGGGCATAGCTGGGAGGAGGAAGGATAAGACTTGAGAAGAAGCCACTCTCATCAATATTATTGCTTACAAACCTATACAGATATTCCAACAGAAGACAGCGATGATGCTTCCAGCAAATCTTAAGTCAATGAGTGCTTCATGTTCTCACACAACGTACACAAAATGTTTTTGGCCCAGGGGCCTGGCCAATAAGATAATAGCGCCCAAAAATGGTTTGGAAGGTGCAATGCACATAGAGAAATTGGATCTCCACAGAAATGTACCAGCCTTTTAAAGATGCCTCAAGATGCGTGGGATTTTTATATCGACCTTGGGACATCTGAAAATTAACAATTAACAAGCTACTTAGAGTCAATTGGACTTTTGCTCTCGTAAGCCACACAGAAACTTCTGAAAATCCAACCCACTGTAAATACAGTATCAATTAATCATCTAACTGTTGGACTTTAAAACCAGGAAACAGAATAGAGAGCCTATCTTAAGAAAATCAGTTGTTGTAATCTGTGGCAACTGCAGTTCTAGAACGTGCCCACTAGATGACTCTATTGGTCTGAAAGTGGGACTCCAATATGTAACTCCTGTTTAACCTGATCTTGTTAAATGCATTTTCAAGACTCTACCCTGATACAATACATAATGATTACAATACATAATTTGCAATTCCTCCAATAATAAATGTCGTCTCATTAGAAGCATAAATTTCACATCAGAATTATATAATATTAATATGCAAAGGAAACATAGTCATTTATACAATCTTTTTATTAATTCATAGTGAATAAAAGTAAAATACAACATAAAATATTTACCTGTCAAATAGGGATCCTATATGGCTCAATGCAAACATAAGTGGATACATCAGAATTAAATATACATGTGTTTGGTAATGAACATGCAGTATTTAGGAATCTGCGAAGCCAGTGAATCAATATTAATTACTCTCTATATAGTGACATATCCATAGATACAAGACTGACTTCATAATTTGATTCCAGCTATTTTTTCTCTAGTGCAGATATTGTAAAGGGGGTAGAAATACAGTTTTGTAATGTACCATCAATACAAGCATATAGGTAGGCTTGAAAGGATTATGTTTTTATTGGTAAAAGTCACTAAACAACTATTTTACCACACACACGAAACAATATTTCCATTAATAATAATAAAAATTTACAGATAGAGAACTTGAAAACTTATTAGAGTTTGATTTATGGATATTTACTTTGTATATTTTGACATGCATATCAATATTTAAAACCATTCGTGTTTTAATGGTTATAAAGCTTTAGCTTTTTCAATCTCAATGTCTACTTTTATTAAATAATTATTGTTTGGCTCTGCCTTTTGTCTAGCACCCCCTCCTAATTTCCCTCAACTATTAAAATTTAAATCAATAAAAATTGAAAACAAGCTTAAAGCACAGAACTTTGCACAACTGTGAAAATTTAAAATCAAAATCAGAAGACATTTTTAAGAATAAACACCAGTATTAGCTGTTGACATGATAAAAAATAGAACTCCAATTCTGCCAAGCCTTCATATAATTCTGGTTTTATAAATTCAGCTCTTCAGTTCAAGGAGCAATATTTTGTAGGCTTTGTTGGGTTGATCCCTTAATGCCTATATCATGTTCACTAGTGTGGTCACACAAAGACATCCCCAAAGGCCATTAAGTTTGAATGAGCATCCAAGCTTCTCAAACTACAAGAGTAGAGATAAATTGTTACTGTGTTGACTTGCTTATTAAAGACTTTTTCACTAAATTATCAGGCAAGATCCATGGATACAGCTGAGGAGCACACAATGCAAATCAGAGTGAAGTATGGAAAGGCTGCATAAAGCTCACCTTTGCATTCCCCAGTTCTGGGCTGCTTTAAGCTGGTTCTGTCTAGGTGTAAGCTGGACAGCCCAAGGGTCATTTTAAGTTATACTAGCTGGTGGGATCCCAAGGAGCCAAACTGACAAGTAGGGATCAGCACAGAATGGAAGTTCTGGCTCTATACCTTTCATCTAGCCATGCCACATGCTCTACAATGGATCTACATCACTATTGTACTGAGGTGGTCCTTCTGGGGCTGGTTACATTAGCTCTGTACTCTGAATGAATCAGCAGTGCAATACAATATGGTTGCACAGCAACTGAGGATCTGTCCACTAGTTTTACTTCATTTAAAGATCTAACATATGACACAAGCTTTGCTATTCCTGTCATCTGCCATATAATATTTTTCATAAATTTTGGAAATTGGTAAAAATTACATTCCAAAGATGATACTCTGCCGACCTCTTTGGGTTAAATTATTATAATGCTTTATTTTATGGGTTTACTTTTTAAGAAACAAAATGAATATGCTGTAACAACTCCTTTAGTGACTCCTTAGGCTGAGAAAAGGTACAAATGTTCCCCAGGTGTGCTGGAACCAAGATTGTCCTGCCCCTTCCCAGCACCCTGAACCCCTGCAGAGAGTCTTGTCTCTAATGATTATAGATGGGGTTTCTGTTCCCAACTATTGACAGTTGTGTGTCTCTGAGAAAGATCCTCTAACCCCTCCCTCCAAGAGACGTACCCTTGTCTCCAAAACCAGTGAGGTGGCAGAACGCATACTGGTTTATGCCATATACTGCACACTTTCTGGCCAGCCTTGAACTCTCCGGTTCCCTGATGAATGTACTGGACAAGGATTGCAGAGCCAGCTGTCATCCTGGCAGGTGTAGCCCCAGTTCCATAATCCTGACCCATGGTCTCCCTCCGCTGGCAGGCTCTGAGCAAGGCCTGCCCAGAGAACATGGGGCTCTAGATCCTGTCGACAGCACCCCCCCAGCACAGACAAATTCCAGCACATCTTGGAGGTGAGCAGAATGGGGAGGTGCAGCAGGGTTTTACCTTAGCCCTGGGGACTCCTAGAAAGAAGAGACTGGAAAATCCATGTTTCTATGGGATCCTTCTGAGTATGCATTTGTGATATAAACTTACTGGGTGACCTTGGGGTTAACTCACTTCCCCCTTATGGCATCAGTCTTCTTCACTATCAAATCTACCGTGGGGGAAGAAGGACATATCACCTGACAATCACCTTCACCTGTGGGTGTCTAGCCCTGGGAGCCTAAACCAACTGGACTATCTGTCTCATCACCTAAACTGCCCTGTCTTTTCCTCCTAGGGCCTTGTCCTAAGGGCTCAGCCTGGCCCCTTCCCGGCTTGTCCCTGATCTTTAAAGGACTATCCAAGTCCTTCCCATACCTGCTCCCCTTGGGGTCTCTCTCCTGGCTGAGCACTGTCTGCCTTTATATCTCTCAGCAGGCCTGGGTCCTAGTCACATGCTGCTTCTTGTCACGTGACCCCAGGGGTGAAAGTAACTTACAGAACTTAGGGGTACTGCTGGAGTCCTGAGGGGGCATGGCCTCATCCGGAAGAGGCATGGCCTCTCCTGGAAGAGGCGTGGCCTCTCAAGATTTAAAGGCCCTGGGGCACCAGCTGTGGCTGGGAGACCCAGGGCCTTTAAATCAACCCGAGGCTCCCAGCTGAAGAGGTGGCTGGGAGCCCCCTGGGGCTCAGAGGCAAATTAAAGGGCCCAGGGCTCTGGCTGCCGGGGGGAACCCCGAGCTTTGCGGGGCTGGGGCAGAGATTTAAAGGGCCCAGAGCTCCTGCTGCTGAGGGGAACCCTGAGCCCTTTAAATCCTGGCCCCTGCCTGGCCGCCGGAGCCGTGGCCAGGATTCAAAGGGCTCTGGGCTGGAGCTTTGAGCCCTTTAAATCCTGGCCCCTGCCCGGCCGCCGGAGCCGCAGCCGGGATTCAAAGGGCTCTGGGCTGCCCGCAGCCGTGGGCAGCCCAGAGCCCTTTCAATCCCCGCTGTGGAAGCCAGTGCGGTCCAGCACGGCCTACTGGTTCTTGCCGGTACGCCGGACCGGACCGGACCGGCTTACCATCACCTCTGCGTGACACCCCACATAGGGTGACCAGATGTCCCGATTTTATAGGGACAGTCCCAATTTTGGGGTCTTTTTCTCACATAGGCACCTATTACCCCCCACCTCCCATCCTGATT
This sequence comes from Mauremys reevesii, assembly GCF_016161935.1. Lineage (NCBI taxonomy): Eukaryota > Metazoa > Chordata > Testudines > Geoemydidae > Mauremys > Mauremys reevesii. The sequence continues at coordinate 49,532,180 of NC_052625.1, forward strand.
TTTGACACTTGCTATCTAATCAGCTTACCCCCACACTTATTCCCTAGGGAGCTGCATAACCTGGGCTAGGTGCAGTTGAGCTCCAACCCCTTTCCTGGCTATCTCACCCTGGGACAGGTTGAAACTGGAAACCTGTGGACTAACAGTAACTGTTTGCTCTCAAAGGTGCTGAAGACACAATGGAAAAGGAAATCCTTTGGCCTGGATTTAAATTATTCCAACTGAAAGTGAATGAGAGAAAATAGGCCCAGAGTTATCTTCCTGGCAGCATAACATTTATAGATTGATAGATGTTAAGGTCAGAAAGAACCATTATGTGCATTTAGTCGCACCTCCTGTATAACTCAGGCCCTAGAATGTCACCAAGTGGTTCCTTCGGACAACCATAACATGTGACTGAGCCAGAGCATGTCTTTTGGAATGACATCCACATGCATTAGAGCCTGCTGGTTAACAGAAAATCTTTCTTCTGCAGTGACGTGGGGTTAAGCAACATGGAGGAAAAGACATGGAGGCTGTGACTAAACTTAGAGCAGCAAGGCCAGCATAACTGGGGCTAGATCCCAGGACTGGCTATCAGAAGACCTGCCATTTTCTATTCCTGGCTTTGGGACCATGAGCAAGTCTCTTCACCCCTGGGTGCCTCCATTTTCCCAACTATCAAATAGAGCTAATCAAAGTTTTGTTTGTTCTCCCCATTTTACAGGGTGGGAAACTGAGACACAGTTGGGACCTGTCTACACTACAGGTCTGCAGTGCATTTGTAAGCTGATGACCTCCACATGTTTTTCAGAGCCTATGGACAACACAGCTCCTAAAAGTGTGTTTGTTCTGTGCTTATCTCCTGTGTACCAGCAGGGCTGGATGGCCTTTTCTCACTGTGCTGTGGGGAGCAGGTATTGGGTACTAAGGGTCTGAACAAGCTCTCAAGGACAATTTTTTAAAAATAATGTTTATCAATGAATTGGGAGAAAACATACAATCACTGCTGATAAGATTGGTAGGTGACAAAATAGTGGCAGAGTGGTAATTACTGATGAGGAGAGGGCAGTGATACAGAGCAATCTGGCTCATTCGGCAAGCTGGACCCATTCAAAGAAAACAAGTTTGACCAGAGCCAAATGCAAGGTCCTACACCTAGCAACGAGGCATGCCAGCCACACCTCCAGAATGGGGCAGTGTATCCAGGAAAGCAGTGACTCTGAAAAGGATTTAGGGGCCATAGTGGAGAAGCCACTCAGCATGAGCTCCCAGTGTGATGCTGTGGTGAACAGGGCTAAAACCATCCTTAGACGTAGAATCAGGGCCGTGAGTAGGATAGGGAGGTGACACAGCATCAGTGAGACTGATATTGGAATACGGCATCTGGTTTTGATGTTCTCAAAGATGTTGAGAAAGATGTTGAGAAATTAGAGCTGGGGCAGCAAAGAGCCACCAAATGTTCTGAGGGCTGGAGAAAAATGCCTTCTAGTGAGCTATTGAAAGAGCTCAACCTATTTAGCTTATCAAAGGAAGATTGAAAGGTGACTTAATTGAAGTGTTGAAGTGCTTTAATGGAGAGAAAATATTTGCTATTAAAGAGCTCTTTAATCTAGCAGAGAAAGGCATAACAGGACCCAATAGCTGGAAGGTGAAAAGAGACAAATTCATATTAGATATAAGGCACAAATATTCAACAGCGAGGATGATTCACCACAGGAACAAGCTACCAAGAAAAGTGGTGAATTCTCCATTTCTTGATGTAATTTAATGAAGACTAGATGCCTTTCTGGAATGTGTTTGCCCAAAAATTAGGTATTGTGGTACATAGGAGGCCTGTGATATGCAGGTGGTCAGCTTAGATTCTCTAATGGTCTCTTCTGTCCATAAAGTCTACTAATTTCTGAAAAACTGAGTGTAGCATTGGGAGCAGCATCTGATGTTTTACTGTCTAGCCAGCTGGCTTCCTAGAATGAACACTCATTGAGTGGGGTGATCCACAGGGAGTAGCTCAAACCTCCAAAGTGTCTGTCCAGCGGCAGGACATTAGCACTGCCAGTGCTTCTATATCGTGATACCAACTTTTCCCAACCTAGCTCTAAAAATTTCCCAAATCTGGTGAAAAATGCCCAGGGCTCTATCCCTGCCTCTGGGAGGTTTGTTGTCTCTTAGAACAGGAGTCAGGATTGGTGGCTTCTCTTTCTGTCTCTGCCACCGTCTTGTTGTGTAGGCCCTTGGGTAGGTAACTTCCCTTCTCTGTACCTTAGGCTCCCCATCTGTCCAATGGGAACAGGGACAATTCTCAAACTCTGGGCAGCCATGAGCCTGGATGAGACAAGGGGCGTTAAAGCCCTTTGTGAAGGAGAAAGGGGAGTTTCACGGTGTTTAGCACCAAGGAATTCTAAACTTTGCTAAAATGTCTAGTCTGTGGAAACAAGAAATGGTCGGGGCCAAATTTTAACCATTGTCTTTTTTAAAGCCCTTTCAGGGATGGGAGTCCCACTCTTTTAGGTACCTGGGGTTCTTTGGCAGGAGGAGAGAAGAGGTTCCTGTCTCCATTTTTGTGGCCTTAACAAACCAGGTGCTGTGTCCCAGTTCTTCTCTGAGATCCCCGAAAAAGAACATCTTCCCATCCATTAACAAGACAGGACCTATCTTTAAAAGGGGAAAAAAGAGAACGCTGGGACTTACAGACTAGCCAGCCTCATTTCCATAACTGGAAAGATACTGGAACACATTATTCAACAATCATTCCAGACCAATCCTATTTCCTTCTTTGACAGGGTTACGGGCCTAGTGTGTGTGTGTGGGGGGGGGAACAGTAGATGTGATCTATCTTGGTGTTAATAAGGCTTTTGACACGGTCCCATAGGACATTCTCACAAACAAACTATGGAAATGTGGCCTAGGTGCAAGTAGTATGATGTGGGTGCACAGCTGGTTGAAAGCTCACACTCCAGGAGTCCTTCTCCGTGTTTGGCTGTCCAACTGAGAGGGTGTACCTAGGGGGTCCGGCAGTGATCAGTCCAGGGTCCGGTACTATTCAATATTTTCATTAATGATTTGGAAAATGGAGTGGAGAGAATGCTTCTAAAATCTGCAGATGACACCAAGCACTTCGGAGCACAGGATTGGAATTCAAAACGCCCTTTACAAATTGGAGAATTGGTCTTCTTGAGCCAAACTCTATGGCTGGGCCCCTCTCTATAGACTGGTCTGAAGTGAAACCCCAGAGCCAAACACTCCTCCTCCTGGGTAGTGCATTCTGACATTTAATGGTCAGATGCTGCTTAGCACTGCCAGAGCAGCTTTTGCTGGGGATTCTCACAGCACTTTCCAAATAGTGGGAAAGTATGAAATCCCCATTTGACTGCTGGGGACAGAGCCATAGAGGAGGGAGCAACTTGCCCAAAGTCCCACAGGTCAATAGGAAAACCAGCAATGGAACCCAGGAGTCCTGACTCCCAATCCCCTGGTCCAGTCACTACAGCAGAGCACACGCCCTCTCAAAGGCAGGGGGACCGGACATGAGGACCTCATTGTAATTGCCAGCTGTGGGAGGGAGTGAGCAACAGTGGTCAGTGAAGGGGCATGGAAACAAGGACTTCTGGGTCCCAGCCATAGCTCTGACACTTGGTGTGACCCTGAGCCAGTAGCTTCCCCTCCCCTCTCATCAGCAGGGTTGGGGTCGCAGTCCCTAAAGCCCAGGGGGGTTGGGAGGCTCCAGGAAGGTGTGTAAAGTGCCGGGATGTCAGGATCTGGGAGGCGCTGTCACCCCCACACTAGGGCAGTGTTCTGCACCCTCTGCTGCTGGCTGAGTTTCTCCATCCCTTGACAATAAGACAGACTCTTGTTTTCACAGCCAGTCGATCGCCCAGTGTCATCACCCTGCCTGCTGGCTGGGCAGAGTAACTCCTCAGGTCACCACCCTCTCCAGCCTGCATTGGGCTTGGAGGGTGAGGAGGAGGGCGAGGGACAGCTGGTGACCCTGAACATCCGCCACCCATCGCAACATCACCTAGAGCAAGTGAGTGGCATTAGGGTTCCCTGTCTGTCTGAGAGGCAGAAAGAGGGGGAGAGAATCTCTCCCAAAGGAGATTGGATTTGCAACCCTCCCCAAGGAGCCCCTTGCTCTCAGACCGGGGAGGGGCTTCTCCAGAGCCATCTGCAGTGTGTTTGGAAAGGTCCCAGCAATGGGGCTCCCAGCCCTTCCCTTGTGGGAGACTGTTCCCGAGGCTGAGAGTCTCTAAGCTGGGCCAGACCCTGTGAGCTGCTGAGCATGGAAATCAATGGGAAACAAGGGGGCCCTGGGCTTGCTATGCCTCGGGACTTTGATGTGGGGAATGGTTTCCCAGGAGAAGTCTGAACTCCTGGGTTCTGTTCCTTCTCTAGCCTTGTGGGGAGTGTGGCCTGAGACGGCAGGAGGAAGCTGCTTGTCCAAAGTAACCGATGGTCTTTGTGACTGACCCTAGTGCTCGAAAAGGAGGAGACTCCCCGGGTATTGCAGCACCAGGCATGACGAGGGGGAATGTTGGGAGCAGATCATGCAATGAACTCCTGCCAGCTCCTCCTCCCCTCACACTCCCTGCACCCCTGTGAGGGGAGGAGGAGCTGCTCTGGCTGGGGTAGGGATGGGGAGGGACCAAAAAGGCTGGTTAGTGAGAGGCTGCCTTGACCCCAGAATCACGCCTGCTCCCCGGTTGGTTCCAGGATGAGCAGGCTCCTGAGGATGTTCAGGAAGAAGGCTCTGCAGGTGGCTCCAGAGCCTGAGGGAAGCAGCTGCCATCTTCCCCAGGAGCAGAGTGGCCCCTCCAGCTCCCAGGCAGGCCAGGAGGTGGAAGTGCCCAGCCTTCCAGCAGAGGAAACCCGCTCCTGGCGCAGGCGCCAAGGTAGGAGAGGCATCAGCCAGGCCAAAATGGAGCTGGCCCAGGATGCGGCTAGGCAGGCAGGACCCAGCCCAGGAGGGGAGCCAGGCCGGGTGGCTCTGGGACTTGTTGTGTGGGAAGCACTGACCCCAGGAGCCCAGCCCTGATTCCCAGCAGGAGGCATCGCCCTGCCCGGTCACTGAGGACCTTCCAGCCTCTGCAGGGCAGGAGGTGGAGGATGCCTGTTGCAGCACCAGCAGCTCGTCCTGCTCCCCATGGGACAGCAGCAGCACCCGGGACTTGGGCAGCAGCGAGGCCGATGGGCGCTGCTGCTTTGTTCCAGGTGAGGAGCCAGGCTGGGCTCAGGGAAGGGTGAGGAGGGGGCTGTGAACACCCTGAGGCCAGGCCCTCGACCAGTGCTATGGGGGCGGGTCCCCAGCCCAGGTGTCTGGCCTGAGCCACGGGAACCCCACTGACACTAGATGCTGCCACTTTGGTCCTTGATCCTCCAGTTGGGGGGTGGGGGCAGGCACCTCCTAGGGAGTCCAGGACAGTGTGGGGGGGTCTCTTTGCTGTGGGCTCCTAAGGAGTTGGGGGCTGAACACTGTTCCCTCTAAGCTGTGCGCATGTGCGCGTACATACAGATCCTAAATCCCGCACACATGGCAAAACACCGCGCGCACAAAAAATGAAATACTACATCAGAGCCAGGCCAAAATATCATTTACGGGCAACTTTTGACATTGGTCACCTGACATCTATCAACACAGCCAGATTCTACTAGCTGGCAAGGGGGGGGGGGGAAGGGAAAGGAGGGCAATGAATCATTTGTACCCCTCCCTGCCAGCATTTCGAACGTGGAAAGTTGATCATGTCGGGATGGTCAGGACCCACACATCTCCTTGTAGTCTGTTCATTTGGCTGTGTACAAATTCAAGTATGTGCAAATAAGTCAAAATGCCTGGCCGTAGTTGCTAAGGAACTGCAAAGATTTCCCAGAAATGAACAAAGGTAAGTGTTGTTTTCATGACTGAAATATTTCAAAGGCATTGGACTTCATACATTTACTAGTGATGTTTTACCATTTTTCCACTTTTTTTGCCACTTTTTTTGCTATGCACAAACTTCCAGTATCCTGATCTGAATGATCTCCCGTTTGCCCTTTTGTTGAGTCACGCTGTTAAGCGCATTGAAATAGTAGCCATATAATAAAAGTGTTAATTTTAAATAAACCAATCTGGTAAAAAAATCAATCCCAAAATGTCACTGTCTAGAGGTCTAAAGCATAAAAGAACAGCGACTTCATTTAAATCTGGATGGCTGGATGAGACTATAGAGATGGTTACACCGGTCACATAGTGTAATGCTTGTTAAACTTTGTGAAATATTCACATATGATGAGGACAACGGAGTGGTTTGTGTATACTGTCGAGATGCCAGAGCTTCGGGAGAATTTTCAATGGGAAGAATGTGGAACAATATATGGAAGTTGGATTTCTTAAAGCGTCATCTGTCAAGTGAGTCTCATATAGATGGTGTAACAAGACTTAGAAACAAAAACCCTTCCGTAAAGAGCGGATTGCTTAGCATGACTCTTGAAAGTCCAGCTGAAAAGCAGAGGAGGCAAATTAATCTTGAATGCAAGCGCTCAAACCCAGAAGAAATCAAGGTACTTATTGACAATGTATTGTTGGCTATTAAAATGAACAGCTCAATGCTTTCTGTTCAGGATATTAATGACCATATGGAAAAGTATGTGTGCATACTAGCGAGCAGGAGAAGTAAAAATTATGCTTTTGAATTTATTGAAATTATCAACTGCATTGTCCAAAATGACCTCATGCATGAAATAGCATCGGCAATGTTTCATACTCTGGCTGTTGATGAAAGCCGATATATCCATTAACAGATACTTGATACTCTACTTTAAATATAGATCCATAAATTCTGCAGATTATAAAACTTAGTCTGGTGGACCATTACGATTGCAAGAATGTGATGCTGTTTCAATAGTGCCTGCAATCAAAGAGTTTTATAAAAAACACCAACTTGATCTAATGAAAATGATGATATTCACATCTGATGGTGCCTCCGTGATGCTGGGCAAACTCAATGGCATGGCGGCTCAGCTGAAATGTGATATTCCACACTTAGTCAAGCAACATTGCATTGCACACCGGGAAGGCTTGGGGATTTCCGATGCATGGAAAGAGGTCAAGCTGACAAGAGACATCGAAACCTTAATGAGAACTGTCTACATGGTGTTCTGTCGGGCATCCAGGAGAAAATGCAAATTTCAGGAAATAGCGGATGCTTCTAAATGTGAGTCAGTGGCTTTCAGGCCACTCAGTGAAGCATGCTAGTTATCTGAGCACTTTGCACTTTGAGCAATTATTCACAGCTATAATCCTCTTCTGGAATATTTTGAGCAAGACAAAGATACTGATCCAGCTTCTAAATACTGCCACAAAAAGCTGAGTACCATGGAATACCGAATAACATTAGAAGTTTTGAATGATGTTTTGTCGGCGCTGGCTTCACTATCCACGCTGCTCCAGAAACAGGGCCCTACACCTCTTGAAGCATTTCACCTTGCCCAAGGTAAACTGAACAAGATCAGAAGACAGTACCTTGGAGATTCAGTCTTATGGAGTGACAAAGTTAAGGCTTTCTTAGATAAGAGCTCTCAAGAAAATAATGAAATTGATACCAGTTCCATAATAACTTTCATAAACATCTTGTGTGCACATTTGGCAGACAGGTTTCCAGACAATGAAGTCCAGGAGTGGTCCGCTTTTGATTGTGCAGCAATAGTTAAGTGTGACTTCAATTTTGGAATTCATCAGGTCAAATCCCTATGTTCAATATACAAAGACTTTCTTGCTGAAGAGATTGTTATAGTCAGTCAGTACAATGACTTCAAGTTTGCAGTGGCCGAAAGAATCAAAAGCCAATTGGTTTTAAGTTTCCTGAGTATGGTGACATTTGCTCACCAGAACAAACAGTTTCGGGATCTTGCAAAGTTGATGGATATTGGAGGAACATTCCTAGCATCAAGTGCAAACTGTGAGTGTGGCTTTAGCTTAATGAACACTCTCAAAAACAAACTACAGAATCGTTTACAAGTAGATCCTTTGGACATGCTGATGTGTATTAAGAGGTACCACTGGATGGAGGACTGATAGATCTGGACAGAGTTTATATTGAATGGGCAAATGAAAAAGATTGCAGGAAAAACAGTAAGGTTAGTTTAGCAGTCTTTGACATTTTGACCAACAAGGAAATTAAAATGCATTTGTAATTACATATCTTATTTTTGGCTGAAAATCATTTATTGATATTTTTAGGAAAATTTTAAATTTAAAACACAAACTCTTGTTTTTCTTTTTTTTACTTATGATGTCTCTATCTGAAAACCCATATAAATTGACATAATGGCATACTTATTAAATTGTCTTTATTATATGACAAAATCTTTTCCGACATGTGTATAGAATGAAATGTGAAAGTGGACACCAACGGGCAGAAGCCTATGGACTCATAATGATCATGATTAATATGTGCTTGATATATGCTCGTGACTGTCTATAAAAAAGATCATGAAGTGTAATGCTTAAAACTAACTTCTGCTTCATGAAGAATGGTTACATTTCCTTTTTCTAAGTATTTAAAAATGACATTTATAAAATAACATGGTGTAAAACTATTATTATCACAAATTGCAAATTAAAACTTTTTAAATGTATAAGCATTTTACTCGCTTGGGCACATTTGCCTCATGGCACACAAATTAGAACTCTGCTTCAAAAATTTGCACAGAAGAATGTTTTTGGCACACACAGCCTGTCAAAAATTAGAGAGAACGTTGGGCTGAAGGCATCACTGAGAAGGGGAGTGTGGGGCCCGATCTGCCCTGGGTCCCAGAGGTGGGAAGGGGGCACATTGCCTGGCATTCCCCCGAGTGGCAGCAGGCGTCACCCTGTCCCCTTCTCTTCCTGGTGCAGGGACCCCCAGGGACTCAGAGGACGAGGAGGAGGAATGGATGGACATGGCCACAGAGGAGACTGCTCTCAAGAACATCCAAGAGCAGCTCCAGAGCCGAGAAAAGGTACAAACAGTCCCCAGCTGTGCTGGAACTGAGATTGTCCAGCCCTTTCCCAGCACCCTGACCTCCTGCAGATACTCTTGTCTCTGATGATCCACCAGCCCTAATGGGGACCTTTCTCTTCCATGATCTGGGACTCCCAAGATGGGGGTGTTTGTCACACACCAGCCAAGGTCTACTCCCCTCACAGGCACTGTCCCAGTTCCTGATCCTGCTTGTGCAGGAGTTGTGAGTGATTTGGACAATGGGCAGGTCCCCACTATCCCCCATTCTGCCCTGAGTCCTGCAGCTGGTGTGGGTGGGGCAGGGAGGTCCCTGGCTAATTGGCTTTCTCTCCCCTAACCCCACTCCTGGTGGGTGCAGGATGAGGCCCAGCAGCTCATCTTCCTGCACGCCATCCACCCCGCGTGTCTCGTTGCACAGCAGAGAAGGCAGGACACATTGGAGCCGCAGTGCTGCAAGGCAGCTGTGGTGGAGAGGATGGTGGTGAGTGAGCCCAGCAGCTGGAGGAAGGACAGAGACATGGGAGGGGGCAGGGGTCTCCCCGGGCCAATGGATCGGGGATGGCTGGTGCTGGAGGGGCAGCTGAGGGCAGGGATTGTGGGAGTGAAGATTGGGGAGAAGAGATGGGAGAAATTCTGAGATTGGTCACTAGTGGGCAGGAATCGGAGGAGCGGGAGGCAGGTGGGGGGATCCTGCTGGGGAAGCAAGTCCTCATGGAGGGTCCTGCCCACATCCCTGTGCTCCAGGCTCCCTTGGGGGCAGGGAAAATTAAGGGTCTAGCTCTAGGTCCTGTCCTCTAGCATCTCCTGCAGAGGGGCTGAGGAGAAGGAGAGACCTGGCCCGGGGGGGACTGGGAGTTGGCAGGAAAATGCTGATGGAGTCCTCTCTCCCCCTCCCTTCCATTAGAACTCAGCAGAATTCCCCAGGATGGGACACCATGTGGCACAGCTGGCTCTGTTCATCAGTGACCCAGCCAAGGACCTCAGCCAGCAGGCCAGGGAGGGGGTTTACCGGCTCTACCAGCTGCTGCTGCACCAGAGGGGTAAGGAACCCAGCTAGGAAATGGCACCTGATAGAAGAGTGAGACTGGGACCCCAGCCAATTTCTCTCAGACTGACCCCGGCTGGAGGATGAGTCTCTGTGTGTCTCTGTCTCTGTTCTACACCACGCCCTGTAATTCTGTTGGGCCAGGCACGCAGGGAGGACTCTGCCCACTGTGCAGCCACCAATGGGATTGGAAGGACACAAGTACTGCAACCAGACTGAGAAATGTGTGTGTGTGTGTATCTTTCCCAGGGCTGACCATCCATGAGGCGAAGACCTGTGGTGCTGGGACTGGCACCGGGACAGCAGGCTTCTGGGCTACAGGAACACAGCCAGGGTGGGGGAGGTAAGGACACTTTGCCAGGGCATGACACAGCTCAGGGAGTGGGGGTAGCTGGGTCTCCTGCAGTGGCTGTCTCCTGGGACCACTAGACAGAGATAGCGTTCTCGCCCCAGGATTTGGAGCTTGGTTCTAGGCATTCTGCCTCCCCTTGGCGGCCAGGCATGGCATCACAGCCCTCTCGCTGGGCTGCTCAATGGCAAATGCAGCCATCCACAGAAGAGAAGAAGAATGGAAGTGAAGAAACAAAGCTGGACCATCCACTGAGCTGCTGCAATCAAGTGAGCAGAGCGGGGAGAGAAGAGGGAGAACTTGAAGGTGGCTGGCGGCAGTAGGGAGGAAAAGCAGTTTGGGAGCCAGGAGAGTAGAAATGAATAGTTAATGATGAATACTGCGGGCTTTGTCCTGTGTGGTGAAGAGCTGAAAATGGGTCTCTTTACAATCACAGTACACTTTAAAATAGCCGTGTATGATGAAAGGGCAGGTCTATAAAGGTAAGAGGTCACTCTAGGGGCTTGAAGTCTCAGATTCTTTTGCTATTCCATGCTTCTACCAGCTGATCTCAACCCAATAAATCCCTGAGGTGGTAGCACTAGTGAGCTCTTGTCCTCTTTTTCTGGACTAGCCACCAGAAAAAGGACATGGTACATGTGGCCAAGGAAATAGAGAGGCATGGGGGTCACTTGCACTGTTGCCTGTTTAATATGGCTTTTGTCGGGGAGCACGGCAGGTTACTTTGGACTAGGTAGGAGCCACATGTCTCCAAACCTGCACATCCTGAGGCTCCAGAGACCTCTCTCCAGATCCCAGAGCTTCCTCAGAGTCCTTAGGAGCCAGATGGAATCTGGCCTCTCTCCCGCCACCTCAGCAGTCCAGAAGAAGCTGTTTGTAGACATGTTATGTGTCCTCTCCTGCCACACTCACCTGTTGGTGACTAATGCAGTCACAGGGTCCAGGCTCAGTGTCATGCATTCCTCTGGGCTGTGACAAGCAGGAGGACTTGAGCCGCAATGGATCCTCCTGTGCATGGGCTGAGTGAGCAACCTCTCTACTGCCGTATCTGGTTCCCAGCCCACACGCACTAAGGAGGAGGTGATGGAATTACCCCAAAGGTGGGTGTGGGAAGAAGCAGAGTGAAGGGGTGATCAGAGAGCTATCCCATAGCATTCCTCCTGGAGTCACTCCAACAACCACCTGGCTCCTTCCTGCCATAGGCTGCAGCCCCTAGGTTCCATAGGGAATTTCTGATTTAACCCTCTAGAAAGCTGCCTCTGGCTCTCTACAAACTCTCACACCCCTGTCACGAGAGGTAAGGAATAAGGTCCTGCCCCCAACTGCTTGCGGGAATCCTCTCAGCGAAATCAGTGCAGGGCTTTATGCATCTCTGCAAACAGATCACTTTGCATTGTGTTGTCAAGAAGCTGCACGCCCCTTGGCAGCTCTTTTTAGAGCAACATTAACTTCCACAGGGATTTCTGTTCTAAATGCTACAAGCCTGATGGAAGGATTCTGTGGAAAACAGGCCTTTCCCTTTCTCCAATCCAGGCTCTGCTGTTCTGATGCTGCAGAGCTGATAGGGAAGGCTTGAGGGTTCCCGGAGAGCATGCTGCAATGCCAGCAATCCCATTCTGCCTCAGCCTTGGGGACACGTTCTCTTTCTCCCCAGCACCTTCCACTGGTAGGAAGAAAGGGACACGTGAGATGGAGTCTCTCCCTGGCTTACAGATAACTTATCCTGCAGTAACAGGTGTGGACGCAGGGGAATGCTGTGCTGCAGTGTATATGCCCTGCAAGATATCACTCGTGAAGGGAAGCAACACTGCTCTTGGCACTGGCATCTGGGCAACAAAGAAGAGGAGTTGGAAATTCTCCCTGGGAAAGTGAAATTGGGAATCCTGGTGTGATGTGTATGACTGGAATGATAGCATCACTTGTTACAACCCACTGAGGTAGGGGAAAGAGAGTAAAAGTGGTGGGCAGGGTGGCACTTTACATTAGACCAGTGGTTCTCAAACTGTGGGTCAGGACCCCAAAGTGGGTTGCAACCCCATTTTAATGGGGTCACCAGGGCTGGTTTAGACTTGCTGGGGCCCAGGATCAAAGCCCAAGCCCCACTGCCTGAGGCTGAAGCCAAAGCCTGAGGGCTTCAGCCCTGGGCAGTGGGGCTTAGGTTGCAGCTCTGCTGTCTGGGGCTGAAGCCCTTTGGCTTTGATTTTGGCCTCCCTGCCCAGGGCAGTTGGGCTCAGGCTTCAGTTCCCCTTCCCGGGGTCATGTAGTATTTTTTGTTGTCAGAAGGGGGTCAGAGTGCAATGAAGTTTGAGACCCCCCCCCCCCCCCGCTTTAGACCATGGTTCTGTAACTGCAGCTGTATAGATGCAAATGTGGATTTGATTACAGGACTAAGGTTTTAGATAGTCAACTCTTTGGGACAGGGATCGTAGCTGTGAAGTGTCTTGCAGCCTGTGGGTACCAGAGAAATAAATAACCTACCTTAATTTAGAATAATTAGTACAGTATGTTAAATAAACGTTCCGACATAGAATACTGTTGGTGCTAGAAAATTAATCTTCATCTACGTACAAATGTCTAACAGATGTATCGCTCCGGTTTATGATTTAAACGCATCGAACCACTCGGAGCTCCAGACAGCTCCAGCTCTAAGTGATCCGATTTCTCCTGCTGGCCCTGCCCCCTGGCACGATCACAGCCAACCAGAACTCGGCAAAGCTTCCGCGCGTGGCTTTCCAGCCCCTGGGGCCGCCCCTCTTTGTTGCGGCAGCCAATGGGGGCGCTCGGAACGTCGGCGGCTGCCGGGTAACATGGTGACGTGTCAGAGAGTAACAATCATGGAACAGGGAATAAGGCGAAAGAGGCAGCCGCCGCAGCCCCAGGCGCCCGGAGAGTCCATGGTGCAATGAATCCCGCTGCGACCAGGTATGGGGGCGGGGGGCGGATTGATGGCAGGGGTGGAATGTCTGTTAAAGAATGGCCGGCAGTAGCTGGGGAAGCAGGCAGGCACCCACCCACTCCCAGCCCAGCCCTCTGCTGCTGCTGGGGATCGCTGGCGAACGGACCCTTCTCGAGCTGAGCCTAAGATAATGCTATTAGTGCTGCAGTCTGGCTCTCTGCTGCTGGCTCTCACAGAATCACCCACCTCTGAGGAAAGAGGAGAGGGCTTTAGTTCGAGGGGAATTGTGTTACGTTTACATTTTGGACTCCAGCATTGTGTCAGACTGAACAGGGTGATGCAGACAGGAATCTAGCCAGAGTGCTATCGTCTCTTAATGTGACAGCCCTAAATGTGATAAGCAGAGGGATCTAGCCAGGTCCAGGTCACTTGTCAGCCCCCTTTGGGAACCCCCAGGAGCGGGATCTAGGTAGATTGCTATTGTCACTCTTGTGTGACGCCCTCGAGAGTTTTACAGAGAGGTGTCTCTTCAGATTGCTATTGTCCTTTTGTCTGTCAGTCTTAGTTGATACAGAAAGGGATCTAGCCATGTTGTTATCGTCTTGTGTGCCAGCCCTAGGTGATGCAGTAAGCTGAATGCTTTACATAAACTCTGCTCCTCTTCTTCTGTTAACATGCTTTCTCTTTTCCTCTCCTTCTCACCCTCTGCTGGTTTTAGATTCAGCCCACAAGAGAATAAACCCAGCAGCACTCACGCTGGCTAATTTTAGCTAATAACCACTCTGCCTGATTGCTGTGGCAGAAAGTGAGAGATGGATATGGCTTCCTTATTGTGGCATTGAACTGTATGCATACTTCCTGCTTGGACTGCTCTCGCAATTCAAACCCATCATGACAGGCTCTACTTCCAATGCCCACCACTGCCCCCATCCCAAGGGAGCCAAAGGGGGCCGGTCAAGAAGCACTCATGCACGGCCTGTCAGCACTGCCAACAACGGGGGCTCGGAAGAAGAAGACAAAGATGGAGGGGTGCTTTTCCTCGTCAATAAAAGTGGCTTCCCTATCGATGGGCAGACCTGGGAGAGGATGTGGGTGCATGTGGCAAAGGTGCACCCTGCAGGCAGAGAGATGGTGGAGACAATAAGGAATGCTGCATACCTGGCTAAAGTAAGTGGCTTTAGGACTTGGCAGAATCCTGAGATCTCAAGAAACTTAGTACAGCAGTTGCTTTTCTCTGTCTCATGAAACGTGTGTGTATGTGATAGCTTGTGTGCAAATAACAGCTATAGTTAAGGTTGCCTAAGTGTTTCCATTCTAAGCACTGTTTTGCACCACGAATAATTTCTTGAAAACATCACCTATGGGTTTCTAGGCTTGGTCTCTGCCAATATATGTATATATTTGCAATTATATACAATTCTAATGCTGCGATGGCAATGCAAGTCTTCACTGCTGCAAAGATATTTTTTTAACAGTGAGGTAACTATTGCATGTTAGTTATCTCAGTGTAAAATCCTAATAGAGATAAAGCACCATATTCTATTATTTGTATTGCTTCAGCACCTAGGAGCCTCAGGCATGGACCTCATTTTGCCAGGTGAGGTACATACACAGATCAAAAAGATGGTCCCTTCCTCAAAGAATTTATATTTAGATTGTAAGACAAGAGACAACAGATGTAATCCCCCATCAGTTTGTCTGTACCCAAGGAAACCGATGATGATGGTCAGTATGATAGACTGTGGTCTCTGCACATCAGCAGCCTAACTTGTCAAGTTTTTTTTTGTAGGCATCACAGCAAAAGCAAGCTTTGAGGAAGGATTTGAAGGTGGATAATGAGGTGGCTTTGCAGATGTGTACAGGGAGTGCCTACCCAGTGTGGAGTTTAAATGGGAACCTCTAAGGGTTAACTTGGTGAAAACTCAGCTGGAAGGAACACCAGCTCCTGAAGCCTGTGGGCCTGACAGTATACCTGGGGGGAAATGGGAGAAAGCACAAAGGTGTTTGTTTGAAAATTTAACAAGAGGACAATGGTGACTCGCATCATGGCTCGGGTGGAAGTGGGAGGCAACCTTACAATTCTGAATGACGGATAATAGGTAGGGTGGGGATAGGTCGTGAAAGATTTTGAAAGGGAAGACAAGTCGCTTATATTTGATGTGATAGACAAGAGGGAGCGAATGGAGGAATGCCAACAGATGGGTAATGTGACCAAAGCGATAGGCTAGGGAAATGATCTTTGCAGCAATGCTCTGAATGGATCTGAGTGGGGCAAAATTGCATTTGTGGAGGCCAGGGGAAAGGATGGTGTAGTAATCAAGATGCAAGATAACAAGAGCTTGGATGAGAGTTTTGCTGTGTGAAAGGACAAGAAAGGCCTTATTTTGCTGATATTCTGCTGAAAGAATCCGCAAGATTTAGACGTGGACCTCTGTTTAGGTCCTCACATCCAGGCTGAGTGCACTGTAGAGTTTACCACGAGGTAGCTAGTAGGCAAGGTTCGTGCTATACCCTCCACCTGTGGTTGACCTTGCAGTAAAACTAAAATGCCTTATCTCCACTAGGGTTGTAGCTAGTGCACTCTCTAGTTAATCCATGGTAAAAACACACTTTTTTTAGCAGTCCAGACCAAACCTAAATTGAAAGTTAGCAGGTTAACAGCCCTCACTGAGAAGTGCCTTGGAGTGTTTCGGTGAACATTGGTTTTGATTTGGCAGTTAGGAGAGCATGAAAACCGCCCTGCACGTATGGACAGTACACTCTGAACACCACTAACACTTCAAAAGCAACGTTCAGATGGAACAGCAGCTGCGCGGTGCACAAATGTACCATTCACTCAGCTGCATAGTGACCATGTCCAGATTGAATGAGGAAGAGCTCTTAAGGAGTCCTGCCTCAGCCAAAGCAATCTGAAACCTTGGCTTTACAACCTTGCTATGGGCTTTCCCGGCCTTTGAGTCCATTATTTATGTTCTATCCCTGTCGTTTACCCTGTGTCTGCCTTCTCTGTTTAGAATGTAAGCTCGTCAGGGCAGGGGCTGCCACGCACTCTGTGCAGTGCCTAGAACAGTTCTTGGTTGGTTCCTAAGCACCACAGTAATAAACAGGAATACTAATAATTACACAACCTTGACATTCTCTTTATAAAGAGGGTGAAATCCTGGACCCATTGTGTTCAACAGCAAATTTCCCACAGACTTCAGTGGGGCCAGGATTTCACCTAGAATGTGTGTATATGAGACTTTGGGAAAGTTTAGGTCAGGGACTGGACTTCACAGCTGGAGCCCATCTCTCTCCCCCGGCCCCTTACATCTGTACTGAGTTATGAATGCAAGGCTGAAAAACCCTTGGTGAGGAATAGATACTTTGCATGTAGCTTTTGCATTAACATGTTAGTTTAATGAAAGACTGACCTGGGGGTAGGTGGACATAGGGCACGTAAGCCATGGTGTACAGTTTAACATTTCTGCTGGCAACATTTCCTACTGAGACTAGCAGGTTTGTTTGGCTCTTCATCACACTCTGCTTGTCTCTCTGCTGCTGCATTAGTAATCAGACTGTATTTAATGATCTGTCCACCCTCCGAGATTATGGCTTTTATTCTCTTCCCACATACACTAGTGTAGATCAGGAGTAAAAACTGCTGGGAAAGACTATTGGGGTGGGCAGGGGGGAATGGTTTAATAAATGTAGTATGTGTATGAACTTCAAATGGCTAGTTATGTCCCTGTTCTTTGCCTAGGTTAGTAACTAGGAGACCTGTGCTTCCCTCTGCTCTGTGACACAGAAGAGGGCAAGCACATGGAAGGAGGAGAAGAGACTTGGCCCAGATCCATAAAGGGACTTAGGCACTGCAATGCCTAACTTTTAGGCACCTAGAAAATCCCTGGAACAACTTTGGGATCCACAAAGCCTGAGTTTGGTGCCTAGGCTCCCTATAAAAGCCAAAATGCTAGGTGGGGAGATGCCTGAGCTAGCCAATGGGAGATACCAAGAAGGTGGGGAGAGCTAAGCCTCACCCTTCTGGCAGAGTTCAGCACCTAAGTCTGGGCTGCGGGGATGTGCCCATCTCTGCTTGTGGTTCACAACTGGGAACTCCTCTCCTGGAGTCAGATGGCTTAGGTGCCTAAGCCATTTCTTACAAGAATGAGTTAGGCACTTGCCTAGTGCCACACAACGGACCATTAGGATGGGGAGGAGGATGAGGATGATCATGACTTCTTCTATAACTTTTAGCCCAGTAGTTAGGGTATTCCACGAGGATGTGGGAGACATCCGTTCAGTTCCACCTTCTACTTCAGGGATGGCCAAACCGGGCCTGAGAAGGAGCCAGAATTTAGAACATAAGAACGGCCGTACCAGGTCAGACCAAAGGTCCATCTAGCCCAGTATCTGTCTACCGACAGTGGCCAATGCCAGGTGCCCCAGAGGGAGTGAACCTAACAGGCAATGATCAAGTGATCTCTCTCCTGCCATCCATCTCCATCCTCTGACGAACAGAGGCTAGGGACACCATTCTTACCCATCCTGGCTAATAGCCATTTATGGACTTAGCCACCATGAATTTATCCAGTCCCCTTTTAAACATTGTTATAGTCCTAGCCTTCACAACGTCCTCAGGTAAGGAGTTCCACAAGTTGACTGTGTGCTGCGTGAAGAAGAACTTCCTTTTATTTGTTTTAAACCTGCTGCCTATTAATTTCATTTGGTGACCCCTAGTTCTTGTATTATGGGAATAAGTAAATAACTTTTCCTTATCCACTTTCTCAACATCACTCATGATTTTATATACCTCTATTATATCCCCCCTTAGTCTTCTTTTTTCCAAGCTGAAGAGTCCTAGCCTCTTTAATCTTTCCTCGTATGGGACCCTCTCTAAACCCCTAATCATTTTAGTTGCCCTTTTCTGAACCTTTTCTAGTGCTAGAATATCTTTTTTGAGGTGAGGAGACCACATCTGTACGCAGTATTCAAGATGTGGGCTTACCATGGATTTATATAAGGGCAATAATATATTCTCAGTCTTATTTTCTATCCCCTTTTTAATGATTCCTAACATCCTGTTTGCTTTTTTGACCGATGAACCAATGAACATTTACCAATGAACATTGCCAAAGAGCCACAGTAATATGTCAGCAGCCCCCCATCCGCTACCCCCCTCCCACCCCGAATGCCTCCCGCCCACTGGCAGCCCTGTCAATCTGCACCTCCTCCTCCCTCCCCATGCCTCCCGCAATCAGCAGTTTTGCAGTGCGCAGGAAGCTCTTGTGGGGAGTGGGGAGGAGTGAGGGTATGGCAGGCTCGGGGAAAGGGGCAGGGGCCTTGGGGGAAGGGGTGGAGTGGTGGAAGGAACTGGGGCAGAGCAGGGGGTTGAGCAGTGAGCACCCCACAGCACATTGGAAAGTTATCATCTGTAGCTCCAGCCTTGGAGTCATCGCCTAGGCAAGGAGCTGCATATTAATCTCTGAAGAGCCGCATGTGGCTCCAAACCCACAGGTTGGCCACTCCTGTTCTACTTGATGAGAAGGGATTTGGACAAGGGTTCCCCACCTCTCAGGAGAGGGCTTCAACCATTGGACTATGGGATATGGTGATGTGGGGCTTCCTCTGTCTCTTCTGTTGAAGTTGAATAATTAATGTGGCCAGAGAGACAGTGATTCTCACTCCTTAGCAGAGTGGTTAGGACATTCACTTGAGAGGTGGGGGATCATTATTCAAATGCCTTATCAAGCAAAGAGGGAATTGAACCAGGGTCTCCCATATCCCAGAGAAGTAACCTAACCTTTGGGCGAAAGAGTATAAGGGAGGCTGCCTCCTCCTGTCCCCAGGCATTTTGTGTGGCGTTAGGTATACTCAGAGCATGCCTACTGGATGGGGCCCCACAGGCAAGATAGGAGGAGGAGTGCCTATCTTTCTCCAGTTTGTGGCTCGCTCTGGGACTTAGATGTAAGGATGCTTAAAGCAAGGCAGAAGTGCACATGCCCAGAGGCAGAAATACAGGTACCCAGGGAACTTCTGCAGCAAAAATGTAGGTGCTGAATGAGCTTAAGCACCTACAGGGTTAGGCAGCAGCTAAGTGGGGATTTTGTGGATTTAATCTGGATTTAAGTTCCTTTATGGGTCTGGGCCTAAGTTTCCAGCTTTTTTCCCCTTCCCTTGAGCTTGCAGGAGCCCCCCGTCTGAACACCGCAAAGCTGTGGCACTGCCTGTGGCAACCAGGAGCAGTCATTCCCCAGGATTCTTCCCCTCAGGCTCAAACACAGGAGTTATTTCCTCCAGAAAGTCAGCAGTCCTGATCACCACATCACCTCCCCTACTTGGAGGGTGTAGAACTCAGGTGCATCATGGAGAACCCATAGCAGCCCATCCCAAAGGATCCACTTGTCTGGAACATCCCTTCCCTGTGGAGCGTCAGGTTCTTGTGGAGTTTGGAGGCCCGGACTCTGCTCCCTTTAAGGCTGTAAAGTCCTTCCCCTGGTAGGAGCATGGAGTAGAAACCCTACAAGACGAACTGGCTGAATCAAATGGAGTTCTTGAATTCTCTTCCTTGCTCCTGGGAGGGCTTTACTGCAAGGGTGTGTGGAGTTGGGCCTAGCAAAGTAACTAATATGGAAGTTGGAAAGGTAAGTGACTGAGTGTCCCTTAGCCAAGTCTTCCCTGGGGAGGTGTTTCTCAAATGACAGTTAAGATACACGTGAAGTGGGAACGTTTGACTTCAGCATGTCATGCTTCCTCTGAAGTGTCAGGCATGTGCTGGACAGAGGTCAATGCTACTGCATATGGGCCATTGGTCTGTGCTGCTACTGCAGTTCCTGGGTCCTATAGGAAATAGCTAGGATGAGGGGTCCATCTGCACCTGGTGGAATGAAGTACTTGTCATGTTTTCATTAATGGCATGGAAATGGCTCAAGCTTTCTAAACCAATGGCTCAAGCTTTCTAAACCAATGCAGACTGAGAGGGGATGGCGGGGGGAGCTGACAATCACAGTCAGCAACAGTTGGGTACCTAGTGTAGTTCCTGATGCTTATTTCTTTAATTTTCCTTTCCTCTGTTAATATAATAGCATGGACCAGGTCTTGTCCTGGAATATGATCTACTCCTGCTTAGGGGTGCAATATTGTAAACTATGGTACTAACGATAACATCATAGCTGCTTGGCTGCTGACATTTTACTGTGCTACTCACAGGCTCATGGAGTTTTTCTTTGCATCATGTTTTGTGGTATCTTTCAGCTCAGCCATAGTCAATTTGTGTTAGGAAGAGATTGGATTTGGGATCTTGTACAATGCATCAGGTACTGATGTCTTTTCTAGCAGGTTCTGCTCTTTGTGTATCTGGCAACACTCTTCCTGGTGATTGTCTTTAGATTTAGACTCTCCTGTGGACCCTTTAGCTGACTTGAAACACTTTATTTTTAATCTGGTTTGTGTGGGCGATAGTGGTATATAGACTGTAAGACACGCACACTTTTCCCCTTTGGAGTATAGAGGGCTAGATAAGGTGTGTAGGCCGCCTTGTACCTGTAGATTTCTCCTCAGGTAGAAAGGACTGAAACGTCAGAGTTCCATTGAGGACTTAGCTGTTGCTCAGCATCTCTAGTTGCTATTAGAAGATAGCAAAGCACATACTGGACTTGATTCTCTCCCCTTGCTTTCCAGTCCCAAAGGGTTTGCTGCATCATATGACTTACACTTGGAATGTCTGTGGTGATTGATGAAGCAACTGGTGAACGAGCAGAAACATTTCAAGTATACCAGCACCCTGAAGGCCACCTGATATAGCTGAATGCTGGGGAGCACTGGTGGTGATTTCCTTTTTCTCACTGTATTTCAGTATCTTCAGAGTTGAATCCCTATTCCATGTTATGTACATGAGCGCCCCATAATAGTGTAGAGATAACACTTGATACCTGTCAAACTAGACAGCTGATAGTTTCATGTGTTCTTTTCCTGAAAGGTCAGGCTACTAATTCCTGATCAGTGGGAGAAGAATTACCATTCTCCTTTCACTATGGTGCATCAGGAGACTTCCTGGCACTGGGTGACTGGCACCTTTAAGGGGAAATGGGCCCAGTCCCACCTGTGACTAGTTAGCTGCCTCCCAGCTGATGCCAGGGGACAAGTGATTGCCTGAAGAGCACCTGGTCCTTATAGAGGCCCACAAATGTTCAGTTGGGCTGGTGAACTACAAGGAATAGGAAATGGAGACCTAGCTCTTGGATGGGTCCTAGGTAAATGGGCTGGGGAAGGAGAGAATTGTAGGGTATAGAAAGGCTCCTATAGGAGTTCCTGGGTCAGGGCACTGGCTGAGAGAGGTGAGAGAAAAGTCTCTGGGAGCTGTAGCCTGTGTGGGGCCAAAGAACTTATTTATTTTGATATTTTGCCTAAGTGTCTGGTTAACCAATAACTTTTGCCTGGAGGCCGGGGCCTAAAGTAGTCACTGGTGTAGCATTGATCTTGCTCAAGCTGGTAAGAGAGTCCACTAGCTTGCACCTTCCTTCTAGAAAGTGAATCTTTAGTTACTTGCAGTAACTAAAAGCTGAACATGATTTCTATTCACGTAGCTACTTGCATGAATTTGATGAGTTCAATTTGGATTCTGAATCATTTTAATTCCCAGTGATGGGCAATGAGAAAGTTTCCAGAAAGTTGCATTTGACTGAACTAATCATCTTAGCATTAGACTCACTACCTCTTAGTGTAGAGCAGTAAGCAGCTTCTAAGTTTGTCTGTTGGGTTGCTGTTAGTGGGACAGATGTAAATTACAGAAACACAAGGCTGATTTTTCTCCCATTCCCTCCCAACACTGGATTCTCTGGAAATGAAGATGTCTCCCTAAAACACTGATTGAGCTGTGGGTTTGGAAATGCCAGCATCTTCAGGATTATCCCCGTTCCCACCCTGCCCCCATCTTCAGTTTATTATCCGTGCCTAGTAAATTGTACTGGTCCTTTAGCTAGTACTTTTGCTATAGTGCCAGCTAGCCTTGGCTCTCAAAATGCCTTGCAAAGGCTAATGAATGAAGCCTCCCAGCAGTCTCTCTGATGGCTCCACTCTGCTGAGTAATAATGGGAGTACATACAGAGAGAGGGCACAGAGTCAGTAAGTATTACGCAGCCAAGACTGAGGTGCAGAGGCATTAAGTGACTTGCACAAGGTCATGTAGGAAGCCTGTGGCGGGGCTAGCAATAGAACCCATATTGCTTGAAACCTGGTCCTGTGAAAAGTACTAGCCTCAAGACAATCCCTCCTCTCTATGTGGGCTTTAATACAGACTTTGATCTCACCCATATCTTATACTGGGGTAGCCCCCTTGACTTCAGTGGACTTATTCTTGAATAACATTGGTATGAGATCAGAATCTGCCCCTTTGTCATATGTCTCTGTTAATCTGTCATTCACTTTATAATTCATGAATGGCTGGGTTCATGTTTCCTTCCATTCTGTGCTCCTTCAGCTGTTCAGTTATCCCATTACAAACTCTTGCAGATGTCTTGCATCTGTTGGGATGTGTGGCTATGACTGGAATGCTCTGTTTTGGAGGGCATAGTATTGAGACAGCCACACTTTGCTTTTAAGTGCGAGGTTAAACCTTTGCTGCATTAGCATTTCATGCATTGTTTGTATGGAATGAGCAGGTAGAATTGTGGGAGGACTGATCTTAGCACCTTTGTCTGGAGTAGTTGCCAACACTAGGTGTAAACTGAATGGAAAAATGCAAGTTGGAGGCTTGGAACTTACCCTTAGTTGCTTAGCCTATTTGTAAATGTGCTAGAACAGCAGTCCTCAAACTTAAGCAACTGAGGACCCCCCATCTTGATTTTAAAAATTTTGTGGACCCCCAAGCGTCCTGCTCAGCCCCAAGCCCTGCCCCCATGTCACCTCTTCCCCCAAGGCCCCACCCCACCCCTGCCCATCCTCTTCCCCGCTTCTTTCTGCCCCCTCCTGCAAGTGCACCCCATCCCCGCTCCTCTCCTTCCCTCCCAGCACCTCCTGCATGCCAGGAACCAAGGGTACTTCAGGGGGTCTGCTGGCCCCACTGATCAACTCCTCCTCCTTCCTTCAACTCTTCCTGCACACCACTGAACAGCTGTTCCCCAGCGTGCAAGAGGCACTGGGAGGGAGGAGTTGATCAGCAGGGCTGGCGGACCCCCTGGAGTACCCTCGCAGACCCCAGTTTGAGAAATGCTGTGCTAAAAGATGTTAGTTTAAAATGATCTTATCCAGCTAGTGCTACTCAAAAAATAATTAAATAAAAAATAATAATAATAAAGCAAATTGAGATTTTTAGCTTTTGGAGTTCTTTGTGTATAAGACAGTCCTCAGATATAAATTTCAAAAGTTAACTTGGATTCCATGGGCCAAATTCATCCCTAGCATAACTGTAGTGATCAGTGGAGTTATTCCAAAGAATAATTTGTCCCTATGTATTTTACTTAATCTCTGAGTAAGTACAGAGATGATGTGAACTACACTATAGAGAACTGTATTATTATTATTTGGAGGGAGGTTTCCACAGGCTATTTCTACTTGTGATACACACCTCTATAGGTGATGTTCTGCAGGGAGCAGTGAATAAGCTGTCCGCTGTCAGTCAGTGCCACTGAAGACAAACTGTATGTGTTCTCTTGATATTCAAATGAGAGCAGCAAATGGTGCTTCAGAAAGTAAGGTCCATGTCACTTCACTTCACTTCCTGCATGAGGAGAAGAGAGACTCCTCTGTGGGGACAGCACAGGAGAAGGAGATTAATGGGTTTCTGAAACTGAAATTTCTTGAGGAGACATAGGACCTTTGATCTGACAGCTCTGTCAAAATATGCAAGAGCACTAACATGGGGTGACATCCTGGCTCTATGTATGGTACTTACTAGGGCAATGGGGGAGAGGACGCCATATATCTGAGCACTCCGCAATCTTTAGTGTGTTTATCCTCACGACACCCCTGTGAGGTAGGGAAGTTCTCTTGTCCTGTTTTACACACGGGGAACAGAGGCCCAATGATTTGTCTGTACCCAGATCGCCCCAGGCTTACGCTAGTGCCTCAACCACAGGACCATCCTTCCTCCCTATTCTGCTCTATGGAAGTCATGAGCAAAAGTTCAGTGGAACTAGGTTTTAACCTCTGGTATTTATTTAAGACACTGGCTTTTAGAATTGCAAATAGAATAACACCTGCCCACGCAGTGTTGCTAATCTTCAGCATTTGAGCTCTCTATCTTTATTTAAATTTGCTATGCAAACTCCTGGCTGTTTGATGCTTATACTAAAAGTTTCACTTCAATATAGGTGTTATCCACTGGCTAGCTTTTAGATCCATCTTTCTCATCAAACACAGAACCTGTTCACCTCTTCCTTTTCCCATCCCCCTGACTACTGGAACTAGAACTAACACGGTTTTCAAAGCAGTTACCTGTACCCCTCTGTAGATATTCAGGTAATCAAATCGACATGGAGAACTTGCCCTGCTAACAGCTAGATATGTCTGGCACAATGTCTTTCTTGATCAGCCTCTTGACTCTGTGCTGGGTTGGCCAGCTCAGGACTCTGTTAAATAGAACTATATCAGCCTCAGCAAGTGCCTAATCCTGGGTGGGGCTGAGCACCTGCTGCTTCCGTTGACTTCAGGGGGAGTTGCAGGTGCTCAGCACTTCTGATGGTCAGGCCCTGACTGGCGCTAAGGGTGGCAATGTTGTTCTAGAGCCTGCTCCTGCTCCCATTGCAAACCACGGCAAAATGTCTATTGACTGCCATGGTGCTAGATTGGGCCCTAGTGTATAAGTGTTGTGCGGTCTGCAATATCATTCTGATTCTCCAGGCCATGTCAGCTCTGCCCAGATGGAGTGGAGAGGGGAGGGTGCAGGGAATTGGTTGCAACTCCTTGATGTAGGGCCACATGTCCCAGGGCAAGTTAGGGCGGAACAGGGCAGCCCACCTTATGCCACTGGCATAATATTCTTCATGGACGTTAAGCAAGTGGAAGCTCAGTTGCAATGGAGGTTTGTTCCACCACACCCCCTTTTAGGGTTGCCAACTTTCTGATTGCAGAAAACTGAACACCCTTGCCCCGCCCACTCCATTCCCCCTCTCTCCTTCGCTCGCTCTCCCCCACCCTCACTCGCTTGCCATGCATGGGGCAGGGGGTTGGGATGCAGGAGGGGCTGAGAGCTCCAGCTGGGGGTGCAGGCTCTGGGATGGGGCCAGAGATGAAAGGTTTGGGGTGAAGAAGGGGGCTCTGAGCTGACGCAGAGATTGGGGTGCGGGCTCCAGCTGGGGGTGTGGGCTCTGGGGTGGGACCAGGGATGAGCGGTTTGGGGTGCAGGAGGGGGGTCTGGGCTGGGGCAGGGGCAGGGGCAGGGGCAGCTCTACAAATCAGGCTGCCCCCCGCTGCGCGCTGCGCGCGCGCCCCCCAGGTCGCCCGGTCCCCTCTTCCGGGCTCCTCGCCGGCAGGGGGGAGGGGCCTGGCCCGGTGTCGCCGCCCCGCCTGCGGCGCCTGCGGGGGTCCACCGGAGCCCGGGACGGCGGACCTGCCGCATGGTCGGCGCCTGCGGGGAGCCAACCGGGAAGCGGGGGACCAGGCAGCCGCGACTGCATCCGCGCCCAGGCGGCGCCGGTCTCCGCCGGGGACCTGCCGCCGGCACCAGGCGCCGCACTCAACCGAGGCGCCCGCCTCCCCAGGATGCCCCCCCCCGCCCCCCGGAGCGCCTTAGCCGGGAGGTGCCCCCTGGGCAGGGGGTTGGGGCACAGGAGAGGGTGTGGGCTCTGGGAGGGATTTTGGTTTCAGGACGAGGCTCAGGGTTGGGGCAGCGGGTTGGAGTGCGGGAGAGGGTGCGGGGTGTTGGCTCTGGGAGGACGTTTGGGTGCAGGAGATGGCTCAGGGCTGGGAAAGGGGTTGGGGTGCAGAAGGGGGCTTGGGGTGTGGGCTCCCAGCTGTAACTACCTCAGGAGGCTCCTGGAAGCGGTGACATGTCCCTCTGGCTCCTAGGTGCAGGGGCGGACAGGGGGACTCTGCGTGCTGCCCCTGTCCGCAGGTGCCACCCTTGCAGTTCCCGGCCAATGGGAGCAACAGAGCCGGCACTTGGGGCAGGGGCAGTGCACAGAGCCTCCATGGTGGCCCCTGCGCCTAGGAGCCGCAGGGACATGCCATCTGCTTCCAGGAGTTGTGTGGACCCAGGGCTGGCAGGGAGCCAGGGCAGGTAGGAAGCCTGCCTTAGCCCTGCTGCACCACTGACTGTACTTTTAATGGCTCGGTCACCAGTGCTGACCGGAGCCACCAGGGTCCCTTTTTGACTGGTCATTCCAGTCGAAAACTGGATGCCTGGCAACCCTACCCCTTTTCTCTGCCCCATTCTCCAACATGCCCCTTCCTTCTCTTTCTGCTAGGATAGGAGAGTGACTCATAAAGCTGCTTCTATCACTCTTCTGGTAGTGGAGAAGGTGAATTCTCAGCAGGATTTGCCCTAACAGACTGGAGAGGCTGGCCCACAGATTTCTCTTGCATTATATTGGTTTTCAGACCTACATGGGAAATATTTGTCTCAGTGTTACCTGTCCTGGGCATCCATGTATCTCTTGTTTGCTGTAGTTAACAGTCTTTCCCTAGCAGTTTGGGGGGCTGAGAAGAAAGTTGAAGAGTGGCCTGTCTGGAGTTAAGCTATTTAACTTCTACTAATCTGTTTTGCTTCCAGGCTTTATTGTAAGAGGCTTTCAACCTGAGGTGCTTGCTTTGCCTGGTGTATCACATCCAACAAATATTACCCTTGAATGCGTGAACTGAATTCTGTCACAGCATGAAGGCCAAATCTGAGTCTGAGCAGCCTGGGGTCACTGGGAGGAAGAGGTTGAGAGGGCTCAGGAAGCTGTAGCAGGTAGCTTGTGCTTTGGGAGCAGAAGTGGGGGAGGCCAGCCAGCACTGCCATCAGCACTAGTAGCCTCAGAGATGTGTGTCTTGGTGAGGACCCAGTCTCACTGGATGGTGCCTGTGGAGCTACTTGCAAAGAAGCGCTCGCTGCCCAGTGCCCTGGAGTCATTACCCATAGGCATAATGCCTCCACAGCCACCTTCCTCTCTCTCACTCTGGCACTGCCTGTAGGTTCCCTGTGTGTTTGAGCACACAAGATTTGAAAGTATTATTGCAGGGCTTGAGGTGTAAGCACTTGGAAATTCAGTGCGGGCTGGAGCATGGAGAGCTCCACAGAAAACAAATGTCTGTTTTCCCCTTGATGCCCAAATCTACAGGGTGCTGAGCACCGCCTGTGAAATGCTGAACATCCTCAGCTCCCACTGAAGTCAGTGAAAGTTGAAGGTGCTCAGTGCCTTGCAGGATCAGGTCCTTGGTTTCTACCTTAGGGGGGAAACTCTCTTCTGTGTGGTTCTGAGACACAGCGGGGTTCCCTGGCTGGCCTTCCTGGATTCCAGGCAGACCCATCCTTAATGCTTTACCATAATTGATAGCGGAATGGTTTCAAGCATAACAGTCTTGCAAATCTGACCTTTCCTGAGCCATGTAGTGTCTGTCTGTGAGAGCCTGCGTGCGCCTCACACGATTAAAAAAAAAATCATTTTAAACTGCATTCTCCGACTTCACATACATACAAAACTTCAGTATCTAGTCATTCCGAATGGGACACTGTGAGATTATTGATTATTTACAGTGTGGTGGTATCCAGGCGCCCCAATCAGGATTGGGGTCTCTATTAGGTGCTGTACAAACATAAAGGGTTGGGGTGCTTGGCGTTGTCCTGAGTCAGCTTCTCTGGAAGTCAATGGGAGTTTTCACATTGGGAGCAGAGTACGGCTAACACTGAGGGCTTTTGAATAGCCCACCCAAAGGCTGGGTGTGTCTGTGTAACATAAAAAGAAAGGGGTGATTTTACTCTTACGTTTACAGCAGCATAAATGACTAAACCTGAAATTATTTGAAACAATCCATGTTATTTTTCACCATTTTTACTGTGTGTGCAGTTCCTGCAGTTCGGGCACTTTCTGGTCTCTGTGCAGCAGCACAGTATCCCAGTGGTTGGGTTGCAAGAAGTAAAGGGGAATATTTTGCTGGCAGACACAAAACATTTCTTCAACTATTAATTTATTTAGGAGGTTTTAACAGGTTTACAAATCCTTGCCATGTAAATATCAGAGACAAAATAATGATCATTATAACAGTGAGATTTTGTTTAGAGAGACCTTATAGATTGATATAATAATCAGATCACTCTGTTTAACATAGTGTTACCATAATACTGAATGAGTCTCTTTACACTACCCATGTTGATGCTGACAAATATTTTTCTCCCCTAAAAGCTATTTTAAAAAAAAAACCTTATTAACAGACATGAACTTTCCATAAAAGTATTAACAAATCTGGTTCATAGCCTGTGTTTGTTACCATTAAAAGACACATTTGTGTTTGGACAGTGTCTTATTGTTTGGTGTGTTTTGTTGTTGTTGTTGTTCAAACTCCCAAAATGGTAACCATACATTATAAATTTCTTGATTCTACGCTGTCATATTTTCCATTGAAAGGATTTCCCATACTTTATTTCTCCATGTCGCTGATGTTGGAGGATAGTGTGTATATGTGGTTGGTTGGTTTTTTTTTTTTGCTTTGAAAAAGGACTGATTGCGCATCTTGCTGCTAGTAGCAATTGTCTAAAATCTATAGTTTGTGCCTAACCTGTCTTGGGTGAAAGGACCTATTGAAACTAGTAGGAGTTTTGCTATTGGCATGAACAGTGTCAAGATTTCACCCACTTTTTCTGAATATTGCTCTCCTGATACCCAACCCATGGATGTGTGAATTGCTCAGTCTGTGTTAATATCATTATTACAAATACACATTGTCTATTTGAAATTAGGCTTATAATGACTGCAGTTGTTACTTGTTCAGTACAGCATTCAAACTAGTTTAAAATGATAAATTGGAGTCCAAATGTATTAGGCAATCGGAATTGGGTACAGCTGCAGTATAGTAATTTACTGAAGGGATTTGCAGGAAATATTCAGGAGCTTGGGAAACAATCTGAAACTATTCTACCATCACAAGGTATGGGGAGGTAATTCTTAAGGCCAGTTCTGCCTTCAAATATGTGGGTGCAGTTCCCAAAGGACTCCAATCCATGCACTCATCACTTGTTTCTCCCATGGAATTGTATCATGTATCTGATGGTAGAATTGGGCCCTAAGACCTACATATTCAAAACCTGTGGTGATTTTTGGTGTCCAGCCTGTGATACTTTAAAGGGACCCTTTTTTCTCCCAGGAAGTGCTGATTGCCAACTCTCTGAAAACCAGGCCCGTTTAAGGTGTCTCAAACAGGCACCCAAAAATGGAGTCGTCAGAATTGCTAGACACTCTTGAAAAGTTTGGCCTAGTATGTTAAATAAACAGTTCCTCGTGAACTTGGTTCCCTAATACAAGAACTTTATGCTTAACAAATTGGTATGTCTGTAATGCATGGGATAATAGTGTCCGGCTACTGCCTTCTGCAGTGGTTAGTGAAGTTACGGCTTTTATTTATTGTGACATGTTAATTCATTAATCACCCGTACAAAAGGATGAAGAATGCTGGGTAAAATAATGAGCCCTATAATGCTGGCACAGAAAGAGATTTAGTAAATATCCTGGGGAAATTCTCGACTGGCAGTGATGGGCAGAGATTGAGATGTGTCTCCTCAAGGCAGTGATGCAACATTGTTTGTTTGATTTGGTGAAATTGGCTTTAAATGGGCATGGAGTTAGAAATGACCTTGAAGATGGTCCTGTCCAAAAAGGCTTGAACCAGTAAATGCCCGAGTCCTTCCTGTGAACCACCGAATGTCCCAAATTCCCACTGAAAACTAGTTGGGGTTGAGAACAATTGGCACCTCCAAAGTCTTGGGTCGGGATTAGATTATTGTAAACTAGTGAACTCTTTGACCAGCCTGCGGACCAAAGAACGTTCTCCAGCCATGGGGTGCCAGTCCCTTTCTTCATGGCTTCAGTTATTTCTTCAAAATAAAAACTAGGTAACACAATCTGAACATATCAGTTATGCCCTTTAACCCAGCGCTTACAGGAGTGCACTGCACAGGCCGTCTGCCTGGGAGTCTCTCATGAATTGGAGGACAGACTTTTAAAGGTATTTAGGTGCCCAGTGGCATTTACAAAAAGCTCCTAACTCCCATTGACTTCCAAAATCTGGCCCCAACTGATCTTCAAGCTGTCACCTGAGCTCTAGCCACACAGCCTCAGCAGGGAGGCAGCTAATCAGTCACAGGTGAGGGCAGTCCCCTTCCCCTTCCCCCATGACCATTATAATGTGGCAGGATAGTATGGCGAAAGCTGAGCTGGGACTGCCTGATGAATCGTTGAGCTTTGCCCCTACCAGCAGACTTAGGGTCAGGTGCTGCACTCCACCAGCAGATGGAAAAATTTATATTGTCAAAGTTGCTCTTTGTCTCCATTCATCGCTCGCTCGCTCTCAAGGTAGATCAGTGGGTCTCAAACTTTTTTACTGGCAACCCCTTTCGCACAGCAAGCCTCTGAGTGTGACCCCCACCCCAATAAATTAAACACCCTTTTTTATATATTTAACACCATTATAAATGCTGAAGGCAAAGCAGGGCTTGGGGTGGAGGTTGACAGCTCGTGACCCCCCATGTAATAACCCCGGGACCTCTGAGGGGTCCTGACCCCCAGTTTGAGAACCTCTGAGATAGATAAAACCAGAGATTAAAATTGAAATTAATACTCTGAAGAGTCTGGAACAAATCCAGCATTGGGATTCCATTAATCTGAGCAAAATTGGTTTTTCTAGTTTTAAAACACAAACACTTTTGGTTTCTGTGCCAGGATCTCTCAGTCTAGGATGATATTTAAAGGCTGCCCCTTCCTCATGCCAATGGTCCCACCAGAGTAGATGCAGGGTAACTCCAGTGAACATATAGTTCACATTGTTGTAACCGAGATCAGAATCTGCACTATTTACATGGGGCTGATTGCTTTCATATGGGGTTTTCACTCTCGGGCCCTAAACTCTGAATTGTATCCCTTGAAGCACCTGCCTTGAGAGCTGAATTGTTCTAGCTGCTGTCCTGGAAGCAATAACCTATATCATCTTTTTATCCTTTTTGTTTTCAGCCTTCAGTACCACCAGTGCCAAACTACAGGCTCTCCATGTCTATCCCAGAATGGCTTCAGGCAATACAGAATTACATGAAGATGCTGCAGTATCCTTCTTGAGTTTGGCCCTAGGGTGGGTGGCACAGTCATTACACTCTGCACTGAACCCACGGCGTAACTGAAACACGAGGCTGCTGCAAAGGCAGAGGTTGGGTGCAGCCTTGGGCTAAGTTTGGACCTGGAATTTCTTTACTCCTTGGTGCATGATTGCTTCTCAGACACAGTGAGCTCTGTTAATGCGCATTAAAGGGGGGAACGGCGTGATGCAGACAGGAGGCTCTGTCACACTATGAAATGCATATGTGGGATTTTTAATTTTAAAAAGTAGACACCACTCTACTTGGTAGGTGCTAGAGAGGGCCTAGAGAACTCAAAGTTTGGATCCAGACCTAAACACGTTTCACAGTCTGCTGGATTTCAAATGCAGGGTTTTGGTTTCTCATTGAGGGCTATCATGCCACTCTGTTTCTCTCAGAATACTCTGAGTAAGGGCAACCCAGCTCAGACCTCAGGCTCTGTTTTGTCTGTAGGGCCTGATTTTCATAAGTGCTGAGCATCCAAAACTTCAGCTGAAGTCCGTGGGAGCTGCCGGTGCTTGGTTGTTCTGAAAATTCACGCCACTGGTGCTGAGAGTCAGAGGTACATTCAGTTAAAGGGTCCTGGCATTTTGTGTTTCTACTAGCGCACTGTGTGCTATGAGCTTGTGGCTCATTCCCCACTGCATATTGTTAACAGATGTTCTCATTGTCTTGCTGTCACGGAGAATGACTTGCATCTGTTTATATTTGGAAATTATCAGCCACATGTTGCCTATAGGCAACCCTACATGAATAGCATGATTCTTTTTGCATGAAGGGGAGGTTATGAGCATTATTAAACAATGAATGAGGTGGACTGTTCTAGATAGATTTATAACTTTATTTCTCTTTTCCATTGTGATTCTTTCCTTCCCCCCATACTAACAGGAGAGATATCTGAGATGGCCAGAAAATTAATAATTATCTCTTGCAGCATTTAATATTTGGATCAGCTTTAACAACCTCTTTCACTTGTGTCTCTTCACAGTTGAGAAAATAGAATTAAGTTTTATTTCACATATATAGGATTTAATTTCTGCCATGAGAGTTGGTGGCTTTTTAGTACCTGCTTTATGCTTCCAGCGGGAATTATGATTTGAGAGTGAAAAGAGACTTTCCATCACCTTCGTGAGCTTTATTGTCCGACTCTTTCTTAAAGTTACGTTACTTTACTTTAAATGACAAAATCCAGATACAATCACACAGGAACTCAGTTCTTTGAAATTAGGAAAACAAGACCTCTAAGTGGGTAAGTGGCATCTGCCTGCCTGCAGATTGGTTTGGTTCTCTTACATTCCTGAGGCTCTGAGATAGCCTAATGCATTTCCTGGACACGTGTATACAGATCCTCAGCTAGTATAAACCGACATAGCTCTGTTGAAGTCATCAGCTAAGGATCTGACCCATGGTTTCTCTCTCCTGTACTTCACTGTGACTGTAATCATAAATGCCTGGCCTGAGTACAGCTTGCAATTGAGACTGATGGCAGTTCTGGGCTGAATCTGGAATTGATTGAGACGGTCCAGTACTCATCTCTGTGACTGCTTCCAGTCTGGGCCATTATGATGGACGTCTTCCTTGCTTCCTACCTATATCCCTCCTCTCCTCCCCCGTTTATTGTCTAGTATAACAGTATAACCCCCCCACATCTGCTCCATGGCTTGTTTTCCTATGTGGTGCTGCCCTGTTGACTTCATATTCCTTCCGTGAATTCGTATGTAAATGGATGTCTGTGTTAGCTTTCATCTGACAAAGAGACAGGTGAATAAACAATCTGACAGGAAACCTGTTTCTCCACCTCTCCTGTGATAGAGAATCTAAAAAACATATTTTCCGTATACTGTACGTACACTTCACAAGGGTATTAACAACCAGTGTAACCCTGGCTTTCATTTAAGACCAGACATGACGGTCTTTGTTGAACCAGAATCTAGCAGAATCAGGATATTCCTGTAACCCCCTGGCAACGGGGTGGGGGTGTCTAATGTCAGTCATTTCCTCTATTTACCCATTTATCTCTATCTTTTTTTAAAAAGCTGGAAGCACTTTGATTTTTCTCATCGTTACCTTCCTGAAAGGGCTTTTCATAAAGTCTGTTAGGAGCTTAATTGATGGGGAATAAAATAAACCTGTATAGAGCTTCGAAGAACACAGCTAAGAGCAGAGGTGCCCTCACGCTGTGACACCCCTGGTGTCAATTTGCCGGGAGTAATGGGCTGCAACTGGTTTGCAAATAAACTTACGTCACTAATGAAAAGTATGAACTCAGCCGGTTACCCGCACAAAATTTTCTGTTACTCACACAGTCTAGGGGCACCCACCTTTACCCAGTTCCTAGGGCTCAAGGTGTAACCCTCTTAATTAGGCATCCACTCTTATCCTTCTGTGGGCTCAGGCATAACCTTACACTCTAGTGTAGGGCACCCACCCTTACCCTGTTCTTAGGACTTAGAGTGTAATTTTCTGCTGGTTTGCAGGACCTTTTACCAATGAAAGAGCCTTACACAGTAATATCTTTATCCTCTGTTTATTACCAATCACCAAAACCAGAATGCACATGTTACACATACAATGCTCACCACTCCCAAGAAGACAGATGATTTTTTTCCCTGCTGGCCAGTCAGGATCAGGTCCATCTGGGGGACTCCAATTTCTGCCCAGTGTCCAGGGCCTACTCCAGTGCTTTAGCCGCCTCAAGCAGCGCAACAAAAAAAAAACCGCTTCATTCTTTGGCGGCAGGTCCTTCCCTCTGAATTGCCGCCGAGGAGCCGGACGTGCCGCCCCTTTCCGTTGGTTGCCCCAAGCATCTGCTTGCTGCACTGGTGCCGGCCCTGACAGTGTCATTGGCAGAGTGTTGCAGTCTGGCAGCTCCAATGAGACTGTGTCCTGGAGCTGGTTCCCAAAGAACTTCCTTTTGGACCCCAGTTTATATAGTGAAACATGAGTCCTGCTTAGCTATACCTTAACCAATTATTTTACTAAAATTTTACTAACCAATCCTAACAAAATTATCTAACCAATCATACCCCACCACCTTAATTAATTTACACATAGCAAAATTAATTATGTAACAGACGGAAACGATCAAAGAACCAGACAGATCATACAGACAAACAGTAAGGAAGTGGGCACCATAATGACAAAACAATAAAAAAATGAGGATTTCACAACCACAACTATTGATAAGTGGTTTCTTGCCAGGCAGGATGCTGTCAAACGAAGTTTTCTTTAACCATCTTAAGCTCTGTTTCTTTATCTGGTGATAGTGGGTGCTATTAGGACGGGGTCGCCTTCTGAACAGCCCGATATTACGTTGTTTTAATGTAATTTTAGATGGAATGTGAGGATGTGACTTCCTGCTTCTCAGCCAATGGCTGCTGCTGTTTTAACGTGACTGCGGACGAAGGCTTTAGGCCTCACAATATGGCTACAGGCCTTATCCTTACAAGCCCACTGAAATGTTGCTTGTACTGGTCCCTTTTCTGACGGATGAATAGAAATTGTTTGTTTGAAGGCCACCAGCAATAATAGCCTAGATTTGATCAGCTATTAGCTGTACTTTAGGGCCTGTGAGGTGCATTTGATCCTCTGACCTTTTTGGGTACCCTAACTTAGGGCTTGGCTACACTGGCAATTAACAGCGCTGCAACTTTCTCACTCAGGGGTGTGAAAAAACACCCCCC
Source organism: Mauremys reevesii (assembly GCF_016161935.1). Taxonomy (NCBI): domain Eukaryota; kingdom Metazoa; phylum Chordata; order Testudines; family Geoemydidae; genus Mauremys; species Mauremys reevesii. The sequence goes on from NC_052625.1 coordinate 49,567,342, forward strand.
CGAACGCAACAAGTTGCAGCGCTGTAAAGCGCCAGTGTAAACAGTGCCCCAGTGCCGGGATCTATGCCCCTTGTTGAGGTGTTTTTTTAGGCACATTAAAGCACTGCCACGGCAACACTTTAGCATTGCCTGTGTAGACTAGCCCTTACTATATATGGGGGGGAGAATAATTCTTACAATTGTCATGCAGTTACAATAAGAGCTATTGAAGCAGCTAATGGATCAGATCTTGAGCTGCCGTAATCACTCTAGCGTTCTTTGATCTCAGTTAACCACTCAGGCCTGGAGGCCTGGGAAGACTGATCAGCTTCATTCAGCTTGTTTGCAAGTTGTATGAAAATGTAATGCTTTCTCATGAAGGGCTCAGTCCTGTGAGACGCTGAGTGTCTCCAGCTGGGCACCCACATTTTACTTCATTGGATGCCCAGCACCTCTCAAATGAGCAGCCTGAATTTCAGTGCTTGTATATGGATTTAGGGGCTTAACTTTAGATACCCAATTTTGAAAACATTGGCCACAGCCACTCCATGCCTCAGTTTCCCCATATATGAAACAGGAATAATACTGTAAATTGTTTTCAGGTACTCTAATGAACTGCACTGTATGGGCCAGCTCCACCAGTGGGGTGAATTGGCATAGCTCCATTAAACTCAGTGGAGCTACACAGATTTACACTAGCTGAGTACCTGGCCCTTTAAGTACACACATTTTTCCATGGCTATTGCAGTGATTAAATAGGGGCTCTGTTGTGGAAACCATTTCTTGCTCTGCAATTACTTAGCCATTGGGTGTAAAATGCCAGCTGGATTTGTTTGTTTGTTTTAAACTGTTGGTGGGGAAAGGGGACAGGGAGAGGAAATCATTGGTCATCACTGTGTCTTCCAGCTGCCCTGTGCAGCTGTTCATGAAACCTGAAGCCAGGGTGCATAAGCCCCGATTGAGCAAACCATGTAAGGAGTGCATCAATCCCTTCCTATTCAATAAACGTGGAAGTAGGTGCTTGACTTCCAGTACATGCTTTCAGTCACTGACTCTTTAAGCCTGTGCTTAATTGCTGTGCTGAATGGGCCCTCGCTCCAGCTGAAGACACTCAGCACTTCTGTGAAGTGCCTAGAACTGTGCAGGGTCAATCCCCAAGTTTGTCTTTTAAATCAAAGGCCATTGGCCAAACAGAAGTTTTCCATTTTGTTGCAAACTCTGCCTGCTGTGATTGATGGATTATTTTCAGGGATGCTTCCAGAGGCTTTACTGCTCAGTGCTTCAGTAGTGATTTGTGTTGGTTTACACACTGAGTGCCACAAGTTTATTTTGTTCCTGAAATGACAAAGTAGTATTTGGAAAAGCTTGCTGGGTGAGCTACTTTCATTAGCTATTGCTAGCTGTGCTCTTTTTAACTTTGTACATTTTTTGGGGATTTTCTCTCAAATTTTAATTGTGATCATGTATTGTCTCTCCTCCCTCCATTGTGCCGCTGAGTTTGAGGTTTTGGTCTAGGTCTCGGTTCAGAAGTTTCATGCCAGGATGAATTAAGCTTATTATTTACAGGATTTATTTTGGACACTTTTTTTCTTACAGTAATGCCTAGAGACCCCACCTGAGATCAGAACTGCATGGTATAAGCATATAGTAAGTCTCAATCCCTGCCTTGAAGAGCATATGATGCAGAGGTAACATCACTATAGTTAGGGTTGTGTTACAGAGTTGAGTTTTAAGAGGTGCTTTAAATCTTTGTTTTGTGAAAGTCTCATTGAAATGGCAAAAACCAAGCCATGGAATCAAAGCTTTAAGCACAATCTGAATTTTTCATGGCAGTTCAATGAAAAACAAACTGATAGTAACAAACCTGGAAAAGTCACCTGTTTGTGCAATTTTTTCATTGGATTGTCTTCTGTGTCTTGGTACCCCTTTTCCCAGAAATCTAAAGCACTCTGGGCCCTCTCTTTTGGCCACGTTGTTGCTCCCCATATGCTGGTTCCTAGAATATGAGTTATGCATCGGGAATGTTTGCCTGTAAAACACTGATAACTTTTTAACAGTAACAACAACATTTTTGCCAGGCAAAATCCTCCAGATTGCAGTTCGGTAGCATTCATGCCGTAGCTGATCTTCAGTCATTTACTTCTGAGGAAAGCTAAAAAATTGAGTGACGCGCTCCGACTCCCTCACCAAATACCCCTGGAATGTAGGAGAAAGCTCCCTGAGCTAGGAAACAAGAGCCCAGGAGTTCAAATCTCCCCTGTTCTAAATGCTGTATAAATTGCCATGCAGTTCCCTATCCTTATGATTAACTGATACCATGAAACTCAACCTAGAAGATGGTTAGGGAAAAGCTGCTGAACACCCCTCCCCCCAAGCTTTAAATACGTTAGCAGAAACACTTCTGCAAGGTCACTTACTGCAGGCACAGAATCCAGGTCAAACTCCAGTCCTAGGCTCTGTACCACCCTGGCGTTCAGGGTGATTATACCAGTTTATTTGCTTATCTTCAGTACTGTTGGGGCAGAATAACTTCTGTTACCAGATTTACTTGTTACTTTGGGGTACCCTCATTCATTAGGGTTACTCTTTGGGGGGGTGTTCTGTAATTCTATCAATGTACTGCTTGTGTCACTTGCGTTCTCATACGGAGCTCTACTTCTCCCTTCTGCAAGTTCCCTCCGAATGGAGCTATCCTGCAGGACCTAGGTTCCCCAGGGCTGGGTTCCTCCAGCCCCAGAACCAGATGAACACCCACACATATATTAACAGAGCAAGTCTGAGCAGACCGGGTCAATCAGCACTGTCAAGCTGACCTCTTATATGTTCCTGGACTCAGTAGGCTGGGTTGAGCAGCACTTTCAAGCTGCCACCCTCATATGCCCCAGGTTCAGCACATCCCTATCCTCCCTTTCACATTACAATTGTTCTGGTAGTAACCCACTTGATGAGCAAACCTCACAGGATTTTTGGGCGCTGCAGGGATTTTTAGCTTAGATATGAGGAGCGTTGCTGCAGAGCAAGTGGGGAAGCCAAAAAACACCCACGATGCGGGGGAGGGGGGGAGAGAGAAGCAACGAGCTTAACGGTGAAAGTTATTTATTGCCAGGTAATAACCATACAAGGGGAGCCAAACAAACAAAAGTTATAATATTAAATCTAACAAATTTTATTATAAAAGTCAGATTTAGAAAACTATAGCTGATCACACAAGTCAGGGTCAGAAGGCTGTACCGAGAGAGAGATGGGTTCTCTTCACTCTATTAAGTTTGAATTGATCAGGGTTCCCAGGTGATGGTGATAGCTGAGGGTCCAGAGTGCTGGAGACAGGCAGAGCCCCCAGCACGATCAGACAGGAGAAGATGAAGTCCCAATGGAACTGATGCAGATTTTGGATCCAGGCATCAGAACACTTACTTGAGCATGGGTAGGAGTTTTTGTAGGGAAAGAACAGTGGTTCAAGGGAGAACACTAGATTTGTTTGGTATACTCCCTTGAGCCATCAGTTTACCCACAAAGTTGTTTCGTTCAGGCTAGACAATAGGAACTGATTATTCCTGACTATGGGCGGTGTTCCTTGGAGGGTGCTCACAATGCAATTAGGCAGCTTCAGTATTTTGGATACCAATAAAGGTTTTATTACTAGAATTGGTCTGATAACTACTGAGCTGGCTGTGTGCAGGTGTGGGTTCATTAACATCTGGAGCAGAGATCCCCCATCATGCAGTGCTTTCCTGCTTTTCTGGTCCCAGAGTTCCATGCCGTTCTTGCCTTAGGATCTCTGTTCTCCATTCTGTATGCTAATGGGGATGCCTCCCTGTCCCATCTTTGATGCAGATGAGGCTAGGGGAGTTTCCTTAATCCTGGCACCCTTGTCCGGAGGGGGTTAGGTGTGTCTCCCACTGCCTTTTCATTGCTTTTTGTAAGTCTTTCTTCTGATCAGTTTTGGCTCAAGCAGAGGCTGGAGTGGGGGTAGGTCTTTCGTGAGTCAGACAAGCTGGGCACTGCGCTCTGGTTGCCCAAGAACACAGCTGATAGGTAACACTTCCCAAATGCATGGAATGTGTGCTGGCCAGATGTGCTGGTCTTTGATGTAACTGATATAAACACAGATGAGGTCACTGTTAAAGTATAAGAGTGCATGTCTGGAGTTGGGGTAGGTATCGCTTTGGGATAACTGTTGGCGATGGAAGTGAAGTTATGGAGTGTGTTACTGAAGCAGCGTTGTAGGCAACTTGAAGGTGGCAAGAAACGTACAAGTCTTTCCCCTAAACTTCTTATTTACATGTTTTTAAGGTTTTGGGTGGGTGGGTTGTGTCCTGCTGTAACCGTAACGGTCACTAAACTTGGTTTTAGTTTGGCAATTATCTAAATAGACAGAACAGACGAAGGGTGGGGGAAAGGCATTATTATTTCCATTTTACAGATGGAAAATGGAGGCACAGGCAGATGAAGTGATTTGCCCAAAATTACAATGGGAATTTGGAGCAGAGCCAGGAACTGAACCTTGATCTTTTAAGGCCCACTTTAGTGACTACAAGACCATCCTTCTCAAGGGTCACTAGCTTGAGTCTTTTAATAGCTCTTTGCCTCCGAGTTTGGCTTTCAATAAAATCTGCATTTGGTAAGTGTCTCCCTCTCAGGGTGATAGTGAAAGGCTCATTACTTCCATTGAATTGATCGTGTGGCAATACAGAAGTCCATCTGGATGAGCAAGTGTACATATGGGGCTTGATCCAGCAGTGTGCCCTCAGTTTCCATTGACTCCTTTGGGAGTTGTACGTGTTCCGCACCGCCACATTGGGCTCCTATCTTGTGCTTATGAAGCTGACTTATTTTTTTTCAAATGATTCTATATTATGAAGGCTCTGACCTAACAAAGGTTCTATTGCTTCCTCCCCTCAAGAGACCAATGGGTGAGCTCAAATGTGTTGAGAGGCTACATACAAATTGAAGATCATATGAAATTTGTTTTGAAATAGCTCTGGTATTTGTTATGGAAAGAGGGACTAGACACAGGAGGGATTTATTACCAGTATCAGTCTGATCCATGAGAGAATAAAAATTCAGAGCTCCGCGTAGGAAAGAGAGCATGAATTATCTGTTTGAGAGGCTTAATGTTGAGGGAGACAGGCTTGATAGGATGCAATATTTAAAAATGCTGTTAAGAATAACTCACTGTTGGCTAACGATTGGCAGCCTTCCAGCCAGACCACTTAGGGTTTATCTAGACTAGAGACACTTTTCAAAAATGCCTAGGTGCCATTTTCAGAAGTGATAGGGCCCTCTATATTAGAAAGGTGTACTGCCTTAAGCAAGCTTTTTTAACTATAAATACTTTAAACTGGTACAGCTGTTGCCATATGGAAAGGGGAGGAACTGTACTGGTATGTCACCTTTTAAGCCGATAAAACTGCATCTGTACTAGAGTTCTTTACTAGAATAACAATTCATACCTCTAAAACTTTTAAGTGTAGACCAGGCCTATGTCACTTATATGCTAATGACAATTTTTCTCTGGCATTTTTGACTGTGTTGTATCTCATGTAGTTAACTCGATGGATTGGGAATCAATTAACACAATTGCTAATGCCAGTCTAGAACTCCACAGTCTTTTGTTCTAGGACACAAACATGACCCACAACAAGGAACAAACACTTGCAATTTTGTTATTGACTCTAGTTAACTGGTAATCAGTTAGCTTGAGTTACAGCCCTACCAAAACCTCACATCTGGACAGACTCCTTGAGTCAGATTCCAAGGGCTTAGAGAAATTGTAGTACAGAGGCCGATCTGCAGAAGGACCAGGTTGAGTAATTCTGTGACTGGGAATATAATGGATAATTGATTAAAGAAGTGCTTAAAAAAAACCAAAACTGAAGTGTGACAGAAGCAGGCAGGTGGGAACTACTTATCCTAATAAGAAGAGCAAGCCCTGTGTTAACATACCCTGTTTTCCAGAACCCCAGTGGGACTGGAGAATTTGGCACATATTGTGTCCAGACAATAGCCTGGAGAGAATATTTGAACATCTGCTTCTAATCTTGCAGATAGAGGAAAATGTACGGACGTACTGGTTTATTCAGACTGAAGCTAATGTACGTTTTCCCATTAAAGCACCCCCATGTTATTGTCATGACTCTACCAGTAGCTGCTCCAATTGCTGTAGTTGGATTTGAGCAGTTCACTTTCTTGTCTGTGTCATTGAGAATACTAAATTATTGCTGATTTAGTTTTCTCCAAAGAATACAGAGTCCTTGGGCGTTATATATGCAAGCAAAGTGCCCAGAAAGCTTAAATGGATATACAGAGGACTGATAGAAATTCCCTTGTAGTGAGGTACTTTGAGAAACCTTGTGAAGTTCACATTTGCCAAAGCTAGTGCTTAGCTGTAGAAATACTCGGGGTAGGGGGAGAGTTCATGGATGTCAAACGTGCCAGTACTGGGGGAGGAGTAGGGCCCTAATAGAAAACATAGGGCCTTATGCTGCTCTCACTTAGGGCCTGATCCAAAGTTATTAAACTCAATGGAAGTCATTGCATTGACCTCAGTGGGCTTTGGATAGGACCCCTGACACCAGTAAGTTGACTTCAGTGACGCTAGGCCAGATTCACACTGGTGCATCAGTGAAAAGAATCATCCATAAACACCAGCAGAGGGAGTATGTCAAGACCCCTCAGACTCTACTTGATAAAAGTTTGACACTTAGGGCAAGTCTACACTACAGAATTAAGTTTACCTAAGTTATATTGACATACAGCCACTGCAGTAATTAAGTATCAGAGGGGTAGCCGTGTTAGTCTGGATCTGTAAAAGCAGCAAAGAATCCTGTGGCACCTTATAGACTATCAGACGTTTTGCAGCATGAGCTTTCGTGGGTGAATACCCACTTCGTCGGATGCAAGTACACCCACGAAAGTTCATGCTGCAAAACGTCTGTTAGTCTATAAGGTGCCACAGGATTCTTTTCTGCTTTTGCAGTAATTAAATCGCTTTTGCACGTCCACACACACTACGCTCCTTTCCTTGTGCTTGCGGTGTGCATTCTCACTAGGAGTGCTTGCACCGATTTACCTCTGTGTGGGGCATTATGGGGCAGCTTCTGAAAGGCAGCAACAGTTGATGTAAGCAACAAGCATCTACACTGACACACAGGGCAAGCACCAGCGAAGGAAGCAGGTGCTCAGGGCGGCCAATACAAAGGGGTGGCACTCCATCCGGTATCGGGGCAGCATCTCTGGGAATTTGGCGGCGGGTCCCTCTCTTCCTCTTTGAGCTGCCGCCGAAGAGAGAGGGAGTGAAGGACCTGCCGCCGAATTGCCGCGGAAGAATGAAGCGGCGCGATTGGGCTGCCGCCGAAGTGCTGCCAGTCCGCTTTTTTTTTTTTCTTTTTTCTTCTGGTGCTGCTTGGGGTGGCAGAAAAGCTGGAGCCGGCCCTTCTGACACAGCGTCAATCTAACTACATCGACCAGTGCTTTGCCTCTCACGGAGGTGGAGTTACTATTATGTTGGTGTAGTAGGTGAGTTACATTGGTGGGAGCTACACTTTAGTGTAGATGCTTACAGAGTTGGGTCACCGTAAGCTGCCTTACATTGACTTAACTCTGTAGTGTAGACCAGGCCTCAGTAAATTTTACTTTTGCCAGTTAGCTGTAAGCCTTTGTGTGACATGGGTATAGTGCACTGATTTAAAAAAAAAAAAAGGCAACTGCTGTGGAATTTTTGTAAGCACTCCTCTTGCTTTAATGGAAATTCCAAGATTCCCAAGAGGTACCATTAACACACTATTTTCTTTTTGTATGTATGGCAAAGGAGTTAATCCAGATGGGCACTCTGATATTTTATGGTCCTGAAGCAATTTACGGTAGAAGGAAATATCGCCCATTGAAACAGTGCTAGGTATACAGCAAAAGGAAAAAGACTTCTGATTAGAACAGCCAACTGAACTGGTTACATATATTAGGGGTAGGAGTGGCTGGGCTTGGGGGGGGGAAAGACTGACTGTGCAGGTTTGGGGGTGATGGCCAAATTGTACACTCCAGCAAAGAGAGAAGTTGCGTGACGTTTAAGGCAATTTAAGTTTAGACTCCTCCTTTGACTGGCTGGGGGCTGAGGGCCTGATCCAAAGCTCACTGAAGGCAATGGAAAGGCCCATTGGGTCAGGCCTTGCGTAACTGTGGTATGCAGTCACAGGAAGGACGAGCGAGGGTCTCACAGGCGGCAAGAGGAGATGCTTTTGACTGTGACTTTTGGATACAGTGGAGGACCATGAGTGGTAAATCCAATAGGATGACTTCCAATAACCAAAACAAATGTAGTTTAATGGCCTGATCCCAGTGCTGCTAAAGGCAACAAAAGACTGTCCTTGACCTCTGTGGGAACTAGACTGGATCCTATTTTAATACCACCGTGTTCCAGATTAATTTCTAATTATGAGATTATTCCCCTCCCCCCGATAAATTACAAATGCAAATTCAAATCAGATATAGCTTTTTTCCCCCAGTCTCAACAAGGCCTTTTGGAAAAAATATTATTCTTTTGCACATCTGTGTGAGTGACAGCTGTGGAGACTGAAGTCCTCGAGGCCTGGCCCAGGCAGCCCAAGGGCAAGCTTCACCACTGTACCGGCTTGTCTCAACCTTGACCTGGAGGGGCCATCTCTAGTGGAGGGTGGGCAGTTCCCTGTCCACTCAGTCCTTGGCCTCTGACACTGTAAGCAATGATGTCAAGTATCAGAGGGGTAGCCGTGTTAGTCTGGATCTGTAAAAGCAACAAAGAATCCTGTGGCACCTTATAGACTAACAGATGTTTTGCAGCATGAGCTTTTGTGGGTGAATACCCACTTCGTCGGATGCAATGATGCGCATTATGATGGATTCCCATGATGTGTCTACTGTGAATTAAACTGTGTAGCCAACTCATTCCCTGTATGTCCGTGAACAGCCATCAGATGATCACCGGTAACTTTTTGTTGGTCACTAGTGCCCTAGCTTAGTTCCATACTGGTAGGGTGACCAGATGTCCCGATATTTGGGGCTTTTTTTTTTAATATGGGCTCCTATTACCTCCGACCCCCTGTCCTGATTTTTCACGCTTGCTGTCTGGTCAACCTACACTGGTGCTCTAATGGTGAAAGGCTCTGAATCCCATTCTAATCCCTATTGTTAGGGACTACTACTGTTCTAGAACACTAATACAAAAAATAGGAGGGACGATCCTGCTTCTATTGAATGGGAATTCTGCCACTGACTTTGATGAGAGGCAGACCGCTATAGTACGTGGTGGGTTGTGCACCAATAGACAGTGTATCTGTCTTTGTTAAGCCAGCAGAATGCCTCATATGTTGAATTTCAGTCTGTTTTAATGTATCTTGGAGAGATGCATGAACTCATTTGTCTTGAATTGTAAACAGAACATACATTTAATGTAACTTTGTAACAGTGATAAACAATATGAATGTTGTCATGACAGATAAGTCACTGCTAATTTGGCAACTTGTTTATGCCAGTTGGTTTGCAAAGGCTCCCTGGCAATGGAGACATTAATATTCTACCCACACTGACTGCGTCTGGAACTGGTGATAATTATGAACTTATAACAGTAGTCAACAAGGGACCTGATGCCGCAGCCAGTGGAGAGGCAGCAACAATTGGCTCAATATATGCAGTGTCTAATCTTGTTTGACTTCTCTGCCACTGGTATCTGTTTTTGTACTGTATATGTGCTCAGTGCTGTATGGAGCAGAGAGGAAGACTGTCTGTCTCTGTCCAAAGGAGAACATTTGGTGTGGTGTGTGCCTGAAATGTCCAGATTTCAAAGCTATCTTGTTTCTCCCTCTAGAAGTCTGTAAAACTCTGACTTAATAGTGCTTTGTGATGTGTTTGGGGCTGGCTGTGCTTGAGGCAAGTTACACGCGTGGCAACTTCCTACCTGAGAGATACGCTCTCTGTGTCTTCAGAGTCCTAGGTACTTCCTTTCCTGGCTAAAATGTGATTGTGCTGCTTGTTACTCTGATTTAGCACTGGGAGAGCAACTAGGATTCTGTTCTGCACCATCAGCCGAATCGTTACTGAATTCCAGTGATCGGCAGCAGTCCTCAGGACGGGATTTTAAATCCAAGCGTCTGTGACTCTGCTGGCAGGTAGTTCTCAACTTAGATGCTGCTGCAGCAGGAGATACGAACGCTTACTTGAAAACGTACCAGCTTTTCCTGATCAAAGCAGAGCTGCTGTCTTGTTAATAATAATAGTTGATCACTGGCATTTGTTTTTTAAATCAAAATGTTACGCACCTCTGTGGTGGTGTAGAGAAATAATAATATATTCTGTTAGTGTTTATAATTTATATTACAGTAGCACCCAGAGTCCCTATGCCCCGTATAAGCATGTAATGAGAGACAGTCCCTTCTCCATAGAGATTAGTCTAAGGCTCAGATTCTGATGCCCTTATCCATGCTGGGTAGATCCTTTCTCCTTGATTAGTCTCATTGGTTTTTGCTGGTGCATGGTACTACTGAATGTGAGGGATGGGCTCAGAATCTGCCCCTAAGTAAAGAAAATAGCAAAAGCCACTACTTAAGGGTGACCCTTCTGAGACATCTGGGTTCTCCAATACATCTGCTGCCACTCAGTCCTGGCTACCTGTAGATTAAGGCCTGGTTTTTATCCCCTTCCACTGTAAACTAGGAGTGATTCTATAGGAATCAGTGGAGTTACAGCCATGTGAATGTGGTTTGAGAGGAGAATTGGGCCCAATAGGACCAGAGGGATTTGGCCCCTAATAAGGTAAGAGGAACCTTTTAATTTTTATTAACTATTTTCACTAAAAGGACTGAAAGTTTTTTCTGTCTTAGGTTAATGGAGACGGCAAGAGAAATGACCAGGGAATCCTTACCTATCAAATGCCTTGAAGCAGTTATCCTGGGGATGTATCCTTTTCTCCATGTGCAGTTTGTTCCAATGGAGGTAACCACTTAAAAATAATTCTAGTTAATGTATCTGCACTTTAGGGATGCAGTATGACAGCCCCTGTGGAAGGTGAGTTAAAGGGGCCTGTGGAAGGTGAGTTAAAGGGACTCCATGTGTTTGTGATTTTCAGTGATTTATTGAGTAAATGAATCCTCCTTATTAGGAACTCAGCATGGTACTAGGGTCTGATCTTCTAGTGTAAATCAGCATAATCCTATTAAAGTCAACTCCATTGACTTTGACATCTGTTTACACCATCTGAGGATCTGACCCTAAATGCCTAGACAAATAGCTATCTAGTTCAGCTCTTAAACCTTCCATAGCCATCCTGGGCAAATCATTAACAGCCTGTTAACAGACCTGAATTTCAAACTCAGTACAATCTAGGTTTCTATAACATATGCCCAACACAGTACTTAGCTGAGTTTTGATGCCTTTCGTCACTGATCCTCTGTAATTGTGCTGCGTACAGAACTAAGCATGTGCACGTTGTAATGTAGCTAAACCTTTAAACTACTGTAAAGTGACACTCTGGTTCTTATTCAAACCCAGAAAAGCAAAGGATGTTCAGCTTTCAGGCTGCGACTCTCTTCCTTGTACTGGTACCAGTGAGTCAACCTGCTTTGTCCTAAGGTTCTGTGGTAGCACAAGACTGGGCTACGTGTGCTGCTGCATACCATGTGTGTTCTGATCCTGCGCCCCGGCAAGTTCAGTGGCAGAGCATTGAGGGCCCTAAATGCAAAAGGGTAGGGCTGTCAAGTGATTTTTAAAAAATTTAATCATGATTAATCGAGCAATTAAACAATTATAGAATACCATTCATTTAAATATTTTTGGAGGTTTTCTACATTTTCAAATATATTGATTTCAATTACAACACAGAATACAAAGTGTACAATGCTCACTTTATATTTATTTCTATTACAAATATTTGCACTGTAAAAAACAAAAGAAATGGTATTTTTCAGTTCACCTCGTACAAGTACTGTAGTGCACTCTTTATCGTGAAAGTTGAACTTACAAATGTAGAATTATGTACAAAAAAACTGCACTCAAAAACAAAACAATGTAAAACTTTAGAGCCTAAAAGTCCACTCAGTCCTATTTCTTGTTCAGCCAATCGCTCAGACAAACAAGTTTGTTTACATTTTAGAAGATAATGTTGCCTGCTTCTTTTTCATAATGTCACCTGAAAGTAAGAACAGGTGTACGCATGGCACTGTTGCAGCCGGCGTTGCAAGATATTTACATGTCAGATGTGCTAAAGATTCATATGTTCCTTCATGCTTCATCCACCATTCCAGAGGACATGTCTCCATGCTGATGATGGGTTCTGTTCGATAACAATCCAAAGTAGTGCAGACCAATGCATGTTCATTTTCAAAATCTGAGTCAGATACCACTAGTAGAAGGTTGATTTTGGTTTTTTGGTGATTCGGGTTCTGTAGTTTCTGCATCTGAGTATTGCTCTTTTAAGACTTCTGAAAGCATGCTCCACACCTCGTCCCTCTCAGATTTTGGAAGGCACTTCAGATTCTTAAACCTTGGGTCAAGTGCTGTATCTATCTTTAGAAATCTCACATTGGTACCTTCTTTGCGTTTTGTCAAATCTGCAGTGAAAGTGTTCTTAAAACGAACATGTGCTGGGTCATCATCAAAGTCTGCGGTAACATGAAATATATGGCAGAATGCAGGTAAAACAGAGCCGGGGATATACAATTCTCCCCCAAGGACTTCAGTCACAAATTTAATTAATGCATTATTATTTTTTACGAGCATCATCAGCTTGGAAGCATGTCTTCCAGAATGGTGGCCGAAGCATGAAGGGGCATACAAATGTTTAGCTTATCTGGCACGTAAATACCTTGCAATGTTGGCTACAAAACGCCTGTTCTTATTTACAGTCTCACCAGAATGTGAGAAGTGGGCAGCATTATCTCCCATAAATATAAACAAACTTGTTTGTCTTAGGGTACGTCTAATCAATCCGCTAATCGATGCCCGTACTCCTCCTCGGCAGGAGGAGTAAGCAGATTTGACTGGGGAGCCGCGGCAGTCGACTTGCCGCCGTGAGGACGGTCAGGTAAGTCGAACTAAGATACTTTGACTTAGCTGAAGTTGCTTATCTTAGTTCTAACCCCCCCACTAGTGTAGCCCAGGCCTTAGTGATTGGCTGAACAAGAAGTAGGACTGAGTGGACTTGTAGGCTCTCAAGTTTTACATTGTTTTTGTTTTTGAGTGCAGTTATGTAACCAAAAAAAATTACATTTTTAAGTTGCACTGTCATGATAGAGATTGCACTACTGTATTTGTATGAAGCGAATTGAAAAATACTATTTCTTTTTATTAGCATTTTACAATGCAAATATTTGTAATAATATAAAGTGAGCACTGAACGCTTTGTATTCTGCATAATAAAAGTCAATATATTTGAAAAATGTAGAAAAACATCCAAAAATATTTAATATATTTCAATTGGCATTCTATTGTTTAACAGTAAAATTAAAACTGTGCTCAATCGCGATTAATTTTTTTGAGTTAATCGCGTGAGTTAACTGCGATTAATCAACAGCTCTACAAAAGGGTGAGGTAAAATCTCTTGCTTTCTCCAGGAGAACTGTTTCATGACATCTGAAATGCTGATTCCATCACCTTTGCCTCTCCCATCCACCTTCCCCCTGACCAAAATAGAAGCTTCGTCTAGTGTCTTCTATGCAAATTATCTGAGCGAGGGCCAGGATCTGCTCCCAGTCACATTCAAACAGGCCCATTGAAACTGGGAATAGACTTGGGGCCAGAGTCTTTACAACTTGATCTTCATTTGAAAAGATGTCTTTTAAAATACTTGTGCTACATCTGAAAGGAACCACAGCCAGCCATCTCCTTTGGATGGAGTTGACTTTGCCTGGCTAGTGGCTGTTGGGTCAGCGTAGTCCAAGTTATAATGAACTGTTCTGACGGTGTATTTTGGCTCATGAGTGGTCCCTCAAGTCTACAATGCATTTGTGCTTGGTTAAAATGATATAAAAGGGAAAAGAGACATTGGGTTTAATTCTGATCTCATTCGTGCTAGCTTTACACCCATTTAACTCCGCTGACTTGAATAGAGTTGAATTTATACCTATAGGAAAGTTCAGAATCAGGCCTGCAGATGTTTATCTCTCTCCTGATGGTTTCTACCCTCCTGGATGTGAACAACCTTTCCGGCAGGTTTTAAATAGGTGTGGGGAAGTGGCTCATTTGGGTTTTCTTGGAATGTTGTTAAAGCCTCAGGGTGCCACCTGTGGGACGAAAATAACATAATTTCTGGTCATCTGATAGTATTTCACTTTCTGGATGGTAGAAGTATGAGGGCAGACCAGATCTTATATTATTTTGAGTCCATAAAAGTGGAGAGACCATCCCCACACCTAAAACTCCCCCACCCTCCCACTGAAAATCAAAAGAGGCGGTACTAGTACAGTGACTATGCAGGTCTGGGAATCCTAGGCACACTTAGGGCATCAAGCTGTTAGGGCCAAAGACTGACTCCAGGAACAAAAGTGATGATCAGTGATGCCTATAATCATGGTGTTATGGTCCTATGCTATCCTATTACTTGCATTCCCATATGTTTGTGTATATACCTGCATACATGCAGAATGCTTATGGACATGTCACCTAAATATGTTGTTGCTAGGCCTGGTAGAAAAATTTGTTGAAACTTTTTTTGTTAGAAAACTTGGTTTTCAAGGAAATGAACTTTCTGTGGGAATTGTCTGCTTCTCTTGAAAACCTATTGTTTGGTCAGCAAACCGAGCCCCCAAAATGGAAACTTTTTTAGCAGTTTCTGGATAATTTTTTTGGCAATTTTCAACAGTTTTCAGGTTTTGGCTGAATTTTTGACTTTCCTACCAAAAAAGCACAGTTTTTTCATGGAACATTTGAATAAAAACTGCTTTCCTGTTCGTTTCCCTAGAAAACCTCACCCATTTTCCAGATACCTGGAGTTGCTGCCGGGGAGAGGATGGACCCTCCTGCAGGAGCTCCTTGCTCTTGTAGGCTTTGAACACCCAGGAACTAGTAACCGGTCCAGGTGTCATGTGTATGGCTACATGTTCAAAACTCACCATCAAAATTTCTTGTGCAAAATGTGATGCCCTCAGTGCTTGTTTGTGAATGTAGTTGCTGGGGGCTGTGTAGGAGGCATGCTGAATGAGCCGGAAACATGCCAGGGGGGCTCAGGCTTGCTCGCCCCTGGCACCCAGCCTTGGCAGGGAGCGGAAGCTGCCTCCACAGCTAGGCTTTCTCAGGCAGCCGCCAGCCAGCCACGCAGCAGAGTCCCAGCAGCTGGAAGGGGGTAGTCCTGCCCTTTCTGCTCCTGTCCCCCAGCCCCTTCCACTCCCTGGCATTTGGGGACGTCCCCCTGATGCGTCATCCAGCCCCGCCCTTGCTCTGTCTCTTCTTTCCCCAGCTCCTCCCCCTTCCTCCCCATGCCTCCTGCACACCGCTGAACAGCTGATTCTTGACAGGCAGGAGGCGCTGTGAGGGGGGAGGAGTTGATCTGCGGGAGATGCTGGGGGGAAGGGGAAGGAGGGGCCTGCCGGTGGGTGCTGAGCACCCACAATTTTTTTTTCCTTGGGTGCTTCAGCCCCAGAGCACGCACGCAGTCAGCGCGTATGGCTGGGAATGTATTTCTGTCAAGGGTCTTGGCAAGGATAGTCTGTGGGAGGTCCTTTTGGGATGAGCACTGGGGACCTGATCCATCAGTGGGAGTCTTTTCATAGACTTCATTGGGTTTTAGATCAGGCCCTTGGTGTATTTTAGCTGTTGTCGCAACCTCTGGATTGCCCCCAGACGCTGTTCTCTCTGTGCAGGCAACAGTGAGCGTGAGCATCTGTGGCTTGGTTTCCAGTTAGGAGACATTATTTGTCATTCTCTTGTCCCTTCCCTGAATGTCAAGATGATCTTTTCAAACATGTCTGAGCTGCATCCCTGACTCTCCGGTTCCCTTCTCTGTCTGTGGAAATAAGATACTGGTTATAACAACTTCTGTGTGCTGACAAGCTTCCCTGTTGCTTGGATACCAAAAAAGGCATAGACCAACACAGCAGCCCTCTGTGGGAGTCTTTAAGCTGAGACCTCCTAGTGCAGAGCAGATTAAGGAGATGTCACTTTAATCAGGCTGCTTGCCAGCTTGTGCCATCAGCTTTTACTGAGACTTTTTAACCACTTGTGTAATCCTCCTTCGTGTCGAATTAGGTTTTACAGAACTTCCTTTCGCACTAGATGCATTTGGACAGGGGGAGGAGTTAGATACTGGGACTGCAGTGCCTGCATATGCCGAGAGAGCAGCTTTTCTGTGCTTAGCAGAGGCTCTCCCACATCCATGGCTATTAGATTTCTAGCAAACAGAACCCATCTAACTATCTGCTTCCATGGCCTCACCCCATCATCACAGGCACAGCTGTGCAGGAATGAGCCCCCTAATGTGTTCTTTGTGCGTTGTTCAGTCCAGGTTTAAATCCATCGAACAATGGAACTTCCACCACATCCATTGCGAGAAAGCATTAGAACTAGTTCTGTTCCCGGACAGGAGTAATGGCGAAGGAGTCAAAGCTAACCAAAAAGTGCCATGGGAACCTTTTCCACCCCAAATTCATTTTATTAAAACAAGTGCAGGTAAAAAATCAGAAGGGGGGTGGAAGGTCACCTAGGACATACTGTTGGAAAATCTTATGTGCAATACAGAGGATCAGATCCTCAATTGGTATAAATCAGCTTATATAATCACTAACTTCAAAGCACCTATCTTGATTTACACCAGTTGAGGGTCTGGCTCAGAAAGTATATTTAAAGAAAAAGCAAAGCAGTTGTATGGGAAAAAGAGATCAGCATATAACCATGCTAGGAAGGTGAGAATTGAGGAGATTTAATGGCTTATTTTACCTGCCATTTATTTGATTAATGGATACCAGTTTCAAAGACACTTGCCACAGCTACCATCCTGGATCCCTGCATTTCCACCTGTCCTGCAAAGGATTTCCTGGCCTGCAGGGTGAATCCCATTGATTTATCACTGAGTTCTGTAAGAAAGATACTCCCTTACTGCAGGAAAACTGGACTGTTGGAAGATTTCTACTTAATAGCTATAACCACTTGGATAGCTAATAATAGATGCTGTAAAAAGGGAGCAAGAGGAATCTTTAGCAATGGGCTGAAAATGTAACTGAAAATCTCCTGGGAAACTTTAATTCTAGTTGGACACTGAAGGTTGGCACTCTAGAAAGAACAACATTGGCATGGCGGGTTTGAGAGGAGAGGCCCCCACCCATCTCCCCTTCCGCTGTTTCAAGCCCTGCCTGTATTCCTTAGGAGCCATAGCTGTTGTAAACAGTGGTTATCATTAGAGAAGGACCGAGCCAAAACTCTGGATCCAAACACTTGGAGAAGATCAGGTCCAGATGTGAACTTTGTAGCTATCTGCTCCAGTAATAATGAGCTAGACCAAATCCCTGGCTCTAAACATCCTTGGACTCTGGAGAACTTGGATCTGAATCCACACTACGTTGCTTGGGGCCTCTCTGATTACGTACAGCTGGCCCTGTGAGGCCCTCTGCCTCTCTGATATTGCTAGCAGGTTGATGATGCTTTTGCAAGTAGCTTATCCATTTTTGCTGAAGCCTTAAACCTCCTCTGACAAACGTGTCAAGGGTGTGAGGTTTAGTTCCCCCTCTGCCGCCTTGCTCCAAGTTAGCAGCCTCACTCTTGTCAGCCTAAATAAAGCCGCCTCCCATTCTGTATGCTCTTATCCCCTTAGCTTTTCTAGCTAAGGATGAGTGCAGTGCCTTATGACATCTCCTCTTCCACAGCAGTGAGCACTCCAGGGGCCTTATGTGCCGCTCCCCTAGCCTTGGGCAAGGCAAGAAAAGAGTATATGGGAGTCATGTGAACTCCATGGCAGGCTGATCCTAAATTCAGCAGTGTCCCTGGAGTCTGGGCTCTGTGATGTGTCAGGCTGGAGATATGTAAAATAATGGAGGATTTTAGTGAATTAATTGTGAAAATCAATAGCATAATCAGTACAGCAGGGGCTTGCTAGTTATCTGACAGTAAATTCAATGTGATGCTCTCTCTGCTATTTCAGTTTTCATTCAATAGGACATAAATGTTTGTATTGAAAACACATAACTGCATCTAGGAGCAAATCTGGATATTCTGGCCATAGGTACCGACTCCGTGAGTGCTCCAGAGCTGGACCATCCATGGGTGCTCAGAACTCACCAGCCACAGCTGTTTGGTGGTGCCCTGATTCGCTAATTGCAGGTGCTAATTTGGTGGCTTGGGGGAGGGCGGAGACCAGTGAGTGGTGGGCGGGTGAGGGCCTTGGGGAGGGGTGGAGCAGGGGTGGGAAGAGGTGGAGCGAGAGCGGGGCCTTGGGGGAAGGGACAGGGCAGGGCCGCCCAGAGAATTCAGGGGGCCTGGGGCAAAGAAATTTTGGGGGCCCCTTCTATAAAAAAAATTGCAATACTATATTCTCCTGGGGGCCCTTGCGGGGCCCACGGCAAATTGCCCCACTTGCTCCCCCCCCACGGGCGCCCCTGGGAAAAATAAACCTTCCGCATTTCGGCACAAACCCAGTTTTGAGAACGTCTTTACAAGGTATCACTGGTTCTCAGTATCAGCTAGTGCTAAAAGGCACTAAAGCTCATTAAAAGGGTTGGACAAATATTTTCCATCAAATTTTTTTCTGGATCGAAAACTAGGGGTTTTTAAAAAGCAGAAAAAAATCACGGACAATGTCTGCTTTCCTTCAAAATTTGTTGTTGTTTTTTAATTGAAAAGTTGAAATTAGTCTGCCAAAACCTGAACATGGTTTGAGGTTTCAGAAGTGTGTGGCCAAATATCTGCTGCTTGCTGTGTTTGATTGTTTAAAGAAACAATAAAAAAAAATCTGCTTAAAAAAAAATCCAAAACTTTTGAACCACCTCAGCTTGTATCCAAACACCTGAGCCCATCCAGGCAGAGATTTTTCCAGGTTTCTGATACTCTGCTGGCTTCCTTGACTCATATCCGTCTCCATAACTTTGGGTTCATTTAGGTTAGAACATAAGAACAGCCATACTGGGTCAGACCAAAGGCCATCCTGCCCAGTATCCTGTCTACTGACAATGGCCAATGCCAAGTGCCCCAGAGGGAGTGAACCTATCAGGTAATGATCAAGTGATCTCGCTCCTGCCATCCATCTCCACTCTCTGAGAAAAAGAGGCTAGGGACACCATTCCTTACCCATCCTGGCTAATAGCCATTAATGGACTTAATCTCCATGCATTTACCTGTTTCCTAGAGACTGGCTCCATGGGGTCCCTCACAAACTGGAGACGGTTACTGTGGGTTTGTCTTTAGTATAGCTTATGTACATACTCCACGAACTGAGCATTTGAGCTTGTTCCAGAATCTGGGATGAGCCTATGTTGTCAAAACTGAAATGCTCAAAATAGCACATGCATGTGAATGGACACAGGGTGCTAAAATTAAATTAATCCAGGGGTTCTCAAACTGGAGGTCAGGACCCCTCAGGGGGTCACGAGGTTATTACTGGGGGTCGTGAGCTGTCAGCCTCCACCTCAAACCCCACTTTGCCTCCAGCATTTATAATAGTGTTAAATATATAAAAAAGTGTTTTCAATTTATAAGGGGGCGGGGTCACATCAGAGGTTTGCTATGTGAAAGGGTCACCAGGACAAAAGTTTGAGAACCACTGAATTAACCCCTCTGGAGCCTCAGGGAATGCAGGGGAGGGGGGTCTCCCTTGGTAGGGTTGGGAAGGATATTGCTCTTCCCATGTGATCTCTTCCCCCAGTGGCTAATTTTAAATGAAGCTACCCTCCCCTGACATGAATCTCCCTATGGCACTGAAATTAAATATAGACTATAATTTGGCATTTGAGAAGTGAAAGGGATGGTAACCCTAATGGAAAAGCTAACAGCTTGGCTCTCCTGCAAGCCTCAAACTGCTGAATGAGCTTTAGGGTGGGGAAGCCTAGGCCTCCCAAACAACCTGGCCCTGCCCCCTATCCGACCTCCCACCCACTTCCTGCCCCCGACTGCCACCCTCAGAATCTCTGACCCATCCTGCTCCTTGTCCCCTCACCGTCCCCCAGAGACCCCCCCACCACCACCACCATGGGACCCCACCACTGCTCCCTGTCCCCTGACTGCCCCAACCCCTATACACCCCCCCACCCTGCTGAGTCCTGACAGACCCCCCCCCCAGAACACCCACAATCCAACCCCCCCATTCCCTGCCCCTGACCACTCCCCCAACCTCTGCCCCCTCCCTGTGCCCTGACTGTCCCCAGGACTCCCTGCCCCTTAGCCAACCCCCCGGCCCCAGCCTCTTACCCCCGGCTCCCTCCTCACCCAGAGCCTCAGCACGTCGCTGAACAGCTGCAGCGAGTCTCCGCTGGGGCCTGAGCTCTGCCCCGCTCAGAGCCGCGTGGTGAGGGGGCGGTGCTGTGAACTCCACACCGAGCGGAGGCAGCTGAGCTCAGCCTGGAGCTCGCAGCCCCGCCCCCTCACCACACGGCTCTGAGCGGGACGGGGCTCAGGGGTCCTGCCGGAGACATGCTGCCGCGCTGTCTGAGGACGCCGCTTGATGCACTAAGGCTCCAGGAGAGGGGCGGAGGCAGGAGCCTCAGCTGTTCTCTTGGGGGCCCCTGCGGAGCCCGGGGCAAATTGCCCCACTTGCCCCCCTCTCTGGGCGGCCCAGGGACAGGGCCTTGGGGCGGAGCAGCGGTGGAGCATCACCAGGAAAAACTAAAAGTTGGCGCCTGTGATTCTGGCAGCTGAGGAGGGAGCTGTTATGGCTTTTGGTACCTGGGAAGGTGCTGGAGATAATTTGGGGTCTGAGCAGGGCCGGCTCCAGACCCCAGCGCGCCAAGCACGCGCTTGGGGCGGCATTTTGCCGGCAGGGCGGCAGGCGGCTCCGGCGGACCTTCCGCAGTCATGCCTGCGGGAGGTCCACCAGAGCCGCCAGACCAGTGGACCTCCCACAGGCATGACAGTGGAAGGTCCCCCGGAGCCGCCTGCCGCCCTCCCAGCGCCCCCTGCGACATGCCGCCCTGCTTGGGGCGGCCAAATTCTTAGAGCCGCCCCTGGGTCTGAGATAAGTGCACCGAACTGAATGTTTCTGATAAAATCACCATCAGTGAAATAGCTAACAATCTAAACTGCTCTCCTTGTTTCTAGAGCTAATACTTGAGCCGAATGGGACAATTCACACCTTTCAGAACTGCTGTTTTCAAGCTGCCTGCAGATTTAGGAAGACATTGCTCCACTTATTTATGCTCAGATCCATATTTTCAAGCTTTTCCTCTCAACTATAAGGACACAGTTTAGTTCTTTTTTGTTTTGTTTTCTCCCGTGATAGCATAAATTCTGGATCTTGGATCTGATATTTTGGGTGTCTTGAACCCTATATTTATGCTGGGTTGAACCCAAAACCCAGAAATAAACACTTCCCAAGCCTTGAGAGAAACTCGGGTTCAGATCTGAACTTTGCAGCTAGGCCATTTTGCTTGAAACAGACTCTATGGAAAGTCTCTACAGAAGCTACTTCTTTGTGCAGTTCCTTCATAGTCAGCTGGAAAGTCCTGGCCCTCCGATGAAGTGAATTTAACTTGCCGAGCATCTCTCATCCATTTTACTATAAAAAATACTTTGATGCCAGCTGTTCCCCTAGTGTGGTTCAGGCTAGACAAGGTCAGCCCCCTGTTGTTGTCCATATCTCCTCTCCATGGAACAAATTCTCAAGTCCCTACTCAAGGAAAATCCCATGCAGGGAACTGACATCCGGGCAACCTTCCCTTCATGGAGCTTGGACTGGATCATTTCTTTGGCCGTGTGTGTGTGTGTGTGTGCGTGTGTGAGACTTGGCTCTCAAAGCCTGCAGCTATATAGTGGCCCTTGGCATATCTCCGTGGTCTCTCCTGGGGCCCCTCCAGCTCCTAGCAGTTAGCTCCAGAGGAGAATTCCCTGCTGGTTCTGCAGCTGCTCCTGGTTAGAGGGAGGGGTTCACGCTGCAGAAGGGGAAAGTGCTTAAGTTAATAGTGATAAAGTCGGTAGATAGTGAGCCCAGCAAGCTGAGGGGAAGAAATGCAACAGAGAGCAGTCCTCTCCCACAGCTGTGAATCTTAACCTCTGCAGATGTCCAGTGGAGGAGCTTCCTGAAGGTCCACGAAATGGGGGTATATTCACTGAAAGCAGCAATCCTGTCTGTCCATCTCTGTTCCTCCCCAGGACTGCTAGGTGTTTGTTTCCCTCTCTCCCAAGTGGGCAGAAGGTGCAGTTTGTGCCTCAGTCTTTATTCAGTCCAAGCTCCTATCAAAGTCAATAGGAGTTTGGCCTGGGTACAAACTGGTTAAGGTCTTTGGGCCTTAGCCCAGTCCTACATGCTGTGTATTGTTGGCTCTGTGTAAAATTGATTTTGGGCAGTAAACTGAGCTCATCTCACCATGGAAAGCCAGCTGCTGTCACACCGATATTGCCAGCTGCAAGTGCCCATTCCAGAAACTTTATTGTTGATGTACACAGCCCAGAGACAGCTTGACTTTGACACTGGAGTTGAGCCCACGCTGCTGGAACTCTGAAAAATCGTGTTCAGGTTAACAAACTGAGGAAAGTCGACCTGGAAGTCACTGTTGGAGAATAAATAAGGAATGTCAAGGAGGGTGGTTTAAAGTTTGTCTTCTGACCTGAAACTACTCTTGGTATGTTTCAGGGTAATCATAGAGCAGCTATTGGTGGGGATAGGGAGGGAAGGTACTTTACTTCTGCTAGGACTCTTGTGAACATGGCATTGTGTTCCAATTCTGATTTTTTTTTTTAAAGCTGTTGTTGCATCAGTGGTGCATGGTGTTGGTAAAAATTAATGGCTACTATCTGTTTCTACTGCAAATATGTGAAAACAGGTATGTGATGCCTGGATTTTTAACTTATAACTGGCTGAGATCCAGCAGCTTGAGTACTTCTGTCTAATTTAAAAGCCATGATCATGCTGTCAGTGAAATGATCATGACTGTTCCATTGATAATGAAGTGGGTTTGGAATGCAGTGTCAATAAGATGCTTTCAGATGGACTTAGGTGACCAGATGTCCCAATTTTAGGGACTTTGTCTTATATACACAACTTTACCCCTACTCCAGAAAAATGTGTCCTGATTTTTCACACTTGCAATCTGGTCTCCCTAGATAGACTCAAGTGTCCATGCAAGATGTGATCAATCCAATTTAAAGACTAGAGCTGATTCTCAGCTCACTTACACTGATGTGAGCCAACATAACTCCATTGACCTCAGTGGTGGTGTTTCTCATTTACACCAATGTGAGAGGAATATCAGGCAAGCCTCAGAGTTCAGGTGTCTTTCAATTTTGTGTTCCAATTCAGGTCAGTTATAGGGATAACCCAAGATTATGAAGTTTGGATCTGGATTGGAATTTTCCCAAGGATCAGGGTAGCAGGGGGGTTTCAGAGCATGAATGTGGGTTTGGGCTCATCTCCAGCGTTTGCTACTGTTAAAGCAAAGGAGACTTAAATATGAATAGCTCCATTTTAAAATAACAGTAAAACCAGTGTATTGGGGTGAGGAATGTGGCCCAGTATTTCTACTGAAAGAAAATGTTTATTTTGTACAGGCCATTAACTTTTATTTTTGAATTTATTAAAATACTTCTCAATGGAGCTATGCCAGTTTATACCAGCTGGGAATCTGGCCCATCTTCAAAGCCCCTCAAGCTTTGGTCCGATTCTCCTATCACTGATTTTACTCTGGTGCATGTCCATTGACTTCAACCACCTGGTGTATCTGAGAGATCATAAGCAGGCCCTTTAACTAAGCCATTAATGTCCCCATGGGGAAACTGAGGCTAAATGACTAGTGTAAAGCCACAAAGGGAATCTGTATCAGAACCAGGATTAGCTCTTGGGAATTCCTGCCAGGGATTGGGGGTGGGGAATGGTGAGTCCACTCATGCTTCATTTTCCATATGTGCTCCAGTGGTGTATAGGGACAGTTAAGGAACTCCAAGTGGCCAGGGGAGAATTCATGTGGCATAGGAGTTGAGCAGGCTGACAAATACCCTGTGGAATCTCCCACCCTTTCCTGTGACCCCTGGAGTAGGAGATGTCAGGCAAGATGAGGCAGGTTGGGAGATTAGTATACCTGAGTGCTATGGGGGGTTCTGGACAGCTGTACAGCCCATATATAGCCCCAGGGAGACTGCTCTAATTTATAACCAGAGCTATATTGGCCCCTGCAGTAGCCTGGAATCTGGAGGGGGTAGCCACTTTTGCTTCTTCCACCTCTGGCATGTTGTGCCTTCTGTGCTGTAGCACAGAACTGAATTCCCAATTCCCAGTCCTGCAGACAGACCCACGTCTCTCAAAAATGTGACTGAGAGCGGTATTGGTATGTCATGGCCTTCTGTTTGCTGCAGCACAGCTCTACGTGTGGGGGGGGGGGGGGAGAGAGAATAGAAAGGAGATAATGACACCCAGCCAGAGGGGAAGATCTAAGTTGCCTTTCTAACCAATTTGCTGTGTGTTTCATTTCATCTCTGGTGGAGATTCTGATTGACTTGTCGCCTAGCAGATGCATCATGCACCTAAAGGTTAATTTTCACAGCAGTTGTTTCTGTGATAGCTGATGGTAAGTAAAGCCATTTCCTTCCTCTAAAGGCTTTTACTCCTACTTAGAGCTTAATGCAATTAAATTGTGACTTCTGAGACCTTATGGTAGAAGTATGTGCATATGGGCAGGTGGCCATGGAGGCTTTGTGTGGACTTAGTAGAGAGCTACTCAGAGTGAAACAGGGTTAAAACCCTTTTATAATGATGGGAACAATTGTGGCAGATCAGTGCAACACTTGAAAGTTGAATAGGTGCTAACAAAAGGCATTCGTTTAGACAGTTACATAGAATAATAAATAGAATAGGCCTTTAAAAGAGTCTATCCATAGAAAAATGATAGTAATCTGATCTTAGTATATACAGAATATTGCATTCTGTTACTAGAAGAGTGAGGTCACATTTTAAATGAAGCCATTGTAGGCGTAATTCTCCAACTGGTGTAACTGCATTGGGCCTGATTCTGATCTCTTTCTAGATTTACACTCATTTAATTCCACTGACTTCAGTGGGGTTACTCCTGATTTTCACTGGTGTAATGGAGCTTACAGTCAAGACCACTGAATGCAATGGAGATACTCCTGATTTACACCAGTGTAGCTAAGATCAGAATCTGTGTTTGTTTAATGTAATCTGGAGGTAGTAGATGGATGGCGGGATGCATATACTGCCATGGTTTATCCAGTTGCACCATGTGTTGCGCTTGGATTTCTGGACTGCTTAAACGATCTACTTTGCAGGTGTCATAGGTTTATTCCCCACTTTGAACTTTAGTGTTCACAAGATGGGGACCTGCATGGACTCCTCTAAACTAAAATCCTAGTTTAGATCTGGTTCTCGCTGCCACCAGTCAGTTTTTAAGTGTCTGACACACTCCCTGTTCCCCTAAAACTTTCCCTGGGGAACACAGATTCAAACTTGAATCTCAACACAAAGGGAAACAAACCATTTCCCTCCTCTCCTCTCCTAGTGCTTAGGAGAGATACCTGGATTTAAATACCTAGAATCAAACCAAAGAGGGATTCACTTTCCCCCCGTCCCCTTCCCCTGAAAACCCAAACAAGGGAAGAAATCAATCAAGTTGTAAAAGGAAAAGATTTTATTAAAAGAAAGAAAGTAAGTACACTATCTCTGTAATACCAGGATGGAAAATATCACAGGGTCTGACTTATAAACCTGGAGAGACTTCCCCCTCCCTCCTCCTCAGAATAATCAGTAACAGCAAACAGAAATAAAGAATTTTTCCAGCAAACACACAATTGCAAATACAGAAAGCAACTCAAAAGACTAATCCGCCTTTTTAACTAATACTCACTATATTGAATAGAAGAGACTATTTCAGGAAACTTGGAGAACTTGAAGGATATGACTGGCCTCTCTTAAATCCAAAAAGAGACTAACTCCAAACAAAGAAACACAGACAAAGACTTCCCTCCACAGAGATTTGAAATTATCTTGTCCCTTGATTGGTCCTCTGGTCAGGTGTTCATCAGGTTACTGAGCTTGTTACCCCTTTACAGGTAAAAGAGACCTTAACCCTGATCTGTTTGTTTATGACAGCAGGCTTGTTCTTTTATTCTGTGTTGCAAGAAATGCATATTGGTTGGTGGGGAGAGTCTATTAATGCGCAGAAGATGTAGACCTACCAGGCTTGCTATATTTGTCTCTACTTCTTTTAATATGTTTTCTCTGTATCAGATTCTTCAGTTTGATGCTCAGAGGTTTTTTTTTTTTTTCTCAAAAATGATGCCTTCTTGAATGTGCTGGATTCCTATTTAATCCTCCACTTCAGTGGAGTGACTCTGGGTTTAATGGCTCCAGGCCTTAACCATGGTTAGGAAGATACAAAACAAGTGAGATTTTTTCGCATGTAGAGCCCCTCTCTTCTCGTTCTTACCAGAAGGTAATGAGTTCATGTTCTGGTCTCACTGGGTAGAGAGATGATGTAACTTGGTGTAAATTAGCAGAACTCTGTTAAAGTCAATGGAACCATGCTGACACCAGCAGAAGATCTGGCCGACTGTTTGTTTTGGGGTGCTGTGCAAAGAAAGACATCAATATGATTTAACCTTTGGAGTATTGACTTTAGACCTCTGGGTCTAGATGATCCTGGAATCCTTTTCTAGTGAGTTTCAGGGATTCCAAGGCATGCTCATGCTGGAAGGAGAAGAATAGGAAAAAATGGTGGTGCTCTCACAAAGTGAAACTTGTCCAATGCCAGCTGGGTGAAACCACCTGGAGAAAAGAATTTAGAGGACATATGAGGATCACTGGGTATTCTTCTTCACACCGCTTTAGGAACTAAGGGCTGAATTTGAGTTGATGTTACTGTATATCCAGAGTAACTCCATTGATTTCAATGGAGTTACATTGGCATAAGTATATAGTGTCAGTTCAAGTGAACTCAGAATCAAGATCCTCCTCTTTTCTTTTCTTGTCTTGGTAAAAAGTTTGTTGTTCTCCAATTTCTAAGCAGCTGTCAGGCACTCCTGGTATGCAGGAAGCGGGGAGGAAAGCAGGCTATAGGCAGGGAGAATATTCAGACTAATGTCCTATGCCATTTCAACTATGTAATGCCTATTATGTTTGTGTTTTAAAGAATTTTTTTTGCGGGGGGGAGGGGGGGAAGGCAGAGGGGGAATGCCAAAAATCCCAGGATCAGGAATTGTATATGCAACATTTTTCTTGTTGGGTCATCCCTTGTTTTCTATACTGAGAGAGATTTTGGCTAGATCTTGAGCTGCAGTCAGGGCAGTGTGGGTGAGAGCGCTTGGGGATAGTCTTAAACCATCTGTGTCCCTCTGGATCATGGGCTGATCTGCGCTAGGCCTATTCCTCTAATTCTCCCCCACAGTGCAACTTAGAGCATTTCTCTAAGGGCTGAAGGCTCCTCTAACTTCTTCTGGCTGTTCTAAGCCTGGTCCAGCAGCCAGGGTTCAGTTGGGCATAAGGATACCCCAACAGCGTTACCTTTCCTGTAGCCATGTCTCCTGCCTCCACCACAGAGAAGAGTTAGCAGCTTTACCTCACAAAGAAACCCATTGGCAGAGCAGCACAAGGCAGCTGAGGATCCAGATTCTGTCCTCTGCTCCAGCCCCTTTATGCTACTGGAGCAGCTGAGGGTTCTGGAATAACCAGCTGGCTATGATAGGGAGGAGCACAGGGGTGTGCCATGGGTTTGGACAGCGTATGCTTTGCTTCAGTGAGCCCTGGCCATGGTAATGGCCCTAAGGGAAGGGAGCTTAGAATAGTGGAATTTGAAATAGAGACTGCTCTGGGGTTAAACTAGCCCTTAGCAGCCCCTGAGGCAGGGCAAGAGTCCTTCCTCTGGCTGCATTGAGTGGCTCTCTCTGATGCAGGTCAAGATCTGGCCCTTTAACTTGAGGGGAGGCCATTTTACTCTGAGGGCAAAGGGCCTGCTTTTCTGTTTCACACTGGCTTCACGCTGGTCAGATTCCTTTGACCTTAAAAAGTTACTCTTGACTCATGCTGATGTGGCTGAGATCAGAACCAGGCCTAAAGGATCTAATTTTAGTGCCTCCATTCTAGTCCCTCCTTCTCACCTTTCAGCAAAGATAATTTGATTGGTATGCTGCTGCTGACCATATCTGTGCCCCTTGCATCTGTAACCCAACGGTGGGTGGGTGTTATGCCATGCTGATATGCAGAGGATATGAGTTGTTATAGCCTACAGCTAAAGCTCAAGCTGTAGCAGCTCATATGTTTAGCTCTGGAGGTCCCTGATTCAGTCGCCAGTGTGACAGCCAAGAGGGCAGTTGTCACACACTTGGCATTCCAGACACACATGGGGTAGGGTAGGCATTTAGTGTCAGGTGTTGGTGAGGTGATGGAAGAAACAAAAAAGCATGAACAATATTACCTCCCTCCCCAGCCTAGATAGAAGAGAAAAGGGGCTGAGGCCCAGTGGGACTTGCTGGGTTCTTTGGGTGGGTTTGCTTGTGACGATTAACAAGAAATGAAGAAGCTAGGTATTCAGAAGGCCCAACCCATCTGTCCTAATATGCAGAGGGAGACTTGCCTGCACAAGGATGTCAGGATCATTTCTGTTTCCCCTTTAAGACCACATCTTGTCCAATCTCGTAGCTGGCAAAGGATGGCTGGATTTGGCTCCCACTGGAACCAAGCAGCACCAGTCCTGAATCTGTAGGGAGCCACTCCAGAAATGATCACACAGAGGTGGCACCAGCAGGGGCTGAGGAAATGATCTAGATAACTACACGTAGCTTCCCTGTGGAGTACTGTATTCTGCTGCTGTAAGGCAGAATTTGGAATGGCTGATCACCATAACATGGTCAGGTCAAAAGACGGCTACTCCTGGCCATCTCTTTGTGCCAGAGTCTGGAGTGAAGCCTTTCTTTAACCCAGTTGCTCTTGTTTTATGCATTTAATGGGATATCTGAGGACAAAAACACTCACATGGCACTTGTTGTCAGAACGAAGGTGATTTTGCCATGCTGGAGGAATAAAAACCTCTTCAAATGAGACCTATGGTGTGGGATCTTTCATAGCATCTGAAGGCTGTGGCGATGTGGAAAAGTCTGAGCAGCAGCCAGCTCCAAAATGGAACCAAAGGAAGGTCCTTGGGACTGCAGAACTGAGGAACTCTGCATGGTATTAGCTGAAGGAACGAATGCTGGGGGCATGCGCTAGTTTTCCTGCACACTGATCTGGCTTTGCCTTTTTTACAGGTGTGGTCAGGGCGCTGGGAGTCAGGCCCCTTCCTGGGTCTGCTACTGACTTGGTGCGTGACCTGGGGCAAATGACCTCCGCTTACTGTGCCTCATCCACCATTAAGTAAAATGGGTATTATAACACCTACCTTGCAGGGGCATTGTGGGAGTGAATGTTTTTATAAAGGAGTCTGAGCTCCTGGGGTGGAAGGTGCAAGAGGACTTGCAACAATATTTGCTTCACAACCTTTGTTCAGAGTTGCCTTGACACAATGCATAACAGATACTTAACCAATGGGCAGCCTTCCATGGAACGATTCCCCATCAGCTTTAAAACCCACTTCTCAGGAAACTATTTTCATCATGTGGTGCTTGGGATTTACTGCAATGGCCGGTACGGGTCACTGGGCATGAGCAGAAGATCAGATCTGATGGACAAACCTTTGACCTATCGAACTCTGACCGATCTCGTCTTTGAATTTGAAGATTCCTATAAAAAGTATCTACATTCAGTCAAAAAAGTAAAAATTGGATTATACGTCCCACATGAGCCACACAGCTTTCAGCCCATTGAGTGGAAGCAGCTGGTCCTCAATGTAGCAAAGATGTTGCGGACAGACATAAGGAAGGAGCTGGAGAAATATGCCAGGGATATGAGAATGAAGGTAGGTGCATGATTTCTATAATGCCTTGGGAGTCTGGGTCTGATTTTGTTCACACTGGAGTAAATTGGGAGTAATTCTGTTGATGTTAATGGAGTTACACCAGAGTAAAACCAGTGTGAGATTAGAATCAGACCTGGTGTGTCCATCTAATCTGTCCCTCTGTGTGTTTCTCCTCAACTGTGTGCTGCATGTTTTCAAGTCCTTTTCTGTAACTTTTTTTTGGTAGGATCTCTCCCTCCTCACCTAACATTTGTGGCCCAGAACTTCTCCTAGTTATAAGGGGTAAATATCCAGTCTGCTGTTAGCAAATAGCTTGCTGAGTCTTGAGCTTGGAAGAAAATCACTGAGCAGAGCTAGTGAATCTCTGGTGTCTGGGGAGTCATGTGCATGCTCCAGTTGTTGGCCCGGATTCTCTGCTGCATTGACTTGCTGCTTGGGACAGCAAAGTGGTGGTCCCAGGCTGTCAGGGAACCAGAACTGGTTCCCTGATTCACTGCCCAGCCCCGTTGCATGTTACAGCAGCTCTGAGGCTGTTGTAACATGCACCTGCTGACAGTGGTCTCCAAGGGACCATCTGCCAGCTTAGTTTAACCAAGAGCAGCATACTCTGGCTGTGCCTCCTCTTCCGCAGTAGGAGTTGTGGGGAGAGGGAAGTGTAGGAACCAGCTATGCCAGCTCTTCCCCCACTGAGGATTCCTCAGAAGAGGAATTAGGATTATATTCCAACCTCTTTGTGCTGCCAAAGTCATAACTGCCTTCCAGCCTGTTCTCACCTGTCGAGGGAGTGAGCCCTGTTGTCTCTTGGGGGCGGAGTGGGGAATTTCATTGTGGAAGGAACATAGTGAGGGCTCTGCGGAAGGCCATTCTGTTATTTCCTCTGAGTTGTTGGCTTAAAGTATCACCTCATGTGCCTAACTAGGCCAACAGGGTATTAGTTTGCAGTGGCCTTCTGTGGCACAGAAAAGTCTGCCAAGAGGTGCACTGTTTTCTGTATCCAATTAGAGACCTGAAATTAAGTCTGCAGAGGAGTTGTATGTAAAGTACTGTAGCTGTCTCCAGGGTCTAATGAGCATGTGCTGTCTCATGTGAACAAATTCTCCTCTGCAGAGGACTGGAACTGTCTTACCCCTTCATTGCATCTGGTTTGGAAGTTCTGCTAGAGTCCTCCCTTTCACGGATGGCAGCAGGATTGGTTCTCTGGTTTAGAATCAGCAACAGATTAATTTTTCTTTGTTATTGTTTAATCCTTAGACTGCTGACACTTCCCCATTGGAGAGTCAGATTGAAAAGCGTAGAGGACACTTGCAGACCTTTGTCTGCAGTTGCCAAAGAGTTGAGAATGACTCCCTTTCAGGTTGGAGTTCCTGAATATGCTTCAGTGACAGCTGGGGGTGAAGAGCAGGTTTCAGTTGCAATGAAATTGGATTTGATGTCTTTCCAGCCATCTGTCAGCAGTTGGGGTAAAGCAGGTGCACTCATGAAGTGCAGGGCTGCTTCCCTTTTCCGAGAGGTATGTGGCATCATTTGTAAGTTCCTTCACATGCCACTTCTGACTTTTTGTCTCCCTCCTCGTCCTTCAAAGAATGAATCATTTGTCTGGGCAGAGAGTACTTCTTCCATGTGGTGTGGTGTTACAGCGCCTGCCTCTATCATTTCAGTTTGTGCACAGGCACTGGATAGCACAATGGAGTATGGGTGGTAAATCTGCCTAGCGCTGCTGCTACACCCCCTCTCCTGCCACTGTCAATGTACACATGTGGAGGATGGGATGTGGGTCTGAAGTGACTGTCCTCATCCTGGCTTCTGTCCTCAGGCACTTTCCTCACCCAGATCATTCACCTCAAGTTAATGCCAGTGAGTTGTGCAGAGCATAGTTATGATTCCAAGAAGGCAATGGAAGGGGAGGCTATCAGATTTACACTCAGGAAGGCAGGGCATCTGGCTTGTTTGCAGATCAGTCAGACAATGGAACCGATTCATGCTGGGGATCATTCTTTGGAGTTACCCAGGGGGGAGTTTGGCCTATTGTTAGTGTCTGAGATTGGCTTATTTTGAAACTTTACAGCTTAACTTGTGTCATTGGCCAAAAACTGTGGGAGTCGGCAGTGCAGGCTCAGGTAAGCATTTATGCTGTCCCACAGCAACGCTGCAAAGTTCTACATTGGCACCCAGCCTTATTCTAGCTGATGGGACTGTCAGGGCAGTTTATTTGCATTAAACCTTTTAAACCTCTGAGGATATTGTAAGATACTGAATGTTGGTTTTTACCAGATAATCGAGGGCCAGAACCTGCTTGCTTTACTTCCACGAGGAGTCCCAGTGAAACCAGTGCTGATTGCACAGTGGAGTCAGTGGGGCTCCTTGCAAGAGTAAGGACCAGCAGGATTCCTCCCTTAAATGTAAAGTCTTCAAACGTGCCTGCATGACAGAAGGGGAGGAAGCGAAAGGAGGTTGCAAGAATTGGAGCAAGACCCATGTGAGAGAGCACATCCCTTGTTCAGTGTGGAATGTACAGTTTGGTATGTGCGGATCTCACTCGATGCACAGCTTTGTCTTAATAATAAGCTCTTATATAGCAGTTTTCATTCCTAGCTCTGTGTTTTACAAAGGAGGCAAGTACCATCATCCCCATTTTATAGAGCTCACTGTTGTTCATCCACACTTTCCTATGAAGCTCCTTCATTTAACAAAGGGTGGGGGGGAATGTAACAATTAGGCCAAGGCAATGTTTGTGGAATTTGTAGCTTGAGTGAATGCAGTGCTTATGCAAGCAAGGGGCTGACAGTGCAGGTCTCGACAATGTATAGTATTTGCAGGTGTCACGAAAGCTCGCACGTACAACTTTGCCAGTGGACCCCCAGGCCAACCAGCAGCACCCTGCTCTTCCACTCTCTGCACAAATAAGAGTCCAAATACACTCGGGAAATTCTCTCTTGTTGACAGTAGGTTTTCTCAAGACAGCTGAGACCAGTGTAGTTAAGGCCCCACTGTTTTCCATCCCTTTACGGACAGAATGTGGTGTCTAGTGCGCACTCGCAGGTTTCCCTGTGATGGCGGAGAAAAGATTTGTCCCCGTCAACTCCAATTAACAGGTTTGTTGACAATAGGTTATTTGCCTAGTGTCCATCAGACCCAAATGCAGGAAGAAACAGGTAGATTTCCATGCAGGACCAAAGAACTAGGGAGCCATATTCTTCTCTGTTCCACAGATGTAAATCTGGAGGAACCCACTGACTATTCTTGATCTACACTGATGTAACTGAGAACAGAATGTTTCCCAGGGTCTCCAGATGTGGAAAACAAGTGTACTGCGACCCTGCACATCTGTAACACACACTACATCTTTCTAATGCTCATGTCCAAACATGGGGCGAGATGAACTGCTGCACTTTGTCAGTCCCACTGTGATCACTCACTATGCCATGGGGATGGATGAAGCGTAATTTGCATTGTTGTTCCGTCAAAAAGGAATTACGGGCCAGACACTCTGCTGGTGTAACCTGCCACAGTAGAACCACTATGATTTATGCCAGCTGAGGAACTGGTCCACTATTTTTTGCCTAATCTTTAAAAGTTGGCTATTCCTTATGGGGTTTTTTAGATAGAGAATAATGGATCTAATTCTTCTCCCTATCATACTGGGGTAAATCAGAAGTTACTCCACTGAAGTTGGTAGAGTTAATGTGGTATAAAACTGTGCTAAGTGAGATGAGAATCAGGCCCAATGATGGTCTGAAAGCCCTAGGCTGAAGTTGTTGTATTCTAATTTTAGTGTAACACATTTAATTGCATATGGAATTACAATGATTTCAGCCTTCTGTTCCACATTTTTAATACCAGATAGAATGCTAGGATCTGAAGTGTATTCTGATCAAATAAGCAAGCATAGTTTATTTTTATTGCATATATGCATTGAGCTCTAACATTGGACCCAGCCCTTGTGCAGAAGATGGAAAAGACATAGTCCTTACCTTGAGAGTGTTACAATTTCAAAGCCCTCATCCTGTGCAGACTTCAGCACATGCATATTTTGAGTAGTCTCATTGGGTGAAATTCTAGTTCCATTGAAGTCAATGGCAAAACTCCCATTTATTTCCGGGGGGGGGGGGGGTGTGTCAGAATTTCACCCATGGGCTTCCCTGGGGCTATTCATAAGGTGTAAAGTTATGCACATGCTGTCTTTTGAAAGATCAGGTCCTTAAAATAAAAGTGGTGTGACTGTAGTGCTGATGAAAGTCATCAGCCTAGAGGAACTCTACCCAGATGTGTGAATGGACAAGGGATGAGGAAGAAGGGCCCCTGATTGCAGAGAATCCAGCTGACAGCCCTTGAGACTCAAGTTTTGTATTCGTCCATAGAACAGTTCCAGGAACTGTTTTGGCTGCGCAAGCTTCCCTTCCTGCTGCTACCACAATGTGCCTTACTGTGAGTTGAGGGCAACCGCCCCTAAGGAGACAGGGTAGTTTGTTTGCCGTCCCATGGTCTCTCTGCTGAGACTGCTGACTGGAAGGCCAGTTGTGGTGATGGGTTTTGTATCTGGAAGCTGGATTGAGGCCACCAACTAATTTCACTATGGGGCACTGATAACAGCTTTCAGTCCCTCCCCGCCTGGGCAGGATTCAAACAACCCTCAAGAGACTACAGGCTCTGTGTCTCATCTCTGATCTCCAGTATTATCACGAGGTCTTTCTTTTTTTTTAAATGTTGAATAGGCATCTTTATTCAGTGCCTCCCTTCCCTTCCTCCTTTCAGATTCTGAAACCCTCAAGTGCCCACTCTCCAATCAAAGAGCGATCACGAGGCAAGTCACTGTCCCCTCGCCGAAGGCAGGTCAGCCCTCAGAGACGGGTGTGCAGAAGAGACAAATCGTGAGTATTTCTGCTTTGCTACCGCTCGTGTTCTTTTTGAGCTGATGTCCCATTCGTTGATGGATCAGAAACTCAGTGTAAGGACACAGTAAAGCTAAACTACAGATTTGGAGGAATATTGGGATTCACCCACCATAGCAGTTTCCCTATTTGTGTATGCTATAGATATTCTGGTTAATTCTGTGGCTCTAGCTGTCAGTGCTAATAGCATGGTGGTATTGTGCATGCTCTTTACGCGGTCTCTTAATAACAGAGCTGCTGGAGGGACAGAGTTTGTATCATGGGCTCTATTCTGCTAGCAGGGGCAGCTCCAGGCCCCAACATGCCAAGTGCGTGCTTGGGGCGGCAAGCCGCGGGGGGCGCTCTACCAGCGCAGCGGGGGCGGCAGGCAGGGTGCCTTCGGCGGCTTGCCTGCGAGAGGTTCACTGGTCCCGCGGCTTCTGGACCTCCCGCAGGCACGGCTGTGGGAGGTCCTCCGAAGCCGCGGGATCAGCGGACCTCTCGCAGGCAAGCTGCCGAAGGCAGCCTGCCTGCCGTGCTTGGGGCAGCGAAATGCCTAGAGCAGCCCCTGACTGCTAGAAGCTAATGGAAATTCTCATAGAGGTCAAGTGGTAAGGGTCTGTGCTTTTGGAGTCAGGGGATATAAGTTCTAGCCATGTTGTTGTTGGAGTGAAGTTCTGAAAGGCCATGCTGTGCAGCAAACTGACACCTATGAAGTACCTATGTGGCCACAAATTCATCATTGTTTGTTTATGATGAGCACTTCTTAAGTAAAAAGCGACAGAGTCCTCTGGCACCGTATAGACTAACAGACGTCTGTTAGCCTATAAGGTGCCACAGGACTCTTTGTCGCTTTTTACAGATCCAGACTAACACGGCTACCCCTCTGATACTTTTTAAGTAAGTTTCCAGAGGGACTTTGTTAGCAGCTAAGAAATAAGTTAGACTGACTTTCTAAATATATTTTAATGCAGGTAGCAGCTGCTGATTTAACAGCAGGTTTACATTTTACATGTAAATTAATATTCTATCTGCATCATTATATTTTGGCCCATCAGCAGGGGCTCCAGTCCTCATTTAGTGTCTGGATAATTATAGTAGTTAAAGGCCCTGCTACCCCAGGCACTTTCCCTTCCCATATACATCTTTGGGTTTTTAACACTGCTACCGCAGTTGTTCGAATGGCACAGATGTTCATTCTGCAGAGGAGTGTCAATGTCGCTGGCTTGACAAAGAAGCCTCAGGCTTTCTGAGAGCCAACTGCTGAGCAAGCGTCAGCTGCACAGCAACCTGCTCCCTTCTTATTGCTGAATTTATGTACTCTGAAAGGACAGGTGCAATACAAGTAGTCTAGCTTTGACCCACTGGAGTCAGGTGGTGATTCCATGGTCTGCAGAAACACGCACACCTGCCCAGGACCCTACTCTTTCTTTGTGCTCCATCTCTAGTGGTATTACATATCGTTATAGTAAAATAAAGTCTTGGACTGTATAATGACTTGTAACTAGACAGCAGATCTGATTAGAGCAGGGAATTGAGACTCCTTGCATGAGTTTTCATTCCTGCTCCGGCCCCTCTACACTAGTGGCATAAAGAAGGGGCTCTGAAGTTCAGCATCCAGCTACGGGGAGGATTCCCTCAGGACAGGAACAGGGAAAGACAGCTCTAAGACTGCCTTCTGAGCCTCCCCCTGCCCTCCAAGTGCTGCCTAGGGGGCATGCAGCAGGAGGCAGTGTATTGGGGACTGGGCTGCAGCATGTAGTGCTGTAGAGATTCCAGGCAGTGCTGTGGTCCCCCAGGGCAGACCGGACTTGGGGCATGTCTTCACTTTAACATAGCTGTGTAGTTGTTGTGGTTACCATCAACCCACCTCCATGAGGGCCGTAGCTCCCAGCGCTGTAGCACTGTCTACACTGGCACTTTACAGCGCTGAAACTTGCAGCGCTCAGGGGTGTGTTTTTTCACCCCCCTGAGCAAGAAAGTTGCCGCGCTGTAAAGTGCCAGTGTAGCCAAGGCCTTAGACAGATTCCATGGGAGAAAGAGAAGAAAAGTCACCCAAGTGCCAACTGTGATTAGGTTTGGAATGTCTTTATTTACATAGTAACTTTGGATGTTTATCCTATTGACCTGAAGTCCGCCAGTAGCCTGCAGCTGCCATACCACGAAGGAGGAATGTCAGGGCTGCCATTCAGCCTGGAATGTAGATTAACTGGACATACTATATGAGGAGAACCTCAAGAGCTGTATGTGTGCACGCGGTGGCCTTCCTAGTCTGTGTGCAGTCTACCTGGGCCTTTCCACAAGGACCAAGCTGCAAGGGTTGATCTTGAACAGAGGCACTTTTCCACCATCAGAGAAAGAGAATTTCAAATATGTTAAACGTGGATGCCTAAATCTGTATTCAAGCACCTAACTAAGTCCTGCTTTTCAGAGGTGCACAGTACTCGCTGCTGCTCATTGACTTTTAGGGGAGTTGCAGCCGCTCCTTTGGAAAGCCGACCTCTTAGTAAAGATGCCTGGATATGGATTGACATGCCTGGGTTAGGTAAAGGCTAAAGAAGCTGCAGTTAAATGATGCTCCTTCCCCTCATTATACAGTTTGTTTACACTGGAATGTGGTTCACTGTAGTCACCAGGGGCCAGATTTTCAAAGGTGTTTAGGTGTCTAAAGATGAAGATAGGCACATAGTGGAATTTTCAAAAGCACCTTGACTGCTATCCTACTGATGCCCATCTCTGTCTTTAGGCACCTAAATACTTTAGTATCTGGCCCGTGGAGACTGACTTTGCTCCCATTTACACTGGGGTAAATCAGGAGTAACTAAGCCAGTGGAGTTACATTGGTGTAAAACTGATGTGAGTGAGTATAATCCAGGCCTTGTTTTAAAACCACACTAACCCTTAGGACACTGACTCGCAGTTATGGCAGCTTGAGCACTGGCCACTTTCCTCTTTTCAGCCAAGCCACTGTGGACCTGCCCTGCAGATGGTTCTGACGCTGTAGGTAGCCTCTTGTTGGGAGACTATCCCTTCCAATTCCAGGAGCCCATTGCTTTCTGAGCCTGCTCCCCTCTGTGGCCAAATGACTCTTGGTTCCTGCCTATTGTAACTGGAGCTATCAGACTTGGGACGGGAGGGAAGCGAAGGGGCAAAGAGGTGAGTTTAGTGCCACTTAGTAAGTCACTTGGGAGGACTGATGGAGAGTATGCTGGTCCTGTAGGGGTAAGAGGGTTTTCAAAGGTTAGTTAATGTGTAGGGAAGGAAATACATAAAGGAAACTTGTGCACTCCCTCCTCTTTTGGCTGGGAAGAACCTAGCTGTTTTGAGATGGCCTCAAATTTATTCATCTAGCAAAAAATGTTTAGGCACCTGTGCTCCTAACCAAACAATGAACAGCTAGAGAGTGGATATGGGCATTGTGCATCTTATCTCTTTATGAATCTCTTATTTGCATGCTCTAATTATTGCCAATTACTGAGTAGAGAGGCCCTTCATGCCACACAATACCCATCCTAGGCTGAGCTACATTATTAGCGGGTAGAAACTGAATAAGATCCTGGCATTCGCTGGAGAGGGTTCACCTGCTGATGGCAAGCTGTTATTACAGACTGCTCTTTGTCGACAGTAAAATTATATAGGCCCCTCCTGGGAAGAGACTCAGCGAACTGAAGCTGAAATGTTTTCACTACAACATTTTCCTGAGCTCAAGAGCTAATGTGTGACCTTCCGTTTCTAGGTGGATTATATACATCCCAGGGACACAGTAGCCTCACAATTGAACAGATGCGGGGTTGGGGGAAGGGCCTTCAGAGGGGCCAGACCTGTGGGGTTTCTGCCCTCTCTGCAGGGATGGGGATGCTGTTCCCTGCGTGCGGCTGGGTGGCTGCTCCTGGTTCCGTCTCGCCGAGCTCTGGCCCCACCGCCGGTGGGAGTAGTACCTCAGACCCCACTCCTACCTCTGGGCTCCTGGGTTGCCTCAGGCCCAATTAAATGAATCCAGTGGCAGCACCAGTGGGATCTGGGCCCTGCTGGGGCAGGCATGAAACCTGAATGGTGCTGTGACCCCATGTGCCAGATCACATCATCACTCGGTCAAATTTGGCCCAGCAGCCATTCTGTCATGACAGAAGAGTGGCTGGGCCAAACCTAAGTGTCCCTTTGTAGTGCACTCAGTGCACATTGATTAATCCTGATTTTTGTGGGTTAAATTGCACCCAGGGGTCCCTGCTAGAGCTGCCCTATATCCACCCAATCTTTCACCTGCATGCTAGTGCTTAATAGGACCACATTGTGTGTGCAATGCTGTGGATGCACCAATGGAGGGAGTGTTCTGAAATGTTGGCTCCTATTACATTGTTAGGTTCAGGCCTTTCACAATGACAGGGTACCTCCAGCCCAGTGTAAACACATCAAATAGAATAGCTTCAGTTCCTTCCATTGTTCATTATAGTTTAATGAGTTTTGTATTTTCCTAAAAGAGCAGAATGCTAATCCAGGCTTTCAGAAGATAATCTTGAGTTAATTCTGTGCATTTACTATAGTTACAAGTGAAATACAATAGGGATAGATTAATCCATGAAAATGTCTAATTAGACAATCCAGCTGGATGGAGCCATGCAGAAGAATCTCCCTCGTTACTTAGTTTTGCACTGAAAACCTCTCAAATGGGAGAGTTATTTCAGATTAATTTTTAGTTTTATTTAAATTAGAGCTTAATCCTGCAGACACTCACTGCTGGATATACAGCTTGCTACAGTGGATGCTGAGCACTATGCCAGGCACTGTTTGCAGGATCAGGCCTTTGTAGTCTGATTCGCATCTCATTTTCACTGGCATAAATCTAGAGTAGCTCCACTGAACTCAATGGAGTCATACCAGTGTAATACTGATATAAGGAAGGAATCAGGCCCATATTCAGTTTAAAGCCACAGGGTGGTGCATATTTAATTATACATTTAAATAAAAAGTTATAAGTTTTTATCCTTTTGGAAAATTTTACAAGGAAAAAGCTAAAAAAAATCCTCTAAATTGTAAGGTGGTGTTAGCACATGATGGTCCCTTGTTTGGTTCTGTTCTTTCTGCTCAACCCAAAGCAGAGGGGCTGGTAATTCTGATTCATCTTTATGAAACTGGAAACCAGTGTTTCATTTTTAATCTGGGGAAGAGTTAGGGACTGTATGTAATTCAAGAGCCAGAACCAGTAGCTGTGCTGCTAAATGTCAGCTCACAAAATATATTGTCTTCTCAGCTAATATTACGTGAAATTTTAATAAATGCATGTTATGTGAGTGTAATAACGTGCATCTTTAGTGAGACTGACTTTGATTAGAGGTTGACAGGAAAACTGTAGTAGTTTGTGTTGCTCTAGAAGCCTAGAGATTGTATATCCTAATGAAGTACATCAAGGAGACTTTAAAGCAGTATTTAAAAATACCTGAAGATGTTTCACAATCAGTATGAACTGAGGAGCTGGTTAGTGCCTGTGGCTGCCATTTTAGTCACAATTCCAATAGGAATTGTGGACATGTGATGGACATGTTAGGCCAGGAAGATCAGAGCTGCTCATACAGTATTTATGTAGCACAGTTACAAGGCCTGAATGTAGCCCCATAATCCACATGGAAGGGACCCTCGGTGCAAGTCAGTCCCCCACCATGAGAAAAGAAAGGCGGCTCTGATGCCTGCATGTTAATGTTCCCCTGCCTTTTCCCCCAAGCCTCATGTATGTTGCAGGTACTGGGATTCACAAATAGGAGGGCTGGTGGGGGTAGGCAGGTTGGTAAGTGGTGGGCAGGCCCAAGGGAATCATCCCACCCACCCCAGACTTGCAGAAGGAGAAAATTAATACAACTCCAGGCACTACTGAACCAACTGCTGCGATTCCCCCTTTAAGGCTGAGGCAGCAGAGCCAGAGTGCTGGCCTTCATGGACACGGAGCTAATCTCCCACTGGTTGTCTGGGGTCTGCACAGGCTCTGGGAGATGGAGCTATGGCCCTATCCTCTCTGAAGGAATATGTGAAAAACCTCAACAAAAACCTTGCAGAGACCTTCTCAGGCTTAATCCCCTCTCACAGGTGATTGGGCCCATAGTTAATACACTTTTTTTCCTTTCTGCAAAGTGTTTAAAAGCTAAATAAGATGGGACACAGGGTAACAATTCAGAAGAGGATGAAACTATTTATAGAGGTAGTTGTAGAAAGATTAGTGAATAAACTGTTCGATTTGTGAATAGTCAAAGGAGCAGTAGCTACTCACAAGGTTCCCAAATCTCAAAAGCTATATGAATTCATAGTAGAAATGTGGTGTTTTCTGCCCTCACCTTCAGTGGTGCAACTCTCTTAATCAAAGAGCAGAAACTATGCATCTTAAATGAACAGCTAATAGTCGAAAGCGAACTGCTCCAGTTACAACTCAATTGGCAAGTTTTGTCCAAAGTATGCGGCAGAGTGTGTCACAGGAAAGAGGACGGGTTAGTAAATGATATGCCAACCAAAAGAGCCCCCAATTTTATTGATCCAGTTAATTAGAGCAGGTTAAATAGTATTCACCAGAAAAAAGGAGATGTCTGAAGAGGTTGACTTGAGTGTATCTCTTCCTCTCACTTTTTCTAAATAAATCCTGTATTTTTCTGAGATTTTTTGCTGTTTAATGTTTATATCTATGCAATGGTTTAATCCTCGCAAAGAAGCGGGCAACGCCCAGGATTTACCTACTGTTCCCCGAGTCTCTGCATGCGGCTCTGATCTTCCTGCCATCACAATGTCAAGATAACATGGCTGCATTCTGCATAATTAGTTCATTCAACAAAAAAAGTTTAGTCCTGTTTTTACATTAGATTAAGTGACAAGAGACTTTGTTCCATTAGTTTTGTTTTTTGCAATGGTGTTTGTGCAATTGAAATCTGTGTCAAAGAAATGCTGAACACTGACCACCTCTTCCCTCTTTGATTGCAGGCCTGCAGTGATGGACAAGAAAGTGGGTGATCTCACTACATTGAATGAAGTGGGCTATCAACTACGCATCTAACAAAGCCATAGGCCAGATGGAGGGCTTCCATGGTGCTTCTCACTGCACATTACCCTATGCCCCGTTGAAGGAAGGGGGTGCGGGGGAAAAGAAACTGGGACTATTTATTAAGAACTTGTGGATTTTATTTAAAGTTTCACCTAGAAAATAGAAATTCTAGAATGACTGCAGTATTATTTTTTTTAATTCATTAAGTGACATCAATGAAAAACTAAACTATCTTCAACAGGATTTCTTCCCCGCATCAAATAGGAGGGAACTACTGTGATGTTTTTGGTTTTGTTTTTTTAATTTAAATAATTGTTTACTCTATTTAATTGGCTTTGAATATTGTGCTCCACTGGTAGTATTAGGAATGGTGATGAAATGAAATATTTCTCGTTAGTGTTAACGTGCTGGGGTGCAGTCGGTTTAAACATCAAGTCAATATTAATATTTTTATTCAGCAATAAAATAGCAGTGCAGAGGTGGATGTGACTTTTTAAAGTGTCTATTACCTCAGTATACAAGAGATATGCAAAATTGACAATTTTAATTTTATAACCAATTTGTACTGTTTTCCAGCATTTCTGGGAGTACTATATTACTGCATTCGATGCACCCTGCCACTCTTTACTATGTGCATGCCTATGAAAAAGTGTAAGGTTTGATTTATATGCAAGTGTCTTAGAAACACAGAGAACCAGTTGAGGTTTCTATTGGTTTTTTTAATAACCGACCAACAATGAATTTTTTACAATTTCTTAATTTTTTTTTAAACTTTGCAGACTACAGTGTTAAAGCACAAGACCTGGAGATCATTGTTTTGTAGAGACTAGCATTTGCACTGTATAAACAGTCAAACTGTGTGTACAGTCTGACTCACGAGGAAGTGTCGGAATCAATAGGCTTCCTTGAGAGTTTACTTTTCTATCCATATTTGTGTGTAATTTTGAATCATTTGTCTTTGAAGGGGATGATGCCTTTGTGTCTTATATTAAGATCAGACATCACAACTTAGTTAGGGACGGTTCTCCTTTATATGCATTACAGTAACTTAGTTACCTTTAAAAAGATTCTTGTTAGAGTAAGCGTAGCAATAATAGTTGATTTTCACATATTTTTTTCAGACAAACAAACTTGTTCTTATCTCCTCCTTCCTTATGGTGTCCTTTTTACTGATGGATTTAACTAGCACTACGGATGTATGGCTAGATTTTCAAACCAGTTCCACTCCCATTTAGGGACCTTATGGAAGTAGTCAGATTTTTCAAAGTGCTCAGCACCCAGGAGTTCTCATTGAACTCTGGGAGTTAGTGGGTGCTGAGTACTTGAAAGTTTAGCCACTTCATTTAGGTTCATAAATGGGAGCTGAGCTGTTCTGAAAATCTAGCTTGTACACGGTAAGCCATACTTTTTTTTTAAGTTTTAAAAAACAAACAAGCCAGAAACATGGGGCATTGGTGCCTTTTGTCCTTTGGATTTTCTGAGGAGATGAGGCGGAGAGGTAATAAAGACGACAAACATAGTAAGATTCTAGTAAGTACTAAGGCTTTGGAACACTGAATCAGCCAGTGTTCAAATGGATACAGAAGCAGATGGGAATGCCAACAGTAATTTGAAGAAAACAGTCCTGCATGGGAAAGCTTTTCAGACTGTGTAGTGGGCAAATACTTAAATAGCACAGGACAAGATGACAATACAACATAAGTGTTTGTTATAAACATTAATATAGCTTTCAGTTTAATTCCAATTGTACATGAGACAATTCAAAAGACTCCAATATACCTCTATCATATGAGATGTATATGGATAAAGCTTTAATATTGTGAGAAGTAGGAGTCCAAGATTTGTAATGAATATTTAGCTGTTAAAGAGAAGTCAGTCCCCAAAGTTGGAGTCTGATTTTTCATGCCTTGCAGCTTGCATAGTCATTTTTATATGTGCATGGTGTAAACATGACTACTCACTTTACACAGGTGTGAATGCAGGTGCAAGGCCATAGTCATTTTGGTGGGGCAGAGAGGGGTGAATTTTACAATAAAGTAAAAGTACTAAGGCAGTTGATTTACTGTAATGTCAGATGGAAATATTTCCCCAAGCAAGCTATTGCATAAACACTGAAT
The DNA here is from genome assembly GCF_016161935.1 of Mauremys reevesii. Lineage (NCBI taxonomy): Eukaryota > Metazoa > Chordata > Testudines > Geoemydidae > Mauremys > Mauremys reevesii. The sequence goes on from NC_052625.1 coordinate 49,611,308, forward strand.
AATGTACTGATCTGTCATCTGGCCTTTCTTATGCCTGGAGGAAGAGAGCATGACTTTATAAAAAGTCATGGAATTTTGCAATACATTAATTGTGAAATAAGCTACAAAATGACTAGAGAATAAATTAAGGCCCCAGTCTGCCAACAAGCCCTGGCAGGTCCTGATACAATTGAACAGGGCTCCACTGAAATCGGCTGTGTTTGCTGCAGATGTGTTTGGAGCTCATTGCAAGATTGAGGTTATGTATTTCCCCACTTTTTTTTTAAGTTATCCCCCCCAATACCAAACAAACAAAAAACAGCTGGTAAGTTCTTCTCCTAATTCACATTTCATTTTGGTTACTGAAAACGATTCCCCCTCTGTCTGAAGAACAGCACAGGTGATGACTTGACTGAATTTAGAGGATTTCCTTTTCCGGAGTTCTGGAGAGGGTTCCTTGCAGTGAAACATAAGGCTTCATTACAGCCCACAACCTTTTTGTGTTGTATATTTATCAAGTCTTATTTGCTTTAAAATAGGTTTTGAATAGGATGGGGGTTTTGGGGGAGGGAGGAGGTTAGGTGCGAGGGTAAAGAATGGGGGGAAAAAAATCATGGTTTGTATTAGTGTAAAATTTTAAGCCATTATGATCAATAGAATTTCAGTTCTAAAACAATATGTACTGCTCAGTGTTTTGTGACCTTGTAAGCATAAGTCAACTGTTAGCTTATACAACAGATTCCTCATTAATGAAGTGATAAGGAAAATAAGGTTTAGTTAAGCAACAGAAGCCTTGATTTTTAACTGTACTTTGGTGCCATTAGAATATACTTGATTTTGAAAAAATTTGTTTTTCTACAGTACCCTGACTATTTCTTCCAATTTGATGATGTGGTTTTACCAGCATCCAGAGTATTTTGGCTTACGTGGTTTATCTGAACATCTAACTTGCTACACCGAAGCTTTTCTAAGCTATAAAGCTGTGACATTATTTTGTACTTTGTTTGTTTTGAAGTACAAGTGAATTTTATTCATTCTCTTCAAATTTGCTCTTGCACTTGCATTTTTGTCTTACCTTTAAAACTGTGATTCCAACTGCCTGTTTTTCTAGCTCATTGCAAACGATATTCTGGACAAATACATGTGCATGGCTCTGGGTCTTGCTTTTCTCATCACTTGTATGTTTATGTGCAGCATGGAACTTTAATAAAATGTCTTGGTCTTTTTTTAATAGGCTATTATTTTTGGAATGTGTTAATGTACAGGTAGTAGTATGAACTAAATTATATAGTCATTGTGGGGAGTGTTTTTAAAGCAGTCACTCTGTTTGTCATTGTAAGCTAGTAACACCAGAATAGAGGAGGGGTTGATGCAAAATATCATAAATCTTCAATATTAAATCAGCCAACCACTATTTGGCACACAAAGTAACCTACACATTAAGCCCTTAATCATATGGTGGGTTCTTGTTTCCCCTAGTGATGGCACCTGCCAAGAAACTGAAAGGAGACAGTATCATTCGCTTGAAATCTCTCTGGAACAATAGCCACCACTCACTCAACATCTTTCATGAGTACCGAATGCTATAACTTCCCGTGAACAGCTGCTGCTTTGCTCTATCCCTAAAGTACTGTCATCAGACAAGGGTCGTCTCTTGAAGAGGGAAGGAAGTAATTCAGGTTCTTTGCTAATATGTGCTAATGAAGCAGAACAGTATTAGTGGCCTTGTTGGTTTAAATCTGGGCAGGAGGGAAACAGGGAATGTCCTTGAGGCAGGCAGGTATCTTCCTTCAACACCTTTGGTTAACCGGCTGTTAAGATGTAACAAGCCTTCCTTGATACAGTCTGCGTGTATGTACACTGCCGTTCTAGCAGCACCAAATAGCTGTCTGTCAGATAAAAACTAGGCTAAGCTTTTACTTTCTGAAGTGTCTGGCTTGTTAAATTGGTAAACAAACAATAACATCTTTCAAAACTGTGACCAGATACAGACTAGCACTGTACATAGTTCATTCCTTGGCTTGGCTCCACTATCCTGTAGGGATAGAAGAAAAAAGTCCTCTTTCTACCAAATCAAGATTATGCTTTGTAGGGCAGGGAGGTGGTATGGAGGAGGAAACTCAATTTTTCAGCATGAACATTTTTTTCCTTTGAACTATTTTCTGTTTAAGTTTGTCTGGTCTATAATCCCTTGTATGAACTAAGAGGTTGGTATGGATTACAGCAGTATGGGAGCTGGTGCTGACACGTATGTGCATGGAGTGTACCAAAACCTGAAAATGTTTCGGTACAGCTAGGGCCTTGGCTTGTATCAGCACTGCCTGTTACAAAGCCACAAGTGGAGGGTTCAAAAAGAACAGGCCCTTGAGAAGAACTCAAAGCCACTCGCTGGCAGAAGAAAACGAGATCTCAGCCTGCCCTTCCCCTATGAAGGCAGGAGTTGGGAGAAAGATATTGTATCATACAGCATCCCAGCTTGTTATGCAGCAGCCTAATGTTGTGTGTGGTGATGTGATGGGTTAGTGGTGAGTTGCAACGCATTGCTAAAATTGTATGGGGAGGAGCAGTGTTGCTCTACAAATAGGCTAGGGCTTGTCAGTGATAAGTTGGCTCTTGTTTTTCATGCCTCTTATTTTCAGCCATTAAAATGCAAGAACTTTGCCACTAGCTGAGCCTGAGCAGTGGCTTAGCACAAATTGTTCCAGCTCAATAAGTGCAGGACAGGTGTGACAGTTGAAAACTTAAGTATGTTACAGGATAGGTGGTATATAGCCTAAATGTCAAAGTCTGCCTGTCTCACTTAATTGGGGGAACAGCCTGTATTTGCAACCCCATCATCTTGTATGGTTGTTAGGAAGGTCACGTTTTTATTACAACATCCTTATTAAAATAATTACAACTTAAGTTGATTTAGCTTTATCATATGACTTGTAGATAAATAAAAGCTGACACACTGACAGACCTCCAGCTTCAGTGGAAATCTTTAGTTTCTCTTAGGCAGCAAACATTTTTAGTGAAAATGTTTCAATTATCTTTATGTAAAGGATATTCAAGTAGCTGTAGCGTACTTAGCACCACTGTTAAACACAGTGTGCAAGGTCAAGTCAGCTGTTTGCCAGAAACTCTAGCACTAGTACATGAAGAGTAAAAAGGGCCTTGCTCTCACCCTTTCCTCACTTCAATTCTATAAAGCTGGAAACTTTCCCAGTGTTCTTTAAACCCCACAGCTGAACCATTTTAAAAACAGGGAAATTTATCAAATTCTACCCATAGCCACCTTTAAAAAAACAAACAAACAGGAAAGAGACTCCACCATGAATCAGAGTACAAGTGTATGGAGTTCAATACCTGAACACATAAGCTTTGAAGTATATACAAACACTAATGTGTGTGATATTCCATGTACCACCTCTACTACTATCTCCAAGCACTATAAATTCACTGTTTACTGATCTCCCTTAATCTGTCCTAGCAGCAAAAGAAAAAATAAAATGAGGGTAACAAGCAAGGACAAAAAACTCCCTAAAAATCTGACTCTGAACACACTAGGTCAGATAATGAACCAGGCAGAACAACCAATAAGCTTAATGCTAGGCTTTCTCTTTTCTCATGCATTATGGAGCATATTAGACCCACTGAAACAAAGTGGGAATTACTGTCAATGTTGATTATATAATAATCTAATAACTCCAATTTAAGAGCTGCAGTGGTTATAGGAAAGGCAATGGAAGAAGGAGCTGAATGAGTGCCTTGGAAGACAACATAGACTCATAGACTTTAAGGTCAGAAGGGACCATTATGATCTAGTCTGACCTCCTGCACAATGCAGGCCACAGAATCTCACTCATCCACTTCTATAACAAACCCCTAACCTATGTCTGAGTTATTGAAGTCCTCAAATTGTGGTTTGAAGACCTCAAGCTGCAGAGAATCCTCCAGCAAGTGACCCGTGCCCCATGCTGCAGAGGAAGGAGAAAAACCTCCAGGGCCTCTGCCAATCTGCCCTGGAGGAAAATCCCTTCCCGACCCCAAATATGGCAATCAGTTAAACCCTGAGCATGTGGGCCAGACTCACCAGCCAGACACCCAGGAAAGAATTCTCTGTAGTAACTCAGATCCCACCCCATCTAACATCCCATCACAGACCACTGGGCATACTTACCTGCTGATAATCAAAGATCAATTGCCAAAATTAGGCTATCCCATCATACCATCCCCTCCATAAACTTATCAAGCTTAGTCTTGAAGCCAGATATGTCTTTTGCCCCCACTACTCCCCTTGGAAGGCTGTTCCAGAACTTCACTCCTCTAATGGTTAGAAACATTCATCTAATTTCAAGTCTTCCTAGTGTCCAGTTTATATCCATTTGTTCTTGTGTCCACATTGGTACTAAGCTTAAATAATTCCTCTCCCTCCCTAATATTTATCCCTCTGATATATTTATAAAGAGCAATCATATCCCCCCTCAACCTTCTTTTGGTTAGGCTAAACAAGCTGAGCTCTTTGAGTCTTTCATAAGACAGATTTTCCATTCCTTGGATCATCCTAGTAGTCCGTCTCTGTACCTGTTCCAGTTTGTATTCATCCTTCTTAAACATGGGAGACCAGAACTGGGGATGTTTGCAGGAAAAATCAGGTGCCATCAGGGGTCCTGTTGCCCCTCCAGAGCAGGGGATAGAAGACCCAGACAGCAGCAATTTCTCTTTCTCCTACAGTGACAGTGCTTCAACCCTTTCTGCTATCTACCCTTGCTCCTATACAGATCACCCACATGCAGCACTTGCACAACAAGCTGAGAAGATGGCCTTTTCAGATTTATCTGGTGCCAGATATTTGTGGCATCTTCACAAAAATAGTTAAGTTATGCAGCTATGCTATCAGGCAAATGGCTGCATTTACTGGTCCCAGATCTTAGAGGCTTTACCCTAACCCACATAAAATTGGGTATGCCAAGAAGTATCTGACTATTTTTGAATAAAATAGCTAGCAAATGTTTTTCAGCATTAACTGAGTGAATGGCTACAGAGCCAGACAGATCAGCTGACCGTGCAGATGGATCCTTATGTCACAATCTAGTTAGCAAAGATCAGAGAAAAACCATTCAAGGAGAACCAAAACTCCAATCACCCCAAAACATTAAGTCTGAATTATGAGTTCAATCAATTGGACTGTCATTGGCCCCACATTCCTCTGAAATAATGTTTAGCTTAAGTCTTAGAATATAAAGTGACAATCAAGAAGATGGTTATTCTGTAATTAAAATAGTAAAATACTGAAAATGGGACATGAAAGTGGACTGAACATAAAGAAAGGTTTCTGAATTCAGGTGCTTATTGGAATATAATCAAGTACAAGTTTCAGTTTTTCTAGCAGCACACTAGTGACAGCAACTCTATTTAGAAATTATACTTCTGTTAGTTAACTCAATCACACACACATCCATATATAATTTAAGTCACAAGAATTTCTGTTTGTCCTCCCCTCAGCCAAGAAGTTTGTTAATGTAGTAGCACATTAAAGTTTCATCTGTAAATCCTAGGTGTTTTGCAGGGTATGCTGTGTCATGGTGTATTATGAAACTGAACATGAGGGAATCTTTAAATACTGACTATTCTGGAGCTGTAGTAATGTTACAATATTTAAATGATGAATACATGAAAAACAGCCTCATCTATTCCATAAACACTTCCAAAACCTCAAAAGGTCCGACTCCCAGATAAGTCTGTTTCAAACAAACACACACTGTTCAAACATGAAAGCTCCTTCAGATCTACCTTTACCACTTGTGTTCAGATACCACAAATTGTGTTCAGATACCACAGTGCTTTACCACTGTGTGTTCAGATACCACAAATTGCCTACTTGGTTTCATTTCAGATTCTTTTTAAAGCTTCTGCACATCAGCAAAACATGTTGTACTTTTGTAAGATTAACCATTATACAATCACTTTTTAGAACATAACTAATTACTATACTGCAAGAATAGGCTCAATCCTGCTGCCCTGGCATTGGCTAAATTCCTGCTGAGGGACTCCAAGATTGTGCCAAATATTTAGATACTTGGGAAGGGCAACAAAAGCAACTTGAAATAGAATACACTTGAAACTACATAGAAATCTACTTTGAGTTCATTATGAAACTTGCTACAAACACAATCTTTTGCTTGAAGGATTGAGAGAAGTACACTGTACTTAACCATCACCCATTTTACTATGATTTACAATAAAAACATCTTTTTTAAAAATATTGCCATTTTCAGACTATGGCACAGACATTTTCCATTATCAAAAAGAGGAAGCTAATGTAAACTCATTTCTTTTTGTCTTAATGACTCCACAAAGTAATTTAAGCAACTTTACAAAGAAATCTCTTTAAAAACTCTACTTTACACAACACTAAAAATTCAGCATGCAGGCGAACTTAATTTAACCAGTCTGACACAGTCCTTGAATTAAAAAAATTACAGGAAGAAGAGGTGGTGAAGGAAAGTGCAGGTATAAAAATAATTTGGGAATTATTCTTCAATAAGCCTGAACTGAGCTAGTAAGGACAGGTGATCGGAAGAGTTATGTTCATTGGGAAGACCATTAACTGTCCACAGATCTTGCTCTGTTAAAAGTGATAATCTACCAAGAAGCTTCAGACCTCCATCAAAAGTATCTTCAACTCCTACACAAAAAGAAAAGAAGAAAAGTATGTGCAGAAAACACATAGTTGTGAGCCAAATCATACACACCCACACCCACCTTATACCTGGAAGGAGGACTCCAACCTGGGAGGAGTGGCTTGTGATGTCTTAATACAATGCTTTGGTTACAATGATGCTATACACAAATTTGCACAAAATCACTTCACAGCTGATTATATCCACTATGTTGTGTGAGAGTTGAGATCCTTCTATACATAAACAAGACCTTTGACACAGTAGCTGTTGCTTTGTCCATGAAAAGCAGATAGTTGAAGACCTTCACAGCTGAACAGTTTCACAGAACTCCTGGTCTTCAACAAGTCAGCAGCTATTTTTGGTTTCCATGAAACTACTCAGCTGGTTCAGGAACTTCACTCTTAGAGCTCTGCAAAGCTGTTCAGCTGCTTGAACAAGCTAGCAACTATGACTGCATTGAAGACAAGCCTAGTCACTTCAGCACAGATCCTGAACAAGTTGAACTTTTCACACACATCCTGGTCTTCAAAGCTACAGTTGCTGTGGCAAAGATCCTGATCTTCATAGATGAAACTATTCAGCTGGTTCAGGAGTGCTCCTGAACTGTCTGAACAGTACCACAGAACTCCTGGGCTACAAAGAACCAAAAGCTGGGTCTCAAACTTATTTCCCTCACCTAAGCATAGAATAAACCAACAACTATGCAGTAAAACCCATTTTTTTGGTTAATTAATAAAATGACCTCGCTCCAGAGACCCCTCCATTCCCAAACTTACTATGTACAAAGTCTAGACTTTCTACGGCCTGTAGTTTATAAGCTAACGAGGCCCAAAACATTACGAGACTTAAAATGTGAACTCTTTATTAGGCCAATTTTTAATTTATTAGTACTTGGAAACTAATTAACCGATTTTCTTGAAACTGCTCAGAAAATTCAAGTTTTACTCAGATTATATGCTGAAAGTTTGCGGCAGATACACTGTTTTTCATATAAAACAAAGAGCTTGAACTCCCGTTTTCAGAGCAAAGCTGAATACAAACTTAATTAGGGCATGCAATGGCACTACCACAATACACTTCTACCCTGCTATAACGCAACCTGATACAACACGGGTTCGCATATAGCATGGTAGCAGCGGGGCTCCGGCGGCGCTTTAAAGGGTCTGGGGCTCCAGCTGCTGTGGGGAGCCCCGGGCCCTTTAAGTCACTGCTGGAGCCCTGCCGCTCCTATCCCGGGGCTGCGGCAGCGGGGCTCATGCAGTGATTTAAAGGGCCCGGGCTCCCCGCAGCAGCCAGATCCCAGAACTCGTTAAATCACCGCCGGAGCCCTGCCGCCGCTACCCCAGGGCTGCGGCAGCAGGGTTCGCCAGCGCTTTAAAGGGCCCGGGGCTCCGGCTGCTGTGGGCAGCCCTGGGCCCTTTAAATCACTGCCACCCCGGGGCTGCAGCAGCGGGGCTCCGCCGGCAATTTAAAGGGCCTGGGGCTCCCCACGGCCGGAGCCCCGGGTTCTTTAAATCACCGCTGCAGCCCTGCCACCGCTACCCTGATATAATGACACTTCACCTATAATGCGGTAGGGATTTTTGGCTCCCCATGACCATGTTATATCAGGGTAGAGGTGTATATACATTCTAGGTGTTTAGGGATCAATCTTGCAAGGTGCTGAGTATCCTTAACTCACACTGAAGTCAGGGGCAGTTGAGGGCACATGGCATATTGCAGAAGTTTTCAGCACATTGCAAAACCAAGTCCTTGAAGCTAGATTAATTTTCTTGCATTTTTCCTTTTACATTTGGTAGTGTATAGAAAACTGAGGGACAGATGGTTAAGCAATTTGAAAAGGCCACACTGGAAGACTGTGCTTAAGGTAGGAGTGGAACGCAGGTCTCCCTGTTCTGGGATTTACCCCTAGAATGATCCAGCTGGCCAGGCTGTACTGTTTTTTGTGAAAACTAAAAGGATTTCAAGCAATAGAAAAGGCTCATTATCCTGTATGATGATGTAGGATGAAGCAAAGCAGATGGCCAATTGTAAAACATGGAAATCTCTCTCTCAGGGAACCCACAACAAGGCCCCAAATACAGTAAGTGGTACATTACCCATTCTTGACATTTAAATGTTACCAATGAAGCACCCACCCAAATGTGTTATGTCTTCCTTGCACCATCTGGTGAGTTTTAGCTGCAACTGCAACCACAAAATTGCAGCACAAGTACACACAGTCAAATGCAGTGCTCCATTGTGATTTTTCACCTCATACCAAGAGATCTCAAAACCATGTACGTCATCTCTTGAGACAAACACTAATGCTGCTCCAAGGTAATTTTAAACATGACCACTCATGCAGAAGTTGTCATATCTCATCTCTAACGCATCTGAAATCTCTGTTCATCATATTCTTGAAAACGTGAACCAATCATATCACTGGTCTAGTCACTAAGCTCACATAGGTTACTGAATGATAGTGATAGTACCTTGGTATTCACTTCTTTAATTAATGCTCATCAGGATTCCTCAACTCCTTGAATCTTATAGTCAAGGAGACAATGATGACCACATAAATGTCCAAGTGTTTGGTAAAAGAAATGGTGCAGGCCACTGCAGTGTTCTACAGAGGACGCTCCCTATGTACTACAATGATCCCAGCAAGCAACAAGCTAACATGAATCAGTAAGGGAGAAAATAAAAGACAGGAAGAGTTAAGATTGTAGCCTTAATCTGTGAGGGAACAGTTCACATGTTCAAAATGTTTGGGCACCTGTAAATCACTGAGGTTGGTATCTTTTGTGTACTTGAGATCTGTGAAATTTATCAATATGCCTCCTTTTAGGCTAAGTCCTGAACTTTATCATTCAGCAGGGAGATATTCTTTAAGAGAACTTTAGTGCTTGAATTCAGCTTCTTTACCTGGCTGAGCAGCACTATCATCCTTTGCTGCAGAATAGAAAATGTAATCCACAGTGACAGCACTTCTGGAGTGACAAGTTGTTACTTCTGGAACCCCACTTTCAGGTAAGTAATGAGAATAGACTGAAGATAATCTAAAGTGGTGTTGTAATTTTGAAGGAAACCTAAACAGAATTACACAAGTATTTTACTTCATTATCGCTACTAACTAAAAGACTTAGTCATTAATAAAACACATTTATTTAGTTATTATGGCAAAACAAATAAGCTGCATAAACAGAGTCTTTATTTTTAACTTTCTCATGTTTTGCATCTTGTTAACTTCTTGGAGCAGGGATCTAAGGTACAATTTTCAAAGGACTCCATGTCTACACTAGGAAACTTATGGTGGGTGGCACAGCTGCACTGCTATAAGATCGCTCATGGAGCCGCTCTATGCCAACAGGAGAGAGGTCTCCCGCTGACATAGCGCTGTGCACACAAGAGCTTTTGCCAGTAAAAAACGTATGTCGACCAGGGGTCTGTTTTTTCCACACCAAGTGACATAAGTTTTGCCGACATAAGTGGTAGCGTAGACATGGCCTAAGTCCGATTTTCAAGTGATTTAACACTTAGGATCCTGTCCCATTGACTTTCAAAGAGATTTAGGGTCAGTCTACACTAGAAATGGCACAGCAGCACAGCTGTATTGCTGTAGTGTAGCTGGAAGGGGTTATTCCATTACTGTAGTAAACCATCTCAGCAAGACGCAGTAGCTAATTGATGAAAGAATTCCTCCATCGACCATGACTGAGGATGGCTTAATTACATTGCACAGGGAGTGAAATTTTTCACAGCCCTGAATGATGTAGTTAAGTCAACCTAAATTTGTAATGTAGGCCAGACCTTTGGTTAAGTGATTTATCTTGATTAGCTCTTCCACCCATGTAATTACTGTATTCTTCCTTCCTCCCGACACCAACCACATGTCCTTCCATGCCAGTCTAAACTGGAAGCCACCTCTTGATTTTTAAGTAAACTTTTGGGTCTGACTAGCAGTTTTCATATTAAATCTTTAAAAGCTTTTAGGCTTTTTATTTTTTAAAAACTTAGTTATGAGTCTAAAAAGAGAAAGGAAGTACCTGTCTCCACACCTGTCCAATATGGAATTCTTGGGGAGGAGGGTTTTTTAAATAATTAAACTTTTTCCTGTTCTATCCAGTTTGAGCTATCTCCTCTTTGTTACCACAGTTTTGTTTCCCCAATAAGGATACTTATTAACATTTAGAAACCAACATCTCCAAAATGAGAGGAAATATGAGAATTTAAGCAGCTCGATAGAGCTGCCGCTTATAAACAGATTTCTGCAGCTGGCCTCAAATTCTATGGCTTTGCTACATCACTATAAAACAGAGTGCTGTTTATATCCAAAAGTAAACAGATGTCAAAAGTATTGTTTAATGAGGAGAGATGGAACTTGCCCTGTAGTCAGTCTTGATATTTCCTTAACCTCAGCTCCTTAGTTTGGAATAACATGCATCAGTTGCCCCATATAGAAATGGTCCTTTACAATATATAATTCTAATCCTTTCCCATCTGTAGTTATCTTTTCTTTCACTTTTAAATGAAAGATGATTTTTTGCCCTTTTGTATAGTTATCCTAATCCAAATTTTTCTGGGTTCTGTTCTCCAATTATTACTTTTGAGAACAATAGGCAGTCATGCTTTTGAACTAGTATAGTTGCTGAAAGTAAGACCACCAGTATAAGAATGATGAAATATACAATTTAATTTTAGTTTATTTTTATTCACATCCTCTAGCTGCTCCAACAATTCAAGGGTGCAGGAACTAACTCACCAGAACATAGTTGTGAAATGTCAGAGGAAACATTACATTAGCTCTGAAAACTGCACTGACTCCATTTTTGAGACTTTTTCTTGAGAAGATGAGTTTAGGTGTGGTGATGTCTATTTTTGAAAATGTCTTTTTTTTGGGGGGCGGGGGGATGTTTTATTAAATAATGTACATGTAAATATGTATATTTTAACAACCTACACAGGCAGATACAAAACCCAATTAGAAGACCACTTACAGTTTTATCAATTATCTAATTTGAAATCATACCATATACGCTCAAGGTTTTAGTTTTGCCTTTTTTTTTTTTTTTTAAAATAGGAGCCACCAAACAGCCTTCTCAGATTTTCTAAGACTTACTTTTCAGCTGCTATTATGATCTCTTCTGTGTGCTCCAGTTTCACTTCTTCTTTCTCTCCCCCTACAAAAATAAAGAGAATTTCTAATCTACGTTTTAAATGAGATCATTAAGACCATTGGAGAAAAACTATAGGAAAAGTAGCCTAGGACAACATCTTCAAACGTTATTTATTTTTCTTTTGATGGGAAAGATCAAATTAATAAAAACTGGATTGAATTGCCCAGTTTCATTAGAGCCCCTTCAAACAAATCTGTACCTTTCCAGAAAATTTTACTTAGAAACATACATTCAGCTCATCTGAATTGCTTTCTAATTTGAAATGGTATGTTTAACCTTTAATATAAAGACAAAAAGTAGATTTAGATGGAAGGTTTTAAAAATATCCAACAATAATGGTTCTATTATTTCAAGTCACATACTGCATGTTAATCTCAAAGGAATTTATTTTTCTAAGGCCTAAGCCTGCAAATGCCTAGGATGGTGAAAAACTTTATCTCTGAGTAGTCCCACTGAGCTCATGTTTGTAAGACTGGGGCCCATTTTTTTAAATGAAAAAATATCTGGTCTTCAACAGTAAATCTGGATGATGTTTTCACAGAACCACTAAGTTTACCTGTTCAGAAACTGACCTGTGTTTTCTTCTTGTCGCTGCTGTTGTACCTCATACACACAGCTCTGTGAAATGCCTAGACTTGGGGGCCAAATTGGAATAGTTAGGATCCTTTGTCCTCTAGGAAACTGTTCTTGCCCAGACACCTAGAAAAGATATACGATTGTTTCAAACAGAATCTGATTTAGTTCACAAGATACCTGTGCAAAATTTTAATTTAAAAAACTGTATTTTTTTTAAGTCACCTGTGATCCAATTAACAAAAGACATACTGCTAAAGAGTTCACTTTTCTTATCCATGCTGTGATGGAGTGTCTGAAGCCAGGGTAACCAGTAGACAGTTAAGCCCAATTAGGCCATAAGGTATAACTGGTGATCGAACAGACTGGGAGGAGCTGGATCTTCAGAAAGGAAGGAGCACGGGGCAGTGGAAGGAAGGCAATGGGGGATACCCAGGTGAGGCATAGAGGGTGTTTCCTCTCTTGGCTAAAGGCTGAGAAGTCTGGGAGGCCTAGAGCCAAAACTGGAGGGCCTCAAGCCAGGAGGAAGATTGGGAGGCCGGGGCAGTGAAGCCTAGAGCCAGAGGCAGGTTGTCTTGAGCCAGCAGGATACCAGAGGCAGTTAAGTGCAAGAGACTGTGACAAGTAAATCATTTAGACTGGACATTGAGGGGCCCCAGGGAGAAAGGCAAGAACTCTGCTGTCACACTCGGGGCACTACAAAGTGGGAGACATCTGGAAGACACAAGTCTGGAGCAAGCTCCTTTGGCTGACCCTGACGCAGGGATACAAACCAGATCTCTAGGGAGACCTTCTGGGAGGTGTTGGTCCTTGCAAAAAACCCAGAAAGGGGCTGGAGAAAAAGGCTTAAGGAAAGACTAATGATACAAAGGAGTCCAGAGAGGTGGTGGCAACGAGTCTGACAGAGCAGACCTTGGCTGCTTGTCCTAGGTTCTCTGGGCTGGAACCCAGCATAGAGAGTGGGCCTGCATTCCCATACCACCCACTGGAAAAGTGGTGTGAAGCCCCCGGAAGTAAGGGGATCAGGGCAATTCAGACCCTGGAGAGATGGGGGTAAGGGCCAATGGACTCTGAGTCAGAGGCCAGAGTCCTTGAAGTGATTTGTTGGACTTTTGTTTGTGGGTCTTTGTTACCATGAAAGGAGCCCGGAACTACAATGTGACCTAGCTGGAGGGCTAAAAGGTGAGGAGAGAGAGACCGCTAAAGGACTGGAAAACCATCAGCAAGGGATGCTAGAAAAGGCAAAGATGTTATGCCACACCCAGCCACAAGGGGGCACACTTGCAGTGAGTCCACTCTTCTATACAGGCCTTACAAACATGCCTTTTGTAGCAACTCTTCAGAGCTTTCTCTGCTAAACCATGATATTCTTTATATGCAACTTGCTCTCGCTTTACAACAATCTTTACAACAATCCTATTTTGTAAAATAGTTCTCGCAAGACTTAGCTGAGAGAATACGATGACCTCTTGTTAGCAACATTAGAAGCTCTAGTATAAACAGTTCACTGACTGCTGACATTGCTTTTAACAACGGGGTATTTATTCTTCTGGGAGAAAATCAAAAGGGGGCTGAAAATGGGGTTGGCAGCTGATGGGCAGTAAACACCAATAATGGAAAATTCACATTTCCCTAGTGTAAATGCTTTAGTCACTTCAAATTAAATAGCTATTTGTGATATGTTGAATGCTATCTTCACACTAAACTCACATAAAATATCTTAGAATGTGGTGCCACACTCAAACATGACTTCTACTTTGGTCACCCAGCAATCATAACTTTGACTTTACACTTACGCTAACCAATACAGCCCCGGCTCATCCATAATGTGAGAATAATCCTTTTGAAAAGGATCAGAAGGTCCATGATTAAATCTCCTTCCACACAAAAAAAAAATGATAATGACACAAGGTGGAACAGTATTTTACTGTGTCAGTAGAACATGTTTATGGACATTTCAGCCAAGTTAATGAAAAGGGAAGTTTGGTCTTAGCCTGACTGATAACATAGGCCCTATTGGGGAAAAATTACCCCTTACAAAAGAAAAGGAACACCTGGCAAGTGCTAGACTTGGCATTTAAAGTGTTCCCACAAAAATGGGCCAGATCTACACTACAGACCTATATCAGTATAACTACATCACTCAGGGGTGTAAAAAATCCACACCCGAGTGATAGTTTTACTGACCTACCTCCCATGTAGACAGCACTATGTCAATGGGAGAGCTTCTCCCGCCAACATAGTTCCAGCTTTTTGGGGAGGTGGGTTAACTACGCCAATGGGAGAAGCTCTTCCATTGGCATAGGAGAGTCTTCACTAAAGCTGTGGTGTACATGAAGACAAGACCTAAATTAAGCCAGAGGTAAGGTCCAGATACATATCTGTAACTGAACATATACCACTTTCAAGAACAATTGTTTATATGTTTTAAAACATTAGAGTCAGCAAATTAGGAGTTAAAGTTGCACTTCTGAAACAAAACACTGAGTCAGCCTCAGACCTAGCATAGCAATTCTGTGGCAGACTTTCCTTTGTTTGTAGATTAAATTTAGAGTGGAGGTCAAAAATCGGGCTTCTAATGGAAACTCAACTCCACACAGAACTGGAAAGGGTTAAGGTGGTCAGGTAGGCCTATTAATTCTACAGGCTGCATCTGGAAGGAAAGCCAGGGGTAAGGAATTGATTGCAAGCAGGTTCAAAGCCAGGAAGCTTGCAACAGACAGGGGCTGCTGCTGGGAAAAGGGAAGAGGGTTTGGCGCTGTTATACCCAGGGCAAGATGGGGAACTAGGAATTGTAGGAAGCAGTCCAGGGAAGGAGCAGTGAGAGGAAAGCTCAGAACTGCTGTGTGTGGAGTCCCTGGACTGGAACTTGTAGTAGTGAATGAGCTTGGGAGTGACAGAGACTGTGGGGGTGACAGAGAATTGAAGGACTGTATCCTGAAAGGGGAAATGCTGAGTGACCTAGCCGGAGGGTTGCATTATGAAGACACTGCAGTTCCAGCGACGAGAGGAGCTGCAGACCTGAGAGAGACAATGTGGTGGCATGTGACCACAAGAAGGGGTGACGATCTTGAGAGCTAATCCCACAACTGATCAGAAGAGGCACCAGATAAGCGGTGAGTGGTGCACATCGTGACAGGTGGCCATTGTCACTCCATAAAATATTCCTTTTCCACCAGCATTAATTCTTACATTAGATGAAACAAACACCTACCTTTCCTATAGGTAGTCCTTCATAATTCAGCTTTCCTTCCTTTATAAAACTGTACAGTGGAGAACCAGGAACAGA
The DNA here is from genome assembly GCF_016161935.1 of Mauremys reevesii. Classification (NCBI taxonomy): domain Eukaryota; kingdom Metazoa; phylum Chordata; order Testudines; family Geoemydidae; genus Mauremys; species Mauremys reevesii. The sequence goes on from NC_052625.1 coordinate 49,626,973, forward strand.
GTTGAAGTCACCACAAATGATAATAGGACAGAATCTACCATCTTTCTGATGGGCAACGCTGGCAATCTCTGCCAGTAACATCGCCAGTTGGGTCAGTTTAATGTCCCCTCGCCTTGGATTATACAGCAGATGCGTGTTGGCTATACAGACTGCAGCAGTAGCTTTACAGTGAAATCTGGGCTGCAGAAGCAACACTAGTCCAACATTGTCTCTGTCCAAGAGTGGAATATCATGGCGGAAAAATTCCACTGGGTTTGAAGAGAGAAGATTAAATTTGGAAATTTTGAAACAAATAGCACAGCCATCAGGTTTCCTTCCTGTCCTCATTTTATATTCACAATGATAACCTGTATGAAAGAAATGTGAATCATTAACGAAAAAAACCAAGAACGTAGCTCATGCTATTGTTTTTCCATAGTAGTCAATACCTGAGCCTGCTATAGTCGAGGCTGTAAAAAGTTTCCACTGTACCCACTTTCAAATGTTCCTAACTTTGAGATCTTCACCTTTTGGACTGAAATGTGCCATATTTGGTCTCTGTCTGAAAACTAATCATCAAAAAGAATGTAAGCATCTGAAAACGGGGGGATTATAATGGAAGCTGTTTTGCATAATTAAATACATATGTAAAGAGAAAATAGTCTTTATAAATGACTTACTAAAAATGTGTCTCCCAATACATATTCTTACCAATAAATCTCCTTTTACTTTAATGGCTGCTGAGAGGGGGAAAAAAAGTGAATCACTCTCCGAGTGCACATGTTAACACAGGGCCTGATACTCATTTGCCTAAAGAGCTGTTTACACTGCTCTGTACACTGACTGAGCAGTGTAAAGGGACTAAAGTGTAAGGGTAGGTCTATAATACCCGCCGGTTCGGTGGGTAGTGTTTGATGTATCGGGGATCGATTTATCGCGTCTCGTCTGGAAGCGATAAATCGATCTGCTAATCAACACCCGTACTCCACCTCGACAGGAGGAGTAAGCAGAGTCGACGGGGGCGCCGCGGCAGTCGACTCGCCGCCATAAGGACAGCCAGGTAAGTCGACCTAAGATACTTCGACTGCAGCTACGCGAATAGCGTAGCTGAAGTTGCATATCTTAGTTCGAACCCCCCCGCTAGTGTAGCCCAGGCCTAAGTGAGCATCAGGCCCATGATCTTCATCTTTCAAAATAAGATTTGTTTCAATCTAGTACTGTACTGCCATCCCAAGAGGGCAAGCTTTATAGCTCAACAACCTACATTCAAATTTCAGGCCCTGAATAGCACTTTTGTTTTCTGGGAGGGAAAAAAAGTTCACGTTTGCATTCTCTGAAAGAGAAAAAAAATACATGTAGCCGTATCATACCTCCTTTATGGATATATCTATGTTCAGTGTGACTTGTTAAAATAAAACCAGATTTCTTAGGCTATACAGCATGCACCCAAGAAACTCGGAAAGGAAAGAAAAACTTGGATGTGAGAAGTTAATTTGAACAATAAATCCAATCCAGTATTGTCTGCGGTGTATATACTTCTAAACTAATGATGTAAGATACTCAGCATGGTGCTTCTCATGTGTCATAGGACAAGTCAAATGTAAAATGATTGATGCTTTAAAGCTTAATCAGGGTGCTACCCGAGTAGCTTAATAATGGTTCACTTGTGAAACATTCCTATTAAGAACAGTACTTGACAGATTTCTGTAGGTCAGAAATGATTGTCTGACAGCTTTAAAAACTCAGTAGTTTATATTAAAACAGTAATGTTATGATAATCACCCAACTTTCTGAAATTTGCTTTACAGTAGTAAGAGCTGCAAGGTCTCAAGATAAGCTTCCAGTGCCTTCTCAATAAATTAAGAGTGCCTTGTTCCCAATGCAGCTTAGGAATGACAAGCTTTTTTGAAAGTTCTTTTTATACAGAGCAAGACATTTATATTCAACATTACCGATACATTATTTCGGGATTATAATATTTTCCATTAACTGTAACTGTCAAAAAGGTAAGTATTTTCTACAATTTTATCTATGACTGAAACGCTACATCTTCCACAGCAATTAAAAATAACTATTTGTGAAAGTATACTTTAAATTATCAAGATAGAACGAGTGTATTAACCACTTCAGGGAACACAACAGCTTAAATAAATGATTACACTAAACGCTAAAGCATACATCATATAGAATTTAGAAGCCAATCAACAAGACTGTTTCTGATTTGTAGCTTCAGTTATACCTAGAATTGAGATCCAACATCTACATCCCTCTAGAATTTAAGGGACTGACTTGCATGTTTTAAGCATCTCTTGTGAAATGATGAGTGGCCTCCTTTCCCACTGAAAGGAATGAAAGCTGAGGGCACTCAGCAATTTACAGGATCAGGTCTTAAGTAAATTCATTTGAAAGCAGTTATGGGCCCAGTTCTGCACTTCATATACAGGCAAAATTCAGGCATTAATGAGTTTGCCAAAATAAAGAGTGCAAGAGCAGGTCTTAAAGTAACACCTATTTATCTAATTTTTGCCATATGAAAAATGCCTCTCTTCATTCCACGTAGATTATTTCTTATAAGTACATAAAAAAAGGAAAATGTAATAAAATGTGGGACAAAAGTGTTCCATCATACCCAAATATTCCAAACTCGGCTTGATCTCCATTCCAAAATGGTCCTCTTGTACTTCTTGCAAACACAGTACCTAAAAGAGTTTTTCCAATTTGAATGTAATACATTAACAAACATATTAACAAAAGCTTTCACTTCATTAACTAGTGCATTTATGTTTTTCCTTGAAGCTTTAGTAACTTTATTTACAGAGGTAAAAACTCTCATGCAAGAGATTTCTCTATTTAAAAACTGCTTAGTGTAAATAGTATTTGATACCCATTCTATTTATTCAAAAATCTGATCTGTCTAATCATGTAGATTTACCAAATAACTAAGTGACAAAGAATAAAAAAGCTCCCTGTTGACAAGAAGCTTAATTTTCAAGTTTGGGTGCTTGGCTGGGATGTCCTAACCCTATACTTGGACACAAATCAGCACTTAAGCCCCACTGTGGTAAACATTTATGCACGTAACTTTACTCATGTGAGAAGCCTTGATGACATCAGCTTGCAAAGCTCTAAGTAGTAGCAGAGGCTCTGGAGATATCTGCCCACAGACTCCCTAAAACAGCATTGCATAGGTTTACACTCATCTCACATTTGGGAGATTAAAAATAAATTTCTAGCCTTGTGGTAGTTAAAGAAAAGTTTAGATTCTGCAGGTGATGAGAGACTCCCAGGAAAACTTCCTACTCCTCAAGAGCAAGTGCATTTTTCAAGTCCTGAACAAAGAGCGGCTCATAACCACCCATCGCCCCAAACCTGGTGAGTAGCAAAACAACCTGCACCTTAAATGCTGGAGAACAACTGGGAGGTGGGGTGGAAGAGGAAAACACCAGACTGCTCACCCATTGTTATGAAAGTACCACTCGGTCTCTAAGGGCTTGTCTACATTTACAGGGCTACAGCTGCGCCGCTGTAGCGCTTCCAAGTAGACCAGGAGTGGGCAAACTTTTTGGCCTGAAGGCAGCATTGGGTTTTGTAAATTGTATGGAGGGCTGGTTAAGGGAGGGGGTCAAGGGCTGACCCCAACCTCCTATCCGCCCCTCCCTCCGGGACTTCTGCCCCATCCACATACCCCTGCTCCCTGTCCCCTGACCACCCTCGGACCCCCACCGCCCCATCCAACCCCTCCTCTCATTCCTGATGGCCCCATCCAACCACCCCTTCTCCTTGTTCCCTGACTGCCCCCGTAACTCCTGCCCCAACTGCCCCTCCATCCAATCCCTCTCCTTCCTGACTGTCCCCCCGGGTCCCTGCCCCATTCAACCTTGTCCCCGACCACCCTGACTCCTATCTATACCCTCCCCCCCGCAACCACCACCTTGAACTCCCCTGCCCTCTATCCAACCCCCCCTGCTCCCTGCCCCCTTACCGCGCTGCCTGGAATGCCGATGGCTGGTGCCAATACAGTCGCACTGCCCAGCTGGAGCCAGGCCATGCCGCCGCTGCCACTACCAGGCAGCACGGAGACTGGGTCAGGCCAGGCTCTGCAGTTGCGCTGCCCCAGGAGCTCACAACCCCACCGCCTAGAGCATTGCGCCAGTGGTGGAGCAAGTGAGCTGAGGCTGTGGGGGAGGGGGGGACAACAGGGGAGGGGCTGGAGGCTAGCCTTCCAGGCCAGGAGCTCAGGGGCCAGGCAGGACGGTCCCGCAGGCTGTAGTTTGCCCATCTCTGGCGTAAACACTACCTATGCCAACAGGAAGGATTATTCCATCAGTAGGAATTATTCCATCCCTACCAAATTCACAGCCATGAAAAATGCGTCGACTGACTGTGAAATCTGGTTTCCCCCCAACCCCGCAATGAAATCTGGTCTTTTGTGTGCTTTTATTCTATACTATACAGATTTCACAAGGGAGACCAGCATTTCTCAAATGGGGGGTCCTGACTCAAAAGGGAGTTGTGGGGGGGAGGGGGTCACAAGGTTATTTTAGAGGGGGTGCGGTATTGCCACCCTTACTCCTGTGCTTCCTTCAGAGCTCGGCAGCCGGGGAGCAGCGACTGTTGGCCGGACACCCAACTCTGAAGGCAACAGCACAGAAGTAAGGGTGGCAATACCATGCCATGCCATGCCATCCTTACTTCTATGCTGCTGCTGGTGGCAGGTCTGCCTTCAGAGCTGGGCTCCCAGCCAGCAGCTGCCACTCTCCTGCTGCCCAGCTCTGAAGGCAGCAGTAGCGCAGAAGTAAGGGTAGCAGTACTGCACCCGTCTCTACAATAACCTTGCGACTACACCACCCCCTGCCTGCCCAGGTCCTTTTTGGGTCAGAACCCCTACAATTACAACACTGAAATTTCAGATTGAAATAATGAAATTTACTATATTTAAATAAATAAATATAAATAATAATTGGAGAGATACCTATCTCCTAGAACTGGCAGGTCATTGAGTCCAGCCCCCTGCCTTCACTAGCAGGACCAAGTACTGATTTTGCCCCAGATCCCTAAGTGGCCCCCTCAAGGATTGAGCTCACAAGCCTGGGTTTAGCAGGCCAATGCTCATACCAGTGAGCTATCCCTCCCCCTAAATCCTCTGACTGTGAAATTGACCAAAATGGACTGTGAATTTGGTAGGACCCTACCCATCAGAGTAAGTAATCCACCTCCCCAAGAGGCGGTAGCTAGGTCAACAGAAGAATTCTTCCATCAACCTAGCACTACATAGGGACTTAGGCTGGTTTAACTACGCTGCTCAGCGGCGTGGATTTTTTATACCCTTGAGCAACATAGTTATGTTGACCTAACTTTCTATCACAGACCAGGTCTAAGTCTCATCTGAAAGAGACATGCATTGCAAACAACCATATTTCTCTAATCTCAGAAGAACTGATTCAGTCCTGCTGAATGTTAAGCCTGGGGAGCCTACGTATTTGAAACCTGAGACCAGCAGCAGTTCTATCATTTAAGGATTTGATACAGTCCAAATAAGTATATTAGTGTAGTGTGTCTGCCTTCCCAATCAAGGATCCACACAGGAGCAGCTGCTCCAGTGTTTTTTCCACCAACAGGCTTCAAAGTATCACAGCAAGACTTCAGGAAGGGCTCCTATGATTCACTGAATACCTTGAACACCACAATACCTAGTCACAAAAAAAAATTTGAAAAGAACATTAAGTTTGCAAAGCCAAGCAGTCAAAAGTTAGGAAGCGCCAGGAATAAGGTTGCCTGTGCAACCTTAATTCAGCCCCCTTGTGCACGTACATTATGATATTACGTGACCACAGGACCTCTGCCTCAGTCAGTGCACAGGATGGATGATGTTCACTTAATGAGCTATTCAATATTTTGTTTTGTCCTCGTTCAATATATGGCTCTGGGCCTTATTTAATAGGCACTATTCAAACCCTGTTCTGAAGGACACTATAGTGATGAGCATCACAAAAAAGCTCAAATGCTTCACAAATGTAAATAAATTTAGCATCACAGTACCCTGGTGAGGGGATGGTATTATCCCTAACTTTACAGATGGGGAGCTGAGGCACAGTGAGATCAAGGTCAGAAGTACCCACTAACTTTGGGTGCTCAATTTGAGAAACCTGATTTTTCAGGGTGCCTAGCAGTTTGAATGTTATATGTTTAAAGCACAGCTCCCACTGTCTTAGTGCCAGTTGTGAATGCTCAGCACTTCTGCAGGTCAGACTCCAGAGTCTGAAGTTGGGCACACAGAAAATGGAGAATACACAATTACTGACTACCTCTGAAAAGTCTAGTTTCAGTGATTTGCTCAGCATCACACAGGAACTCTGTGGCAGAGGTAGAGATAGAAACCAGTTCTTCAGGACAACATTCAACTGTCTTAACTACCAGTCCCGCCCTTCCTGTTCCAGCCATCCTCTGCCCTATTCACTACAAACCTTTCATCTTCTGCAACAGATGAAGCTGGGTCCTACAGACAACAGTCTCCCTTACTACACAACCCTGATTCATCCCCAAAGCAGGTCCAGCCTGTACACTGAATGAGGCAGGAGTCTTGTGAAAAAAATAAATAGTATGTAATCATGGAATTAAAGATTGTATCAAAGTGTACACACAATGGGGCCGAATTAAGGTTGTACAAGCATCTTAATTCTGACATTTTGTAATTTAAGTGTTGACTTTGCAACCTCCATAATGGTGTTTCTGTAACTTCCTAGGTTCTTAAAAAAGAAACTGAAAAACAGAAATTTGATCATATGGCATCATACTGACACCCACATGGGTTACCACCAGGACTGCAACCTTTAGATCTACCGCTGTCACTTAAGCTAACAGAGTAAGTGATAGTGATAAGTTGTCATTCTGTGTGGGGACCAGCATTAGTGGGGGATGAGACCCAGTCTGCCAGTGGGTTTCACAGATATTGCTGAAAGCAGAGGAATGGAGAGACTCAGGAATCTTGGGTTCCACTGAAGGCTCTAGGGGACACTCTTCTTCCCATTTGCCTCCCCAAGCCCAAGCTTGACCCCTTCTGCCCCATCCATGTCTCAGTACTGACTCCTCCTTACCCCGGACTCCTTGTCCGAATCCCAGTCCATCTCCACTCCTTGGGCTTCTCATGCCAGTCTCCCCCTCCAGCCCTGCTGAGTCCCAGTCTCCACTCCACACATTCAGTTCCAGTCTCCTTGCCCAGCCAGTCCCAGTTCTCTGCCTGTACCCCAACTCCCTATCAGACCTCTCTCCCCTCCTCTGGTCCACTCCCCCCGTCCTCAGTCCCAATCTCCTCGTCCAGCCTGTCCATTCCCCCCCCCCAGTTCTTTGTCTAATTTCAGTTTCCCATCCCCCTAAGACAAGTGGCTCCCAGTAACCCTGCACGCCCTTCACTAGCTGCCAGTCTCTTTGCCCAGCCAGCCCATCTCCCCACTTCAACTCACAGTCAGTCCCCCTGCCGCCTCCCAAATCCCAATCTTGTTCCAATCTGGATTTTGTGCCCTCACAATTCAAATCAGATAGCTTCTTCCTCCCTGCTGTGCTGCTACCAGCAGGGAGTCACTGAAAGCACAGGAGTGACAGGCTCCATGCTTTGTTCCAGTGCAAGCCCTACTCCACAGTAGGGTGACCAGATGTCCTGATTTTATAGGGAAAGTCCTGATTTTGGGGTCCTTTTCTTATATAGGCTCGTATTACCTCCCACCCCCGTCCCGATTTTTCACGCTTGCTGTCTGGTCACCCTAGCCAAGATCAACAATTAGGGCTTGTCTACACTGGCAACGTTAAAGTGCTTTAACATGGTTTGTGCAGTCGCGGCAGAGCTCTAAAAAACACCTCCACAAGGGGAATAGCTAACAGCGCTGGGAGCACAGCTCCCAGCGCTGGTGCACTGTCTACACTGGCGCTTTACAGCACTGAAATTTGCTGTGCTCAAGGGGGTGTTTTTTCACACTCCTGAGTGAGAAAGTTGCAGCGCTGTAAAGTGCCAGTGTAGATAAGCCCTTACAGGGAAAGTCTTTTTGAATCCCTGAGCATGCTCCAGCCTATGGCTACAACCATCCTACGGGGATGGCACATGGTCAATCTGGTCAGCACTGAGAGAGGCTCGGAGAGGATAGAACTGTCAGATTTCAGCAGTTAAAAAATCAAAGTCTCTATTATGCATTTGCAAACTGAAAATTTTTCCCCAAAGGCTTATAACTTGGGCGGATTTTTTCAAGACCAGCAAAAGCTGCATCTCTGACACAAAGGCCTCCCGCTTTTGCTCCCCACCCCTGCACTACCATATTTCAAATCCCCACCACTCCAAAGCATGTGGGAACTAGAATTTTTCAAAGAAAAGTTCATCAGAATGTAACATGGCAAAATAATGCATTTTTCCCTGGCTCCATTCTTGCAAACAATTGATCTGTTTTGGCTGAAATGTTCCAAGAAAATTCAATGAGGCAGACACCCAGCAGAGAAAATTTTAGCCCAAATGGTTAGTTACAAGACCCTATTTTCAGTTTAATTATAATGGAAACTGTCAGACAACCTTAAAAAGTAGTGCTACCCGCCCTGCCTACAAACATTTATATTGTGCTAGCATCTACAGCTCCAGCCAGACTAGACTAACATGCGTAAAGGGCTGTACAAACACACAGTAAAGGACAGTCTCCTCTTCAAAGATTTTACAATCTGAACAACGATATAACAGGTGGACAAAACAGGCAAGTTCACGTGGGGTGGAGAAGACAGGAGAACAACAGCAACGTGCACAATTCTTAGCCAATCAGGAGCAGCAATCACAATTTGTCACCAATATTCTCAGGTTACCATTTCATATATACATTAAGGAAGGGGAGAGATTTAAAGGAGGATGAGGTAAGCAGCTTTCTAGATTTTGACTGAGATCTTTTTCCACTCGTAATGGGCAGCATAGGAGGAAGCGCACGTGGTAGAAGTGGGCAATCAAGGCAATCAAGCTCAGCATCATGATGAAGGAAAGGCAGAAGCTGACCTTGTGATAAATTAGAAGGTCTGATAGGTAGTGCAGAAGTAGATTGTGAAGGACTTTGCGAGAGCTGCTGCAAGCAAGATGGTGTTCTTAACAGCAGCATTTTGAATGGACTTAAGTGATGAGGTTGTAGGCACTGAGAGAAAAAATTACAATAGTTAAAGTGTGACGCAATCAGGACTTGGATAAGAATTTTGGTAGCATGGGTAGAGGAAAGACTGGATCTTAGAGGAGTTGTGCAAGAAAAAAATAAAAGGGAAGATTTGGACATGGCCTGGATGTGTAGGTTTGAAGAGAGGGCTGAGCTAAAGATGAAGTAAAAGTTACAGGCCTGAGTGACAGACTGCTGTCCACTCCAATAGAGAGGCAGGAGAGAAGTTAGTTTCAAGAGAAAATAATAAATTCTGTTGTGCCTATGCTAATTTTTAGAGACAGCTAGACATCCATGACGAGACATCACAAAAGACAAGCTTAAATTTTAGTTTAGATGGAGGGGTGAGTTCTAGTGTGGAGAGGCAGATCTGCAGGTCATCAGTATAAAGATGGTAGACAAAGCCACATTTGCAAATGAGATCAACCAAAGATAAGATACTGAGGGAGAAGAGAAGATTGCCAAAGGCAGAGCCCTAGAGAGGACCTTCCACTGAAAGGGACGGAAGGAGGATGATGACTCACTGAATAAGACACCTAAAGGGTAGGAAGAGAATCAGGAAATGAAGTCATGAAAGTGCAGGAATGATGGGATAATGAGAGACTATGTTTGACCGTAGAAGCATGAAGGACAGTTTCAGAAGTGCACGTGTAAATATAATAGTGAGGATTACAGTAATGCTACCTGTGGCTACTGCCTCAGGGTTAGATCACTCAGAAAACACTACTTTGGTAAACATGAACCAGCAGTGCTAATAAGCATGACTTGATAACTTAAAGGACAGCTGAATCCATTAGATAGCTTATCTACTAGATCACACACAATCCAAAACTACTCTTGCTATATGTTGAATATACTGTTCTCAATAAAACCTGTGTTAGTTTTCCACTTACATCTGCATCCAGTTGTTTGATTTCCCGTAGAATGTTGGGAAATCTATAACCCCACATTAACACTGGCCGTCTGCAGTGTTTATACAGGTGGGAGTTATCTTCTAACAAATTCTGTGAAAGGATATTGTAGGACATCACAGTAAAATCAAACTTTCCCTTGTCTTCTGTATTGTTTTGGTCAATTTGCTTATCTTCAAGAATCTTCATTGTTTTACTATGATGACAGAAATACTCCCAATGTCTTTTGATCAGGCCTGTTAAAACATTAAATACCAAAGTGAATGATCATGTAATACATTTGCATTACCGTATGCTGATCTTACAACTTGTTTCATATGCAACATATTGTACTTAAGGAATTTTTATTCCTCATGAGAGCTCCCTTTGCTTAAAAAAATTATAGGCAAATTTGTATCTCATGATTAGAAATATTTCAGACCTTCCATTTGAGATGGAAATAAACTGCTCATATAAACTGCATAATTTTTAGCCACTGTATGCCCCACATTTCAGACTTCTCTGAAGTTGGAGTAACCTAATATATCCTATGAAGCTCATTATGGCCAGTTTCCACAGATATGCTACTCAGTCTTTATAATTCTCCTGTAAAGTTTGGGGATTAGAGAAACTCAAAAGCTTCCATATGGTTCTAAATTTGGCGCCACAAGAACCACTGAAAATGCCATCTTGCCTCTTTGCATTATCTCCTATACAGTATCAAGAATGGCAGAGGATCTGGAAGCAGGTAGCAAAACTGACTCTCTTATCTAAGGGCTTGTCTAGACTACAAAATTAAGTCAACTTTATCTAATTCGACCTCGAGTCTCTGAATTAATTAAATCAATTGTGCGTGGCCACACCATGCTCATTGTCTCGATGGAGTGCGTCCTCACTAGCAGTTCCTGCATCAATGCACTGAGCTATCCCAAAGTGCGACTTGCCACAGTGTGTTTTGGGAAGTTTGTGCAATGTCTCATGAGACCAAAACATTGTCACAGGGGAGAATAGGAACATTGCTTTGGCATCCCATAATGCACTGTGCTCAATGGCAAACAACCCAGTGGTTTTCAAGCCTTAAAACCGCCTCGCGTACGCCATAACCCCAGAAGCATGGAGCCTGCTCAGTTGTGCACTCTTGCTGTGAGCATCTCAAACACCTCGTGCCTTCTCCTGCATTATTTCCCGAGCCGAAGTAGGGTCTGCTGCATAGAACATTGCAATGTCCTGCAAGCAGCCCTGCTGCAAGCCATTGAAAAACAATTCACAATTGCTGCTGGCAATTCACAGAGCAGCTGCACTCTGAGCATTGTTTCTGGTCCCATGAAACAAGCACTGACTGGTGGGACCTCATCGTTTTGCAGGTATGAGCAGTGGCTGCAGAACTTTCGAATGCAGAAGGCCACCTTCCAGGAACTTTGTGCAGAGCTTTCCCCGGCCTTGCAGTTCAGCAACACAAAAATGAGAGCTACTCTGACAGTAGAGAAGCGAGTGGCAATTGCTATTTGGAAGCTTGCAATGGTAGACAGTTACTGGTCAGTGAGGAATCAATTTGGAGCAGGTAAATCAACCGTGGGAGCTGCTGTGCTCCAAGTGTGCAGGGCCACTAATCGACTTATGCTATGAAAGGTAGTGAGTCTGGGAAATGTTCAGGACATAGGGAACCCCATCGCTGCAAAACCATCCACTAATTATGGTGGGGCAATAGATGGCATGCACATCCCCATCTTGGCTCCAGACCACCTTTTCAAAGAGTACATAAACGGAAAGGGAAACTTTTCAATGGTGTTGCAAGCACTAGTGGATCACAGGGGGCGTTTCACCGTCATCAACATAGAATGGTCAGGAAAGGTTCATGACATGTGCATCTTTAGGAACTCGGGCCTGTTCAAAAAGCTGCAATCCGAGACTTTCTTTCCAGCCTACCCCTTGCTCCCCATGGCTCATGAAGCCATACACTGGCCGTCTGGACAGCAGTAAGGAACGGTTCAATATAAGCTCAGCAAGTGCAGAACAGTGGCTGAATGTGCCTTTGGTTGTTTGAAACAGCGATGGAGACGTTTACAAACAAGGCTGGACCTTAGCAAAGAGAACATCCTCATAGTTATAGCTGCCTGCTGTGTGCTCCATATCATCTGTGGGGGAAAAAAGGGGGAAAGTTTTCCGCAGAGGTGGGCTGTTGAGACAGATCACATGGCAGTCATTTTTGAGCAGCCGGACACCAGAGCAATAAGAAGAGCACAGCAAGGGGCACTGTGTATCTGCAAGGCTTTGAAAAGACGTTTCAATAATGAGTCACAGTAATGTGAGCTGCTTGTCTGCATTGTGCTTTCCCAAACCTTCACCTGCCTTTATCACTGTCCCTGTAAAGCCAACCACCCACCCAAGGCCATTGCTTCTACTCAATGAAGAACATTTATTTCTCAAATCCATTTACTTTATTTAACAAACATAAGTTAAGAGGGAGAACAGAACAAAAATGTAACCTTGGGAAAAGGGGTTGTAAAGTTGGAACTGGAAAAACATTTTCACTGTGCAACATAACACAGCATTCCAGACCATCAGAGGTCTGTGAATGGGCGCCTTCTGTTCCTTGTACCCTCCCCGAGGTAAGTGAAAGGGATAATGGACTTTTTGCCCACTCCTCATGGAACACTTAGGGGAGGGTGACTCTGCGCCAGGCAATGCTGGCTGGCTGTCCACCAGGGTCTGCAGAGGGACTCTATCCTTCTGCTTCTGTTCCTGCAGTTCAACCAGACACTTCAACATGTCTGGTCCCTCATAATCCGAAGCATCTCATCCCGTTCCGCACACTCTTGCTCATTGGAAGCTTTCTGCTCTTCATGTCCATGTCTAAGTTTTTGGACAGTGAAATCCTCCACACTCTCCACTCTGTTTCAGCTGTCCCGGAGGCGTTCACTATCTCGGTGAACATGTCCTCCTGCCTTCACTTTCTCCTCCTTCTAATCAGCAAAAGTCTGCTTTGAGGTGTTGATGACATGCCAAAGGACACATTTCCAGCTGTCAGTCATGGGAAAAAATAAAGGAGCCATTGTACATGAATAAAATGTTTCCATAACAAGGTCGTTTTCCTAAAAAAAACCTTATTACACTAGAAGCAAGCCATAACATAATCAGAATCCATAACCATTCACTATGCTGTTTTGCTGCTCCAGCCATGGTGAGTAGGCCCCCCCGGGTCATGGGTGAACGCACTTTTAATAAAGTTTATGCAGGCTCATGTCAGGAGCAGAGATAGCTAGTCGAACAATGGCCCTTCCCCATAGCACCACGAGAAGCTGTTTACGAACAGGGGAGAGGAACGTTTTCACTCCCAAATTGTGGAATCTCTCACGTGGAGCCCCAGTCCCCTATCAGCCACTTTAAATTGCTTGCCGACCCATGCCGAGCACAGTAAAGGCGCATTAGCGGCCGTGTGGTTTGGCGATCTGGAATGTATGTGGTGGTGACTATATGCCCTTTTTTTTTTTCCTTGTAAGAGCACTTTTAATGAGAACTTCTCTCCTGTTTTCCCTAGGCAACCCGATGTGATATTAGTCTCCTGAGGGTAACAGAGGGGGAAAGGAAGGAGATGCGGCAAGTGTCTCGGTATAGACCTGGTCCTTATACTGCTATGCTGTGTACTGCAATGACGCCAGCAGAATTAATTCAGGAGTTGCATGGGAAAGTGTCCTTCCATGGTGGAAGAAATAAGACTGCCCTGCCCAGAAACCTTCTGCAAAGGATTGCAGAGTACCTCCATGAAAGTTTCCTAGAGAGATCCATGGAGGATTCCCAGGCTATTCCAGTCCACCTAAACAGTCTTTTCCGGGCGCCACCCTCTGCGTAGCTGGAGTGGCCTCTTGTAAGCAGAGAACCACAGCACCTCACTTTTTCTTCACAGTAAACATGCAATACCACCAAATGTGCATGCCCACTAAAGTTTAACTGGACTTTGATTGTAACTGTATACTCACCAGAGGTGCCTTCCCTGGCATCATGGTCAGCCACCGTGATGTCCTACGACCCACAGGGCTCCAGGGTTAAAAATCTTTCCTGGTTCTTGGGGAGAATGGATCCACTGCTTGCCTGTTTCCCATTCTCCTCCTCCTCTTCCTCATCCACCATATCGTCATCCTTGTTGTCCCTAGACTCACACCTGTGAGTATGCTGGTAGGGTCACCCCTGAGAATTGCATGCAGCTCATTATGGGGTTCAGCACCAGAATGGCTGTTCGCCTCCCTTGCCTTCTGGTACACTTGGCAAAGTTCTTTTATTTTCACATGGCAGTGCTGTCTCTCTCTTGTGTAGCCCTTCTCCCCCATTCCACAAGCAATCTTTGCATAGATGTCAGCGTTTCTTCTGCTGGATTGGAGCTCTGCCTGCACAGATTATTCTCCCCACACAGCAATGAGATCCACCACCTCCTGTGCAGACCAGGCTGGAGCATATTTGGGGCATGTAGTCTCCATGATCAGCTGTGCTCAAGCTGGCAGGCTCTCAGTGCTGATCAAACAGGAAATGGGAAATCAAAAATTCTCAGAGCTTTAGCCGGGGTGGGGCTGTTTACTGTGTACCTGGCTGCAGTGCAGCAGAGTTGAGAATGATCTCCACAGCGGTCACAGATGAGCATTGTGGGACACAATCTGGAGGCCAATTAAGTCGAATTACACAATGCTGCATCTGCAGTACCTTGTAAATTAAGTGCTATGTCTCTCGCAGAAGTGGATTACAGAAGTTGACATTATAGGCTACGTATGACCTGGTAGTTTAGACCTACATTAACAGGTTGACTTAAAGCGGCTTCCTTCGACCTAACTTTTTAGTGTAGATCAGGCCTAAGCAGGGCCGGCTTTATGACCCGCGGGGCCCAATTTGAATACCCGGTGGCAGTCCGGGGCTTCGGCGGCACGGGGTCTGGTCCAGGTTTTCTGCAGCACCAAAGGACCCCCTGCCGCCGAAGACCCCCGGAGCGGCCCCCCACCACCACCAAAATGCTGCCGAAGACCCCCGGAACGGGGCCCTCTTAGGTGCAGGTGCGGGGCCCTCTTAGGCGCGCGGGCCAATTCCGGGGAATCGGCCTAAAGCCGGCCCTGGGCCTAAGGGAATCCTGCAGGGATGAGTATACCCCTGGGAAGCACTGACCATTTTTAATGAAAATTATTCAGTTCAACTACTTGAGATACAAGTGTATTTTGACCATTTCCATGTAAGTTTATACATAGCCTGAGACCAAAGATGTACTATATGACAATTCTGCCTCTTACTCCCTTGAAAGGAAGCTGGAAGACAGATACCTGAACTATGCACCAATTAAATATTTATGCCACTGGCTGTCCCATCTCTGCTATTTAACTGTATTTGGGCTATTCCATTCTAAGTGCTAAAGTGGTCTTCTGTGATTAAGCACAGTGACAAAATTACCTCCCTGCCAAAGCAGACATTAATTGAATTCTTGATGTTCCCTCCATCTCCCCCCCCCACACACACACACCTGCCACTTCCAGACTGAAAGACAGTATAGGGAGGTATTGCCCAGAATCTTCTCAGCAATCTGAAGGACTTTCCAGAGAGAATACATTCCATCACTGGGACTCCACATCCTCAGAGGAGTGGGGAGAAGTTGCATGTGCTAAGGTACTAAAGGAGGGGCACTGCCCACTGACCACTCCTCTTTCTGAATCCCTCCACCGACTCCTTTTTCCACCCTGCTAAGTTTAATCTCTGATCCTCACATTTAAGGGCCTTCACAAATGTGTTCCTCCCTAATCAGATGCTCATTTTTTAATCACATCTTTTCCTATGCCCTGTGCTCTACCAACGATGGTCCAGATGACACTCTCCCATGTCTGCGTCACTGATGCCATTCTTGTGCACAGAATGTCCTCCTTGAGCTGATCTGTGAGACCACTATCCTCTCCTTCAAATCCCATTGCTGAGACTCCTGCAAGAAGTCAGCTAACTCAAGATGTCTAGGTGAAGGGTCAGTTCTGGATAGCTGATACATATCTAAAATTTAACATACATTTGCTTGTTTTGTAGAAGTAATTTTATCCCTCTTCCCCAGAGCCATTGCAAGTCACTTGCCTTTCCAGGCAGTCCTCGACTTTACAACATTTGACTTACGATGAATAGCCCTTATGACAGGTTTCTGATTTGACTTATGACCACAAGTTTCGACTTTACGACTCGGTCCTGCAATGGAGTAGATTGTGGCTCCGACGTTTCGACTTATGACACAATTTTCAAGAAGCAATTGAGTTGTTAAGTCGGAGGACTGCCTGTATAGGACTTAATTCTGCAAGATGCTCTATGTAGGCACTCTTACATTCATGAAGAGCCCTACTGAAGTCAATGACACTCCAAACAGGCACAAGGACCTGCTTGTGTTGGGCAGCTTGCAGGACAGGGGCTCTAGATTCAGTTATGTGGACAAGGACTACATTTTCCAGATAGGTCTGATATTTTTCATCTCCAAAAAAGTCTAGACCCCATACCAAAATATCCTGCTGAGAACTGGGCGGGTGGGGAGTGTCACTGAAAATATTTTATATACAGAATAATTGTTTCTTTTGCTTTATTAAACTAAATATGTACACTACCAAGCACAAAGCAGCCTATGAAGTCTTATTGAAGCTTCTTGACATTTATAGCTACCACCAATTTCTCCTGGTAGCACCAGACGCTGGTATCTGAAAGGAGTCCATTAGAGAAGAGAACAGACGTGCCTCTTTGAGTGGAGGGAGGTATAAAGAAAATTCAAGTCATCAGAAGCAGCAACAAAACTTAGAAGTTCCTGCTACTGGTTCAGAATACAGGCACAAAGCTGGACTAGGGTAGATTAGATTAATTAGATGATTTTTCTTTTGCCTCCATTCACCCCTTTAAAAAAAAAAGGCCATTCACAATGTCAAACAAGTCCCAGAATCAGATTATGTTAAATAATAATAATAAAATAAAAAGCTCTTAAGCAAACAGTTGGGAACAATTTAGGAGGAGTATGTTAAAGTCAAAGTATTGAGAGACAATAGTTGCTGCAGAAGCCCTCACTGTGCTCTTAGCATCAAGCATGCTAACTTTAAATAATTAAGCATTCTGGCTTCCTGTTCATAAATAATTCTGTTGTCGATGCAGTGAATCTCACTTAGACCTGATAAGATTTGAATTGTATAGACCACATTGTTTTGAGCTGAGAAACTGTGCATATTTTACTGCACTATCTGCATAGGTGCACTTGATTCATGTTCAGATAGGTAAAGAAAACGGCAGCAAAGCCTGCTGAAATTATAATTTATGAAAATAAATGGCAAAACCAAATATGACCACCTGGTGGTGCCACTTCAAATAATAAGAGCCACCCTGACTATCTCAAGCAGCATGGGCTCAGCTCTGCTGCCAGATTAGGGTTTTTGAGAGCACAAAATCAAAACAGTTTAAAGCTGTAAATTACAGTACTTGACATTTGTAATATCTTTTAAAAACCAACACCCTCCTGGTATAGATGCCAGCAAAGAGGTGGAATACAGAGGGCACTACAAAATGGTACTTAAAACCTGTTAAATATATAAAGAAAACACTACAGAAATAGCAAACACCATTTTTACCTCTTGTGTTTGCAGTATTTTCTTTTTCATTTTTTGGTGGAGTAGAAAGACAGGCTGCTTCATTCTGATTAGAGCTGCTAATTTCTTCATTAGGACTGCAAACATCATTCTGACCACTGTGTCTTCTCCTTTTTGAAGAAGGTTCATCTCCCTCAGATTTCATATTAGGATTAGAGAGATGAAAAGAAGAGTTGTGTGTGAAGTTATCACGTTGCCAGTTCCAGTACTGAGGCGGTCTCCAAGGCCCGAAAAAGTGAGGCGGTCTCCAAGGCCCGAAAAAGTGAGGCGGTCTCCAAGGCCCGAAAAAGTGAGGCGGTCTCCAATTCACTGTAAAATCCGCAGTGCCGACATACGGAGCCCAAGAATAGTGATCAGCCCACCTTATAGAACTGGAGATACAACTGTTCCAGCAGAATCTTTGAGGGCTATCCCAGTGGGCAACCCAATCTCTGCCCAGCCTCTGCATGTGACGGGGCAGCATGGGGTGTCTACAACAGAAGAATATATTACTTAAAAGCATATTGCTCTTTATTCAACTAAGTCTGCATACAGAACAAGAGATGCAGACTACTGTCCGCAGGTACAATTTTTCCGAAGTTGCTGATCGTGATTTCTTATAGGGTATTTCTTCCCCATATACTGATTTATATAAAGATAGTGGGAAATAACATTTTCCATTTAGAACTCACTCAGAAGCTTGGATGCACAGAAAAAGAATCTGATTATCAGATCCAATCACTTTTTATAAACCTGTCACTTCTTCCTTCAGTTACAATTTAAACAGTTGGCCTATTTAAAAGAAAAATAGACTAACAAGCCATGTTATAACTTTTTTCAGATTTGATTATGGTTTTTCATTCAGTACCTGTACAAGGAGTACTAATGAGAAAACCCAGAAGGTAGGTACAGTATTTTAGTATGCTGGGACATCATCTATTCTATACAGGTTCTTATACCACACACTTCAGTGTAGAAGTTTCCTGTAGAAAAGAAAAGCTGTCACTGAACATATTCAGAAGTGGGTTTCCTCTATATAGCATATTTGGCTCTTTAGCACCACAAAGAGGTTTAATTTTTCTAAATGGTCTGTTGCTCTTTAAAACTAAATTTTGAGCCTAAGGAGGTGACATGCTAATAAATGATAAATAAATAAATAATAAAGGATGGGGTGAAGGTGGGGGGGGGGAGGCGGGGAAGAGAAGAGAGAGACTGAGCCTGTGTCCTTTTTTAATACATAAAAAGGCTTGAAAATATTTTTAAATATTTTTTCCCCATTAAAGGTTCTCTTGGTAAAAGTTCAAGCCTGCAGGCTTGTGGAATGGGTTTATTATTATTCTCAGTCTGAATGATCTTAGACAGATAATTCACTTATTTTTATTTTTAACTGCCTTTTATACTCAATTACCTCACTGTACCAAGATATGCGGACAGGTGTCTTAAAACAAAAAAACAAAAACCTGAAATCAAGTACAGCTGGGTAAAGAATGATCAGAAAAAACATTTTCTGACAATTTATCTATTTTTGTCTGTACAAAACAGCACAATTGGAGCAATTTTACAAAGTTTCAACTTTTTTTTAGGACATTTTGCATGATTTTTTTCATTATAGAGGGAATTTGCAAAGAATAAGAGATCTACTTACCCGCAATAAGCCACACCTGTGGCTTTTTGTAAGCCTCTAGCACATTTTCAAAAATCACATGTCTACTGAGTTAAGCACAAGGCTGGGAGCTAGACAGTTCTGAGTTCTAGCCCCACCTCTGCTACTGATTTGTATAACCCTTCACACTTATAGCACTTTAAGAACATAAGAACAGCCATACTGGGTCAGACTAATGGTCCATCTAGGCTGGAATCCTGTCTTCCAACAGTGGCCAATAGCAGGTACTCCAGAGGGAAAGGCCAGAACAGGCAATCATCAAGTGATCCATCCCCTGACACCCTTCTCAGCTTCTGGCAATCAGAGGCTAGGGGGACACAGACCATGGGGTTGCATCCCTGACCATCTTGGCTAATAGCCATTGATGTTACATGAAAGAGAAAAATCACTTCCTTAATCACTTTCTCTACACTAGTCATGATTTTATAGACCTCCATCATATCCCTTCTTACTTGCCTCTTTTCCAAGAGGAAAAGTCCTAATCTTTTTAATCTCTCCTCCTATGAAAGCTGTTCCATACCCTTAATATTTTTGTTGTCCGTTGCTGCAACTTTTACAATTCTAATATATCTTTTTTGAGATGAGATCATTAGAACTACACACAGTGTTCAAGATGTGGGCATACCATGGATTTATATAGTGGCATTATGATATTGTCTATCTTATTATGTATCCCTTTCCTAATTGTTCCTAACATTGTAAGGGTTTTTTTTGACTGCTGCTGCAGCTTGAGCAGGTGTTCTCAGAGAACTATCCACAATGACTCCAAGTTCTCGGTCTTGAGTGGTAATAGCTAATTTAGACCCCATCATTTTGTATGTATAGTTCAGATTATGTTTTTTGATTTGCTACTTACTTTGCATTTATCAACACTGAATTTCATCTATCATTTTGTTGCCCAGTCTCACAGTTTTGTGAGATCCCTCTGTAAGTCTTCACAGTATGCTTTGGACTAGGGCTGTCGATTAATCACAGTTATCTCATGGGATTAACTCAAAAAAAATTAATCGTGATTAATTTCACTGTTAAAGGATAGAATACCAACTGACTAACTATTTTGGATGTTTTTCTACATTTTTAAATATATTGATTTCTATTGCAACATAATACAAAGCATACAGTGCTCACTTTATATTATTTTTATTACAAGTATTTGCACTGTAGAAATGATAAAAGAAATAATATTTTTCAATTCACCTCATACAAACCCTCTCTTTCATAAAAGTTGAAATTACAAATGTAGAATTATGTACAAATAAAACTGCATTAAAAAAATTAAAACAATGTAAAAGTTTAATCTTTTTAATCGCTTGACAGCCCTACTTTGGACATAACTATCTTGAGTAATTTCATATCATCTGCAAATTTTGCCACCTCACTGTTTATGCCTTTTTCCAGATAATTTATGAACGTGTAGAACAGCATTGGTCTCAGTACCGATCCTTAGGGGACACCGCTATTTACCTCTCTCCATTCAGAAAACTGACCATTTATTCCTATCCTTTGTTTTCTGTCTTGTAACCAGTTATTGAACCACGAGAGGACCTTCCCTCTTATCCTATGACTACTTACAAAAAGTTACTAATTAAACAGTTAAATAGCATTGTCTCCGTTTTCCAGATGGAGAAATTGAGTATCAAAGAGATTATCCTCTTATAAAATCAATGTCTGAATCAGAATTAGAACCCAGATTTCCTTCTTTCCAGTCCAGGTCTAATAAACTAAACCACAGTGCCACAACACAAGTCAGAGTTTTTCTAAACCTCAGTTTCTCCACCTGTAAAATGGACACAGGGATATTTAATTATGAAATAATTAAATAAATAGGATTTACAAGTAAAAAGTACTACGGCTAGTAACTGTCAGAAGCAAGGCTAGAGACAAAAGTCTCCTGGCTTCCACTTGGTCTAATGGATCAGAATACTTGTGGCCCTCAATTGATCCAATTTCTCCTCCTCTAGCAACAACTTTTTAGTAGAAGACCTCCTGGTCATTTACACAGAGAAACTAATACAAATGGAATAGAGTGCTCTGCTGTAGTCAGGATATAAGTGATGTTCACACCACTTTGTGATGAGTTCTTAGAATGCTTGTTTTATAATCACTCAGATTAGATTTTGTTCATAGTTCAAATTTAAAGCCTCTTACAGCCATACATTTTTTAATGAAGTGTTTTCCTGTTTGGGAAACCACAGGTGAATTGCAAAGAGAAAGCAAAACTGTGCTTGATTCAATTTTATGACCTGAATGCCTCCAATCCAAATTCTAGTTAGTGGGGCACTTAGCATATAAACATGATCTTCATTCACTTTCAAAATCTCCCACTGCAGTTTAGTTTTAAGCATTTGCTTGCATTTATGAGTAGTCTTCCAGTTTTGGGTACAGCATTAAATACGCATAATTAAAGTTAGGTCAGTTAAAGTTACTGTCAAGTTGCTGCTCATGAAATTGCAGACACCCCATTGACTTGAAATCATGTTGTCTCACTAATGGAATATTTTCATAACAAGCTAGCTGTGTCACTGGAAAAATACATTAAAAACTTCAGCTCTGTGTTGGTTAAGACAACTAAAATATTTTGTTGGGTCCCACTATTAAATAATTTCACTCAACTGTTTATCACAAGTAGTGAGAGGTTCAATATGAGATGCATGTGTAGTGAAATAAAATTATTATGCTGAACTCATAATTTTAACATTTAGATTACCTTTCTTAAATATATTTATCTTTCTATACATATTTGAAATATAGTCCAACCAAAAATTCAACTGATTTAAATAAACAAGTTATCTGCCTATGATTTGCTGCTCTCATTCAAAGTCTGCAGATCTACTTTCATTGGGATAAATATTTATTTCCCCAACATAACTAGGTGTTGCTGTGTGTGATGCCATTAGGTACTTATATGGCCCAGCACCCCAGAGTTTTAATCTTTAATTCTCCCTCAGTTTATTTTGAAGTAGAATGAATTATTTACAGAGTTGTAAAGTGCATACAGCACAAACTGAAGCATTTAGATACTCAAACCAGAGTGTGTTAATGGCAGTTCCTCAAACGTGGACCAGGTGGGAAAGTATCACAGCATGCCCGTGCCACGGGGACAGCGCGCCCCCTCTCCCATTGCTCCCCACGCCGCAGGGCCCGCCTCTCCTGCCCATCCCTCCGGGCCAGCCCGCCCGCCCGCCACCTTAGCGCCCCGGCCCCTCAGGCCTAGGCCCCCCGGCCGGCCCGTGTTTACCTCCAGGTAGGGCGCCTCACTAGCCGCTCCAGGGAGCTCCTCTGGTCCCTACATCGCTCCCCGACTGTGGGGTCATCCTAGAGCACCACCTGCTCCTTCCCCCCCACCCAGGGCCCGGCCTCCCGGCCACCTTCCGCACTGACCGGCCTCTTCCCCCGCAGCCGCACCGGCTGCAACCCCGCCTCACACAGCGCCACGCTTCCATCGCCGCCAGCCGGGCGGCTCTACACCCGGGCAGCACGCACTAGGCCATGGGAGTCGTAGTTCTACCGCCAGGCCCACTACGAACCGTTCCCGGTGGCCATTTTTGTTAAGGGAATCTGACCTAGTCAGCTGAGCGGCCATTTTTGTTTAGGGCAGTTGCTCCGTTTCTTGACTGTTGGACGGCCATCTTGTTTAAGGGCAGGAGGCTGGGGGCCATCTTGATTTAGGGCTGAAGCCGGGCATAGAGGCCATCATAGCTAAGGGCTGTAGCTTGGTAGCCATCTTTGCTCTGGGCAAAGTGCAAAGGCCTTTATTTTAATGTGTGACTTAATTGCAACAGGGGAGTGGTGACTAGTAACTAAGAGCAGCAAAGTATTCACCCACGAAAGCTCATGCTCCAGTACGTCTGAGACTCCGGGTTTGGCTACACTGGAAACTCCAAAGCGCTCCCGCAGCAGCGCTTTGAAGTGCGAGTGTGGTGGCGGCGCCAGCGCTGGGAGAGAGCTCTCCCAGCGCTGCAGGTGAGGTACTCCACCTCCCCGTGGGGATTAGCTTACAGCACTGGGAGCCACGCTCCCAGCACTGGGGCACTGTTTACACTGGCGCTTTACAGCGCTGTAACTTGCTGCGCTCAGGGGGGTGTTTTTTCACACCCCTGAGCGAGAAAGTTGCAGCGCTGTAAAGTGCCAGTGTAGCCAAGGCCTTAGCCTATAAGGTGCCACAGGACTCTTTGCTGCTTTTACAGATCCAGACTAACACGGCTACCCCTCTGATAGTAACTAAGAACACCCTATGCCACCCCACCCCCATGGCCTTGTCTGGCTGCTACCAGTCTGAAACCTGAGGGCAGTGGGTGCCCTAAGCCTAATCGGCAAAGAGTTCTGTGGCACCTTATAGGGGCTGGCAACCTTTCAGAAGTGGTGTGCCGTGTCTTCATTTATCACTCTAATTTAAGGTTTCGCGTGCCAGTAATACATTTTAATGTTTTTAGAAGGTCTCTTTCTATAAATCTATAATATATAACTAAACGATTGTTGTATGTAAAGTAAATAAGGTTTTAAAAATGTTTAAGAAGCTTCAGTTAAAATTAAATTAAAATGCAGAGCCCCCCCGGACTGGTGGCCAGGATCTGGCCAGTGTGAGTGCCACTGAAAATCAGCTCGGGTGCCGACTTCGGCACACGTGCCATAGGTTGCCTACCACTGTTTTAGAAGATCTCTTTCTATAAGTCTATAATGTATAACTAAACTATTGTTGTATGTAAGTAAATAAGGTTTTTAAAATGTTTAAGAAACTTTATTTAAAATTAAATTAAAATGCAGAGCCCCCCAGACCGGTGGCCAGGACCCGGGCAGTGTCAGTGCCACTGAAAATCAGCTTGCGTGCCACCTTCAGCATGTTTGCCATAGGTTGCCTACCCCCGTTATAGACTAACAAACATATTGGAGTATGAGCTTTCATGGGTGGATGCAGCCGATGAAGTGGGTATTCACCAACAAAAGCTCATGCTCCAATACGTTTGTTAGTCTATAAGGCACCACAGAATTCTTTGCCGCTTTCGCAGATCCAGACTAACACGGCTACCCCTCTGATACCTAAGCCTAACGTTTATCCTCAGTGACTTATCTTGTCCAGAAATGCCTGGGGATTGGGTGACTTTACTCTGCCACCTGCTATTGTTCATTGTTTGCACCGGAGCCTTAACAATGTTATTCCGAGTCACACAATATTTGATGCTTTTCTTATAGCTCCAGCTCCTGGAGTCCTGGGATCAGGTGAGAACCTCAGATTTCATTTTTTTAAAAATCTAAGTTCCCAGCCCCCAGGATTGCAGAGAAAAGCTTGAAAACATGAACCCTAAACATTCCGAACCAGAAGGAAAATAATAAGTATCACAAATTTATTGTTAAAAATCTCATTATTCTGGAAGTGGAAGGGGGGGGTGTTGTCTGATGATTTTTAAACACTTGGGGTTTTAGAGTACAAATTTCAGATACATTCTGCACTTTGGTGTACAGCTTTAGAATTTATCCTAGTAGGATAATATTCTTTGATGCAATGCTGTGATATTATGTTCCAATACCATAGTGTATGTTATACATCATAGCACCACTGTCTGAGATGTGTGCATTAGATCATCTAGTCCAGGGGTTGGCAACCTTCGGCACACGGCCCATCAGGGTAACCTGCTGGTGGGCCGTGAGACATTGTGTTTACGTTGACCTGCAGACACAGCCCCCCACAGCTCACAGTGGCCGCGGTTCACCGTTCTCGCAACTCCCATTGGCTGGAAGTGCGGGAACTGAGCCACTGGGAGCTGCGGGGGGCCGTGCCTGTGGATGGTCAATGTAAATAAAATGTCTCGTGGCCCACCAGCAGATTATCCTGGTGTGCTGAAGGTTGCCGACCTCTGATCTAATCCCTCCTCTTGCCATTGCAGAATGACTCCAACTATTTTCTTAGGCTTTGGCTACACTTGCATTTCAAAGCGCTGCCGCGCTCCCGCGCCGCCCGCTTTGCTTTGCGCGTGGTAAGCAGCCCCAGCACTGGGAGAAAAACTCCAGCGCCAGCGCGCACTCCCTCCCTGTGGGGGGGGGAAGCGACAGCGCTGGGAGCCGCCTGCAGCGCAGGCTTTTTGACTACAACTGGCGCTTGCGGCGCGCAGCGCTGCTGCAGAGGGCAGAGGGTGTGTGCCACCCTGCTGCTGCGCTTAAGTGTAGTTTCAGAGGCAACGTATGAGGGCCATGCAGGGTCATGTGGCCATTTGCTGCTTGGCTTGTACTTAGTATGGTTACACGGACTGACCATGCTAAGTAACACTGCTGAAGCTGGCTGCCCTCACTGTCCCCCTCCCACGTCAGCAGGCGTGGGTCATCCCTGGCTAGTTTTATATATCTCTAGCACAGCGGTTCTCAAACTGTGGGTCAGAACCGCAAAGTGGGTCTCGACCACATTTTAATGGGGTTGCCAGGGCTGGTGTTAGACTTGCTGGGACCCGGGTCTGAAACCCGAGCCCCACCACCCTGGGCCAAAGCTGAAGCCTGAGTGGCGGGGCTCAGATTACAGGTCCCCCTCATCTGGGCCTGAAGCCCTTGGGTGCACGGGAGGGGCTCGGGCTTTGGTCCCCCCTCCTGGGGTCATGTAGTAATTTTTGTTGTCAGAAGGAAGTCGCGGTGCAATGAAGTTTGAGAGCCCTGCGCTAGTAGAAGAGGAATAGAGTTTGGGTATGAGGAAGAGGGAAGGGGTCAGAGCTCCCTGCTGTATCTTCCTGATGAGGAAGTAAAGTGTCTCAAGGAGGAGGGATGGATTATTAGACACTTCATTTATATTCTTGTACAGCAGCAAGGTGCATTTTCAGTGACGGGCACTACATAAATTATGTACATAAAAATAAACCTTTTCTATTCACTGTAGCTTATGAGTGACTCACTTTAAAGTGCTTTCTGAGGCACTATAAAACATGACCCTCATCCTGCAAGCTGCTCTGTGTAGGCAGGCCCCTGAGCCCACTGCAGAGTCCCTTTAAGACAATGGGGCTCAACAGGGGTGCATGGGATCTGCCTGTATTCACCAGTTTGGAAAATCAGCTCCTATGAATAGGGCCATACCAAATTCATGGTCCATTTTGGTCAATTTCATGGTCATAGGATTTTAAAAATTGTAAATTTCATGATGTCAGCTATTTAAATCTGAGATTTCAGGATTTTGTAATTGTAGGGGTCCTGACCCAAAAAGGCATTGTGGAGGGGGGGTGTCGCAAGGTTATTGTAGGGGGGGTTGCAGTACTGCTACCCTTACTTCTGCACTGCTGCTGGTGGCGGTGCTGCCTTCAGAGCTGAGCAGCTAGACAGCGGCATTTGTTGGCTGGGAGCCCAGCTCTGAAGACAGAGCCACCAGCAGCAGAAGCATAGTAGTAAGGATGGCACGATATGGTATTACCACCCTTACTTCTGCATTGCTACCTGCAGAGCTGGGCCCTCAGTAAGTAGCCACTACTGCCAGGCTGCCCAGCTCTGCAGCCAGCAGCACAGAAGTAAGGATGGCATGGTATGATATTACCACCCTTACTTCTGCGCTGCTGCTGCTGCTAGTGTGCTGCCTTCAGAGCTGGGCACCTGGCCAACAGCTGCTGCTCTCTGGCCTCCCAGTTCTGAAAGCAGCTCAGAAGTAAGAGTGGCAATACTGTGACCCCCCTAAAATAACCTTGTGACCACCACCACCTCGCAACTCCCTTTTGGGTCAGGATCCCCTAATTGAGAAACACAGGTCTCCCCCATGAAATCTGTATAATATAGGGTAAAAGCGCACAAAAGACCAGATTTCACAGTCCGTGCCATGTTTTTCATGTCCGTGAATTTGGTAGAGTCCTACCTGTGAAAGATTTTGCATACAAATAGATAGTTTTATTCAGTTCCTTCCTGGTATAAAGAAGCATCTATTTCATTTCTATCAAAATGTCAATATATGTAATATAAGTACAAGGTTAAGAGCTACATTGGTGGAGTTTGATGACAAAGCCAATACAGGTGTGCAGCTTAACATCATGTGAAGATAAATAGCATGCAGAGAAGACATGAGAATATGATGGGGTCTGATGGAGTGGGAAACAGTGCAAATGCTTCATGGGAACTAAAACCAAGAAGGGTATGATATCTCCCATACTGAAGTTGTTTGCTAGATGTAAATTTTAAACATTTTTAACGTTTTCCCAGTATAGGGGGGCGGGGGAGCATTCTTACAAATTGAGATGTTATTGAGTTAAGAAGGTTCAGGGTGGTTACCATATCAAGTCCACTTTGGGTATTTATTTTTCAAAGGTAATTTACTTAAGACATCTCAATTGTAAAAATGCTCATTCATTCTTAATTTGCTTCTCTACAATTTACCAGAGGAGAACAGTTATTAATCCTTGATTCAGGTTACCTACAGTGTCTTCATCTTACATTTACATCTATCTTTCCCACTACATCTACACATGCACACCAAAACCATTTTCATTGCTAGTGCTCTAGTACTGTCAGTACCTTCCAATAATCTCTGTTAGTTATATATCTTTCTGTGCGATGGGGGACAAATAAGAAATAACTACAGCAAACTCCTATTAAGCCATTTTCCTAGCAAGGGAAGTTTCACATCGAATTTAAACAATTACTATATTGATAGTTAGTACTATATTCAACCCATCTGTGCTGCTCTGTCACTTTAAAAGGCCTTTTCTCAGTAGTAATATTTTAATAGGACTACACTGGGAATTGTGGTGAGGAAGGGGGGGAAAAGTAGTTTAAAAGTTGGTAAAAGCATGTCAAAAGCTTAAAGGAAGGAAAAGCAGGAAGAACAAAGAAGTCAGCCTCAAGGAAAGTAATGACATGTCACTACAGGGAAAGGTTTGTAAGGCAGCAGGCAAAACAAAGGGTAAGTAAAAGACTAATCTATTCAAAAATTTAAATAGCTTCTTATCACAACTGTTCCCTTGAACTACTACTCCCTACATTGATCTAAGCCAAGAGGTGTCACTTTGTCACAGATAGTTTGCTCCCCTCTTTATTACAAAACTTTGGGAAATCCCTGGCTCTAAGTATTTAATGCATTTCTACGGAGTAGAACAGAGTTAAGGAGTATTCTTCAAGATGGTATCTCTATAATTCTTATTGCCCAAATATCCTATTGGTCACTTTAAGTTTTGAAACTCTCTATTAGATGGATGCTACCAACTTGCTGGGAAGATGTTTTGATTATTAAGGAGCTGTTTCCTCTGCTGAAGGAGTGTCCCTCCCACATCAATACTACCAGGAGTGCTGGAACAATATTTATAGTGGCGGTGCTGAGAGCCATTGAACGAAACTGTAAACCCTGTATATAATAGAAACCACTTCAAGTCAGGGGGTGCTACTGCACCCCTAGTTCCAGCACCTTTTGAATACTGCTAATTTTATGACCATTTTCCTTTGTCTTATGCAAAAATAAAGTAGTAACCGTCTCCAGTAGATTATAAAATAACTAAACAACCTCTGGTCTTATTAGTGTAAGTACTCTGGTGAACTAACCCACAAAAACAAAATGGACAAGCATTTGAAAACAGCATACTTCGTCAGGTCATGGAAACAACATTAGGATAACAGGTTTCAGAGGGGTAGCCGTGTTAGTTTGTAGCAGCAAAAAACTTTGAGTCCTTGTAGTACCTTAGAGGTTAACAAATTGATTTGGGCATAAGCTTTTGTGGGCTATAACCCACTTCGTCAGATGCATGGAGCGGAAAATACAGTAGGCAGGTATAAATACACAGCCTATGAAAAGATGGGAGTTGCTTTACTGAGGGTTGGGGAGAAGAGAGGTGGTCAGAGCTAACAAGGCCAATTCAATTAGGATGGATGTGGCCCATTTTCTGTCTGTTGATATTCACCCCTTCTTGTCAACTGTTGGAAATTACTTTTTGTAGTGATAACCAGGCCAATTCAATCAGGGTAGATGTGGTTCATTCCAACAGTTGACAAGTTGTGAGCATCAACAGAATGTGATAGACCCAGGCCAGTTGGGTATAGCAGAAAGCAGATATACTGGCCACTGGATTAACAGTTTTCTGTTCCCTGACTGACCAGAGCAGGGGCTGCTCCAGGCTAATGAGAACACCGGACTCTACTTAACCTACAAAGAGTCAGGTGAGGCCATTAAGCTAATGTGACCACCTGACTCTAAGGCCCTGCTGATACTATAAAAAGGGCTCACTCCAGTCAGGCAGAAGAGAGCCAGGGAGCCAGAGGAGAGCAAGTGCAGCTGAAGGGCTGGTTAATGAAAACATCCTCAAACCATCATTAAGGGATCCCTAAGGTAAGGGAGAAGCAGGAGAGCTGTGAGGAAGTGGCCCAGGGAAATGTAGTAACTCTGGCTGTGAAAGGTTGGCTGCCAACAGCTGCTCCCATTAGGGTCCCTGGGCCAGAACCTGGAGTAGAGGGCGGGCCCGGGTTCCCCCCAACCCACCACTATAGGAACATCTGGGAGGGGAAGTCAGGCCCCTGTCAGGACAGGAGGCTAAACTGTTCTGAAATAAGTGTCCAGGGACAACAGAGACTGTGGGAGTTCTCTCACCAACCTCCTTGCTGGCCTATGATGAAAAGGGCTCAGTAGACTGTAACCCTGGCCCTAGAGAGAGAAGGGCTACGTGGAGGGTCACAGTGAGCCACTGAGATTAGCATAAACTGCCTAGAAGCGCAGGACCCACGGGGGCAAGGTCAGAGCTCTGCCACAACAGGGAAAACTATTTGTTTTGTAGTGACCCAGCCATTCCCAGTCTTTATTCAAATTAGGCCTGAATAAAGACTGGGAGTGGCTGGGTTACTACAAAAAATAATTTTACCTCCGATATTCACACCTTCTTGTCAACTTTTGAGAATGGGCCATATCCACCCTGATTGAACTGGCCTCATTAGCACTGACCTTCCCTCCCCCTCCCCCCCCCCCAAACTCAGTAAGGCAACTCCTATCTTTTTGTGGGCTGTGTATTTATACCTGCCTACTGTATTTTCCACTCCACGCATCTGATGAAGTGGGTTATAGCCCACGAAAGCTTGTGCCCAAATAAATTTGTTAGTCTCTAAGGTGCCACAAGGAATCCTCATTGTTTGGTTTATTAGGATAACAGCACCTGCAGCTCCACTGGTAAGAGTGATTTAGTCTTATGTTTATAAGAGCTAAAAACAAGAGGGGTGGAAAAAATGGAAAACTGGAATATTCCTTCAATTTCCCAATATACACTCCATTATAGCATCACACTAATGAGGCTAAATTTATAGCTCAAAAGGCACTTTAATTTTAAACCTCTGATTTCAGTGGCTTATATTTCCTCCAAAAAGATCTTGTGGGCAAGCTGTGTCATGCTTTGTCTCCACCTAGCTCTGACACTATTATTTGTGGTGGGATTGGAAGGCTAGTGTTGGTATGACTAATCACCTACTTGTTCCTGTTTGTATGGCAGAAAATGTGGGGTTTAGATTATTGCATTGCAAGAGGACACTTTGGTTTCATAACTTTAGACCTAGCATGTGACAGTCTTTGGTGAATGAGAACTATGCATGTTGCTATGTTTTAGGGAATAACTGAAAAACAATAATGAACAAGTTAAACTGTGTAGTAAACTCAAACTATGTATTTGCCTTAACAAGTTACTTCATTATTGGCTTTTTATATCTGGATGTCTGGAAATACACAATCTCCTCAGGCTCCTTCCATCACTGGTTTCTGGGTTTCCCTCTGTCTTAAAGTCATAGCAAATCTGATGGCTTCCCTTGAATCACATTGGCATGTGCAGTTTCAAAGTTTGTACATATTAGTGTTTAAATACATCATGTGATGTTGACCAAAATCCCACAAGAGTTGAAATGGCTTGATTATGTGGAGGCAAGTAAATGCATTCACACTTTTCTTTTTTCTCTTTCCCTTCTGCTGTCCCTTGTTAATTTCTTGCATAGAACAATGAAATTCATGCAAACAAACTGTTAATTTAACTTTTAGGTTTGAAAGTTGTGGAAACTTGATGAAACTCAAAGTTCTGGTTCCCACAGTGACTTTAATCTAGCTACACTGGGCATATATAGTAATAAATAATTAGACCATGATACAGACTGTAAGATCAAATGTTACTCATGTGCAAGTATGCAAGAGTTGTGGCTGCTGTGATGTTAATACCTTTAAACTTCTGCATTTGTGTTCATTTACTGTCTCAACCATAATGTTGCATTGTCATTTTTCTTACTTATTTATACAACAACATGAGCTGAGACCAGCAAACTGAACAGAGAACATCACTTGAGAAAACAAGATCTCAAATTTTGTCAAACTGCCACTTCCAAATATCCCACTCATCCAATGTAACCCTTTATAAAAGTCAACTCAAGATCTCTGGATCATTTTCTTAAATTCCCAGCAAATACATGTGATAAAGGATAAATTACATGATGAAGCTGAAAACCAGAAAAAAATTTCATAATACAAAATAGAGGGATGTCTATTGGGGAATATTTGTCACCAATACAATGCTCCATATCTAATTTACCCACTACAGGTTTTTTTGTATAGTTGAGACTGGTTGAGAGGTTCACAGTTTTGTGCTTTAACAAAAAGGTTATCCCTCTTTTTTGGCAACTGGCACCTTTTTGACAATCTGGGAAAGGCCAAGGATTGAATGGGCATGGAGGCTGAATTAATATCTCTCACCGCTTCACAGGTGGGTTTAGACCAATTGGCGGAGCTGTGAGCGAAAACTTCTATAGCTAACAGTTTGTAATATTTCACCTTTTTGCTAGCAGTAAATTGCCAGATTTAATAATATCTAGGTAAGAACCCAAGTAGTTACTGCAAAAGGAAAAACAAATATCTACATATCTCTACTAGGATCACACAGAGGAAACATATCTAAGATAGCAAAGAGAAAATATAACTAACATACACCAACAGAACACTTGGGTATTGTACCTTGCAGCCATGATATCACTCAAATCTGCTTCTTACAGTAACTGAACTTTCAAATTCCCTCTTGCCACATGCAGATTCTTTTTGAGACCATATAAAACTCCCAATGGAAAGTTTCATTGGGGTTACCAAGGCAGTGTTAGATGCTATTCCTGGAACTATGGGCCTGCTGCTGTCCTGTAGTTATAAGTTTCCAAAGGACGAGCTGTGACCCAGGGACCTCTTACTGCCAACTACCAAGGGCAGGGGATCTTCTGGGTCTGGTACATTCTAATTCACCAAACGGTGTTGTGTAAAGTCTCAAATAAAAGCTGGTGTCACAGTGATCATCAATATCACTGTAAAATGCATGTATAGATGTTTAAAGAGTAATATGTATGGCCCTACCAAATTCATGGTCCATTTTGGTCAATTTTAGTCTCAGGATTTTAAAAATAGTAAATTTCAGCTATTTAAATCTGAAATTCCACGGTGTTGTAGTTGTAGGGATCCTGACCTAAAAAGGAGTTGTGGGGTGGTCACAAGGTTATTTGGGGGGGAGGGGGAAACGAAGGGGGTGGTACTGCTACCTCTACTTCTGCACTGTTGCGAGTGGCAGTGCTGCCTTCAGAGTTGGGCAGCTGGAGAACAGTGGCAGTGCAGAAGTAAGGGTGGCATGGTATGGTATTGCCATCCTTACTACTTTACTGCTGCTGGCAGGGCGCTGCCTTCAGAGCTGGGCACTTGGCCAACAGCTGCCGCTCTCCGGCCACCCAGTTCTGAAGGCAGTACAGGTGGCAATACCATGACCCCCCCTAAAATAACCGTGTGTGTGTGAGTGAGTCACAACACTCCCTTTTGGGTCAGGACCCTCAATTTTAGAAATGCTGGGCTCACCCATTTGTATAGAATAGGATAAAAGCACACACAAAAGACCAGATTTCACAAGGGGAGACTGGATTTCACATTCCGTGATGTGTTTTTCATGGCTGTGAATTTGGTAGGGCCCTAGGGTGTGTGTGTGTGTGTGTGTGTGTGTATGTATGTGTGTGTGTATATATATATATATATATAATTAGTTAAAATTATGTTCTTAATGTCTGTCTAGGGTCAGGTCACCAGCAAAATAAAAAACATGAACATTTGTTGTCTGACAAAAAAAACCTATCTGGCTGTTGACATGTAAATTTAGTATTTGCTCCTGGGGGAATTCTGTCAAAAAATTAAAAATTCAGTGCACAATATTTCAAAATGCATATTTTATTTGTCAAAATAACACAATATAATCACACCATTTTCAATTAGTTTGGTAATTTATTTCAAAATACCTGTTAGCAAGTATGTCTGTAACAATACAGACCACAAAGATTCAGGAAATTTTTTTTTTTACACAAATAGATTCCTTACTAAGCTTATTAATACAGAACTTTGAGTAATAATTCATTTAAACTACAATATAGAAACTTATTTCCCACTCCCTTCCGAAGCAGGGCAAAGGCTTAGGGGAGTCAGAGGTAGCTGAGGGAGAGCGAAGTAATTGCTGGGAAGGAGCCTGGGAGTGAACCTGGTGTGTTGTTGGGTGTGGGTGGGAGAAGTATGGAACAGGCTGGATTTTTTTTGGGGGGGGGAAGGGGAATTGTAGGGAGTTGGGGAGCCTCCCCTATGCAGACCCTGGCTGACCCATAGCCTCTCCCATTCAGTCAGGCACATCTGCTCCTGTCCCCCTGTGTCCCTGCACTCCTCACTCCCCCATCCCCATGTGGCCCTGCCCCGCCCCCCACTCATCCACCCTCAGTCCCCATGTCTCTCTGCATCCCCACTCCCATTTGGCTCCTGCCTTAGTCTGTCTCCCTCACTAGCACTTCTGAACCTCCCCACAGCAGTCCTGTGTGCCCTGCTCTGTCTGTCTTCCCCCACCCATATCTCCTCACCTGGCCCCACGGGCAGGGTGCTGAGAGGAATGCAGCCGTTCCTCCTAGCTGTCTGCTCTCTATTCTGGTTCCACAGCAGCCCTTGGAGGGTGAAAGGTGAAACTGCAGCACCTCTCCAGCAGAATGCATTTTCTGTGGAGAAAAAAAATCTGCAGGGGAACATGAATTCTGTGTGTGCACAGTGGCACAGAATTCCCCCAGGAGTAAGTACTGTATGGTTCACAATGGGTCTTCTCTCACCAGTCCAAATCAAATGCTAATGAAGGGTTGTAAAAACTTCAAAGCGAGAAAAGTAACAGGAAGAAGTAAACTGGGTTTGGAGGAAGAACCCTATCTTGAGATGCACATCAAAGGTTTGCTCTAGTACATTTGGAGACAGAGAGGACACCCTGTCATCCTTCACCTAAGTAAATGGACAGTGAATTTGCTTCATGAAAAGGGATTTCAACCAGGCTTGGTTGAAAACACTGGAGGGAATTTTGGGTGAGACTTTGTTTCCATTATTCTTGCTCACTATCCTTTGAATCTTTGTTCTTTGACTAATAAACTTATGCTTGTTTTCACTATAAATATATCTAAGTGCTGTGGGGTTATATAAAGAGATGGTCTTGAGTTGAATCTGACCAGCTGGTGTGTACCATTCCTTCAGGCACAGCAGGCCTGGTAATGGTGTGAGTGTCCAGTGGACAAGGAGCTGTCCGGGAATGGTCAGAGGACTTTGGGGTTGGTGTATGTCTCTGTCTGTACAAGTTAACCAGAATACCTTCCAGGACTTTACAGGAGTCAATGTTTGTATTGCCAGAGGCTAGTGGTTTCAAGGAGCTGATCCACAGCAGGCACAGCCAAGGCTCCTTTATGCTAAGGGCTGGTGGTGAGGTGCCTCACAACCCTCAGTACCCCTGGGGAGCATCACACCAGTTCCTCTTCCTTTTTATAGATGTGCTTAATTTCTTTTGAACCGGAATACTGACCAATTAGAATGAGAGAATGGTGTCTGTAAAAGTTCAAATACAGTCTACCAGCTTTTCCTTTTCAAGAAGTCTCTTCAAAAAGTATCTGTCAAAGAATGTCCCTTTCTGACTGAGACTTTCCCATGCCTTAGTAATGGAGGAACTGGAAATGCTGGTACATTTCCAGAGGATTACAAGAGAGCTCTATTATGTACAGTGTTCTGTTTTTAATAACTGAAGGGACAAAACATCTGTTGCAGTGTACTCACATTTTAAAAAGGAGAGGCACTCTTGGTCTATAGCTGGGCTGACTATCTGGATTTAAATAAGCTCCACTTCGGTATTCACCATGGATTAATCCCTGCGGGCTGTAGTTCCAATGGCTTGTGTACGTGCCCTTCCCAAGGTGTTTTTCCAAGGTTAAAAACTACTACATCTTGATGGACTTATGCCGTAAATGTTTGTCTACTCCCTTTATTACAGGGGTCAGCAACCTCCGGCACACGGCTCGCCAGGGTAAGTACCCTGGTGAGCTGGGCCAGTTTGTTTACCTGCCGCGTTGGCAGGTTTGGCCGATCGCGGCTCCCACTGGCCGGAGTTCGCCGTCCCAGGCCAATGGGGGAGGTGGGAAGCCGCAGCCAGCACATCCCTTGCCCATGCCACTTTCCCCCACCCTCATTGGTCTGGGATGGCGAACTCTGGCCAGTGGGAGCCGCGATCGGCCAAACCTGCCAACACGGCAGGTAAACAAACTGGCCCGGCTCACCAGGGTACTTACCCTGGCGAGCCGTATGCCAGAGGTTGCCGACCCCTGCTTTTATTATATGAAAGCCCTCTCAGGCTATGGATTAGAATAGCTGCTGGTTGGGGAGGACACTTGCAGACCATAGTCCATCATGTTAGAAAGTTTGGAGGTTTTTTTGTTTAAAAGGTCTTTATTTTCATCCGCAACCACTTTTTAGCTTTCCGAGTGTCTCTGCAAATGTAATCTGGCTAGCTTCCTGGGGGCAAAATAGGGGAAAGATAGGGAAGATAATTTTTCTGGGCTCAATTTTTTTGTTTCCATCCAGACCTGTAAGAGATTCCTATCTGGCTTAGTTTCTTTTTTTTTCCTTAGACCTTCTTCATTAAGAGGACCCCAAACAGAGGGTCTGCTGCGGGAAGGAATCCTTAGTGATGCAACTAGAGAGTCTGCACAATCTATATAGGAAAGCAATCTTTATCCCAAGACTCCATGGGATGAACTCTAGTCTTTTGGACTGGGGAGCATGTTTATCACTTCCCCAGAACAAGAGCAAATGATCTCTGAGGAGTTCTCTTTGATGCTTGCTTGCCTGAAGTGAACGATTTGCCATCACAGCCTTGTGAATTTATAGTGGACAAGATCTCCCTCTCTCTGAAAAATGACTTTTTCAGTAGAGCAGGTAAGTCTCATGGAAATGCAATTCTCCAGAGATCAGCAAATCTAATTAAAAAATGCTAAAATGACCACTTCTACTGCAGTGAGAAGAAAAGCTCTCCCTCTCCTTAAGAACCAGACCTTCCCACCCTCATTCACATTGAGTAGCACCTTACTCCCTAAAGGCCCATTAACTATACAGAGAGTAAGGTACCACTCTGCACGTGTAAAGGTGGCAGAGTCTGATTATAAGCTGTCCTTTTGTCATAAGGAAATGTTCCCAATGTGGCCAGCCTGGATATGCAGAGCGATTCTGACTTTATAGTCAAAAAGTATAAAAGGACAAAGAATCTCTGCAGTAAATTACCAGCTGTGTAACA
Source organism: Mauremys reevesii (assembly GCF_016161935.1). Lineage (NCBI taxonomy): Eukaryota > Metazoa > Chordata > Testudines > Geoemydidae > Mauremys > Mauremys reevesii. The sequence goes on from NC_052625.1 coordinate 49,663,813, forward strand.
GATGAAAATGTTAAGGCCATCTAAAAAGAATAATCAGGAATGGGAAAGGAGGGAAAAGAAATGTTCAAATCTAAAGTAATAGATATTATGATAGTGTCTTATCCCAGTGCTCAAACAGCAAATCACATGTGAATGTGATAAGCATTTGAAAATAAGCAGAACTACACTTAAAAATTCAGAAACAAATCTGACTGATATAGTCATGGAAAAATAACTTAAATATTGTAGTACAGACTTTCATTAAATATTTAAACTGTCAGATGATTGAGAAGATTGTAAGATTCAAGATGCCATGCCATTTTCCTTGAAGAAAAAGCTTGCCTGTTAGCTTCAGAAGAAAGCCTCTTCTCTTTTAAAAAGGAACCTCACTTGGTATTTTTTTGTTTATGGAAGTCTCTGATCTCATATAGATCTTTTGCATAACCTGCTAATGAGACTGGTTTAAAAATAGAATCAACCTGCTACTGCATGCTTTTAATTATAAAAAGAACAGATTATTACTGTTCGTCTAAAGTATTAAATGAACTAAGCTTATTTAGACTCAAATAGTGTACCTCGTTTGTATAAATGTACTGTATCTTGCCACATGTTAGCTTGGTGCTTTACAGACATGCATGAATACAAGAACCATGCCTCAGATTTCTAAACAGAGCACATGCTGAGGATGGTAGGAGGAGAAGGGATGCAATATAAAAGCAACATGATTGAACAGCAGGTAGGCTCTTGTTAATTGCACTCTTTAAAATTGTGGTGTATTTTTGTAATATAGAATAAACAAAGTAAACCATGTCCACTGATGGTAGGACAAGAAGGAATTGGCTTAATCTGCAACAAGGGAGTTTTAGATTAGACATTTTTTCCTAATATTTAACTATAAGGATAGTTAAGCACCAGAATAGGCTTCCAAGGGAGGTTGTAGAATCCACATCAATGGGGGTTTTTAAGAACAAATTTTTAGACAAACACCTGTCAGGGATAGTCTAGGTAGGTAGGAGGTACACTCAGGGTATGTCTACACTACAAAATTAGGTTGATTTAATAGAAGTCTATTTCTTTTTTTTTTTTTAAGAAATCTATTTGATACAGTCGATTGCGTGTCCCCCCCACTAAGCGCATTAAGTCGGCAGTGTGCGTCCACAGTACCGAGGCTAGCGTTGACTTTCGGAGCGTTGCATTGTAGATATCCTGCAGTCTCTGCCACTCATTGGAATTCTGGGTTGAGCTTCCAATGCCTGACGGGTCAAAAACATTCTTGTGGGTGGTTCTGGGTACATGTTGTCAGGCCCTCCTCCTTCCCTCCCTCCCTTTGTGAAAGCAATGGCAAAAAATAGTTTCTCATCTTTTTTTCCTGGGTTACCTGTGCAGACGACATACCATGGCAAGCATGGAGCCCGCTCAGCTCACTGTCACTGTATGTCTCCTGGGTGCTGCTGGCAGACGCGGTTAGGATGACCAGACATTCTGATAAAATCAGGACTGTCCCGGCAATTTGTCCCGATATTTCGCACTCCGTTTTTTTTTTCTCCACCGGCGGCCCCCCCGTCTGTCCCAAATATTTTCTTCCTCTCATCTGGTCACCCTAGTCGCGATACAGCAGCATCCCGTTGCCTTGCCTTGCCGATGGTGCAATACGACTGCTAACCGTTGTCGTTGTCCCTTGGGTGCTCCTGGCCAACCTCAGTTAGGTTGGTCGGGAGTGTCTGGGCAGACATGGGTGCTCCTGGCCAGCCTTGGTGAGGTCGGTCGGGGGAGCCTGGACAAAAATGGGAATGACTCCAGGTCATTCTCTTCAAGTTTCATCTAATGGAGATTCAGTCCTGCCTGCAATATCATGCCAGCTAGAGGCTTCTGCCTCAGGCTGCTCTCCCAGTCGGCAGCACCGTGCGGTCACACCTACCCCAGCCTACCGCTTGCTCCCATGGCTCATGAAGCCTGGGCAGTAGTAAGGAGCTGTTCAACTATAGGCTGAGCAAGTGCAGAATGGTGGTAGAATGTGCCTTTGGACGTTTAAAAGCTCACTGGTGCAGTTTACTGACTCGGTTAGACCTCAGTGAAACCAATATTCCCATCGTTATTACTACTTGCTGTGAGAGAGTAAGGGGGAGACGTTTATGGCAGGGTGGGAGGTTGAAGCAAATCGCCAGGCCGCTGATTACGTGCAGCCAGACACTGGAGCGGTTAGAAGAGCCCAGCAGGTCACGCTGCGCATCAGAGAAGCTTTGAAAACCAGTTTCATGACTGGCCAGGCTACGGTGTGCAAGTTCTGTTTGTTTCTCCTTGATGAAAACCCGACCTCTTGGTTCACTCTACTTCCCTGTAAGCCAACCACCCTCCCACCCCCCTTTGATCTCTGCTTGCAGAGCCAATAAAATCATTGTTGTTTCAAATTCATGCATTCTTTATTAATTTGTCACACAAATGGAGGGATAACTGCAGGGTAGCCCGGGAGGGGTGGGGGAGGAGGGAAGCACAGGGGTGGGGTTGTTCTAGGGGCACCCCCTAGAACGGCATGCAGCTCATCATAAAAGTGGCATGTCTGGGGCTCTGACCCGGAGTGGCCATTTGCCTCTCTGGTTCTTTTGGTAGGCTTGCCTACGCTCCTTAATTTTCACATGGCACTGCTGCAGATCCCTGTTATAACCTCTGTCCTTCATGCCCTTGGAGATTTTTTTTTTTTTTTTCAAATATTCTGGCATTTCGTCTTTTGGAACTGAGTTCGGATAGCATGGATTCATCTCCCCATACAGCGATCAGATGCAGTACCTCCTGTTCAGTCCATGCTGGAGCTCTTTTGCAATTCTGGGACTCTATGGTCACCTGTGCTGATCAGCTTGCCACACTGGCCAAACAGGAAATGAAATTCAAAAGTTCACAGGGCTTTTCCTGTCTATCTGGCCAGTGCATCTGAGTTGAGAGTGCTGTTCAGAGTGGTCACAATGGAGTACTCTGGGATAGCTCCTGGAGGCCAATACCATTGATTGCATCCACGCTACCCCAAATTCAACCCAGCAGAGTTGATTTCAGCACTAATCCCCTTGTGGGGGAGGAGTACAGAAATCAAACCTCCCGGGCGGCACCGGGCCCAGCCGCTCGGCGGCAGCCGGCCGGCACCAGGGCCCAGCCGCTCGGCGGCAGCCGCTCGGCCCGACTCCCCGGGCCGACGCTGGGCTGGAGGGAGCCGCGGTCTGGGACAGGGAGCTGCTGAGCCAGCCGCACCTCCCCTCCCCCTCCACGCCCCAGCTTACCTGCTGGCTGCCTCCATGCTGCTTGTTCAGGCTTCCCGTGAACATCTGATTCGCGGGAAGCAGGGGAGGGGGAGGAGAAGGGGGCGGAGCAGGAGAGGAGCGGGAAGTGAGTTTGGGCCGGAACTTTTGTTAAATTTAGCAGCCCTTAACAACCGGTTCTAAAATGGCTGCTAAATTTAACAACGGGTTCGCGCGAACCCGTGCGAACCGGCTGCAGCTCACCCCTGCCTTTAAGTTGACAAAAAGGGTTTCATCATGTGGATGGGTGCAGAGTTAAATTGATCTAATGCTGCTAACTTGGACCTAAACTTGTAGTGTAGACCAGGGCTTAGTCCTGCTTAGTGCAGGGAGCTAGACTAGATGACCTCTTGGGTTCCTTCCCTTCCTACACTTTTATGATTCTGTGAAAGAGAATGTCAGTGGTATGGATTGCTTTGTGAAGATTTTCCTTTATATGAAGATAGTCTCTTCAATATATGCAAGTACCTAGATTTAAAATGTATTAGGATTCTATGCTGCATATTTTGTTTCTGACCAAAACCGGGCAACCTATTGGTACAGTACCAATGACTATCAGCAAATCCTGAAGATTTCAGTTAACACTTAACCTTTGCTTGCTTACCTCAGTACATAATTGTATTCCCTCCAAAAACCTGTGCAAAAGTCTTTGTTTTGCTAGCTTTCTTTAAAAGGTTACAAGATTATATGGAAATCTGAGAAACTAATGCAACATGGATTTCAAGTCTGTGTGACCAGTCTTCTAGGGAAGACTTTTTACTATATGCAAAGGAAAACAGGCATTTAAATCTGGAATCCATTCCTCAAATCCCTGCAGAGAGAAAAGATTTTATAATATATCCCAAGTCAATCCGTATAATACATCCAAATTTGTATCACTTGCCTTTGTACTATTTGCACCAGTAGTGTACTCCAAGCTAAAGACACCAGTCACCCGCCTCTGCCTGCAGTTCAAAGGTTACTTCTGTCTGTACTCCCTTTTGTCCCCAGTGGGGTGGACAATGTTCCAAGCATGTATGTTTAACCCCCAAAGTTACCATGGCCAGCTAATATTTTCTTAAACATGATATGCACCTTGTCCACAATAAGAGCAAAACATGGTGCACTGTAGATGCTAAAGCCTGGTGGGTGTGTGGGTGAAAACTTTATTAACATGTTTTTAAACCTCACTTAACACCTAGCACAGTCAAAGACAGTCATATCTAAACAAGCCCCAGGACTTTGTTTATATCAGAACTGTGCCTATATTAGGAAAATGGGTTTGTGTAGTAAGGCTAATTAAAAAAACAGACTAAACATTCATAGAATATCAGGGTTGGAAGGGACCTCAGGAAGTCATTTAGTCTCAGCCCTTACTCAAAGTAGGACCAAGCTCCAGACAGATTTTTTTACCCCAGTTCCCTAAATGGCCCCTCTCAAGGATTGAATTAACAATCCTAGCTTTAAGCAGGCTAGTGCTCAAACTACTGAGCTATCCTTCCCATTACAAAGTCCAGACAGGATCTAGTTGCTAAGGTGTTTAGAAACATTCTAATTAAATGTAAGTAAACATTTAAATCATGCCTGCGCTATATTTGTTTTTAAAGCGCGGTTTAACTGCCAATTAACTAAAGATAAACAGAACTCTAATGAAAACAAACCCTAAAATGCCACTGGTTTTCCCATGGTAGAAAAAACTGTCTCCCTAAAGTGCTTATCTCACATCCGCCCTCCAGGACGTTTAACGAGCCGATACTTGTAACGTGCTTTAGATGCAAGATGCTAACGAAACGAAGTACGAACACCATTGTTCCCGACCAAGTAGCTACACGCTCCAGCGCCGCAGCTGTTCCATGTTGCACGGGCCCTGTGAACGCGCCTCACTCTCATAGCGGGCCGGGCTGGGCCGGCTCGGCACCGCAGCAGCTGCTCAGGGCGAAGCCACCTTTGTGGTTTTGAAAGCTGTCTAAGGAGCGGGGCTGCTGCCGCTGTCCGAGCCGGTGGGTTCAAGGCCGCTGGCTCGGGACTTCACAGCAATGCTAGGGGTGGTGCGGGCGGCTCGCTGAAATGGAGCAAAACGCTCTGTCCCCACAGGTCACAGCTACTGTCAGATCCTGCCTTGCAACCCAGCCTCCCCGGCTGTGTGCTGCACGCCTGGTGCGGCTCCGGATTGGGGTTCGGTGGGGGTGGGGCGCGCCTGGCCTCCGGCAGCCTCCCCAGGGAGAAGCCGGGCGGGGAGGGGAGTTTCTCGGAGCTGCTTCCGCCTCCAGCTGAGGCCTGACCCGGGAGTGGATCGCAGCGGCTCTGCGCGGCGGGCGCGGCGGCGGCGGCGGGGCCAGCATGAGCGGCCCCCGAGAGCTAGCGGGGGAGCTGGCCCGGTTCTACACGGTCACCGAGCCCCAGCGCCACCCCCGGGGATACACCGTGTATAAGGTCACCGCACGGGTGAGTCCGCGGCGGCAGGGACCTGGACAGCTCCGGTCTTAGCGGATCGCTCCCAAAGGGTCGAGAGCATCCCTTCCCCCCGCCCCCCATCCTCGAGCTGCCCCTGTGAATGGGGGGGAAACAGAGAGCATCCCTCTCCCCACCCAATCCCCGACCTCCCCCTGTGAATGGGGGGAACAGAGAGCATCCCTCTCCCCACCCAATCCCCGACCTCCCCCTGTGAATGGGGGGAACAGAGAGCATCCCTCTCCCCACCCAATCCCTGACCTCCCCCTGTGAATGGGGGGAACAGAGAGCATCCCTCTCCCCACCCAATCCCCGACCTCCCCCTGTGAATGGGGGGGGGCAGAGAGCATCCCTCTCCCCACCCAATCCCCGACCTCCCCCTGTGAATGGGGGGGGGGGCAGAGAGCAGCTGTCTCCGCCTCCCCCCATCTGCCCCTGTGAATGGGGAGTGGGGAACAGAGAGCATCCCTCCCCGCCAATCCTGGACTTGCCCTTGTGAATGGGGGGGAGGGGGGGCAGGGAACAGCGAGCAGCTCTCTCTTCCCGCAATCCCAGACCTGCTTCTGTGAATGTAGCTCTGGGCAGAAAGCATCCACCCTATCACAGAGCTTCTCCCAGGGGAGGGCCCAGGGCCCAGATGAAGCTTCTCAGACCTGCCCTTGTGCAAGGAAGGGTGTGGGTGGCTAGAGCTGAGATCATCCCTATTCCTTATCCTAGACTTGCATCTATGGGGGGGGGGGGGGTCATCAAAGAGCATACCCACCTTACTACCTCCTGCCTCCTATCTGTTCCCAAATGAGAGGAGGATGAGAGAGAGAACATCTTCCCTTCACTTCACCCATCTACCTGTCCAGATGTGGGACAGGTTCTTAGCATCCCCAGCACACCAGTCCAGCTTCATTCCGATCTGCTGCAAGTCTCACATGTAACGGGGATGGATGGGTGAGGAGAGGAGATGGGAGGAATGAATGAATGAGTCCTCTTCATAAGGAAGTTTGCTTTACAGTGTCTTTGTCTGTCAGGGGATTGGGAGAAGATGATTTTGATATGTCAGTGAGACATTTAAAATTTGATACTTGCTGTAACTCAGCCTATATTGCCTCCACTTTGCTGTATACTCATCTTAATATTTTCATAAGTATTAACTCAAGGATTTGAGTCCACTTCAGTAATATTCCACCCATGCAGATTATCCCAACAGTTTAAAACCCTGAAACTAGAGAATGCCCTATCCAGCCTAGAGAACATTGCCTCATGCTCTTCTGGTTTTACTAGGCCACTAGATACCCAGGCCTGCTGTGTCTCAAGCTCTGGTACTTTGAATGAAGGTGGTTTTTATTTTATTTAAAACAAACAAACAAAAAAAAAGCTTGGTCCACTGAGGGTCAGACTTCAGCAGATGTTTTCAAAACAAGTCTTCATATGACAGCCCCTGCCTCTTCCAAATGAATGAGAGACTGCAGGTCTGCTTAACGTTTCCTCAGTGGCACTTGAAGCTGATTAATTTAGTTTGAATTTCTCTATCCTGTAATTATTTTAAAAAGTAAAGCTAGAGGGAAGGCTCTGTTTGGATAAATGTCTCCGAAGTGTAAGCTACACAAGACCAGTGCTTAATTTATAATGAAAGAGGTGCTGGGACTCAAGCAATTTTTTTACTCTAATAACCGAACTGCAAAGCCCAGAGATGCCGGGGCTATGAACTGCCTAGCTCAGAGGTGCTAAGCCCTGGCACAAATTAAGCACTGCACAAGGCCAAATGTGCTGGTGTTGCAAAAAGCATTAAATACCTTCATAAGTGTACTTGCCCTAACCTGACAGACTGGTAACCTGAATGTTTGGACTCTAGTGTATATGCAGTAATTATTGATTTTGTGTGTTGTGATTTGTACATCATCTGTCAGAAGCTATGAGACAGTGTTGGTGTCTATTGTTGAGTTTCTGACTTACACAGGTGTTTTGATAGCATCTTAAGTCTGGTAATGTAATGCTGCTTAGTGACAGAAAATAGTTGTTCTGTCTGATGGAACTGTTAACGCTGCGCTATAAGTTGTTAGCTGCCTTAAAACTGCAATAGTGGACCAGTCCAGAAGTCCATCTAACACAGGATCCTGTACCTGACAGAGGCCAGAATCACGGTTCTGAGGAAGATGCAAGAAGCACTGGAATGGACAGATAGGGAGTAAGAGTGGGATCCACAAAGGGTCTTAGGTGTTGCAACGTGAGTGGCATGGCACCTAACTTTTAGGTGCCTAGAAAATCACAGGAACAACACTATGACCTGCAAAACCTCAGTTCGGCATCTAGGCTCCTATACACTGCGGGGGAGGGGGGATGGGGGGAAGGTGTCTTAGAACAGGATCCAGAAAGCCAGCGCATTAGGCGGTGAGCTGCCTGAGCTAGCAATGAGAGGGGCATATCTTAAGCCCTGTTCCCTCCCAGAGATAGGTACCTAAGTCCAGCCTACAGCGAGGTGCCTCTCTCTGCATAGTGCTCCGTGAATGGGAACCCCTCTCTGGGAGTCAGATAGCTTATGCAATAAGACATTTCTTGTCTGAATGAGTTAGACTCCTGTCTTGCTGTACACAACATGGCCAGAGGAGACAGTGCCCAGTTCAAGCACTCACCTGTGATGGGGATGACAGGCTCAATTCTGTCCTGTCTGACCAAGAGGGAGACAGGATTTGAACATAGGTCTCCTACTTCTCAGAACACTGTTCTAACCAGTTAGCTATGGCATATTCTGATGTTGAGTACCTTCAATCTTTCCTGTTGAAGCTAATCCACTGCGGAATAATAATGAAGAGCAACTGAAGCAGGGGGACTGGACTCTAGGTCTTCCATCTCCTGGCTTAGTGTCCTAAACACTGGACTACATAGTAATTTTCTCTCTCCCTGTGGCCCAGTGACTGTTTAGTCACTGAGGAATATCAGTGGAACTAATTACAGAGCAAGGTATTACTCAATCTGAGTGAGGCAGCAGAATTGCCCTAGTAGAAGGGGAGGATGGTCTTTCGTTGGAAGCAAAAAACTGGAAATTAGGAGACCTGGTTTCTGTTCCTAGTTTTGCCAAAGGCTTCTTGGGTCCCCTTGGGCAAGCCTCTTACCTTCTTTGTACCTCTACCCTCTTTTTTCATAAATGGGAATAATGTTGCATAGCAGTGGGTGGGAGGGTCTTGTGAGTTCAGTTCATTCGTTTTGAGATTCTCAGATAGGAAGTGTTATAGAAGTTTTATTGAAGTGACGTGTCCTTTCACAATCACCGTTGCTGTAAATTTTCTGCCTGTGCGAGCTGTCCATATTTGCACATACCCTCTCTTTATATAAAGAGGAGGATCTAAAAAGTTATCTGTAGAGTGTAGATATATAAATAAACATAGCTCTCAGGCTGTTTGTCTCCTTGTCCGTTTTCTGCATTAACTGTATGATCATAGACAACTTGAATATTTTGTTCTAGATATGATACATTATTCCATCATAGGATAATGTAAGATGTTTAAACACTAATTAAAGTGAAATAAAAACATGGTGTTTTTTTATTGAGTTAGTGAGAAAAACACTTTCCCCCTGTAGGTTCAGTGCTAAAGAAGCTTGTCATGGGACAGAGGCATGGAAGATAGGGCATTTAGTTTTTCCACATCTCATCCTGATGAACTCCGTTCACAGGCTTAGTCCAAGAGGTCAATATAGTGGTTTAATTTCATCAGTGGAACTGAAAGCAATGCCCCTTTATCTAGGAGAATAGAACCCAGTCTTGTATTTATCTTAGTTCTAATTCTTCACTGATTTTTGTATTCTGTGTTGTTTATATTCATTTGAAATACAGCATCACACAGCTGTAGTATATGTGCTGAATTCTCCAAATCGGAAAGAAAGTTGTATTTAAGTCATGGGGAATGTCAACATTTTTATCAGGTCCCTGAAGTTGCAGGTTTTCAGCTTCTGCTCCAAGTGACATGTAGCAGGGTCACACAATTTGCTGATGGACAGAGTAATTCAGATTTTTCTTAATTTAAAAACCCAGAATATTAGTTCTTCAAAGTATTTTAATACCTTATAGCCCAGAGGTGATAAAATATTATTCATTGTGCCCAAACATTGTGCTTGGGATTTCACAAACACAGAAATGTTCACAGCTCTTGCCTCTAAGGGCTTATACTCTAATTGGACATGTAGTAATAACTGGGCTGGGGGTAAAAACTTGACAATGGAGAATATTAAAAGAAGCTGTTCAAAACTATGTAACAATATTTTGTTTAAGGCAGTTGTCTGACCCTACCACTTTTTGTTTTCTCCCTCCCATCCCTGCAGTTGGCTGGCTCCATGGTTGATATGACATCACTACCACAGTGCTTGCTGGGGCTGTGTCACTCATACCGTGAACTGGTGATCTGCAGCTTTGGGCGACTGCCTGGAAAAAAGTAAGGTTGACCTGCCCAGTGTACTGAATACCCCTCTTATGCTAGCTATTTCGGGTATTCAGCACATTCTACTAAAGATCTCCGATTTCTTTTGATTCCGTATTTGTGAATCATCTGTAAAACTGGTTTAATGGGTTAAGAGAAATTTATTGTCAAATATAAAATATCACTTTAATATTCATGAGTAGGAGAGTTGCATGTTGAAAGTGTCCTGAACGTCTAAACCAAATGCACAGGTCTCATTGGAGACTTTTCTGAATGCTAAGCTGGGCCAACTTTGGAAACTTTTTTCTTAAGGTCTGTCCTTAGGAGATGATTTTAAAAGAAAGCTAGTTTAACAGTGTGGAAGGCCTGAAAAAATTCCTTTTATTTTTTAGCAAGGCTGGCACAATGTGGAAACTGTATGTGAGATGTGAATTCTACATAATATATTTAAACTTTTGTACCGTGAAAGACATTACATGCATCTGCAAAGTTAGAGAAGCATTACAGTTCCTGTGTTCATTTCCAACAGTCCAAGAAAAGATAAGAAAGGATTTAAAAAAAAAGAGGCATCACAAAAGGATAGTATCCAATGTAGTATTACAAGAGATTTAAAAAATTAGTTTATTATTAAAAAAAATTGATATTTATTAATGCTGAATGTCTGCAGAGCAGACAAAAACATTGGGTACTCTGACCATCTTGTTAAGTAACAAAGGGAGATCCCTATGGTCCTGTTTTATGATTGTTGTTTCCAGAACGTACAGTATCAGTTATACATTGATCAGTTTGTATATGCATGTTTGCCATCTTTTGATATCCTATTGATTTTTGTGGAGGAAAGCTGCTTCCATTAAGGGTTTACAAACAATGCTGATTGCCTTATTCCACTCTAAGATTTTTCTGTGCAATTTTTTTATCTTCCTAGAGCTTGAGATTTATGGGGTTGTTAACCCATGTTCTCACATGCCAACTATCTGAATTGATGATAGGATTGATTAAAGTGAAAGAACTCTGTAGAGGTTTCTGGCCTGTGTTGACTTTCATGAAAAGGCTATGGAGAACAAATTAGTTCAGCATATAAATAAATAGTTACACGTCTACCCCGATATAACGCAACCTGACATAGCGCGGTAAAGCAGCACTCTGGGGGGGCGGGGCTGTGCACTCCGGCGGATCAAAGCAAGTTCAATATAACATGGTTTCACCTATAACGCAGTAAGATTTGTTTGGCTCCTGAGGACAGCGTTATATTGGGGTAGAGGTGTACTATACAATGACTAGCAGATGGAACTGAGTGATAGATATGGAAGACAGTGTAATCTGCAGAAGAAGGGACTGTGAAACATCTGGGTCCTATTCCTGACTCTCTCACTAGCTTGTTGTATAATAATAATTGGAGACATACCTATCTCATAGAGCTGGAAGGGACCTTGAAAGGTCATTGAGTCCAGCCCTCTGCCTTCACTAGGAGGACTAAGTACTGATTTTGCCTCAGATCCCTAAGCGGCCCCCTCAAGGATTGAACTCACAACGCTGGGTTTAGTAGGCCAATGCTCAAACCACTGAGCTATCCTTCCCCTGATGGCATGCATTGCTCTAGGTCTCCCTTTACCCATTTGAGTAACTTATCTACTGTAACCTCACAAAACTTTTGCAGGGCTTTACTGAAAGGTGAACTGCAAAATAAAAAAGTTTATGCCATTTACTGTTCCTTTTGTGATGTGTAAAGATTGTTTAAGTTGCCGCCATGCACCTCTCCACATGGTCTGCCTATAAAGTGTTCTAAAAGTCTCACCAGGGAGAGAGTAGAAACTCTTTACTGAACTAGCTATATGGACTTTGCTATAGACAGAAACAAAGATGAAAGTAGAGTGAAAAAGAAGAGCTGAAACATAACTGTGGTAAAGAGGCAAGTAGGCCTTCAGACTAATCACAGCAAGGGAAAAAGTGAGTAAAGTTTTGTCAATTGTAGGCAAAACTGGCACAGGAGAGTTTTAAGGTGCAATTTGAATGAAGTGAATTTCAGGTTGATTGGGTAGAATAATGGAAAAATAACCCTTTTCTCCTCAGTCTAGACCCTCCAGAAACCACGTTGAGGATGAATGGGAACACTACAGTGAGGTTGGGCCAGCGGCAGCTCCAGGCACCAGCACACCAAGCGTGTGCCTGGGGCGGCAAGCCATGGGGGGCGGCCTGCCGGTCCCTGCGAGGGCGGCAGTCAGGCAACCTTCGGCAGCTTGCCTGCGGCAGGTCCACCGGTCCTGTGGATTCAGCGGCGGGTACGCCGAATCCGCGGGACTGGGGACCTCCCGCAGGCAAGCCACCGAAGGCTGCCTGACTGTCGTGCTCGGGCAGCAAAAAAGCTAGAGCCGCCCCTGGGTTGGGCAGTAGGCTGAAGTTAGGGAAAAATGGAGGAACAAGTCACAGAGATTCTTGAAAACCATAAGGAAAATTTAGAAGAGTAAATCTAATAAAACTGGGTGGCGGGCTGGGAGATGAGAACAGTCTGGCTACAGCACTGTGGACCCTCCATGTAGGTTAGAGGAGCCGTTTTCAGGTGGCCTATGGTCTGGAGCACTCCTGAGTAGTGTACTTTACCTCTGAGACAGAAACAACACTGCAGTTCAGGGCTTGTCTTACACACAAGCAAACCAAATTAAGTCTGCTTTAATTCCCACCTTTAAGTATCTTAGTGCATGTCAGTGTATGGACAGTCTTATTTCGAATGAAATTGTCCATACACTGATTTACGGCGTGAATCAAAGCTGACTTAGTTTGGTTTGCATGTGTGCAGACAAGCCTTCAGTCTGAGCAATGGGCTTTATTGCTATTTGTAAATCCAATGCAGAACTCAGGCATTCTAGAGGCTCTCTTGACCAATATAATATATATTTCTTCTTTAAAAACACCAAAACCATCTTTGCCCTGTGCTGCCATACCTGTCTGTCTTTATCTGGTATTTCTTTGGGGCAAAGTCAGTGTGATCAAATGTGCAGAAAACACCAACATGTGATAGGTAGCAAATACACATGAGGACAAAATCAAAATGAAAAGTGATCTGTAGAGAACTGAGCAGTGGGGGCTGTGGGTAGCATGGGGAGATTTTGTCCTAAAAAATACAAAACCCACCCAGGCTGAGGTTGTGTGCAATCTGGATTCAAAATGGGTAGCTGTAACTAAGCCATACCTATTACATTAATGTTACTTTCCTCTTATATTTCTAAGAACGATTCCTTCAGGAAAGAATTGGAAGAATGATGGGAAGATGGTCTATATGTGCCCCAGTTCTAAGTGGTCCCTAATAAGATGTAGCCCCTAGAAGAGGGCATAAGTTTATCTATTTTGTAATATATTTGCTAGTTTCTAACATGGCAATTAGCTTTGTTACTAAATACTTTGTCTCTTGTTCTATTTTGTATTTTCATAGGTTGAACTTCACTAAACTAACTTAAAACTGCTGAATGCAAATTGAAAAAGATATACACCTTCTGTGTGGTTTCTTTTTATCAGCAACAGATCACAGTATGTTCCTCTTTTAACTCTGCAAACAGAAATTCAGACACTGATCAGGTTTTTGTTTTGTTTTTCAGATTGTTTCAAGAAGAAATCCAGAGGAAGTCCAGGAGGTAACGCATTTACATTTGTGAAAGTTTTATTTCATGTTCTCATTACTAATTTTTGAAGTATCTTTTTTACTTAATTTAGTCATTCCTGTGTGTTTTGTCAAAGAAATGAAGCAAACCTTTTTTGTGTCCATCTGTCTTTTGTCTTAATAATTCAAAACCGAATAGCTAAGGTAGCATATTACAACTTCGCCGTCAGTGATGAGCTGGGGGGAGATTAAGAACCACACCTCGTCCCTCTGATTTTGGATGGCACTTCAGATTCTTAAACCTTGGGTTGAGTGCTGTACCCATCTTTAGAAATCTCACATTGGTATCTTCTTTGCCTTTCATCAAATCTGCAGCAAAAGTGTTCTTAAAACGAACAACATGTGCTGAGTCATCATCTGAGACTACTATAACATGAAATATATGGCAGAATGTGGGTAAAACAGAGCCAGAGACATACAATTCTCCCCCAAGGAGTTCAGTCACAAATTTAATTAAGCATTATTTTTTTTAACGAGCATCATCAGCATGGAAGCATGTCCTCCAGAATGGTGACCGAAGCATGAAGGACCATATGAATGTTTAGCATATCTGGCACGTAAATACCTTGCAGTGCTGGCTACAAAAGTTCCATGTGAACGCCTTTTCTCACTTTCAGGTGACATTGTAAATAAGAAGTTGGCAACGTTATCTCCCGTAAATGTAAACAAACTTGTTTGTCTTAGCAATTGGCTGAACAAGAAGTGGTACTGAGGCTCTAAAGTTTTACAATGTTTTCTTTTTGAGTGCAGTTATCTAACCAAAAAAATCTACATTTGTAAGTTGCACTTTCACGATAAAGAGATTGCACTACAGTACTTGTATGAGGTGTATTGAAAAATACTATTTTGTTTACAAATATTTGCACTGTAAAAATAATCAAAAATAATATAAAGTGAGCACTGTACACTTTTTATTGTGTGTTGTAATTGAAAACAATATATTTGAAATGTAGAAAAACATCCAAAAATATTTAATACATTTCAATTGGTATTCTATTGTTTAACAGTGTGATTAAAACTGCAATTAATCGTGATTAATTTTTTTTGAGTTAATCACATGAGTTAACTGTGATTAATTGACACCCCTAGTTTAAAATCCTGCTTTTTCTCTAAAAGCCAGTTGTTGTGGAACTTCATACAGTGTAAGTTCTTATGTACGCTCTGGATTTTCTGTGTAGTTTTTTGCTTGGTTTCTCTCATATGTTTTTAATAGGACGTCTTCCTGAATATGAGCTCTGGCTGAAATTTTTTCTTCGGGAGTCCTACTTTTATTGTTGACTATCTTAAAAATAGTCTATACAAAATTTAGTGAATGGGTGGCTCCTGAGTAGATCTTAGTTTTCAGATGCTAGAGTTGGGATCACTTTTAGCTATTATTGATGTTATAACTGAAAATTTAAGCACAGTGCACACAAGCCTGTCTAGCAGCCAGGTATGCACCCAACCTCCATCAGGAGCTTTTCTATCAGATTTTTATCCCACAAAAGAGAGAGATTTATGTACAGTCATTGAAGGACTATAGGCAGCTGCTCTTCTATCGTCTCCCCCTAATAGGGTCTATACTTATCACCATTAATCATTTTTAAAACCCTAGAAAATAAATGCACCTACTTTGTTGTGAAGCAGTTAGGCATGTAGCACCCCTGACGCAAACCCAGAAAAGTTGAGCCAGTTTACAATACATATTTCCTCCACTCATAACATTAACATTGCTACAACTACTGCTGTTCATGGGCCATCCTCCGCAGCCTTCAGTCTGCTTCCCTCACCTTGCAGCCTTCCATCTCTCCTTTTAACAGCCCTTCTGGACGTAATCCTTTACCTTCTCCCAGCACAACCAACTCCTACATCAAGCACCTCCATCTACTACTGTGGGGAGAGGGAGGGGAGATAATCGGGTGTGCAGAAGGACTAAAGAGGTAATGGTAACTCTGTGTGTGTGTCCGGCTCAGGTGGAGAAACCAATGTTTATTGTGGACAGAAGGAGTGAAAAACAGTTACTAGTGCTCAAATTATTTTAACCATGACAAACAGTCTATCACATCAGAACTATTTAGGCTTCGCAGAATTAGATATATAAAAATATATATTATCAGTGCTTAAGCATTTTTTCTCTTTTTACATTTGCAGAAATTATGGGGAGTGTTAACAATTATTTAATGACAATAGACATAGAGACTCAAAATTAAAGCTTTATAAATGATTAAAACACAAGTGGTCAACATCACATGTCAAAATATACAAAGTGAATATCCTTAAATCAAATCATACCTGTTTTTGCTATTCATTTTTTAGTCTAGCTCACTGGATTTTGACTCTACATTTTCAAGCAGCATTTTTCTTACTTTGCCTATCTGTAAATTTTGATTATTATTGGTGGAAATATTTTTTCATCGGTTTATGTGTGTATGGTATAATTGTTTACTGACATTTACCTTTAAAAATCTGATCCTTCCAAGCCTAACTATAACAACTAACAATGTATTCACACTCTCACCAAATACCCTTTACTGCACTTCTCTAGTCCTCAGATTGCAGTTTGTATCCACTCTCCAAATCAGATTCCTCTCCAGCATATATCCGAATGGGAACCTTGTTAGCTTTGCTGAGGTAGCATCCTCGAGAGGCGTCATTTCCCTGAGCTTGTCAGGGGATGACAGGGTAACCTTGAATCCTTTGCTTTGCAAGGTGTTTTAGATGTATTAATTCTCTCCTCTTGGCTAGTGTGAGATCACTTGCATCAGTGAAAAACAATATTTTGTTAGAGTGAAACTGGATCTTGTGCTTTTTTTCCCCCTGCAATCCTTTAGTATACTATCCCAGTGCCAACATTCCTATAATTTAATGATCATGGACTTTTTCATTTTCTTGAGCAGTTTTATGTGGTGGTTCTGGGATTATATATAAAACAGTGCTCATCAGCCACCCTATCAAATTTGACACCTTTTGTGGTAGCTTGGATTGGGCACTCAAAAACTTGAGGCATCCATAATTATTAGTCACTTCTGAAAATTTAGGCCAGGGAATCCTCTGCCTCAGGAAGTCCTAGATTCCTTGCTTTGTTCTCCTGAGACCTGACAACTACAAAGAGCGTGCCTACACTACTAACTTTTGCTGGCACAAGTTCGCTGGCATAAAGACACTGCAGTTTGTTTATCGCTTGTGCACTTGCATACTTGGCTCCTTGCGGTGGTGCTGCATGCACTCACCAGAGGCGCTTGTATCAGCGCACAATGCAGTGCGCCATAGGTAGGTTTTACTGCCTAATTTTTTCCCCTATGGAGAAACTTGCTAAGCTAGCTGTTAAAAGAAACCACTAACAGTACTGATTAGAATCTGTTTAGCGTCTTGCTTTTTTTTAGTTTGTTGGCAACTCTTTTTGGATGACATAGTGCAATTATGATAAACTGCTCTCGCTTTCAGCCACACTTAGCAACAGTTACCCCAATGTGAACTATTAAACTCATTCATGCTTTTTTCCCCCTTTCTGCTTCAGATAGTCGTTTGGAAAAGATACAGTGACTTTAAGAAACTGCACAAAGATCTCTGGCAAATTCATAAAAACGTATACAAGCATACAGAATTGTTTCCGCCTTTTGCCAAAGCTATAGTATTTGGTAAGCACACCTTCTTTTTGAATTGCTAAAACTGTTTGGTATTAGGTAACGAGTCATAAATACATCTCATTCTGGAGCTGCCAGCCACGCCTTTATACATGCTACTGCTAAAACTTATTTTGGTTTTAATAGTCAACTCCTTGTCTCATTATGAGAATCTTAATGAGATATGGGTGAATCACAGTTCCGTGGTTTTAAAGTTATTGACTTGTACTGAAGGTATCAAAATAACGTAGACTGTATGCTCTTATTTGCTTTCAGTTAAAGAACTATATGCTTTGAATGTTTATGGATGTACGTTACACTTTAAAGGCATAAAAACATGAGGTCCCTGTTCTGAGGCGTTTGCAATCTATAACTAATATTGGCTATGTGACTAACACTTGTATACTGTTGGCTACAAAACAAAATAATTACACTTGTTCTTACACCAAAAATATGGTTGTAATTTTTAATAATCATTTTATATTAAATTATTAAATTATTTAGTGAAGGAAAGGATTTTTGCCTCTTAGGAAATGTAATCTACATTCCCAGTTTTATCTAATTATGTTTTTGACATCACAATTATATTAGAGCAACTGGTTATTGCATCAGAGGATTATAACTTTAGGTGGGAAATAAGTAGAAAGAACTAACTAGCTCTTAGGAACACAGATCTTTATATTATTGTCCTTAGTAATAAAAATGAGAAGAGGAAACGCTCCAGAAAATGTGAGTTAAGTAGAAACTGTTTATAAATGTGTTTCCTTGAAGAATTATTTTTATAAGAAGAATTTGAGAATTAACTTTTGACATAGGTGATCAAGCTTTAAAAGTGAAATCAAATGGACTTCTAATAAAGTGGAACAACTCCAGGTATTGGAGGTTGTATTGGATCAAACAACATAATTATAATAAATCCAAAAAAAGTTGAAAACTGTTACTCCCAACAAGAAATGTAATGTTAAGATTTTAAAGTGGATTAATGTGCTCCATTTTAAGGAGAAATGGGTTTGTCCTGGGTGTCTTCCTCAGTGTAGAATTGCTTGTGTTTTTTGTCATAACCTTAACCATAACCATTTTTACTGTAGGGTTTTTCATAGCGGGTACTAAAAACACACTTCTCAGTAAGTGCTTACAACTCCTATTACCTTTAAAACATCAAAGGGAGAATAGACTCCGTAGCTTGTACCCCAAAACACATGATTAAAAATAAACCTCTTCATCCCATACATATTATTTATTACATGGTTGACTCTGAACCTAATTGCAATAGGAACCTCCCTCTCTCAAATCCTTTAGAGATATTCCTGGTTTTTGCACATTATGCCACAATAATCATTGTGAAAATTTTTGTTTACTTACACATTTATGTGGAAAATCCAAAGCTGTTCAGATCTATTTTTTTAATTAGAGTCTTCTTGTTTCAGAGAGCTTTGTGCTCAACAAGACAAAATGGGGCTGTGCCTCTTATTCCACTAATTCTCTTTCTAAGAGATATTATGCATGTGGTATTTAGGAATGGTTGAGAATATTAGTGCAGGATATTGCCAGTACTAGGCAGTTTACTTATCCCTATATGGAGTACCTAGCAAACACTTGTATGGATATGTGTCTATAATTTTTAAAATGAAATTATTTTGACCATTTTAATTTTTTGTTTTTTAAGATTAAAAGTGAATAAACCACTTTTGCCAAATTTCAAATTGGCAAAGCTAACACTAAGTGTTCCCAACTGAAAATTCTAAATTTAAGGATTTTTTCCCCCCCAAAATAACTTTAATTCAATGGCAATACTAACATCTCTTCACCATACCTGTGTTTATAGCACCCTATAAATTCTTAACTTCTCAGTTAAGAACAGTCTAAAACTGGACATTTTAAAATGTACATAGACTGAAAGTAAAAATTAATGTTTTGAATTAATGACTCTTATTAATGTTTTGAATTCATTGAGGTATCACTTCAGGATACTCATTCAATGCTAACAAATACTTTAAGGGGCCTGATTATTATAATAGTTCTAGGAGCTTTTTGGTTGTCTCTCCACAGTGATTATGCATGAGTCAGACCTTGCTCTGTGCTAAAAATCCTGTAAACCAATGAAAGGTTTGCACTCACAATGACCGCAGAATTGGGCTTTATTCCTTAAGCATGTCTCTTGGCAGAACTACCCCATACATTAGTTTTTTGTCTTTTCAAGATACATTGTTCATTTTCTCTATCCTCTACTTACTGTTGCGTACAAAAACCTATGTTAAAAGAACGCTAAGGTTGCAAAGTCAAGCACTAAAAATTTGGAAATGCCAGAATTAAGATTGCCTGTTCTATCTTAATTTGGGCCCCCATGTGTGCATATGTTATAATAGACTTCAATTACGTGATCATATACTATATTTTTGTCCCATGGAGCCCCTGCCTTATTCAGAGAATGGTTCAGCTAAAACTTTCCAAATAAAACTAATTTTGAGGCAGCTGCCCAGCTTGAAAAAGTTCAGCCTGAATAGTTAAAGTTGCAAAGTCTTTTATGAGCAACTGAAATCAGGGTCTTATAATGAAGAGTGCAAAGTAACCTTAATTATAGGTGTCACTATGTATTACCTGATCCTGTTGCATTTAACACAAAATGGTGTTTCCTTCAGATAACTAATAGTGGATGTGAAACATGTAAGTGATTGCAAGAAAATTGAGTTGTGATGTGGATTTTATGGATGCCTGCGTAGAGCCCCCTGAAGTACACAGAGGGCTTTGGCTCTCTTCCAAAGCTGAGACTAAATAGCATTCAACTTTGTTTTTATTTTGCTTATCTGTGAAATTAGATCTGGGGTGAATATCAGTGCCATGTCAGCACTTGCATGCTGCATAGTTAAGTGGAGAATGTATTATCAATCTAATCTTGAGTTGATTTTATATCTGATTTACAGCGGAGCATGATCATTGTCCAAGCCGCTTTCAAAGCTGATACTTGCTGTCCAAGATTTAAATTGAAAACAAAGATATGCTCTAGGAGTGGAGAAGAGATGCCTATATAAAGCAGTATAGGGTAAGATACCCAAAAAAGAAACTAAGAGTTCTTGAGAGAGATTTTAAAAGTAATTAAAATTGATGGAAATCTTAAATCTGAGGCTAGCCAATCTTGCTCAAGCCCTGTGAGCTGGAGTAGAATTGTGGGTGAAATCTCTTCTGAAAGACACCCTTATTCTATTGTTTTATACACACACAAGTGGCTACAGTATAGAATATAAGGGGAGAGAATCTACAAAAGTATTCAGTGTAGTTATTTTTCACTTCTTGTACAAAGAGCCTTTCTTTAAAAAAAAAATCACGTTTGAAATTAAAGCAACAGAAAAGCACAGGAAAAGAGGTAATGTATAACAAGTTAAAATGATAACTTATTGGAAAGCTAAAAAGGAATAAAAATGGATGAAGCTGCCTTTTATTCCAGTTGAGGCATTTCTTAAAATTATTCAGGGCATCTTTCTTCAGAAGATCAGGTATGGTTGCTTGTTTAGTGGAGGATAAAGTAAAATGTTGGTATATTTTGAGTTGTTGCATATAGACATTTTATTTTCATGAAGTGTTTTATTTTGAACTGCAAGATCAGTCCCATTTGTATATTAATTCCTTTTCCTCTAACTCTACATTAGCAATTAATGCTTTGCTGTATTCTTCCTTCCATCATATGATTTTTGTCCCCTTTGTGGTAGCTTTTAAACTGGTTATTTGTTAGCACTGCCATTAGCTGCTGACTTCTGAAAATGTGTATATATATTTTTAAAGTTTGTCATTTTAGTACAAGAAATAGCAGATGATGCAGTTTTCAAATGAGCTTTATCAGTTGTTACAGCTGCTCTTATTTTCTGTACAGAAAATATTAAACTTGTACGGAGTCCCAGGTTGTAGCATTTAAAGAATTGAAGAGAGCACTCTGAGGCATCAAGGACTGTGTGGAAATGGAAGAGCTGTGATACACTTCCACCTTTAGTGGAATAAATAGTTGAGAAATCTGCAGAACTGGAATGTTTGTATTTCGTGCTTTAGTCCCACAACTTTTGAAAATGAAAGGCTGTAGTATGTGTATCTTTTTTTTTTCTGGTACAATAGTGCTGGTTATATCACAGGTTGAAACCCGTTGGGGAAACTTTCATATTGCTTTCCTGTACTTCACCTGGACTTTTTCCACTCTTCTCACAGGAAAAAACATATTGGCATGGACCATGGGAATTTAAAGTGCTGATAACAGAACCAGCTGTTAAAACTTCTTTGAATTGTCATGTGGCTGTTACCATTAAAGTATCCTAGTATCTGTTTCTAGGAAATGACCATTCTCAGTTTGGCTGCAGAGATTCATTTTGATTCCTGCACAACCATGAAACATGAAGGGAACATAACTTGAGGTACTAGTTTTTGACCTATTGTAATCTCTATGCACAGCTGTTCACATATTTTTCAAAACAAGAGTATTACTCTTACGTATATAGCATCATGGATGTGCACAGTACTTGAGAGAAAACAGAAGACATGGTGGTAGTCCTGAACAGGGCCGGCTCCAGGCACCAGCGAAGGAAGCAGGTGCCTGGGGCAGCCAATACAAAAGGGTGGCACTCCGTACGTTATTGGGGCAGCACGTCCGGGTCTTCGGCGGCAATTCAGCAGCGGGGATATCCGGGTCTTCGGCGGCAATTCGGCATCGGGTCCTTCAGTCCCTCTCTTCCTCTTCGACGACAGCTCAATCGTTGTTGTTGCCTGCCCCCTCCCGGCAAAAAAGCTGGAGCCGGCCCTGGCCCTGAAGAGTCTGAAACTGTATTTTAGTTTGGCCAAGAGATGCAGTGAAGTGAAGGTGACAGTGATGATTTTAGCATAAGAAGGTTTCATGCAAGAAATCTGTCTGAAAGCACTTAAGGCCAGATTTTCAAAGGTAACTAGGACTCGGATCACCAGCTAGGGGGATTTTCAAAAGTGCTGAAATAGGTTAGGTTGGGAGGTTAGGTGTCTCATGATTCAGATAGGCCTCTATATACCTTTTTGAAAATCTGTCCCTTAATGGTTTACTCCTGGGGGAATTCTTCCTCACTGCACGTGCGCAGAATTCATGGCTCCCGCAGATTTCTTTGCTTACCCGCAGAAGAATGATTTCTGACGGGGAAGTAAAGGGAAGCCACAAGACCGATCATGCGCTCACTCCCTGGCAGTGCAGACAGCTCAGTTTGAGCATCCAGAGCAGCCAGTAGAGACATAAATCACCACCTGGGGTGGGTGGGGGTGAAAGGGACTGGGTAGTGGGGTGTGTGTGTGTGTGTGTGTGAGAGAGAGAGAGAGAGAGAGACTCCCTCTTGCTTGCTACTGCAGCACGCTCGGTGTGGAGGGGCAAGGATTTGGGATATTTCTGAAGAGGTAGGCATACAGCTAGGGCCGCCCAGAGGGCGGGGGGGGGCAAGTGGGGCAATTTGCCCCAGGCCCCGTAGGGTCCCCCATGAGAGTTTTTCGGGACCCCTGGAGCAGGGTCCTTCACTCGCTCCGGGGGCCCTGGAAAACTCTCGCGGGGCCCAGGCCCCCGGAGCTGCTTCCACTCCGAGTCTTTGGCGGCGGGGGGTCTTTCTGCCCCGGGTCCTGGAGCGGAAGGACCTCCCGCCGCCGGATTACTGCCGAAGCGAGGGCCCCCTGAATCCTCTGGGCAGCCCTGCGTACAGCGGGCTCTGTTGTCTCAGGCAGAGGAGAATATAGCAGCCTGCCTGCTTAGTGAATTGTTCCCATTGTTCTTAGTAAATTCCCCCAGAGTATAAAACAGGTGTAAAAATTTTAAGGCTCCTTTACATTGCCAGGGTGGTGTAAAGGAGTTTTATTGTGAAGGACAATATAACCTTATAAATGCTTATGGTGCTTTAGAACTGGTCTAAATTTTTGGACTGAAAAAATTTCCTATCAAAATGTGCTCCATGGACTGTTTGCTACTGACCTTTTTTGGAGATGGTCAGTAGCCAGTATAAATTTGTGAGTTTGAGTCTCTAGCCCTCACTTGCTCTTCAGGTGCCTATGATGCTACACTGAGCATATGGCTGCATATATTTGTTGACTAATAACTAGAAGTAAAGGGTCAATACTAGCTACATTATTATTAGACAGAGGGGGTTTGGTGATTTCCTCCAATGCTCCCCACTCCCATTCTCCATCCATTGTATTGTAGTGTAAATAAATTACCAAAATAATTGAAACTAGCTGGATTATATTGCATTATTTTGCATTATTTTACAGAATTTTAAAATACTGTGCACAAAATTTACATTTTTTTTGGTGCAGAATTCCCCCAGGAGTAATGGTTGAGAAGTGAGAGACCGATCCATCCAAGTATAGGAGCAGTTAAAAAGAATACCAACTTGAGAATATGAGTGGGGAGTGGGGCAGGAGTATAGGAAACGAGAGCCATCACTGTGATCAGTGTTTGTGACAGTGACTTTATACAAGTGGGTGCACTTTATATATAGTGCACAGACAAGCCAACGTGATCTGATATTTCTACCTCTGACTATTATAGTTGATAGTGGCCCTACTGAGACAGCATGAGTTAAAGAACTAAAAAGCATTGCAATTGCTAAACTTTTAATGGGACAATTCAAATCTGCAGTGTGCTTTTTGTGGATGTTATAGGTTCCAACTTAGCTGGCTGTTTGACATCTTTTCAGCAGGGTTTCTGTTAAAGTCAGTGTGTCTGTTGTATTTAGAGTTTAGATTTGTAAGACTGTGCTATTTCAATAAATGAAATTTTTTTTCAGTGGTGAGATTTTTCAGAAGTGAGAATTTTTTTTCTTCCATATTCTGTCCTTGTTAGTTTAGAAAAACAAACTACTCCACACCCAAAACACTGTTTTGTGAACTTAGACGTTGATCCTGTTTGGTGGTGTGGGGAGAGGGGCTTTTTCTTTTCCCCCACTACCACGTGAAAACTCTTCATTTGAGGGATTGTTGAAAAAAATCTACTTTGACATTTTCTATCTGGATTTTTATTATTATTTTTTGCATGTCCCTAATGTAAATGAGTTTTGCTTTTTTTTTGTTCTATGTGGTTTTCTACAGTCATCTTCAAAGTTAGCTTTAAGTGTTGTCAGGCAGTCTTATAGAATCATAGAATATCAGGGTTGGAAGGGACCTCAGGAGGTCACCTAGTCCAGCCCCCTGCTCAAAGCAGGACCAATCCCCAGCTAAATCATCCCAGCTAGGGCTTTGTCAAGCCTGACCTTAAAAACCTCTAAGGAAGGAGATTCCACCACCTCCCTAGGTAACCCATTCCAGTGCTTCACCACCCTCCTAGTGAAATTTTTTTTCCTGATATCCAACCTAAACCTCCCTCATTGCAACTTGAGATCATTACTCCTTGTTCTGACAGCCATGCTGCTGTGGTGAAACTTTTTCTTGAATTTGTCTCCCAGTCTCTTGTTCCTCTGTGCAGAAGCGCTCGCCATCTATTTTGTTCTCTCTGGTCTAGTCCCCTTAACTTTTGTCCCTTTATCTTTTGTAACTATTTTGCATGATAAAGTAGCTGTGACACAATTGGTATGAAAGCCTATAGGAAGTGAGGTTCAGTTGCATACTGTATATATGTAACTAATAGGCCAGATTATTCCTTCACTGCTTCCCCCAGTCATGGGGGTTGGGGGGACTCTAAGGTGAACCTTAATAATCTCTCCTTCAGTGGGAGGGATTTGGGGCATGGCAGGGGAAGCAGTAAGGGAAGGAGTGTGAATTTTGAAGGCTGTGCTGCCTCGCAGCTCTGCAATCCTCTTGTACCCATGAGGAAAGGAACATCCTCCTGCGTGAAGCTAGGAGCTATCCTGGGGAAAAGGCTAGTGCTTTACCATCCTTGGTGCCTAGCAATATGGCTCCAACATGGCTGGGTGTCCCTGACACTGCTTATAGTCTCCATAAAGGACTTCCATGGCAATAGATCTCCATAATATTCTCTCTCTGTCTTCTGGATTTTAGTAGCATTCCCTCTACCCTTTCCCTGCATGCTTTTTGGAGAGTGAGTGGCAAGTGCTCAGCTCCTTCCAGGATTGGGGCCATAATTAAGACTGACATTGACGAGTGTATTGTCAAATAGAGCAATGTATCAGTTACTTTTAGATCTCAGTGGACATATGTTAGTGTCTCTTGGCTAATCAAGAGTGTTGCCTCACATATTCTTAGAACGCGAGAGCCAAGGATTCCTGCCATGGCTGCCAGCTTTCATCACTTAAGTGGATTGCAGAAGACGACTCTAGGGACAGTTGAGACTCCGAAGTGTGAAGATTGCCACAGTCTCCTGAAGCATTTGAGTGACTCTCATAGATGCAGGGCATTCTCTTCTGAGGGTTTCTTGTAAAGTAAATGTTCACTTCAGTTATTTCTAAAAAATGTCAATTCATATTTCTGTTCTAGGGCGGTTTGATGAATCTGTGATTAAAGAAAGAAGACAATGTGCTGAAGATCTGCTGCAGTTTTCTGCCAACATCCCTGCTCTATATAAGAGCAAACAGTTTGAAGACTTTTTTAAGGTTCGTTAATATTTCTGTGATAATCCAGATGTGCCTCGTCTAAATAGCGATACGAATAAAGTTTTAATGCTGCTGCTCCTTTACTCCGTAAATTGTGAAGTGACTTTAGGTCTGATCAGATGCTGTCTTTGAAGTGAATGAGAGTCTTTCCATTGACTTGGCTGGGAGCTGGAAGTGAGGCTCTTAACAAGTAAAGACACTGTACCTACCCTCTAAATTGCAAATATTCTGTAGGGCGCTCAGGAAAAGGGCTTTGATTTTTTTTTCATTGACTTATTAAACATACTGGAGGTCTGCAGAGCAATACCAATGCTATTTGATCCAAGATGCTCTGGAGGGAAATAATAAAGTATAACTATTTCTGTATTTTTATGCAGCTGTTAATATACTTTGAACCGAGGGAAAACTAGTTAAACTTTTCAGTATTGACTGTCATTAGGGATTGTAATACAGTTCTGTAACAAAACAAATAATGTATGTAGGAAGCCATTTGCAAACTACTACAGCTTTTGCAGCGCATAACTATTTATGGTAACCAAACTCCAGGATGTGGTTTAGGACAGTGACTAACTTGTTTGGGATTTTTATATTAAAATCTCAGCATATAGTTCTTTCCATTTTGAAAGCACCATATGCAGAGTAACATTTTAAAAGGTTTGATTTACAAAAGATAAATCTAAAAGCTTCCTACAATGTATGTTTTTTATTATTAGTCCTCAATCCTGCAAACACATATGTACATGATTAACTTTACATACATAAATAGTCCAATTGAAATCAATGAGATTGCATGGATGTCTGAAGTTTAGAGCCTGTGTTTATAGTGATATAAAGATAAAAATCATGTTTAATATAGGTATTTCTACCTTTACCACATTATGAAAAAGTGAATTTTAAAATATTTTAATAGTTATTTTAGTTCACATCCAGCTTTGGTATTGACACTGCTACTAGGCTGGACTGTTCCACTTTGTTGTCTTGTACTGCAGCAACTGTATTTTGTGCCTGGGTTATTTTTTGAAAATATTTTTATTTCAATTAGATTTTGTGTGGTTTAAAAACACACAATAAAACCCCCTCCCTTGCTTAAGAAAAATAAATGTTATGACCTAAAGTACTTGAGTGTCCATCTTAAATTAGAAAAAGCATCTATACCTAGGGTTGCTAACTTTGTAATATTTAAAAAAACGGACACGGCATCAGGAATGCTGGAACCTCCCCTGCCCCTTCCCCCTGAGGCCCTGCCCCTATTTGCACCTCTTTCCCCCTCCCTTCATCACTTGCTGCTTTTCCCCTCTCTCCCCTTCCCTGCGTGGGTCGGGAGGGACTTGCCTGCAGAGCTGGGGCTGGGAGCTAGAGCCGCCTGATGCAGGTAGGAGGTGACCCTGCCAGAGTAGGGGCTGGTGCAGGTAATGACTCGGTGCCTCTCTGCCTCCCCCACCTGCAGTTACCAGACTTTGGGTGTCTGATCAGTAGCCTTTTTTTTTTTTAAGTTGGATTTTTAAAAATTTATATACAGTTTAAAATCTATGATAAGGCATAAACTTACTATAATATATCAAAATAATTTAAATTAAATAAAAAAATAATATTAAACAGTACAGTAGGACCTCAGAGTTATGAACACCAAAGTTACGAACTGACCAGTTAACCACACATCTTATTTGGAACCAGAAGTACGTAATCAGGCAGCAGCAGAGACCCTCTTCCCCTACCCAAAGCAAATACAGTACTTTGTAAAACGTAAACTACTAAAAAATTAATTAAGGGAAAGTTTCAAAGCTGTATTGAGTCAAGGTTCAGTGGTAAACTTTTAAAAGAACAACCATAACATCTTGTTCAGAGTTATAAACAACCTTCATTCCCAAGATGTTCGTAATGCTGAGGTTCTACTATACATGTCTGCTGCCACGTTTTTAAGAAGTCAGACCTCTGAACGAGTAGAATTCACTGGCTAAGCATCTGGAACCAGAGTTGTTTGAAATGCAGACAACAGTAAATGCTTTTGACAGGACTTTTGACATGAAATGCTTTTGACGACAGTAACCTGTACAGCAAATGCAGGGGGAATATTTTCTTCATTTCAGCTTATTCAACTAGTTCAGTTCAATGACTAGTTGATCTAAAGGTAAACGAATTGGGAGTTGAATAGATCTCTCAAACCCAATTGACCACGTCCACCTTCTTTGCTGTTGTACGATAATGAGACTATACCTGGTACATAACAGTTAAATGCATATTTTTTCCTCCTTTTTTTCAGGGTGGTGAGGTGCATGATGGGTCTGAATTGATTGGTCCTGTAGAGCCTTTATCTGATTCCCTGATTGACAGCTTATCTGACTGCAGTTCTGAAGGTTGGGTTTCTTCTGTGATGTAATCTGACCTCTTGGTTTTTTATAAGCAATTAAAAAAAATCCTTTCAGTGCTAGAAGGCTACAGGTTATGTGGCTGTTCTTAGAATCTCTTAATGTTTAGCTCTCGCAATTACTTGTATAGTATATTCTATATATGTGTTGATTTTAAGTATTTTAAAGCTTACAGATGCTAATATAATCATGACTGACTATTTTGCTTGTCCAAACAAGGAAACAAACTGTTGAGCTGTTTAACCCCTGAAGGTAGCTATTATATCTAAAGGTAACAACATTTAAAAGGGCACTGTTTGATTATTTAAAAAAAAAAAGATATTTATTTTTTCAAAAACCCAGATGCTGATGTGCAACCTTCACACAGTGTGTCCTTTTAAAAAATTCCTTTGTAAAATGTTTGCAAGGGTCTCTCTGCTACTTGATTATATATTTTAGGTATTTATGTGGCCTCCCTGATAGTATCTGAGTGACTCACAACCTTTAATCTAGCTATCTTCACAACACCTCTGTGAGGTAGGGAAGTGCTGATACTATCCTCATGTTGCAGATGAGGAACCGAGACAGAGAAAAGGCTAAGTGACTGACTTGCCTAAGGTCACATAGGAAGTCTGTGGCAGAGCAGGAAACTGAGCCCATGTTTCCCAAGTGCTAGGCTAGTGCCCTGGCCCCTGGACCATTCTCCTTCCCCATGTGAAATTTACAAGGGCTCTTTTTAGGAAGGGAGAAATACACTGATTATTAAGGAGAAACTGTGAAACTGATTAGACTCTAAATTCTGTTGAATGCACAAAGTGAACGAACTTGAAAAAAATACAGAAGTATATTTTCTGAATCCGAGATAGTAATTTTCAATAGTGTTTGCAGCTACAGGACATACATTGTCAGGCATAAATGTGGCTTCCAGGTTGATGTCCGTTCTTAAAGCCTGTAATCTAACCAGATTACTGGGATAGAACAATGAATTCAAAACCAACACTGAAAACGAGAAATAACTACATTCAAATCCTCTAGATGGCAGTACTAGTACTCAACTGTGACTTTTTTTCCCCTCCTGATTTATGCAAATGTCTAAACTTGTATTCCTGTTCCAGGCAGGTTTAACATTGTTAAATGCAAGTGCTTCCAAGTCCTATTCTGCCTCCCCCCTACACCCCCCCCCCCTCGAGCCTTGGGATGACTATTGGTCCTTTAAATTATCTTAGGACTCCCTTTTTTTGAAAGGGAACTGATGAAGGGATTTACTTACAGAGGATCTGTAGCATTCTCTCACTCTTGACTCTTTAGCTCCTAGGGGCTATAAATGTTGACTCTGTAGCAGTCCTGCAAACCTGGCTTCAGAAGATGAACTTGAGTTTTCTGCATGGCATTGTCAATGACCCCTGCTAGATCAATGAACGGGCTCTCGGTTGCCCTTTTAAACTGTGTGGTGCACTAGTTATGGGCCAAAAAATAAATTAAAAAAAAGGGTGGGGTGGGGAGAGTCTAATGTTAGGATCCTAAAATGAGAGGCCTTAGTTTTCAGGAGGGCAGAGAAGCCACAGCTCCCAGTGATTTTAAACACACTACTTTGGATGCTCCACCCTTCTGAAAAGTCAGGCTGCTGATTTTAACAGCCTAATTTTAAGCACCCTCCTTTTAAAATCTTGGTTATGATTCTTTAGGCACTTGGACACTACAGTGAAGGGGGGAGGGGTAGTACTTAAATTCATTTAATTATTTTGGCTTCTGTTAACTTCAGTGTTTCAAAACCTGGGTGTAAAGATGGAGGCTCATTTCCAGTGGTAAAAAGTATTTTAACAACAAATAGAGAGAGACTGAACAACCTAACAAACAGCATTTCTAAAGTTCAGAGAGCAGGAAAATCAACATCTATTTTGTACAGTTTTTTTTTCTGAAACAGACTACCTTGGAGAGAGAGAGGTTTTGGTTTTTTTTCTTTCAATATGGTTTATGTATAAAGATTTCTTCATTTGATGGAGTTCTGTGTACAAAAATGAAGAAATCTTTCAATATGGTTGAGTCAGCATCTGAAACTGCATTCCAAGCAGCAAACTACATGTGACTAGAGGCAAGCCTACACCAGAACAGGCCAGTGGTTCATCTAATTTGGAATCTTGCATCTAGCGGTTGATCCATAATCTTATGAGGAGTACAGATTTCCTCAGCTAGACCCGGACAATTATGTGAAACTTTATTTATCACTTCATAGTAGCTGATGCTTGAAGGATGAGGGTTAATGGCCTTCATAATCCTTATTCATACTAGTATGATGGTAGATAGGATGCCATATTAATTCTGAAACCTCACTCCATAGCAAAATATTAGACTGGACCAAATACAGCATTATAAGTGATGTGCAAGCCCACTGAACTCAATGGGATTGCACGAGGTGTACACAAATAGGGTAATTTGGCCCATTAATTGTTTTTAACCTTGAGTATTCAGCCCCTCTTAGCTGCATCATAGTACAAATGTATAACGCTTCTTTCTCTCCAAACAAGCAGTGGCCCCTCTTCTGCCTTGCAAGCATGTACATATACACATTGTACCAACCTCTTTCCCCCTCCCCCTGCAGTTATTCTCCTCCTACACCAATTGCCAAATCCTTTAGACAAGTGACCTAGGGAGTCTTTCTTTCTATGTGCATTATCATGGCCACCTTCTCTTTTCCCCCAAAATGAATCCATTCATGACCTGGCCTCACCCACCTGGAAATTGGGAAATATTCTAAGGACTAGTTCAGAAGTGACCTTGTCACTTATTTTTATGAACTTTCTTAACATCTTAACCATTATTTCCTCTTTTGTGACGTTCCTGTTTATTTTTAAACAGGCAAGTATAGCTAAGCCATCCACTTTTAAGGACACTAATAGGAAAAGATGTGACGGTGGGTATGTCTATGCTGCAAAAAAAAAAAGACGTGTGGCAGCAAGTCTCAGAGCCTGGGTCAACTGACTTGGGCTCACAGAGTTTGTGGTGTGGGACTAAAAATAGCAGTGTAGATGTTCTGGTTCTGGCTGGCGTGCAGGATCCGAAATCCACCCCCTCACCAGGTTGTAGAGCCTGGACTCCAGCGCAAGTGGGGACATCTACACTGCTAGTTTTAGCCCCGCAGTATAAGCCCGAGTCAGTTGACCTGGGCTTTAAGACTTGTTGCCATGGGTCTGTTTCTGCAGTGTAGACATACCCTTTCTTTACAATGGGGGAAAAACTAAGTCTGCTGGTCTGGAGGGCCGGTATACCCCTCATCTAAAACCACACCTATTTAAGATATATTGCCACATCTACATAACTTCACCCCATAAATAATGCTTCTTCAACCCACGCTCCTAGCTAATTGCTGTCTCCCCCAAACAAAATCAACTGACCACCCCAGTTAATGAATTATGGGCTCTTGGCACCTAAATTATGGGTTCTCCTATAAATGCACAAATTATGGATTCTCCATGTGCACTCTCCCTTATTAGTGAATTGTCTGCTCTCCCCTTGCCCTCCTGGTAGGGAGTTCAGGCCCTCCTTCCCTTTTGCAGAGCTCTAAGACCCGCAGGAGAGACACTGCTTCCCAGAAATCTCAGTTCCTCCTCCTCCTTCTTTTAGGCCTTGTCTACACTGCCACTTTACAGTGCTGCAACTGTTTCGCTCAGGGGTGTGAAAAAACACCCTCCAGAGTGCTGCAAGTTTCAGTGCTGTAAAATGGCAGTGTAGACAGTGCACCAGCGCTGGTAGCTACTCCCCTCATGAGGGTGGTGGGTTTTTTTGTTTTACAGTGCTGGGAGAGCCCTCTCCCAGTGCTGGTGCCGTGACTACACAGCCACGTTAAAGTCCTGCTGCTAGTGAAGACATACCCTTCTGCCAGAATGCCACTCTGTCCCCACTTCTCTCTTTGCCTTATGCAAAAGAACAGTGGTGCCCTGCACTCTCTGCCTTCTCCAAGGCCTTTTCATGAAAGAAAAAATGGGATTGGCTCCACTTCCTGCCTCCTCTTCCCCTCACTCCCCTTAAAGGAACTAGTCTCTCCAAAGACCACTTTTCTAGGCAAAAATTCTGCTCATCCTTCATGAGAAGGTGAGTGGGTTTCCCTCCCCCCTCAAACTCTGTCTCTAGAGCTTTGGAGAAAGTCTAAAGGAATTTGTTTTTGTTTGAGAACCACCTGTGTCATGAAACATTACCTGGTGGTGTGGAGAATATCTTGATTGCAATGGTAATGCACAAGACCGCAGACTTCAGGGTTTATCTCAGAATTTTCTTTCGCCCTTCCATGTATTGCTTCAATGGGTATGTGTGGCAAGATGATAAAACAAACTCCCATTTGTGGTCCAGCTGGCAGTGCCAAGTTCATGGCTTATTCCAGACATCTGGTGCAGGATGTTATTCTGGAATATTGTTTTCCAGATTGAAAGCTTGTGTGTCTTCTTAAATTATATGCATGTTTGCAAGTCCCTCAAATCTTAAATTTCCATAAGAATTGTGGAGCAGCAGAATAGTCTATAGTGGGATTAAATGCCATCATCACAGTTGAATTTGGATACAGTAATGTGGTACTGAGGCTTCATGTAGTTCTCCTAAATAGGCACCTTTGCTGTTTAATCTTTTTAAACCTTTAAGGCCTCAAGGAATTGAAAAAATTAAAACCACAGTTATGATGATGTAGCTGTTTTGGCAATCCAAAATGAATACATTTGAAAGCAGGTTTGAGTGCAGTTGCTTCGAACACACCTCTCGATTTGCGATAAAGACTGCATCAATAAGTTTCTTCTTCCCTTTGCTTGATATTAAATTAATGTATATTCTCTGATATAAAAATATATCTAATGCCTTTCCCCTCTGTCCTTTTTTTAGTTCAAAAGGATTTAAGTGGACTTGATGATGTGATGCTTACCAGCCAATCAGAATGTGGAGGTAAAATATAGAAATAGCTTTGTTTATATACCTGCCATATAGTCAAATACCAAAAATAATATTGTCGAGTTGAAACTTGATGCCTTTTATACATGATGATATATGCAGAGAGAAAAATTATAATCTCTATATAAAATGTATTTGAAACCAATGTGTCACAAATATCTAATTGGTAATTTAACAACGTGGGCCACTTAGCCTTACTAACTTAGCCTTTTGCCAACTTGGAGAAAATTGGGCTTCTTCCACGGGAACTCAAAAATCTTGAGGTCCCAAGAGAGTGCTGGTATATAAGGCTAGTTCTACACTTGAAGTCTTGTGATGACGTACATCAGAAAAACAGGTGAGGTAAAGAGTCTGTACTCGATGCTTGAAATTCAAAATGGAACAGGAATGGCAAATCTTGTGAGAGAGAATTCCGAAGGACACTTATGGTAGAGGGGGAAATCAGAGCATCAGTAGTCCTTCTGACCTACACCAGAGATGCTACAAATAGTTATAGAGGCTTAACTTGAATATACATGGTGGGTAACAAGAAATAAATTGTTGTTTTCTCAGAGTATTAGTAGAAATACTAATACTAACTACTTTAATTTCTTTGTACACACTTGTGATCATACTTCCAGGTTTCTCCAGTGATAGTGACCTCATCTCTTTGACAGTCGATGTAGACTCTCTTGCCGAATTAGATGATGGAATGGCATCCAACCAAAATTCTCCCAGTAGAGCTTTTGGTCTCAGCCTTGCTTCAGAATCCTTAGGACAAGGTGCTATTGCTTATGATTGTGAGTGGAGCAAACCTGAAGGCGAGAGGGAGAGTGAGAGCCGTAGTCTGTTTACTGGGAGCTTAAGACACAAGCTTGGCAAACATGATTACTTGGAGAAAGCAGGGGAGCTGATAAAGCTGGCCTTGAAGAAGGAGGAAGAAGAAGATTATGAAGCTGCCTTTAGCTTTTATCGAAGAGGGGTCGATCTGCTCCTGGAAGGTGTTCAAGGTATGGGTCTTCCCACTGTATTGAATGACTTCTATGATATGTTAGTCTTCTATTAATAACAACAATTTAGTGAGTGCTAACAAGGTTCTGTTAAATGGCAAATGATGTGTAGTTGAGAACTGAAGTGTGTTTTCTTATCTGAGACTGTTTTCGAACAGTAATGCTGAGTGTCAAATACTTGTTCTCTTTTCAAACCTGAAGCACAACCACAATCTAAATGCTGAGTTGCAGTTTGACTTCTCTATCTAGTATAACTCCTGTAAATATTCCTTTTTATTCTTTTTATGTACCATTGGGAATGATTATCTATAATACTCAGAATTTGCAGAACTGTTGTAACATAACTTAACTTACATGGTTAATTGAGGGTTAATTATCCCCTTTTGAAACATGGGGGAAACAGACTCAGGTTAACTTTCCAAACACATCAGGGAGCAGAAGTGTTTCTGCCTCCCAGCCTACTTCCTAGTCCACTAGACCCTCTTGCCTTCTCTAGCTAAAAGACACATATACATGTAAATAGTTTTTCAAATTCTGTATTATAGAGCTATTTGCATTGCTAGGAGAACAGAATTGTATGCACACATGACCTCACCCCTGTAAAAAAAATTCTGAAGTTAAACAACAGAACATCCTGCTTGCCACTCAGGGAAGGGTTTTCTCTCTTCCATCTCTGATCCCCAAAAGCCCCAAATTACAGCAGCCTTTCAAGCCAATGAAAACTAAAATCTATTAATATTAACGTCTCATCTGGCTGCAGGAATTGTAGCAGTGCAGTAGCATGTGCTTTGTACAGGAGTGAATTCAGAGCCTGTGCAGTACTCCAATCCTATGCTAGCCTGCTGAGAACAGAAAACTGGAATCCAGATCCAAGTCTCATTTGACAGTGCAGAGCTCTAACCACAGATCCACTGGATGGATTCAGAAATTAACTCCAGTAGTTCCAGACAGACTAGTTTTCAGATTTTTTTTATTGTATTTCATAAAGACACAGCATCAATCCTCTGGAGGGGCCTCTGTATGGTTCTGTGAATGGATGTTGCATATTGTGCTGCTTTTTACACTGGCAGGGAGAAAATAATAGGAATAGTATTGGTGAAAATGTAGGTGAGGGACAAGAGTATGTGCTTAGCTTCTGCTAGAGATGAGCCAACTCACTGTTCGTAAATCTGCCTCTTTCCTTCCCTCTGGGAGTCGTGTCATTAGGATGACTGCGTTATCCATATTATCAACATGCTTTTCATTCCGGATGTTGAATGTGTTGGGAATCCGTCTGTTGGTAGCAACCCTGCTGCTCATTCTTTATTAATACACTTTCTTTTAGGATGATGTGCCTTTCACTACTGCTTTTCTGAAGGACATTCCATTTTTTCATAACCACTTCTGCTTTTTAACCACAATGCAAGGGCCTTTCAAACTGGCATTTGCAGCTTCAGCATAACAAATGTACCTTAAATTCTTCGTTTGCTACAATTTCTAGAGTTTTCTCCAAGAACTTGAGATTTCTTGCTTTTTCTCACTCTGTCATATATTCGTTATCTCTTTGTACAGCTACCTAGCGACAGTCCTAATTCCCAATTTTATTCTGTAATCCATTGATATCCAGGATTTTCAGCCTGATGACCAAACATTATTTCAAAAAAGTCAAAGGGTCCCAGAAAGAGTGGGGCAAGTGAATAAGGACTTGTTATTTACCCCTTTATATAACATAAGAATCAGGGGTCACCCAATGAAATTAACAGGCAGCAGGTTTAAAACAAACATAAGGAAGTTGTTCTTCTCATAGCACATATTCAACCTGTGGGACTGGTTGCCAGGGGATGCTGTAAAGATCAAAAGCATAACAAGGTTCAAAAAAGAATTTAGGTAAATTCATGGAGGATAGGTCCATCAATGGCTATTAGCCAGGATGATCAGGGATGCAACTCTATGCTTCAGATGTCCCTAAACCTCTGATTGCTAGAAACTGGGGCTGGATGATGGAGGATGGATCACTTGAGAATTCCATTATTCTGTTCATTCCCTCTAAAGCAGCAGGCACTAACCACTGTTGGAAGTCAGGATGTTGGGCTACATGACCATTGCTCAGACTCAGTATGGTCATTCTTATGTTCTTAATTGTTTTTGGCTGATTTTCTGCCCTTTTTTGCTTGGGCTGCACAAAGGGCGTAGTTACCAGCTGCAACTCCATGCTGGGGATACCCCCCAATATGGGGGATTTCTGTGTGGGTGCAGAGTTAGCATAGCTGGCACCTTTACCTTGCTCTTCCCATATGACAGGCCCTCTGTGCCAGGGGCTGGGATCAGGGAGTGAAAGTGGTTGGAGTGTGTTTCATTCTGTCTGTCTCCAGCCGGTATGTAATTCCTTGGAGACCATAGCCAGCTAATTCAGGTTAGCGCAGCCCCTAAATTGCTCTAAACTGGGCTGGGGCAGAGAACCTGGGAGCTGTAACTGGTTGCTGGTTCTGAGCTTGTCATCTTCTCTGTGAGGGTGGGGATGGAAGAGAGAAGTCATTCTTTGCTAGGCACTCCCCCTAGGCTCAGGTAAAGCCACTTGAACTCCTACCCAGCTCTTTGTGGGGCTCCCACAGCCTGGCAGGGAAGTCCCCAGCCTCTTTGCCATAGTGACCCAGCTAATTCAAATATTTCAGTTTCAGAATTCCAGGATGTGGCTCAGAGAACATATTTTCCATTCCCAATAAAATACATATTTTCTTATTACAGTCTCCTTTGAGGGACACACGTGGCCCCCAACCCACAGATTATACGACTGTGCTGTAACTCTTTAATCTCTCTGAAGTGCCTTTGAATTCATCATATTCTTAACTAGCCCTGTAGACACTATTCTTATGTCAGTATATCTTCATTTAAAATATGCTGTTACTGTTAATATTGACCAGTGAATATTCACTCTACATTGCAATAATCTTAACTCTGACTCATAAGACATGCTTATTATCTTTTCCAACATATATCTCACGTGGTCAAAAACATGCATGTATTAGTGATATGTATGTTGAAATCCTTTGTAAATGTCTTGGGTGTCAATAGTTTGTGGTTTACTTATAGAATATCTTCATTTTTGGTCTCTTTCCAGGCCAGCCAAAACAGTTTTCAGATCTTAGGGTGGGTGTTTTTTTTGTTCCCACATGCCGCCACTGCATTGTGTGTGGCCTGTCTTCTCAGAGCTGACACTATTAGATTGAAGGTGTCCTTTCTATATAAAGTGACAATTCATAATGCTGCCACTTGGTGGCACCAAGAAAATAGAAATTGACGCTTAAAAACTACAATGACAAAATGCAATCAATATAGCAAACAGTCAATCCTTTCTGTTTGGAACTTCCCTCTGACTGCTTCTCATATAGTAGTTGAGTAACTCAGCATCACAGACCTGGAATTTAAGTTTCTCTTTATCCTGTTTTTAACCACTCCTATTGATTTGGTATAAGGTATACTCACTCATGCTTCTGACCTGTCCCATGGTATTGCCCACTTTCCTAACTGTAAATATCCTTGAATTTACTACATGTATTACTTGAATCTTGCAGACTTGCAATTCCTTAGCCGATGATAAATAGCTGTAATTTGTCTGCTCTTCCGTAAAGGCAGTCTTTGTAAGTGGAAAATCTGACATACCTGATGACTCTTCAGCCCTTAGACTTGATGGCGCTAATCCCAGAGGTGAAAAACACTGCATGTGCTGAAGCCAAGGAGATAAGGATGTTGACTTGATTTTCAGTTTCCTTTGTGTATACAGTGGAAAGCATGGTTCTGTTAACTACATTGTTAGCAACGCACTTGTATCTTCCCCTGTTACTCTTCTGTGGCATTTTAGCATGAAATCTTTAGCATTCTATTTACTGTCCTGGCAAGAAAACTGATCGGGGTGTCTCTTCAGGGAATAAAGCGGGTTCTATGACGCTGTTAAATTCTGAGAACTAGCTGTACTATTTTTTTTTTTGAGCATCAATACAATAAACATCTTAGGCCAGATTTTGTTCATGCACAGCCCATGTCCATAAAGAGATGAAATTCTCTAACCTGTGCCCAGACTAGGAATGGGACCAGAGCCCATGGGCTGCAGTAGTATCACCTGTACTCTAAGCACACCTCCATACTGAAATGGATAGAGTACTTGTTGCAGCACAGTTCCATGGTGTACTGTGGGGAGCAATGGCTGTTTGCATCCCTCTCCCCCTCATGAAGTGGAATCTCACTGCTGCTGCTTCAGAACTAGTTTGACTGGCAAATATGGCTATTTCTTTGTTTTGTTAGCATGCAGAACAGTCTGAGGTCAGTGTATTGCTTCAGGCCTGTTGATGAATTACATGAAGAAAAAAATCAGCAACAGCAAGCCTGGTGCTTCCCAGCTGTCCCTCATTTTGAAAACTTTGGTCATTTTAGTCCCAGAGTTAACTATAAAGTTGGTGCCCCTTCATTCTTATTGCTGGACAGAATTTACGTTAGTAAGAAACTAACTGGGAGGCTGAGCTAACAGAAAATACTATTTGTACTAGAGAAATTAATCCCATCTCTTCAGTTCTTGTGTGACCATCCCAAATTATACCCCCATTTGGGCATTGGCAAGTTGAGATGTGTGGTGAGCAGATAGTTAAACATGATCACTTATTTTAACCTAAAAAAGCCGATAGTGCCTAAGATGGTGAGGCAAGAAAGATACAGAGATGTAGGGGAACCAGATACACGAGTAAGGATGACAGAATCTGTCCTATAAGGCTGAAAAAGTAAGGACTCATAGCTAACCCTTTACTTACAGGTCTCCATGTTATACATGAAAATCTGGAGGAAGATTGTATACCTAATCTAGGGTAGATCTGGAATGCTTGTTCCACTTTGGGGCTGTTCTTACATTCTTCACTTGCATGTGTATATATCTAAATGTTGAACTGTCTTGGTTGTGTGGAATGAGTACTTATCCAGTGTAGTCCTCAAGGCTGAGCATCTGATTAAATGAACCATGATGCATACAATTTGTATGGTGTCCTTGTCAATCATAAGTAGATCTCAAGATAATTAATTAATTTTGTGTGCCAGGTCTTGGACACTCGTTTTCATTGGCTATCCACAAACTATGGATAAGCTTCTGCTGTCAGGGAAAACATTTTGATTAGGGCTGTCAAGCGATTAAAAAAATTAATCACAATTAATCACCCTGTTAAGCCATAATAAAATACTATTTATATAAATATTTTTGGATGTTTTCTACATTTTCAAATATATTGATTTCAGGTAGAGCACAGAGTTCAAAGTGTACAGTGCTCTTGTGTACAGTGCAATACAAAGTGTACAGTTTATTTTTTACAGTATATTTTTATATTTATATTTTTATAAATATTTGCACTGTAAAAATAAAAAAATAGTATTTTTCAATTCACTTAATACAAGTACTGTAGTACAACCTTTTTATCATGAAAGTTGGACTTACAAATGTAGAGTTATGTACAAAAAGTAACTGCATTCAAAAACAAAACAATATAAAACTTTAGAGCCTACAAGTCCACTCAGTCCTACTTCTTGTTCAGCCAATCGCTCAGACAAACAAGTTTGTTTACATTTGCAGGAGATAATGCTGCCCGTTTCTTGTTTACAATGTCACCTGAAAGTGAGAACAGGCATTCGTGTGGTACTGTTGTAACCGGCGTTGCGAGATATTTATGTGCCACATTTGCTAAAGATTCGTATGTCCCTTCATGCTTCAACCGCCAATCTAGAGGACATTGTCCATACTGATGATGGGTTCTGCTTGATAATGATCGAAAGCAGTACAGACCAACTGAGTCAGATGTCACCAGCAGAAGGTTGATTTTCTTTTTTGTTGGTTCGGGTTCTGTATTTTCCACATTGGAATGTTGGTCTTTTAAGACTTCTGCAAGCATGCTCCATACCTCGTCCCTCTCAGATTTTGGAAGGCACTTCAGATTCTTAAATCTTGGGTCGAGTGCTGTAGCTATTTTTAGAAATCTCACATTGGTATCTTCTTTGCGTTTTGTCAACTCTGCAGTGAAAGTGTTCTTAAAACGAACAACATGTGCTGAGTCATCATCCGAGATTGCTATAACATGAAATATATGGCAGAATGCGGGTAAGACACAGAACAGGAGACATACAATTCTCCCCCAAGGACTTCAGTCACAAATTTAATTAAGCATTTTTTTTTTTAATGAGCGCCATCAGCATAGAAGCATGTCCTCTGTAATGGTGGCCAACGCATGAAGGGGCATACTCATGTTTAGCATATCTGGCACATAAATACCTTGCAATGCAAGCTACAAAAGTGCCATGCAAACGTCTATTCTCATTTCAGGTGACGTTGTAAATAAGAAGCAGGCAGCAGTATCTCTTGTAAATGTAAACAAACTTGTTTGTCTTAGCGATTGGCTGAACAAGTAGGAGGACTGAGTGGACTTGTAGGCTCTAAAGCAGGGGTAGGCAAACTATGGCACACGTGCCGAAGGTGGCACACGAGCTGATTTTCAGTGGCACTCACACTGCCCGGGTCCTGGCCACCAGTCCAGGGGTCTCTGCATTTTAATTTAATTTTAAATGAAGCTTCTTAAACATTTTCTAAAACCTTATTTACTTGACATACAACAATAGTTTAGTTATATATTATAGACTTATAGAAAGAGACCTTCTAAAAATGTTAAAATGTATTACTGGCACGCGAAACCTTAAATTAGAGTGAATAAATGAAGACTTGGCACACCACTTCTGAAATGTTGCCGACCCCTGCTCTAAAGCTTTACATTGTTTTGTTTTTGAATGCAGTTATGTAACAAAAAAAAAATCTACATTTGTAAGTTGCACTTTCACAAATAAGAGATTGCACTACGGTATTTGTACGAGGCAAATTGAAAAATACTATTATTTTATCATTTTTACAGTGCAAATATTTGTAATAAAAATAAAGTGAGCACTGTACACTTTGTATTCTGCGTTGTAATTGAAATCAATATATTTGAAAATGTAGAAAAACATCCAAAATATTTAATAAATTTCAAA
The DNA here is from genome assembly GCF_016161935.1 of Mauremys reevesii. Lineage (NCBI taxonomy): Eukaryota > Metazoa > Chordata > Testudines > Geoemydidae > Mauremys > Mauremys reevesii. The sequence goes on from NC_052625.1 coordinate 49,704,977, forward strand.
TGGTATTCTGTTGTTTAACAGTGCAATTAAAACTGCAATTAATTTTTTTAATCATGATTAATTTTTTTGAGTTAATCCCATGAGTTAACTGCAATTAATTGACCGCCCTAATTTTGATAATATCAGTTGCATACCCACTTACGTTAGCTTTGCTGATATCCAACAAACAGAGCTGGAATGAAAGTTACAGATACAATTTGAACCTCACTTTGAACTTGGACCCAGAAATTTATATATAATGAGGCATTCCCCCAAAAATGAAATAGGGTTGCCTTAGGTGAGTAATATATTAGACATCTAGATGATATTTCTAGCCATTTTGGAAACGAACTAACTTCCCATCTTGTGAAATAAGTTACCTCCACTTTGATGGGGGAAGATTAGGGTTTAAATAATCCATTCTGAGGAACAGGGCAGCATGATTGGAGATTATTCTCAGGTCTGTTAGGGATGCCACACTACTTTCAGAATATAATATAGATAGAAGAAATAGATCTAGTCTAGTATGCCTGGTATCTTAAGGGGTAGTAACTGGAGCTTTTGCCTGCAGAGTTTAATGCCTCATTGAGTGGTGTCGCTGAGGTGAGCCTTTAGTGGTGTAGGAAAATTGGGTATGGGTTTGAGGTCAGGTCTGGTGCTACATGACCTTGTATTTTTTTATAAAAAATATAAATGTTGGTGTCCAAAAAGCAACCAACTGAATAGTTTATTTCCACCTCCTAGCTACTCAAGTGGGCTCCCTACAGTTTTTTTGCATAAAAAATTAATCCCTCCTCCTCAATTTATGTAAACCAATGCAAAATACATATTTAAATCTGGTGATTTTTAGGCTCAATTAACCAGGCCCATCCCCACCTATAGTACTTACTGATAAGCAGCAGAATATACAAATACTAATATACCTGATTTTAATATAGCAAAAAGCTTATCTCTGTGATGAAGGTGTAAGCAGCTCTGAGAATCTAAGGATTCTTGTGAGGGTTTTATGTTATTTCCTGGTGAAGATTTTTAAAGAAGCTGGATAGGTGGGGTTGCATCTGTAACCATATTGCCTGATGATGTTCCTCATTGGGTTAAAGTCTGCATAGTGTGTAATGCTATAGAGACCTCTTGAAAAAAACATGCTCATGCCATTGTGTAGAGGAGTCATTTTGTTTTTTCTTTTCCCCTAGCAGCTTAAAACCACTTGTCTTCACAGGTGGGGCTGGGCCTGCATGGGTTGTGGCCTCTCAGGAGGAGTGTACTGTCTACTCTTTCAATTTTGGGTTTGCAATTTTTGTTGAAACTTCAAGTAAGTGGGAAGCTAGTCTTCATATAAAAAGAAAACTGAGAAGTAGGATTAGGCAGTTCACTGCCTTCTGGGAGTTCTGTAATATGAATCTCTCCTCCACCCCACTCCTTTCTGCAATCCCTCATTCTTCAGGCTGTTGTAGCTTCTTTCTTGGAGTCAGGAGTCTGTCTTCAAACTCCTGTTGGATTTCCTCTGCCATGTAACAAGTTGGTGTCACATTCAGGGCCGCCCAGAGGGGGGGGCAAAGGGGGCAATTTGCCCCGGGCCCTGGGCTCCGCAGGGGCCCCCAAGAGAAGAGCGGAAGCTCCCGCCTCCGCCCCTCTCCTGGAGCCTCAGCGCATCAAGCGCCGAGTCTCCGGCCGAGCCCCTGAGCCCCGCCCCGCTCAGAGCGGCGTAGGGAGGGTGCGGGGCTGCGAGCTCCGGGCTGAGTTCCCAGCCCCGCCCCCTCACCACGTGGCTCTGAGCGGGACGGAGCTCAGGCCCCGCCGGAGACGCGCTCGGGTAAGGGGGCGGGGCGGGACCCGCCGCGAGCGCAGCCCGGTCTTGGCGGCGGGGCCCCTTCTGTTCGGGACCCGCCGCCGAAGTGCCCGAAGGCCCGCGGCGGACCCCCGCCACCGAATTACCACCGAAGACCAGGCTGCGCTTCGGCGGCGGGTCCCGCTTCGGCGGTAATTCGGTGGCGGGGGGCTCCCGCCGCGGGTCTTCGGGCCACTTCGGCGGCGGGTCCCGGAACGGAAGGGCCCCCCACCGCCGAAGACCCCGGGCCCCCGGAATCCTCTGGGCGGCCCTGGTCACATTCACTGACTTTCAGTCATATTTCTCTGTTTAGTAGAACGCCCTCCGAGAACAGACTGCAGAGAGGCTTGGAACATTTCGTTTTTCATTTCTCTGGTAAGGTTCTGTGTAACTACGTCCACTATTCTGACTGCCAAAGCGGTCTCCTGTTTCTGTGGTGCTAGTGTTGGAGGACATGCTGCTGCTGGCACCATTTTGTTTTCTTATCAGTGCTAGGAGGCTGCTGCTTCTCCTTCTGTTTTTGTGCTGATCTAGGTTCCAGATTTTTTTTTTTAACAGAGTATCCAGGGATGTTTCTTCCATTGTAGAATCCATGTAGTTTGACTAATTTATTTTTTTTGTTAACTGGTCAATGGGAAATAGAGCCAGAGCTTAGTGTGAATGCAGATGCTAGCTAGGTCTGCCTCACATGACAAGATCGCTGGTTTCTTTGGACATCTACAAACACATACGACAGATTACCAGCTTCTGTCATGTTTAACACAGTTATAAATGCAAGAAACATTTTTATCTGAAGTGAGATACTCCTAGGAATAAAACTTTTGAAAAACTGTCTTGTATGTACTGTAAAATTTATCGTTCTTAACTGTTACCTGCCTGTTAGTCACGTGAGCACTCAACATGCAGAACACTTTCGTATGTAGCCTTAACCTTTGCACTTATTTCTACATATTTTTCCATATACTCTGTTCAGATTTGTGATAACCCATTGGTGGTTTAAATTTTGTTTCGCTGTCTGAGTTGAAGTTGGTACCTTCATTCAAGGTACGTGAGTTCTAAATACCTAGGTAAACATGCATTAAATGTGATGTGCTCAGAGTCCTTAAAAGAACCCAGATGTTAGTCCTTATATACAAACTGGAAAGTTATGAGGGATCTATGTTCTAGGGAGTTCACTTGATGCCACAAATTTGTGCTTCAGACTTTAAAGCTTCACTTAAAAATATGCTATTCTTCACGGTTGTGTAGCTATCCGATGACGTCTGCAGATAGCTAGAAAGAATAACTCAAAAAAGTGAACTGCACTGTTATCTCAATCAGTTAGTTACTCTGAAACCCGAAGAAGACAAAATGTCAACATTAACTGTTTCAGTGCTGATCATTAACAAACTGCCAGTGTATGTGCTGATCCTCCATTTGAAGCTGCTTCCAGGTGCTGAAATCACCAGCTGCCTCCTTGAGAGCTGCCAACATGTCCAGCAACTAATTATGCAGTCAACTTAAAAAGCATTCTAGCTCTCTGTGGCGTTCGGGGGGACTTGTTCATGACTCCGCTTTTCCTCCCATTCCTGAAACAAATTTCCCAGAAGTGTGCTTGAAATTTCAGGGCTACAGAATAGTGGCCACAGTGTCAAGATTTACAAATTGCATGTTCACTTACAGCGTGCACAAGTTTGTTTGGTTAATAAGGAGATAGCAGTCTCATTCGTATGATGTAAGAAGTATTTGCACTAATAAAAAGAGGTCCTCAAACCAAATAAGCAAAAATAACAGCTGGGTTACCCGCTAGTGAGGAAGGTGCTGCTAAACCTCCTTTCATTGTGGGAAGAATAAGTCTTTTAAGGCTTCCCCCCCCCTTGCATTTTTATTACTCCATGGAAAACAGAGTCATTCTTTGAAAAATCCAAAAATCCAGCTGGGGGATATATATGGGGTGGCTGTGAAGGACATAGAGAAACTTGTTTATATAAAAAAAGAGTATTTTAACTGTTCCATTAGGTGATTTATGAATGGCTTATTCAGGCTTTTAGTATCTGAAAAAAGTTTTGCTGTTTCAATCAATGGCCAAATACTTGGACTTTGGGGAGAACTGCATAGACAAATCCTCCATCAAATTCCTGGTATGTTCTTTAAGAGAAGAAACTTCCAACCTCTTCTGGTTGGTTCTTAAATCCAGATAAGGTCTGAAACATTTGAGTAGTCATGAGAGGAAAAACAGAAGGGTATGAGATACCTAGAAGCGATAGAATATCAGTAAAGAGATAATGGTAGCTTGTTGGTCTTATTCCTTCTGTGGAAATGTCCTCATCATGTGCTAAGGTTCACTGCAGTTAGTTGAGGACAGGGGAGAGAGAGGACATCTGATTTAGATGATGATCTAGCAAAAATGAAAGTGATCTGATATCCAGTGAGCCTGTATAAATCTTAGACCTCAGCAACACTGTGCAGACTGGAAGGTGGAAACATGGAATGTCTCCCTTCCTCCAAATCTCACCTGGGCTATTGTTTCCAAAAGGAAATGCAGCTCAATGCAGTCAAACGATTTTTGTGTGTGGTATGAGGCCACTGTGTATTACTCTCCCATGCCTTTTGTGGTACCTGCAAAGTATGCCTTCTAAAAATTACAGCAGTGGAATGTTCTAACTTGAAACTCAATCAATTGCCATGAATCACTCTTGGGGGAGGGGGGAAGCCCTTCTTTTCTCCTGGCTAGGGCCCTGGCAATGATGTCAAAATCTAACTTTAGTGTCTGTGTTGGTCTCTGAGGTGAATAGAAGTGATTCTGTTTGGTTTCAGTCATGCAGATTGGAGACTCCCTCAAGGAGCTTGCAAGGTTATTCTTTTTTTCATAAGATTCCTTGTACATTCTTGGTAGAAGAGATGATTGTTTAGTTTGATCTTTAATTCTATATCAGATCCATGTGGGGTGCATCTCTCTTTCCTTCACAAGAATAAATAGCTCACGAGTCTCACCGTCTGAAATGAGATGCTCCAATGCTATTGTCTCATCTTGCAAGAGATGGAGCAAGCTCATTCTGGTACGTTGACTGGCTTATTTTTAAATTGGAGGTTTTTTCTGAACTACAAAGATTTATGTAGTATTACATATATAACCTACTTACGTGGGGTAGCCTGCCCTGGCTCACCAACTGGTTGAGAAAGAAGTGTAGGTTTGTTTAGCAGTCACATCAATAGAGACCCCAGTCTTCGTTCTTAAAACATGTGCAGGGGGCTCAACTCTGTATCAAGATGGATATTCTCTTCTGAATTATTGGAAACAATGGGTTCTAATTTCTGACCCATGGCAAGTTTCTTCACTGTGAAACTGTATAAAAAACAAAGTTAATGGGGACCTGCAAAGGTGTTTTCAAACAAACAAACAAACAAAAAGATTTGTGGCGTCCTTTGCTGTTTTATGATGTATAAAAGGGACCTGTGTGTGTGTGTTGAGTTCTTTCCTGCTTGTGTGGGTTTTTTTTTTTTACCATAAAAGTATCCTGATGTCAACTTTGGCTGTGCTAGAGGAATTATTGGAGTCTCTGAAGATGTATATTGTGTATTTTTCCTGCTTTCTGTCCAGTCAACAGTTTTTCCAAATCCAAGGTAACTGGATATACTCCACCATATATGCTGCATCAAAGTTATATTGATAAGCTTATTTCCTTAAGTGATAAGGAAGTATACCATTTCTTGTGTCCTTCAATTGGCATTGCATCTGTGCAGGAGATTCAGGTGCAGAATTAGGCAACAGCAATTTCTTACCTAGCTGGCATCTTCTCTTTGAATCTGATTCTTTCCCCATTCCTGGATGCACTTAGTGATTCTCATGAAGGGCTGTGTTTTTTAAGATGTGTCCCTTAATCTACCTGCCCTTTTTTTCCAGGGATGGTCATCAGAGTTGACTGTAATTATGGCCTAGAAGTAGGCAGGGGTATCTCTGATGGAAGCATGGACCAGTAGGTAGGCCAGAGTGTTAATCCTGCATCTGCCAATGATTGGCTGTGTGACTTTGGGCACGTGTCTGAACAGCTGTGTAGTTGAATTACTCCAATCTGTTAAATGAAACGAATGGAGCATATCCACTTTTGTAAAGCACTTCGAGATCTAAAAGTTCTCAATGTATTTTAAGTATGATAGTGCAGTGTTTCTCAAACTGGGGTTGCCGCTTGTGTAGGGAAAGCCCCTGGCGGGCCGGGCCGGTTTGTTTACCTGCCCCATCTGCAGGTCCGGCCGATCGCAGCCGGTTCGCTGCTGCAGGCCAATGGGGGCTGCTGGAAGTGGCGGCCAGTATGTCCCTCGGTCCGCGCTGCTTCCAGCAGCCCCCATTGGCCCAGAGCAGCGAACCATGGCCAGTGGGAGCTGCGATCGGCCAGACCTGCGGACGGGGCAGGTAAACAAACAGGCCTGGCCCGCCAGGGACTTTCCCTACACAAGCGGCAACCCCAGTTTGAGAAACACTGATAGTGGATCTGAGTGGGAGAGATGAGCAGCTTTTGAAATGAATGTTCATTTGGAAGCTTGTATTTTAATCTTCAGAACCAGTTCTAACTTTTTCTCTCTTTTGCTCTTGCTCTTTGCAGCCAAACATGGCACTCTAGTGTGTGTGTGTGTGTGTGTGTGTGTGTGTTTGTTTTTTAAAGGGGGAGGTGGGAGAATGGAGTGAGAGGAGATGGTCTTGTCTTCACACTTGCCAAGAGAGAAACTGTGTGGTCTGTTGGACTAAGTATAGGATCGGGATCTAGAAACTTCTGATTTCTAATCCTGACTCTGCCACTGATTTACTGTGTCCTTAGGCAAGTTGCTTCACCTTTCTTTTCCACTTCAAAATAATACTTCATCTGTGCTGTGAGTATTAATTACAGTAGTTAACATGGCTGCAGTCCCTTGAAGATGTAAAGTATTAAGTATACTGAACAGCAGAGAACAAGCCCTAAAGGAGTTTTTCTTTTTGTGAGGTAAATGAAGGTACAACCAAACTACTGCATGTATGAAGGGACGATGTGTTTGCTTCAGGAAGAACCGATCTAGAATATATTACTTATGAGACAGGTGGAGGCTTGGAGGTTGTTAGACAGCCCCTTGATGGGAAGAGAGCCTTGGTGAGAGAAGGGAATGAGAGAGAGAGAGAGAGAGATCATTTCTGACCTTATGTAATACTTGTTGGTTGCTGGCACCCTCTTTTTATTTACTGTGCCTTTTTTAAAGCTTTTTGGTTGCATCTTTCTATATGGGGGATAAGCCATTTGTTGACCATCTGATGCTGTATACATCTAACTTTAAATGTCTTTCAGACCTTTTCAGTGATTTCTTTTCTTCTTCTTCCTCTTTCTGTTAGTACCTGCTACTTACCTATCTACCTTGGCAATCTGAATCTTCCATCTTAGTCCATGCTATACAGTATCCTGGGGGAAATGCAGCATGTCACTCAAATGTCTAATGACGCAGGGTACTTCTTGAAAGTATTTGGAGCACATTTTGAGGCTATCAAAAGGACTTTTTGATCAAGGCACATGTTTCCTATGGGCGTTTTCTGATCTGTAAACTTTAAATACAGGTTTATTTTATAAAGTCACTTTCAATAGCTCATTGCCAACACCTCAACATAATTCCTTTTTATATCTAAGAAGATCTACTGACTAAACAAGTAACCAGCTGGAGTTTGAGTAGCCAGCACATTGACATCCAGCAGATTGACAATTAAAAGATATATTCACTGCATGTTAGAACCCAGATATTCTTCATAATATTCCTAGTATGCCATGTGCTACCTCTTGTAATTATTCTGTGGAAATGCTTCTTGCGCCTATATATCTCATTTTCATCAGTTGACCACACGGTGACTAAGGAGGGGCATATTATCTGATATCCATGCTCTTTGTCTGTGTCAAACCCTCAAGATTATTTGAATATTTTTGATCATTTCTATTTTTGTGAGTGTGTCTGAGTTAAATAATTCTTAAAAATCTAAATAGCTGGCTGCTGGCTGTATTTACTGAATACCTCTAATTGGTCAGAGGTGTCCTGGTCAGCCAATCTAACACCAAGTTTGATTTTAAGAAATGTGTTTTATTACTTGGAAATATACAAAGCTGTTGGGAAATGAGGGAGCAGACTGCTTCTGCTTGTTTAGATGGAGGCTTATGCACAGCAAAGTAGCTGTAGAGTTTTTATATTCTGTTTGCGGTAACAGTAAACAGAGAATCTAAAATAACCACTTGCACATTGCAACAAACACATCATCATTTGCTTAAAAAGAGTTATAATTACAGTTGACGAAGCATGGCCACCATAAAAATGCATTAGTTTGGCTTGACACATTAATTACCTGTTTTTGCAGATGTTTTTATATATTGTTGTGTGAACAGTTTACAAAATAATTACAGGAAAGTCATATGGAAAATAAACTAAGTGGGTGGTTTCTCGCCTTAATATTTTCATTCATGTGAATCTGTGTGAGGCACAGCTGCTCTGTAGCAAATGCATAGAGAGAGAGAGGGGAGGAATCTCGAAGGGTTTTTATTCAAAGGTCTCTGTCATCATCATTACCACACTTTTTTATATCTTGCTTCAGCAGCATAGTTTTTAAACATTTAAAATGACATGGCTGATATAATCCCAGTGAATGGGGTGGAGTGTGGGGAGAGCTTTGATACTGATCAGATGAAACACAAATCTTCTAGTCGCTAGGAAAACACCTAAATGAAAAATTAATAGTAGTTTAAGCAGGATGGACTTGTATGATCAGTTGTAAAGATTAGTCAAAGGCTTTAACACTTCTTGGTTGCTACTATTTAAAAAAATATTTCTGAGGTGTAAATCTTAATAAAAGATGCTCATATCAATGATTCAGGACTCCATATTGAAAAGTGACCACATGATCTCTGTTGGAAATATGAATAAAATGTTCCTAAAAACATATTTTAAAATAAAAAGCTTGTATTAGAAAAAATTACTTTGCCCTCTTAATTTTTAAAAAAAGTTTGGATAGTTTTTGGATACTTTGATCAATAGTTCATTCCTATAAAACATACAAATACAACCCCTCTGCATTTCTCTGACGTGTGACGTACGCACAACTGTTGCGAAAGATCTTGAACATAGGAATTTGTCTGTCTGTCATCTTATCGCAATACCTTATTTAAATGAGGAGCTACAAGAAATGAAAACCTGGGATAAATGCTAGAGTCTGCGTTTAGTTGTGTGGATTGTTCATCATCATAATCTAAGTGTTTTGTCACAGGTTTTTAAACATTTTATTATTCAAATCTTCTTTTAATTTGGTAGCCTATTTTACACGGTCCACATGTGCTATATATTAGATGTGCCAGAAAATCTTGGTATGTTAAGGAGTGATTGGACTGATAGGTTATGAAAAAATACCAGCTGCCTTTCTTGGATTTTTAAAAATTGGAGATCAAACTAATGTAAATTTAGAAAATAAAATAAACCGAACTCCACAAACTTATTTGATTCTCCTATTCTCGCTCAAAGACAGACCTTGTGTTGAAGCATTTAAAGGCTGAACTGGTAAGTATTGAGATCAGCTTTTCTGTCAGCCATGAGAGAGAGGTTTCTATTCAAAGGGTTTTCACCTGTTTGCAAATACAGTCCTTTCTGGTATGGTAAAATTTTAAATGAGTGAATAACTCATAATATTTAAGAAAATAAATATTACTACACTCTTTCCTATCCGGAGTGATGAAGTGAAGTTTAATGTTGAATGAAAATAGGAGAGAACAATGAAAACTCATAGGGACATGCCATCTTGTGTGTTGGTTGCTCTAAAATAACTGAGACATTGAGGAGAAAAATAGGTAAACAGTGATAAACATCCACACTAAAAACACATAATCAACAATTACAGCAGTAGCTTGACTTTTATACTAGTCTTAAAATCTTCTGGTGAACTGAAAATGCTGGCTGAAGAGAAGCCAAATACTACTAATATAAACAAATTAGCTGTTCCTGAGAAACAAGTCTTGATGGATGTCGAAGGAGTTGATGACTGTCTCTAAGGAAGTTGCAGACATCTGTACAAGATAAAGTTTCCTTCTACAGACAGAAGCAACAGGACTGGAAGCCAGTTTTGAGAATTTAAAAAGTATATTATTTGCATTTTTACACTCATGGGTGGCTAGTCATGAGGCCTCATCCCTTCTACCCAAGGCCCCTCCCTCTCCCAATCCCCCATCTGCCAGAGCCCCAAGCACCCGCTCCCACGGCCGGAGGAGCCCCTGCCGAACTGCCCTGGACGCCCCACCAGTCCCAGCGCCGGGCTGCCCCCAGTGCCGGCCTCGCCAGCCTCAGCATTGGCCCCAATGCTGGGCTGCTGGACTTCGTCTGGAGCTGAGCACCTGCTGGCTTTGGGGAGAGGGTGACATATGGGTGGAGCTAGGGCCAGGGCCCATGTTTACAGACCATATATATCAGTGCTCTCATCAGTAGCCTGCATTTGTTTAAACAAGACACATTCAGTTTATTCTTTCCTAAGTGGAAGACAACAGTGATATTTTGGAAAATTTTTCCAGAACCTTATTATCCAGCAGTTGATATGAAAGATGATGAAGCTGCTAATAAGATTCAGGCACAGTGCCCTATTTAGAAGCCCAGCCCTTACTCCGAACTGCTAGGAGGGGGCTTGAATTCTCATCAGGCTGCTACTGCTGTATCTTGCCTGCGGGCGGAGTGGTTCCATCTTGTCATCCTGGCTGGTGACCACCTGAAACTTTTTAGCCTCAAAAGGAAGGGAGCAGCCAGCAGCTGAAATCTGTGAGAGTTCTCACTTTCACCTGGCTATTGGTGGCATTTCTGACCCCATTTTCATGGAAGTATAGGTCGGAAGGATGGAAATAAGCAAGTTTTGCCTCTTCTGTTTTTTAAAATAGTAATTTATAACCTTTACCGTATATGCACTAATCTGATTTCCATGGATACAGAGTCCATTTCACTTGCTGCCTCCAGTTCTTAATTTTGTTTCCATGGAAACTGACACCAAACTGGCAAAAATAAGGTAAGAGTTTTCATTTATTTGAGTATGTAATGAGGCTTAAACTGTATCTTTGCCAGAATACCCAAATCAGAGAATATGGAATCGAATATTATTGGGCTTGGCTATCAGAATCCATGAATAAGGCTGGAGCCAAAGACGGCAAAATCAAGTCAATCTCTTTGCCCAAATATATGGAAACACTTAAAAAAAAACCCCAAAAACAAAACAACCCCCCCCTCACTATTTTCTGTTACTCCATCTAGGTGAGTCAAGTCCAACTCGTCGAGAAGCAGTGAAGAGGAAGACCGCAGAATATCTAATGCGTGCTGAAAAAATTTCCAGCCTATACCAGAAGTCCTTCTCTGAAGATGGATCAGTTTCTGGGGTAGGCTTTAGTTTCATTTCTCTGAAATTGAATCTGTAAGATTGTCTGTCTGTCTGTCTGTCTGTCTGTCTGTCTGAATTTCTTGGCTTTTAGTTGTCTCAAAACCGTTTTTAAAATTAGATAACCTTCTGTATGTACCCTAAACACATTAGTCCTTTCTGGTAACTTTTTATAGTTTTTTTTTTTAAATTCTTTGGTGCATCTTGATTTAGTTTACTTTTTGTAATATTATGCAGGATACCTGGTTCTAAAAAGTGCTGTCAGTGGGTTTTAAGTATTTTTACTTCATACTCCACAGTTTATAAAGTAAACTGAGTTGGGGCATTCAGCAGCTTCTGTCAGTATTAAATTGCTTTTTGAGGTAGCTTCCATCTTTTTAAGCAGATATCCTTAGCTGAGCTTACTTGTGCAAAAAAAAATCCTATTTCAAGACTTTCTTAATATATCTCTACTTTGCCCTTCCCCATCCAGTTCCCGTGGGACTCATCTGTTCTTAGTTTGTATTTTTGCTGCAGTCACACTAAACTGTGTGTGATTGTCAATGACTGCTCCCAGGTAGTAAACATAAAAGTGTCAAACTTCCTGTCTGTCTACATTTGTATTAAGTAAGGACAAAAATGGCAGAAAATTCTTTTGTCTTATTTTTCACAGCCCTAAGAGCAGTTTAAAGATATTGTTGCAGTTAAAAAGCAAAGCTTTAAAAAATCAGATAAAATTAAGCCCCCCTAATCCAAAGTAAATCTTAACCTTCCCCCGCTCCCACCCTGCCTCCTCAATCTTGTTTTGAAGAGGAACTGTTTCTGTAATAAGAGACCACAAATACATTTATGGGGACATTCTAAGTGAGAAACATTTTGTGAGAGATGATGTCTTAATACGTATATCAATTGTACTTGAGAGAATTTTAATATTGTGGTCTGTTATCCACATCTACATAGCAATGGATCACCCTTTTCCAAGAGGTGTCATAACTAAACAGAGATGTTCTGTGAACTTCCTGCTTGTTGTCTTTCCTTGGGCCAAATGCTCTTGGAAGTGAGGAAAATCTTGATTGAATGCAAATCCAGTATTTTTGGAAAGTGAGCAGGAAGACAATATGAGGAACCCATTACAGTTTGTATAGTAAAAATTCACTATGGCTGGGTAACAGGAAGAAACAGGTATTACTGTACAAGGACCCCCCCCCCCCAAGGGCAATGGAACCACCCTCTATCATTTAGTACTGAATTGGACAAATGCCTCCTTTGCAGACCTAAAAGGAATACATCTGAAGAAAAAGGGGAGGAAAGAGAGAAACATGCATCTGTCCTTGATAACATTCAAAGCTGACTAGCTAGGAGAAGCTTCACTTTAGCTGAGCAAATTTTGTTCTTGACTTAATCCACTTACTTGGTAACACAAGCTTTGTCCATCTAGTGGCACTATTATGCTAGTATCTAAGCATTTATTTTACTTTATTATTCATTCTTGATTTTTGTCTCTCTTCTACTCTTGTGCCAAATAAAGTTTTTGCTTTTATTTGAGATTGTTGGAATTAATTTACGTAGATTGTTACATTGGGGACAACCACTATCCAATGGCCCACAGAGATGGAAACTGAGTTCTGATCAGAAGTGGGAATGTGGGGACAACTGAGACACCTAAAAGAGCATGTAAAGTGCTGTGAAGAAGGAGGCGGGCATTATTGTGGGCAAAAAGAGAACCAGAGGAATAGACCTGACTCCTTGATTGTCACTGTCAAGAACTAGGTTGCATGGCTGATCTTCTTGTCTACAGCAATCGTAAGAAAACATGGTGAGAATAGTGACACATGCCCTCAAATGTTGACATACATAGTGTTTGACATGAAGTTTGTTTAGGTGAGGATGAAGAGGGTGGCTTTTTTTGGACAGCGGTTACTGGCCAGGCTCAGAGGCTCACTCATTTTTGGGAATGTTCGTCTTGTTATTCTGGATCACAGTTTACCTCAGATTTCCCGTCACTCCTCCTTGCTGTTAGCTCTTTATTTCCATCTGGCAGGGTGGGTTCATCTGGAGTTAGTTTTCCTCAACTGTAGCTGCTGAAGGTGATAGGTTTGGAACTTTCCTTTCCTTCTTGTTCAGAAAACTACACCTCTCCACAGGGAAAAAGATAAATTTTACAAAAGAGCTTTGCTTCAGTTTAATATTTTAATCTGTAAAGCCGTTGGAAGCTGTCTTATTTGTAGGTAGCGGGTTGGTGTCTGTGACTCTGTGCGGAGGCTGTATACTTGATTTTTTTTGGAGGGAAGGATCTAATTATTCTTTGTTAGGGCAGGTAAGTGGCTAGAACCTTTTGAAAATATGACTTGTTCAAGTGTCATAGGTGTGCATGGTGATCTGTGGAGCAAGTAAACAGATACAGGTCCGTGTTCCAAGTTGCTTGCACTTGAACCCCCCCCTCCTACCACAACTGCTGGATAGGCAGATGGAAGTGAGCCAGCACCTGACGATCTAACATAGGCAAGCAGGTTGGTGAGAAAGGAGTGTGTTCTCTGTGGCCTGGATTCCTCTCTCAGTGACACCATAGAAGCCATTCGGTGGCTTCTAAAGGGATGGAGAAAGTGATGTGTCTGGCAGGTCTCAGCTGGGTTTCTCCCACTCCAGATCCCTGGGGCACAGCACGACACTGCAGGTAACCTGTCATCTTTAGTTGAGCTAGTGCTACAAATTGCAGAATGTTTTCCCTTTTCACCACAAGTTCTGTCGGGAGTAAAGTCCAAACTTTGTTTTCAGGTGAAATTCTGTTATTCCAGGTATGCAAGGGAGATGGAGAGAATAGCAGGGCTTGTATTATGCAAGTTTGTGTATACAGCAGTGAACACATATGCCTGACACACAGACTGTGTAAGTTACATCCTGATAGTTCACAAAACACAGTGGGGACCAAAAAACAACAACAACATGTTAACTACTTGAATAGTTAACATGCACTCTCATCGATTTCAGTGTGACTTATTTCTGGGTGGGTAATGCATAGCTACCTTTGGCTAAGGCTGCTTTGGGGATCATTGTGTTGTGAACCTTATTACATCAGGGTTTATGACTGACATGAGTAGAGACCACTTGCCATCAAACAAAAAGAGCACTATTTAGCATTCTGTATTTTGTGTTCTTGTAATTTATAAAGCGTCTAATTTCCTTTTTCCTGTCCCTTAAGCCCTGAACTATTGTGAATCCAGAATAACTATAAGGCTCTGATTGATTATTGTTGCCAGTGGGAGCTCAGCTATTTGTTACAAAGTTTCTTTACCTCTGCAAAGCATTGGAAACTATATAAATTCATTTCTTTTTCTATTTTAAAATTTTATTTTCAATGTTATCTTGATTTATTTACTTGCAACTTTTCTTACATTTAAGGACAAACAGAAAAGTTCTCCTTTCATCTCCACTCTCTCTTATTTATGATAAATTTTGTTTCCTTCGGCCTGGCATTTGCTACAGCAGGCAGTCTTCCTTCAAGTACCACCCTGATTGATGTGTAATCTTTGATATCTTCCATTAGCCTCCAGGATCACTAAGTTCAAGGCCCTCTTGGAACCTAAGGAGCCCTGCCGAGGAACTGAAGGCCTTCAGAGTCCTTGGGGTGATTGACAAGGTAATTCTTCAGTGTCTCTTCAAGAGTTCAGTCATAAATCGACTGCATGCTGACATTTTGTCTTTGAAGCTGTGGATCTTAAGGATATGAAACAAAAGGGGAAAATGACTCAAATGCATCTGCACTTTAAAATAACAAAAGTAGAAGAAAAAAGGCTTTTATCTAAGCAATTCATGTAAGGTCATGCAAAATATATTTGAGCTAAAGGATAAGGTACATGTTTGGTGGCATTCAGTAGGATGGGGCCTGGTTTTTGAAAATAATGTCACTGTTACAATACTGGGATAAGGACACGTCGATACATTTTCAGTTTATTAAACCGATGGTCATTTGAAATACAGAAGGGTAAAAATTCATGCACTTTCCCACGGTCCGTGCAATATGGAAACTTGAGGAGGAGGAACCACAGTGAAAAAGATATTTGCTCTCTCTCCTCTTAGAACCTTGAATTCAAATCCCCAGCCAAGGCAGAGATCTAGAACAAGTCAAACTAATTGTTGACTCATTCAGATAAAATCTCCCAAAATCCCAGGGTAATATCCCTCTGTAATGTGTCAACTGTAATGGACCATACAGATCTTTTGCAAGCCTAATTAAGTGACTGAAAGAATAACAGTGCATAAAGTAGCTGCACTGTTTTGATCTCACCGATTAGTTATCCCTTTACCAATTACATTTAAGATGATATATTAATCAGTAATGAGACGACTAATTCAACTTGTAATGACTCATTTCCTTGTTGCCACTCCATTCCCCTGATGCCTTTTGATTGTTCCTTGAGTGATCCCTGGCTTGTGTGCTTTGTATTTCAGGTCACATGACCCATTTATAACTTGTATTATTAAAAATTGCTGCTACACTCTTAGTTCTGAATTTGCTCCTCTCTTTTGTTAGTCTGAACATAGCGATTTGGATTTTTTTTTTGCCTATACTGTTTTAATTGCATCCATAACTACTATCTTTTCTCCTCTGGCTATATACACTCAGATTTTAACCTTGTTTTCACAACATGCAAGGACCTTCATGTCTAATCTATTTAGTGTTTCTCTCTCTGTATATTTATTAAGGAGCAATTGAAAGACCAGTTTGATAAGCTGATTATAGCTGTTAGCTGTGTGCATTGTATAAATCTTTAAGACTATGGGGGATCCAGGAACTACCTAACCTCATAATCCCCCATAAGGAGAGATAGAACAGGCAGCCTAGAGCCTTAGGAATTGTCCATACCTGGGCATACAAGGCTATGATGATATTGTAGAGAGATGGAGTAAGACCTCTTCAAATGTCTTTCAGTATTTTGTGGTCTTTAAGACGGAAATGATTAGTAACTTGGAAGTGATGCTCAACACCTTGTAGGGCCAAGCTCCTTTATTCCACGGGCTAACTAAATCTGCCAGATATCACTAGATTCCTATCTAGCAAGCTTCTAGGTACAGGCCTGATATATCCAGATCCTGGAATCAGAACTTCTTCTGCAAAGAGACAAGGTTACTGGGATGACAGAAAACAAGAGATTTAATATTGGAGACATCACCATGGCATGCATTCTAACAGTGTTTTGTTGTATAGACAGCCAGCTAGTATGCCATAGGGGGCAGAGTTAAATTTGAATTATTGTTCAGAGATGGAGCAAGACGTTTTCGGATGTCTGTCTACTTGTATACCTGCTCCCAGGCTCTCTACACTTCTTCTAAGTTTTAATCTTACTCTGAGCTACAGTTTGTTTTTATCATTTGATTATAGTGTCATAAGTGTGTGCCTAGTGTTTTAGAGCAAGTATAAAGTCAATCCCTGCCCCAAAGGAGCTTAATCATAGAGTATGTTATGTTTTATATACACACATTTTATATTCATACACAAGTGTTTCTTATGAATGTAGTACAAGGACTGTGTGTTTGTTTTTACCCTCACTGTAAATCATTGTGTACACTTATGTCCCATTTCTTCATGCACCCCCAATACGCTCATTCTAAGGCTCCAATTTTGGGAGAGTTTAAACATGTGCGTAAACTACTAATGTAACTAGTGACACTGAAAGCAAGCATACTCCAGTGAGTACAAGTGTGTACGTAATATAGACATGTCACAAGTAAATTTATAAATATTAGATTGTCTAAAGGATCCCATAATACTTTGAAGTTTCACTCACCACAGAAAAGCAGCTACTACTGGGCTAGTGTGCATAAATAGGTATTCAGCCAGTGCACGGCACAACAGTCAGGTTTGGTCGAAGATATGGAGGCAAACCTCTACTCCTTCTATGGCATCTTTAATATCCTTGCAGAGCAGACAGTCTCATCTCTCACTGCTAATGCTTGGCACAGGGTATAAGGCCTTGTCTACACTACAGGGGAAATTCGATCTAAGCTATGCAATTTGAGTTACGTGAATAGCGTAACTCAAATGGATGTAGCTTAGACCTACTTACCGCAGGGTCCAGACTACACGATGTCAACAGGAGATGCTCTCCTGTCAACTCCCTCTGGGCCTGGTCTACACTGCGGGGGCGGGGGATCGATCTAAGATACACAACTTCACGGTGCTGGATTGACGGCCGCAGCTCCCCCGTCGACTTTGCTTCCGCCTCTCGCACTGCTGGAGTTCAGCAGTCCATGGGAGAGCGATCGGGGATCGATTTATCACATCTACACTACATGTGATAAATCGATCCCCGATAGATCGATTGCTACCCGCCAATCTGGCAGGTAGTGTAGACATACCCCTACTCTTTTCAATCAAGTGGAGTACAGGAGTAGATGGGAGAGTGATCTGCAGTCAATTTAGCGGGGCTTCACTAGACCCGCTAAGTTGACTGCCGATGCATCGCTCGTCGATCCCCCAGTAAGTGTAGACAAGCCCTAAGTGTGCCCATTGCTGCTTACCTTGTAAAACCACCTCTAGACCAAGGTGTGGGAGAACATCCATATGAAGGAAACACCATTTATGTATGACATGTACCTTTCCAAAACATTGCTACGCTCCTGATCCATTTCAGCAGCTAGTGTGGTGTATATCTGTGACTTGTCAGCTGGCTCCTGGCTGCAAAGCAAGATATCCCATGTTAACTGGTCTCCCTCATATGAACTCTTTAAATAGTTTTGCTCTTCCCTGAACAGGCTTGTGATGTACTGTTAGCATCTACAGAATGCAGAGTCCTCTTAAAAATGAAACAAGTGGCATCTCAAAGGCAGGGTTTTCTGAGAAGTAGGTACTTTAACAGACGCTATACTATGTGTTGCAGTGCTTAAGTACAAATCAGCAGGCTAGCGAAACTTTGGTCTCGTCTCAATTGCAGCCATGTGGGAGCATCTATTTGCAACATTTAGCCCAAACCATATTATAATGTGTTTTGTCTGTGAAGATGGGGCAAAATCATGTGACAGCCTGATCTTTCAGGACTGTAGCACAGTTGCCTTAAAGTAGTTTATAATGACTTGGGACACAACAGGGGGTAACCAGGTCTGCATCACACAGAGCTTTTTCTGACAATCTCCTAATCTTTGTTCTAGTCATGATACAACTTCCTTGGTCCTAATAATGAGATCGCCAATGGAGATGGACTAATGGAATTTGTGCCATTGTGGTGTTTAGCATCTAGATTTGTTTTGAGGAAAGTTAATACGGTAAAAATGCTGGTGGACAGTCTATATCGTAGTGCTCCTACTGTTGCTAGATGTTGTGGAGTTGCAACTGTGCAACTCCAGTGATGACTCAGGAAAAAACAGCTTTTCTGGAACTTTTCTCAGACACTGAGAGAATCCTTGGTTGGATATACTGCCAAGATTTAAAAAAGGAACTGGGGTGACTTTTTTGTGTGTGCCCTCAACTTGAGATGTCTGGAAAGAGCCTGATTTTCAGAAAATAAGGTGCTCATCATTTTCTGAAACTCTGGCTCCTTCAAGCTGTCTCATGCTGGGCACCCAAAACTGCTAGTCAATTCTGGAAAATTTTGGCCATGGCTTTCTTATCTTTTTTTCATTTGGGCTGTTTGCTTCAAAAGTAAACAGTGTGCTGCTATACTCGGCACAGGCTTTTATATTTTTACAACAGGAAGGGCCCTCCTGTGAATAGTTTTTTTTGCAAATGGTATTTTAATCTACTGAAAAATGAGGATCTTGTCCTTTGAATGTTCAGGGCTCTAATCTATTGTGGATATGTGAATGTAACTCCTGTGAGCATTAATGTATCGTGCCAAAGAGTGGGCTTGTGTGTGTCTAACTATAGATACCCCCTGACCAAATGTAATCAGTTACATAAGCACAGTAAAGCATCTTAAACCTGCAGACTCCTTTTTGAAGTAGAAAACTTTTCTTTCATAACTTATTTAGTTCAAAATATTTATGTGTTGCAGAATCTATGCTGAGTTTCTGCCCCGGCAAGCAACTCTTTACTTTGAAGCTATAATCAGCCCCTGAAGAAACTGATTTTCCATGGTACTGCAGACACTTTAACAATGCTGTTTCAAGCCCAATGTCTTATTCTTTAGTGGGCAACCCTGTGTTATTTAGATTCATTCTATTTAAAGATTCATCTTGTAGCCCTTAAAAGCAGAGTTAGTTAAGCAAGGGCTATGATGCTATAAGCAATGTCTCGTAACTTTTTTCCCCAAACAGCTAAATTTGATGCAGTTGGTATTGGTGTAAATCTGGAGAAACACAATTGGCTTCAGTGGGCTTCTATCTGGATTTTCTCTGATGATTCTGATCTCAGTAGCAGGCTCAATCTGCCAAGACTTGTGTGAATTAGGTTTATTGTTCAATAGATTCTTGGTTAAAATAAATGTAACATAATCTGAAACACTAAGAATTAGAACACTATCATCAGTGTCCTGCTAAAATTAATTGAGAAGTCTTTGAACAGGCTTCTTACATGGATGTAAATCTATTCCTGTAATTTTTCTGAAGAGCTGAAAAAAATCTCATTGCACTATATAACTTTGCTTCGTTACAAATATTTGGTTTTCTTTTCAGTGTTATGCTGTATGTGAGAAATCAGATCCCCAATATTAAATTATTATGCTCTATTTCTAGGGACAAGTCACCCTGACACCCAAATCAGTATTATTAATTATTTAAAAAGTATGATATGATTATTACTTATGTCAGCCTCAAAAGCAGAAATGCAAAAAAAACCAAAAACCCAAAACAACACAATGTAAAGAACCCATGTGGTACTTGCTTGCATAATGCATTTTTTTTAATATGCTGCAGAACCATAGTTAGTTGAATTCAACAGGTTATGGTTAGTTTAATTGAGTTTAATTAAAGGGTAGGAAAAATGGGCTTGTGTTATGACAGTTCCTCTGTTGTACATGAATGTTTAATATTGCAGTAGCTATGTCTTAGTCCATGTTTACTAATTCCCCTTAGAAGCTTAAAATATGCCACTACCTCGATATAACGCAACCCGATATAACATGAATTCGGATATAACGCGGTAAAGCAGTGCTCTGGGGGCGGGGGGGGCTGCGCACTCCGGCGGATCAAAGCAAGTTCAATACAACACGGTTTCACCTATAACGTGGTAAGATTTTTTTTTTTTTGGCTCCCGAGGACATCGTTATATCGAGGTAGAGGTGTATTTTAATCCTCAGTTTTACTTTGAATAGAGTTTAAACAGTACTGCAGTTGCACAATTTATTTTGACATCAGCTCATATTTTGGCACATTGCAGTCAGATAAACATTCTGCTAAATTTTGATGATTTTCCTCTCCCCTAACGTTAGTTATGGGTTTGTACAGTAACTGTGAGCATAAAAGACTTGGAGAAAATGTAGCTACAACAATCGCATAACTATTTCAAGTCACATATTCTCTCTATTGTGGCATTATGATGATGACAAGAACCGGAAAGAGAAACAAGTCTGAAACTAACTGTAAACAAA
This sequence comes from Mauremys reevesii, assembly GCF_016161935.1. Lineage (NCBI taxonomy): Eukaryota > Metazoa > Chordata > Testudines > Geoemydidae > Mauremys > Mauremys reevesii. The sequence goes on from NC_052625.1 coordinate 49,725,657, forward strand.
AATGAAACCAACTAGTCTTATTTTCATTGCCCAAACATAACACAGTGGAAACAAATAAATGTCATAGTCGTTAAAAAGCAGATTAAATATTTACAATTTAATTAATCTAGCTATTATTAGTAATGTAAATAAGAAAACTTGTTTGAAGAGTAGTTTTTTTGTAATCAGAATGTCTTAAATAACGACCTTGTTTTATAGCAATTTCAAATCTACTATAGTACTCACAGAAGTTAAAGATGGAAAAGTATTTGGATCACTCAATCCATTTCCCTGTCATTACAGAATTGTTCCCTAAAATACATTTTAATATCTAGTCTAGTTTTATGTCCCAAGATTTGAGGCTTCCACCTCTTTCCTAAGGAAACTGTTTTACCTAACACATCTTACAGTTAAGAAGAGTCTCTTCTCCTGATATTCAGCCTTTGTTTCATTCTATTATTCCTAGCTCTATCCAGTTTTTTTAAACTAAAGAAAATAATCTCACTCCTTGGAGTTTACACACTTGACACATGTAATATGTTTTCGCTTAGCCAGATTATACATACATGTGTGTGCGCACACACACACACACACACACACACACACACACACATGCACACACACACTTGAAATCTTTAATCATACTTTAGACCCTGTAGCTCCCTGATCACTTATGTTACTCTTCTCTGAACTTCCTTAGATTTGTCAATAACTTTCTGGTAATATGGTGAACAGAATTGACTGCAGGTGCAGTTACACAACAGTTGTACAGACAGAGATGATTACCTCCCTGCTCTGACATATTGTCTTGGGGTAGGCAGTGTTGAATCACCCAGGCTTGCCTTTATAATCCCATCACACAGCAAACTAATGTTGTATTTGCTCTGTTAACCCTCCAGTAGGTCTTGCAACTGGTTCCCAGACGTCCCCTCCCATTGAGTATGTGTTTAAGATTATTTCTCCCCTTATGTGTTGGACTGCATGTTTCCATCAGAATCTTTTTTTTTTTAACTTGTTTTCTAAACTCTCTTGTTTTCTAAGTCCCTCTGTATTTCAGTACTTGCTGCAAATATTTGTTGTGCTATTTGATTTCATGTAATTAATAAAGATGCTAAATAAGAACAGTCTAAAGAACAGTTTCTCCTAACACAGAAAAATAACATAAATTTAACCCCTTCTCTCCATTCTCCCCCCCCCCCCCCAAATCAAGAAGCTAACAATGCATGCTTAATTTCACTGATTCATTATAGGCCATCTGCCAGCTTCCATGTAGAAGTAGTTTGTTCTTTGGGAAAAGGACCTTGTCTTACTAAATGCTAATAAGTTGCTTAGCACAGTTGATGCTTTATATTTAATAACTGTCTCATCATGGATGATACCCTGTATTATAATCCACTGGATACCTCCTCCAGCTTGATATATTGTCACGCATAATTTTTGGCTAATTTCCAGTCTCTTTCAAGGGAGTAAGCTTTCACCTTTTACAGCACAACTAAAAGTCTAAAAACATAAGTGAGTTTTGATATTTGTTGCTCTTTGGCACTTTCAGTAATTAAACCAATATGGTTTTTCTTTTGTTAACTGTAATATTGCTCATCAAGAGAATCCACAAAGCATAAATTAATTATGGATAATCACTAAAAAAGAGGGATAACTGAAGGCATCACACTGACTGCACAGATAGTGATTAGCACTAATCTGTTTTTTTTTTTCACAAGTATCAGCCCAGTGCTTTACTAAAGTTGCCTTCTTGGCTTTAAAATCTTTGAGTGTGTGCATGTATGTGCAAGTATAAAACAATATAAATAAAGGTGGGGGGTCGGGTAAAGCTGCTCTGAAGTGACTATATTTAGTGGCAAAATACATTTCTATTAAATAGACCATTTCCTCCTATTAGCCTTGCGCTGCCAACACAGCTGAGGGGAGAATAAGGTGAATTTCATTCCTACTTCCATAGCATCAACAAAATTATGTAGCAAATTCTGGTCAGTTACACCTGTGCAGTCTCCTGGATGGCAGTGGAATTTCACAGGTATTACTGAGGTTATTACTTGACTTTTTAGTCCTGGAAGTGATAAGCAAAGAAGAAGAAAAATCCAGCTTGGTCATCAGATCCCAGCTTGAGTTTGGAGGATTTGTGGTTCGAAAAATGGTCTCATAAATGGAGCATATTTGATCTGGAGTTATACAATAAGCATAGAACCCAGTGATAATGTTAATGCACATTTATTTTCAAAGTAGAACTGCAATTCAGTAACAGAGGATAAAGCCAGCTTTTAAAAGTATACCCTTGGTGGTAGCCTTATCTCCAAAAACCTTAAACTACCAGGATATGTAGTTAAAATTTGTAATGCATTTCATTTGATTATACAGGAGGTATTTGTAGCCCACATCAACACACTTTAATCCACTTTTATAGGAAGCCATTTTTTTATTTATTTTAATAAATGTTGGTCAAGTAAATAGAACAAACTCAAGCTAGTGTAACTATGTTGTGTTCTGTTCTGAAAGTGTGTAGGATTGAAGCAGCAACAGCGGTAGATTAAAACAAGGCAGAACCTAATTGCAGTTGGTAAGGCAACTGCATTTCTGTTAAAACCACCCGAGAGAGAGCATTGCATTTATAGCAGCTCTTAGTTGATCCAATAGTGTCCCCTGTGACCTTGGTTGGGTGTTTTGTAGGGTGACTAATGGCTCACCATGTTCTCTTTTTCTGGTGACTTGCCTATTGCCTGCCTCTGGGTTTGTGATTCCCCTTATGCTGACTTCTGCAATATTCCTTCAGTCTCTTATCTCAAGGCTTTGATGCATATGTTCTGAAGGTGGCCACCGTGACTTTGGGTGGCAGCAGATGGTAAACCTTCAGGCTGCCACCGGCTATACTGGTGTTAAGTTGGAAACTTAGCCTTTGATGAAGAATCAGTAGTGCAGATGAAAGAGCTTTTACTGCAGAAATATCTTTTAATTAAAAAAATTAGCATACTGAAACACTTGCTAATTTCTATGCACGTAAAGAATCCTAAAATTAACTGTTTTCTTAAAGCTAAACTATGGTTATTTACAAGTCAGATTTTATTTTGTCTCCAGTTGTATGTAATGTATTTAAATAGTTGTTTTTGATTGTTTGTAAACTGAGCTGTTGGATACAATTATAAATTAATTATCTGAAGGTCTCTGCAGTGCAATTATTTTTAAAAGTAGTTTCAGGTAACATCAGAATTAACTTTCAGTTTTAAAAATGAAATGGGAAATCCTTGCTTGCCAAGCTACAAAGAACTGGTATGTTATTACCGTAGGGATTACTGATTCCCCCTTTGTTGCGGTAGCGAGGTGGCAATAATTCTTTGTTTATATGCCTTTTGGGACACTGCCTGGGAGAGCTAAGATACTGTACAAAGCACACTTGAGTGTGCTAATGTTGCAATATTATTTGCCTGTCAACTTCCTGTGTAGTTTCAAATTGGCTCTTGTAGCACTGCCTACCTATGTTTTTTTTTCTTGGTAGTAACATGCTATATTGGAGGATTTTAAAGCCTAAACCAATATCACATTATGATGACAAATAGGGTTTGCATAGTCTCCTTTTGTATCACAGTCTCACTTGCCATAAATGGCGAAAATCTGGCGTAGCACTTATGTTGCCTCCCTTATGAAGATGGATGCATAATACTGTAGGTGACAGTTCATTGTTATAAGGTATTAGACCTCACAGTTCACGCTACAGTCATCCTTACCCAACAGCTTCCATAAGCATCTGAACGCCAGGAACAGATTGGCTTCCTAACATAACATAAGAGAAGTGTCTGTCCACAATCTGCTGTTGCTGATGCTCCTGATGCCATCATTTTGGATAGAGTATTGGGACAAGGAACATGCCATGGAACTTCATGTTCTCAAGTCAAGCCTGTTTATGGGGGAGCTCACTGACCCTGGTTGCTATGTGTTTTGAAAGGAAATCCTACCAAAAATCTCTAAGAAACATACACCTGCACTCTCCTCTGCAGAAATATGGAGGAATGCCAGTATAAATAACTCCTACTGTGACAATACCAGTAAACAATGTTTGGCCCCAAAGTCTGAGAAGCGAAGGCTCTGATGTTGAGAGCAAGTTGGTGCTTAACCCACTGGATTTATGTCTCATCTTTGCAAAAGTAGGTTACAGCAGTAGTCCTGCAAGCTAGCCCAGAGGAGGTTGTTTTTTTCTGCTGTGTAAGTACTATGCTTTGTAGAGTAGATGTACTAGGGTCTAAATGAAGTGGTTGTGCCTCTTTCTTTCTCTGGCTCATCCTTTTTTGAATTTGCATGCTATTTACATGTTATGGTAATACCAATAATAGTGTGGTAATTACCCATTTTTGTCACTTGTGCAGATAAGGCCAATTATGGACTACGTTTTGATAAGTTGCATGAGCATACCTGCTTCCGTACAATGTTAGGGCCCTACACTGCAGTTATTTCAAAGTAAGTTAAATATATCCTAGATCTACCCAGTCAACCTAGGATAAATGGGTGACGCTAGTAGTTTCTCTAAACTTCCATCATGACAAAATAATCAGTTATGCCAAGTTATAGAGATAATAAATAAATAGTAATTCTCTAGCAAACAAAATAGAGCAGTGGATTATTTTCAAATCTGTGGAAACTGATTTCAGCTTTGAGTTAAAAGAGAAAACAAGACCAAACAGGAGTTATAATGCTTGATTGGAGAGAAAAAGCAAAGGAATGGTGGCTGGTTGGAGAGGCTGGTTAATCAGTCCAGCTAGTGAACCTCAGCGACACGGAACTATTATCTGTTAAAACCTATTCTGTTACGGTTGAAAAAGAGTAGCTGCTAGTCTTGTGATGTTATAATATAACAGCTGAAGCTAGCCCTTAAGGGACAGGTTGTCTGCTTTATTCCAGTTAGTGGCGGTCATTCTATATGTTACTACTATAGGGCGAAGAGTTGGTAGTCTGCTCTGGCATGCCGTATGTTAATACAGTTCTGATAAGCAAGTGTGAAACATGAAAGGGAGGAATACATTAATTGTATTCGTGCAATAAGGTATGCCATCAAAGGTAATTATTTCATGACAGTTTTAGTTATAGCACTTGTTTTATCATGAAATAAAATATGGCTTTAGGAGCCTTTTATTGGAAAGACAATTGTATCAAATTAGTACCAAATTAGATTTTTGTCTTTATAAAGGTGAGCAAACCCATGAGCAGTTTTTAAATTGGTGTGTTGTATTCTACAAATGAACAAATCCTGTCTGAGGGTTAAAGAAGCTATTATTTTGTCCTTTATGCTGACAGCTTCATTACTGATCGGCCTACTGTTGGTATTAAAAAAAAATGTTTGGCTCCTTATGATCTTTGTGCATGCAACTATAATATTAATACAGAGCCATAGAACTGTTCATTAAGAAGTGACTTTAAATGAGGTTGATGCATGAGATACAGATGTTAAATGCAGACATTCCTTTTCGTATACAGCCGTATGGCTAATAATTTCCAAGTGGCTAAAGCTCTTGTTAGCAAGAGTGCTGGTGTGTTAAGAATGGCCCTATAAATAACTTTAAGAGCTGAAGTTGAAGGTGCTTTTTTTTAAAGACTATTGTTAACTAAACATTATTGCCAAACAGATGGAAAGCATTCACCAGCCTGATGTTTTTAAGTCTAATTATATTATCACCAGTCCTGTACGGCTCAGTTGAAGAGGTGTATCCAGAGGCCAATTTATAATCATTTAGCCAACACCTGTTTGGGAGAAATTGACAGTCAAAGGGCACATTTAAAAAAAAAATCACATATGTTCTTGTATTTATTGCCTCAATGTGAACAGTACCTACCTACAAATAAACTTGGTAAAAAAAGACAAAGTGACTGTAAACAAAACATCACTTCCTAACAATTTTTATCTGTCTTAATTTGGCATATCTTGTAAATTTTATTTTAAGCATGGTGGCAAAACCAATGTTACTGCTATGATTTATTCCACTGTCGTCGTCTTTTTTCTGAGAGCCCAATAGAACAGGCTTACAAAATCATCATGAAAATTCACCTGCCTAAGCACATTATCTACTCACCAGCCTTCCCATTATGATGAAAATGACATTCAACACATCCATCAAAAAAAACTTAATCCATTGAGTGGGCAAATAGAATTTTTAGAGGCTGCTATAAAATATTTTATCTTAGATTGCATAAACTCTTGATTTAAAAGCTTCATCTTAAAACAATCAAGTATTTTTGTGCACTGTGCGATGAATGAGTATTATAGGAGGCGCTGGTAGGGACCTTTATACTTGGGTTTCCATTAGAAAAGATTATTGCAACCTTAAGAAGGTTTAACACATCCAGTGTTTGCAGCAGGCCTTTGAAATTAGGCAGGGAGAAAATTCTTGGCTGGGGAAGTACCTTGTCTTCATCCCATGAAATTCCATTCAGGTTTAACATAGTTATAATTGATTAAAAATCACAATTTCCCTTCTCTTGCTTGTATTCCTCTGGAATATGTTGGGAGTCTGCTCAAATAATTAAGTCTGAACATTTTAAAGAGCTAGGCCCACACTGCTGTTACTTTACTGGGAATATCTGTGAGCTGCTGTCCGGGCACCATTATCCTTGGACTCAGCATATGGTTCCAGCATTCCATTCCACCCCCACCTTGTGGGTACCACATGGGACAGGATCTTCCCCCAACTCTCAGAGGGGAGGGAGAGCTGAGTGGATTTCTTAGAGCCCCCAAACCAGCACACAATCCCAGCAGACCATCCCTCTTTTGGTGGTGCCAGCTGGGGCAGAGTGCTCCTCTTCCCAGAAGGTTGGGGGAGGAGGGGAGAGAAAGCTGGGCTGGCCTGCTCCTGCTACCCACTGGCCCCAGAACATGGTGCCACTGGCCCATCACCCCTCTGGAATGTGTTCTGCTGCTGCCAGCTGATGTAGTTAGTCCTATAGCTCAAGTTGTAGCAGTCCGTGTGGTAGGTTGCGTAGATAACTGTAAATCTGGCATTTCCTGTCTTTTTTTTTTTTTAACGCTTCACTTTGCTGCCTAAATAATGTTTTAATGTAGTTTTTCTTTTTAAAAATGTGATAGTTATGCTTCCAATGTAAATACAGTGTGGAGAAATTTCAAGAGTGAATATTTGATTCAGACTGGACACTCTACATGTTTGATCTTGGAGTATTGGTCTTGTACATGTACCATTTTAGGTTATTGTGCTGAACTGGAATTCTTCAGATATGCCTGAGCATCTATACTCTTGGAATTCAAGGGTAACACGCTCAAGAGTGTGAGGGTTTACAAAGAGATTTGGAGAACTACAGTTCCCTATAATTGGAATGTCTGAGGACTGTCTTTCAAACAAGTGTCAATACTAAATTAACTAATTAGATTCCTTCTGCTGCAAAAGTAACAAAATGGTGGTGTCACTAAGTTATAAATGAAGTTGTCTATGATGTGTCTGCAGCAAGGCCAGTACACTGTAATGAAGACTGTCTTTTACAGCTATATCTTTTCCCCTTTCTGCAATGAATCCATTCTCTTTTCCTAAATAAATATTCTCTTTCCATCTTACTATAATATTGCAGTCCTGACAGCTGGATTTCCCTGCAGCAATTTGTGTTGCCAGTTATAGATGCACCAAAATTATAAGGTTGTGGAGGAATTCAACAGCAGTGATAGTAGAACTGATTAAGGCATTAAAAATTTGTAGGTGTTGCCACAACCAGTAAGAGCTAGAGCAAGCCATGTTATCGTGAGAATGCACAAATTGGTTTTTCTTCCGACACACAGTCTTCAGTTTGACTTCCTGGGAGGGGCACAGGAGCCAGCAAACAGAGCTGTAAACAGGGGAGTTTACAGGGGGAGTTTGCGGGGGAGACTAAGAGACCCAGGCAGAGGAATTGACAGGCTAGTGAAGGGAGTGGGTGGTGTTCTGCTGGTGTTCTAGTGCCTGTTGCGGGTTTGTTGTGCTGTAGGTGGTGGTGGTTTGCTTTGGTTTGTGTTTCCTGGACTAACAGGTTTTAGGTGGGAAGGCTATGACCAATACAGAGGCAGCAGTGAAAGACACAATGAGGATGACTGGATGTGGAAGCTGTGGCATGTACATGATCCTGGAGGGGGTACCTGAAAAGAGTTTCATCTGCATGAAGTGCTGCCTGATAGAGCTGATGGAAGAAAAGATCCGAGGACTGGAGATGCAGGTGGAAACTCTGGTCGAGTTTAGAAGGGGTTTCAAGCAGATGATGGAGCAAAGACATGAGGAGGCTGAAGGGATAAGCTCAGTCTTGCAGATGTAAGCAGGACCAAAGAATTCTGAGGGGAGACTGCTGGGTGAGGAAAGTGGACGGTGGAAGTACCTGACTAAGAGAACCAGGCAGAGGAAAAGATGGGCCAGTGAAGGAGAAATAGAGCTCAGGAACAGGTTTGCAGAGTTGGAAAATGAAGGGGCACAGCAGGTGGTCGCTGAAGGTGAGAGGGCAAGGAAGAAGAGAAGAGCAGCTAGTCCTATAGGAAGAGGGGAAGTGTCAATGGAGACAACACCAATTATGAGCCCCAGAAAGATACAGGATGGATTGCAGAGGATTGCAAGAGACAATAGAAATTGAGAGGACTTGCAGCCAGAGGGAACAGGGGATAGACCAGAGAATCACACTTGTCACCAGGAAAAGGCAGGTCTACGTGATTGGGGACTCCTTAGTGAGAAGAATAGACAGGCTTGTAACTAGTTCTGATCCAGAGACCAGAAGGGTGTGCTGTCTGCCGGGTGCTAAGATACGGGATGTAGACCTGAGGCTGAAAAGGATCCTAATGGGAGTGGGAAAGAATCCGCTGATTATCCTTCATGTGAGAATGAATAATATGGCTAGATTCTCGCTGGAACGTATCAAGGGAGACTATGCCAGACTGGGGAAGACGCTTAAGGAAATTGAGGCTCAGGTGGTCTTCAGTGGGATTCTGCCTGTTCCTAGAGAAGGGCAACAAAGGTGTGACAAGATTATGGTGATCAACAGGTGGCTCAGGCAGTGGTGCTATAAGGAGGGCTTTGGGATGTATGGCCACTGGGAAGCAGTCATGGACAGAGGACTGTTCTCTCGGGATGGACTTCACCTGAGTAAGGAGGGAAATAGACTTCTAGGATGTAGGCTGGCACAACTGATTAAGAGAGCTTTAAACTAGGAATTTGGGAGAGATGATTGGGAGATGTCCAGGTAATCTCCACGCCGGAATTTAACATTGAGAGGGAAGAAAACAAAGTAAGAAAAGTACAGCTGTGGGTCGGAGAATGGAAATAAGGAGGAAGGGTAGTGTAGATACCAGTCTAATAGGTGATACTGGGGGTAGAATGTCTGTGCCTAACCGGGTAAAGAATGTCAGTGAAGCCAAATGGCAAAAATTAAGATGTTTGTACACTAATGGGAGAAGCCTAGGTAACAAAATGGAGGAACTAGAGCTACTGGTGCAGGAAGTGAAACTGGATATTATAGGGATAACAGAAACATGGTAGAATAGTAGTCATGACTGGAGTACAGGTATTGAAGGCTATGTGCTGTTTAGGAAAGACAGAAATAAAGGCAAAGGTGGTGGAGTAGCATTGTATATCAATGATGAGGTAGACTGTAAAGAAATAAGTGATGGAATGGATAAGAAAAATCACATTGCGAAAGAAAGCTAATAGAGCCTCCCCTGATATAGTGCTTGGGGTGTGCTACAGACTGCTGGGATCTGATTTGGATATGGATAGAGACCTCTTTAATGTTTTTAATGAAGTAAACACTAATGGGAATTGTGTGATCATGGGAGACTTTAACTTCCCAGTATAGACTGGAGAACAAGTGCTAGTAATAATAATAGGGCTCAGATTTTTCTGGATATGATAGCTGATGGATTTCTTCACCAAGTAGTTGAAGAACCAACAAGAGAAGATGCCATTTTAGATTTGGTTTTGGTGAGTAGTGAGGACCTCATAGAAGAAATGGTTGTAGGAGACAACCTTGGTTTGAGTGATCATGAGCTAATTCAGTTCAAACTAGATGGAAGGATAAACAAAAATAGATCTGGGAGTAGGGTTTTTGATTTCAAAAGGGCTAACTTTAAAGAATGAAGGAAATTCATTAGGGAAGTGGATTGGACTGAAGAACTTGTGGATCTAAAGGTGGAGGAGGCCTGGAATTACTTCAAGTCAAAGTTCCAGAAACTATCAGAAGCCTGCATCCCAAGAAAGGGGAAAAAAATCATAGGCAGGAGTTGTAGACCAAGCTGGATGAGCAAGCATCTCAGAGAGGTGATTAAGAAAAAGCAGAAAGCCTAAAAGGAGTGGAAGATGGGAGAGATTAGTAAGGAAAGCTACCTTTATTGAGGGATAAAGTGAGAAAGGCCAAAAGCCATGTAGAGTTGGACCTTGCAAAGGGAATTAAAACCAATAGTAAAAGGTCTATAGCCATGTAAATAAGAAGAAAACAAAGAAAGAAGTGGGACCGCTAAACACTGAGGATGGAGTGGAGGTTAAGGATAATCTAGGCATGGCCCAATATCTAAACAAATACTTTGCCTCAGTCTTTAATGAGGCTAATGAGGAGCTCAGGGATAATGGTAGGATGACAAATGGGAATGAGGATATGGCGGAAGATATTACCACATCCGAGGTAGAAGCCAAACTCAAACAGCTTAATGGGACGAAATCGGAGGGCCCAGATAATCTTCATCCAAGAATATTAAAGGAACTGGTACATGAAATTGCAAGCCCATTAGCAAGAATTTTTAATGAATCAGTAAACTCAGGGGTTGTACCGTACGACTGGAGAATTATTAACATAGTTCCTATTTTTAAGAAAGGGAAAAAAGGTGATCCAGGTAACTATAGGCCTGTTAGTTTTGACATCTGTAGTATGCAAGGTCTTGGAAAAAAATTTGAAGGAGAAATAGTTAAGAACATGGAGGTCAACGGTAATTGGGACAAAATACAACATGGTTTTACAAAACGTAGAACGTGCCAAATCAACCTGATCTCCTTCTTTGAGAAGGGAACAGATTTTTTAGACAAAGGAAATGCAGTGGATCTAATTTACCTCGATTTCAGTAAGGCATTTGAGACGGTTCCACATGGGGAATTATTAGTTAAATTGGAAAAGATGGGGATCAATATGAAAATTGAAAGGTGAATAAGGAACTGGTTAAAGGGGAGACTACAACGGGCCGTAGTGAAAGGTGAACTGTCAGGCTGGAAGGAGGTTACTAGTGGAGTTCCTCAGGTATCGGTTTTGGGACCAATCTTATTTAATCTTTTTATTACTGACCTTGGCACATGACACAAAGCTGGGAGGTATTGCTAACACAGAGAAGGACTGGGATATCATACAGGAAGATCTGGATGACCTTGTAAACTGGAGTAATAGTAATAGGATGAAATGTAATAGTGAAAAGTGCAAGGTCATGCATTTAGGGATTAATAACAAGAAGTTTGGTTATAAATTGGGGACACATCAGTTGGAAGTAACAGAGGAGGAGAAGGACCTCGGAGTATTGGTTGATCACAGGATGACTATGAGCCACCAATGTGATATGGCCGTTAAAAAAGCTAATGCGGTTTTAGGATGCATCAGGCAAGGTATTTCCAGCAAAGATAAGGAGGTGTTAGTACCGTTATACAAGGCACTGGTGAGACCTCATCTGGAATACTGTGTGCAGTTCTCCCATGTTTAAGAAGGATGAATTCAAACTGGAACAGGTACAGAGAAGGGCTACTAGGATGATCCGAGGAATGGAAAACCTGTCTTATGAAAGGAAACTCAAAGAGCTTGGCTTGTTTAGCCTAACCAAAAGAAGGCTGAAGGGGGATATGATTGCTCGTTATAAACATATCAGAGGGATAAATATCAGGGAGGGAGAGGAATTATTTAAGCTTAGTACCAATGTGGACACGAACAAGTGAATATAAACTGGACATTAGGAAGTTTAGACTTGAAATTAGACGAAGGTTTCTAACCATTAGAGGAGTGAAGTTCTGGAACAGCCTTCCAAGGGGAGTAGCGGGGGCAAAAGACATATCTGGCTTCAAGACTAAGCTTGATAAGTTTATGGAGGGAACAGTATGATGGGATAGCCTAATTTTGATAATTAATTTGGCAATTGATGTTTGATTATTAGCAGGTAAATATGCCCAATGGTCTGTGATGGGATGTTAGATGGGGTGGGATCTGAGTTACTACAGAGAATTCTTTCCTGGGTGCTGGCTGGTAAGTCTTGCCCACATGCTCAGGGTTTAGCTGATCACCATATTTGGGGTCAGGAAGGAATTTTCCTCCAGGGCAGATTGGCAGAGGCCCTGGAGGTTTTTCGCCTTCCTTGCAGCATGGGGCACGGGTCACTTGCTGGAGGATTCTCTGCAGCTTGAGGTCTTCAAACCACAATTTGAGGACTTCAATAACTCAGACATAGGTTAGGGGTTTGTTACAGGAGTCGGTGGGTGAGATTCTGTGGCCTGCATTGTGCAGGAGGTCGGACTGGATGAACAGAATGGTCCCTTCTGACCTTAAAGTCTATAAGGGCAGGTCTACACTAAGGGCGGGGGTCGAACTAGGGCACGCAAGTTCAGCTATGTGAATAGCGTAGCTGAACTTGAAGTACCCTAGTTCGAACTACTCACCCATCCAGACGCCGCGGGATCGAAGTCCGCGACTCCAAGGTCGACTCCGCCACCGCCGTTTGCAGTGGTGGAGTACTGGAGTCGACCGGAGCGCGCGGGGAGTTCGAACTATCGCGTCTAGATTAGACGCGATAGTTCGAACTCCGAGAAGTCGAACTCACCGCGTCGACCCGGGAGGTAAATGTAGACTAGCTCTCTGTCTATCAGCGTCACCTTAAAAAACAACCCCCACCCCCTCAAGAAAACAGGGAGCCTCTGGGGAAGGAACAAAAATTGGGTATAAGAAACCTGGTGGTGTGAAAACAAGTCTTACTGGGAGAAGGGAGTGTTGGACTAAACTGAGGTAATACTGCTTTTTATGCAGTTACCCTAACTTGAGTTCTGCTGAATTATATCCTCACTCATAAAACACCAATTTCTATCTTTAAAAAAAAAATCAGTAAAGGTCTTACTAATATGTTATCAGAATTTTTTGTATTTATTGTGCACTGTTTTTTAATAACATGCAGCTATTGATCTATAGAAATGTTCAACAGGCGATTTTTGAGTTGCCTACTGTTAAGTAGCTTTATACTAATGAGAAACTTAAAATAATTTTTCTTTACTTTGTGTTTTTGTTTAGGTTTTACTTGTAATGGATACTAGAACACAGCAGACTTTTATATTGAAAGTAAGTAAAATCTTTATTCTAGTTTCCTAAACAACTTTGCTTGCTAATTTACTCCACACAAAGAAAATATTTCCTGTTTTTTATGGTTGCCATCTCTGTGAATTTTATTGGCACATTAACATTTCTGTCTTTTAAATGTATTTGAAATATATTTTCACTTTCTTCCATCCCCTTTCCTTTCCTTTTTTCTCTGTAGTTCTTGTACGCATAGCATTACCACTGATCATGATAGTGGTGTGATCATTGAGGCCAGTATGTTAGAGTATAGGGGATATAAACCCTCATGTTTCAGGGCATAAGTTAGGAAGAAATTTCTCCTGTACACAAGCTATTCCAAACTGTTCGCTACAGGGTTTGTTGCTTGTTCCCCTGAGGCATCTGGTTCTGGCCACTGTGAGAGACAGAATATTTGATGAGGTGGACCACTGCTCTAATCCAGTATGGCAATTCCTATGTTCTTAAAACTATAGGTTACTACAAGGTCCATTTAAGGCTACTAAATTATTACATTAATAATAAGGACTTCCCTACATGGGAATTAAATCCTTAAGGTTTGCCTCCTGTGATTCATGTAGATCAGGTAAAAATTCTTTTGAGAACCCAGTGAATCCATGGGGCTGGGAATTGGTTTACTTTGAGGGCTTGATGCAGCCCTTATTCACACAAGGAATCACATTGATTTGAATTAGGCTACTGACATGAGTAATGGCTGCAGAACTGAGGCCCAAAGACTATGCTGTAGTTAATTGTTGAAACTTTATTTACACTTCAGCTTCAGGTACACTGTGTACACACAATGCAAACTGTTCTAATTCCATTTATCTTGGTTTAGAAATCCAAACACATACTCTGCAGAAAATCATTCCATTTATAATTCACAAGTGGCCATCCGTAAACATTATATAGTTCAGATATTGGATCCTAGGTAAGCATCCTCATTGCATCTGTAGGCAGACTAGATGAACTGTATATTTTTCCATTTTACTCCTTACATCTTGTTGATCAATATAATAGTAGGTCATGCTTACTTCCCGCCCCCTCCATTCCAATAACTTCATCTGTGTGCCGAAATTATTACCTCTTCAGGAACTGAATGTTTTCCTGTTTTTTTAAGTATGGTGGAAACATAAGGATAACATGTGAATCCAGGGTATTCTTTTGTCTCTAGAACGTAGACTGATTTAAACAATGTCTTTTGCTTAAAAAAAAAATTTTTTTTTAAAAGGTCATAGGGAAATAACTGTGTGTCATCCTGATGACTTAGTTTGAGAGAGATTCTAATAAAAACATTGACCCATGTAATTGATTTTAATGGCAGCTTTGTGCCATCTTCTGTTCTCTGGAAATGCGCCAGATGCCATCAGCAGAGCCTCGGGGGACTGAGGGGCATAGAGCAGCAGATGAGTGGTTTCTCTGAAGCCCAGAGTAACTCGGATAGATTAGTTTGGTTGATAAACACAGAGCACAGCAGGCTCCAAAGGCAACTGAGGGTACAACTGACCTTTTTGTTCTCTGTCAGGGTCTAAGGAAAAGTAGTGAGTACAGCAGGAACAGAAAGACCATCATTCCCCGCTGTGTGCCCAACATGGTGTGTCTGCACAAGTACATCATCTCTGAGGAGTCTGTATTTCTTGTGCTGCAGCATGCAGAAGGTTTGTCTGTGGTTTAAGTACATTGAAAAAAAATTCAAGCTTTCAATCAATGATAAATTTAAATGTCAAATTACTTTCTTATGTATTTTTCTAAACAAAATATTTTCACTCTTAGAATAACAAAACTATACAAAGAACGGATTTTTTTCCCCTTATTCCTATTCTGAATCTCATTCCTGTTTTGAATTTCCCCAAAAGCTGCTTAGTTGTTTGAGCTTTAGTAATATTGTACATTTCTAACCATTTATTTTCTACAGGACAGATACTGGTTTGGTTGAAACTGCAATCTACAGTATGTATAAGTCAACTCTAGGAGATAAAATCTTTTTGCCACTTTTGTAATCTTTGGCAAGCAAATCTTTTTAATGTTATGTAGCTAAAATGGGAAGTATTCCCATAAGAATTTAATAATTGCCTTCTAAAAAACAAGAACATTTGCCTGTTCCTTAACATTACATAGTTATTCTGATCTGGGTTTTTAAGAAAATAGCCAGTGGTGTCATATAGGAGTTCAAAGCAGAGCCACAGAGTTGTGCCTTCAGACTATTTATAAAATTCCTGTTATATGTTCAGGGAACAGGTGGCAAAAAATAATTACGTTTTGATTTTTTTTCCTCTGGATTTAAATATTCCCTAATTTAATTACTCCTTTTTGTGTAGAATGAGTGCAGAATATAAATTTCAGTTCTGCTAATATATCTCTTCCTTTTTAAGGGATGCTGCTAATTCAACCAGAAAGGGGAAATGCAAGGCACAGAACTAGTTTATAGAGAAGATAAGTTAAGAGGAAATATTATTCTTTTTGTTTTAACTATTTGGAATTTGTCTATGCACATGCCACTTTTGTCACACACAGGAAAACAAACCAACAAAAGTTGACTCTGTAATGTGAAGAGTTCTTTGTTTCTGTAGTATGTTTTATTTATTTATTTTAAACTTGACTGTACAATGATGCATGAAAGAAGACCTTATGTTAATAGGCTACAATGTAACTGTATGTGAATTCTCTACCCAAGAGACCATCTTGGGAATTTGAAAGCTATCAATTGACCTCTGACTTGAATGCATATTGGTAGTTTAGAACTGAATCTTTGGAGAAGCTTAGAAAATTTGTTGAGACTTCATTGGTGCCAATAGATTTCTGTTCCCCGGAGTCTGCAGGGGAAAGGGATGTGAAGAAAAAATATTGGGGTTGGAGGTGGGACTCAGTTGATTATTATAACTTCAGGTCCCTAGAATTTTTAATTCCCTTGAGGAAAAACTTCCTTTGGTAGCACAGGATGAAGATAGGATGAGAAGAGGAAAAGGTATTTCAGGGAGAATTACTAGGGTGGGTAATAACCAAACATCCCAAAAAGAACTTTAAAGTACACAGCAAACTGCCACAGTCCAGGGCAACCTACTGGAAATGGTTACTACTTCCCAGTAAGGAATATTTTCCTTTGGCTCTGGTGAATGAAGGGGGGAAGGGAAGCAGAGATGTTTCATACCCCAGAGCTCTTGTATATGAGAGCAAAGAGGTGAGCTGAATGGATTGGACAGGACAGTTATTGTAAGAGGGAAAACTTTATATCTTGGCGGGTCAGGAGAGAATAATGAATCCAGTGAGAAGTTACTGTCCTGGCCTGCTCATTCTTGCCAAAACCAACCATAACAAGTGTTGAGTTCCCTAGGTAAAATTAATTTGTGTCAACTGCTGCTAAATCCCTACTTTGTATAAATTGTATAGGGCAGAGGGTTTTCTCTCAAATTCCCTTTGTATATTAGGAGTAAGAGAGCAGCATATTGTCTAGAAGTGGGTACGTGATAAGCTCAGTCACTGCTCAGTTAATGATTCCTTATAAAAACTACTAATTATGAGAGATAGGTTAAGCTTATTTTGGTGAGCCAAACATAAAGGAAAAACAATTGCATTTAAAAAGTAGTATGCCTTCTTTAATAGAAGACATATTTGTATATGTGGAAAAAACATGCAAAATAATGTATTGTAAATAAGCACTTATTCGTTCTTACCTAAATCTCAACTATACAAAGTAGCACAAACACTCTCACAGCTTGAAATCATCCTAAACCACCTCCTTCAGGGTGTTCTGTCTATCCTTGAGTGATGTACTCAAGTGATACCAGAGAGGAATTGTGCCACCCCCATATTCATAGCAAGGTGGTTAAAGTTCTTGGATGTCTATGCTTCCATCATCCAAACTCCAAATGACCCTGACTTAATGTTGTGGTTGTTGATTTATTTATATTCTGATAGTGTCTAGGTGCCTCAGCTGTTCTTTTGTACTAAATGCTGTACACACACATTATAAGAAACAGCCCTTGACCCTGAAAGCTTATAGTATAAATAGACAAGACAAAGGGTGATGGAAAGGAAGTGATGTTTCCATTTAAAGAGGGGGACCTGAGGTACAGAGTGATATGGTGACTTGTCCAAGGCTATACACAGGAAATATCATAGATCCAGGATTTGAACACGGATCTCCAGAGTCCCTGTCCAGTGCCTTATTTAGAAGACCATCCTTCTTCCCTGACCTTTGTCAGTTAATGAAGTTTTAAAAAAAATTGTCATTGGGTTTCTAGTATCCATGGCAATTCTCTGACATCAGCCCTTGAGGTTCCCCAGCTCATCTGGATTCCCACGCCAAAGATCACTTACCATCTCTGGCTTAGTAAAGCATAGCTGGAACACCTTGAGCACAAGAATAGTTGGAATCCTGACTGTCCTGATACCCAATCTAAGAGGCTTTTTAAAATTTTGCCTGGAAAAATAATGTCAATCACCAATCCTGGTGATTGACACCCAGGATGGGAATTTTGATACGGGCTGGTGCGGTGACAGTGGCTGACTCAATAAGACCTTTTAAATTGTTGGACATTGTAGAAATAGAAACCATGAATGTAAAATGGGGTAAAGTTACACTGAATTTGTATGGGGTGGTTAGGTTTTGTCACCAAGAACACCATGGTGTTTTGATGACAGGAGAAACCTATTGGTTAATAGCAGTCAGATTGCCAGAATCTTGTAAATGTCTAGGGTAGATAATCTTACCAAAATCCCTATAGAGGAGGTTTTTGTAAATTATGGCTACCTCACACTCATTCCTCTAAAAACCATCTTTTTCTGCTTTTCAGGTTCCCCATATCAGTCAAAAGCCAAAACTTTCTAATTATTCAAAGCTCCAAGGTGTAATGATAGGGCTAAAAAGGCTGCTTAGTCACTTCAAGGTACTAGCAGTACTGCTCCCAGTTAAAAACAAAAAAAGATAAGCAGACAGGGTCTGCTTTGCAGTCATCTTTGGGAATGGATAAAAACTTCAGGGTCAGTGCCTGTTTCAGTGTAAATGCCTAAAACTGTGTGTCACTCCTGTATGTCTCTTTTGCATCCAAACTTCAAAAAGTTCTGTTTCATTAGAAAGGAGCATTGAGCGAATAAAACATTTGGTTTATATATTACTCCATGGTGGCTTATCATGCTTAGAGGCCAGTTGTACCATTAGGAAGTTCAAGGTTAAAAATGTTAATTTTAACTGGAAAACCATTTGGATTAAGGCCTGTTCAGAAGAGGTGGCAAAGTTGCATATGAAGATAACTGCTTATTTGCGAAGGACTTTGCTGTTGATTTTACACCCACTCCCTTTACTGCACAGCTTATATCAACTGTCCGGTTTAAAACTATTGGGTTTTAAACTGGACTCAGAAAACTTGACCCCCACACATTCTTTGATTAAGAAGAAAACATTCTTGTTTTACCCAGAAGTAGTGATGCTGTCATTCCTCTAAACGCAGTTAATGGGGTTGGTGGATTCCCTTAAACTCTTCCCATGGTCACAAAACATTAGAGGGCTTTAGAGGGGTGTGTTAGAGGCAAGAAAGTCCACAAAGTTATCTGGTAGCTTTGTCAGAAAGCATTTGGCAAGATCTACTGTGGTGGAGAGCCAGTGTGATGTTAACAAGGCCTCAGTTTTTTTTGGCACTACCAGTGCCAGAAATTTTAGAAACAGATGCTTCAAAAACAGGCTGGGGGGCTTCTGTGGTACATCAGAGTTTAAGTGGCTGTTGGAAACTGTCAAATCTCTTCAAGCATAAACAAGCTGGAGCTCCTATCAGTCTGGAGAGCACTCAAGAAACTTCAAATTGAAGAGGCTTTCAGGGTATGGGAACTAATGGACAACAATTCAGTGGTGGTCTATCTTGCCAAACTACAGACTTGCTGGTCAGAATGGATTTCATTAGTAGCCCTAAAGATTCTGTTGCCAGTCCCGAGAATGTAGTAATGGCTGTTCTGTCCTTGTCCAAAGGCTGGTTTGAAATGATAGCTCTCTCTCAATTTTTGTCAGATGGTGAGCACACCGTCTTCTTCTGTGCTAGCAAATTTTGTAGTAGTTATTCGCCACCACGGTTAGCAATGGTGAAGGTGGTAATATATGTAGGACTCTGTTTTTAACTGCTGTACTGTCATGTTAGAGATTCTGGTGATAAACTCCTATGTCCTATATACACTACAACCTCCACTGCTGCTACTGTTGTTATGCATTGGAGTTATTGCTTATGTTACGGTAGTGCCCAGAAGTGAGGTCCCAGTTACGTCGGGCACTGCACGCACATAAGTATATATGTTTAATCATTTTATATATTATGAGGTTGACTAGTGGCTGCATCTCCTCTTTACAAGATCTGGATTTTATTTTTTCTGCCAGCAGTGCCGCTCACAAAACATGAGATACTTGATGCGGCTTGTGATCAAAGGAGCAGTAGGGAGAGATGTATTTTCAATAGGGCGGAATATCGTGGTTTTCATAAATCAGGACTGTGGTGTTTGTTTTTTTTTAAATATATATATATATACACCCAAGTTCAAAATTAATTATTTGGAGGAAGTTCTATGGCCTGTGTTATACAGGAGGTCAGACTAGATTATCACAGTGGTCCTTATGAATCTTGAAACCATTTTCCTCTTTTTCCACTGAGAATTTGGGTAAGTTTTGAAGGATGAATTGAGTAGATGTGTCTCAGTACTCCTCTTCTCTCTCCCCTGTGTGGTCATGGTTATTTGGGAACCCAGATTGTTGTCTTTAACTTTAGTTAGCAAAGCCCAAATCCAGTATGGCCACAATTTTTTAGCGATAATCAGGTTACACAGCCCTGCATTGCAGACTCTTGGGCCAATTTAGCAAAAGCTAAATGATTGTTTTTTGGGATACATCTGCTTAGTTTTTCAGGATGTGAACTTGCAATGTAACATGTCTGCAGACTGGATGAGTCAAAATTCAACAGGACATAAATTCCTCTTGTAAACTAAAACTAAAGCATGGTTAGGAAACTGAATTTACTGGTCTGTCAGGTTTTCTTTCATCCTAATGATACTTATCCTAAAGTCTTTGTATCTTCTTGTCTTTGTCACTACTTCAAAATAGCATTACACCCACTCCCACCCTACAGAAAACATTTAAAAGAAAATCTAAAAATTGTGGAACTAAAAGGACTCCTGCTCAGCGTCACTGCCCAGCCACTTTGCTTTTGATTGCATTCAAATTTGATTGCATTCACTTTCCTGTACACTGACTTTTACGATTCATCTCTTTGGGAGGCGCAGATCTAATCTTCTGTCTGTAACGTGCCTATGCTGTCTCAGTGACTAATATGCTCTGTGCTATACATGCATTGTTTGCATTTTTCTGCATACAAGTTCACTTTTAAAAATATGTTTCCATTGTAGCTAATGTTCTCCAGTGGCACAGGACTGGGGGTTAGGAGAGACAAGTCTTTTCCTGGCTTTTTCACTGCCCTATGGGGTGTCATTGAGCAAGTCACTTCACCTGTGCCTCAGTTTCCACATTTGTACCACAGAGATTATACTAATCCTTATGTGTAAGATGTTTTGAGATATGTGGAGGAAATGTGCTACTTTGTATAAATAATTGAAAACTAATTGGAGCAAGGACTAAAACTTGGGTATCCCACCTCCCTAATCATTGGGCTATAGAGTGATTCTCTTTCCCTCTGGACCAATGAATATTTACCTACTTAGCCAAAGCATAACAGTTTCAACAGATGAAATTTGAGAAAGAACCGCATCAAAGTAACCTGTAGCCCAGTGATCAGGGCATTCAGTCCGGAAAAAAAAATTAATTCAGAAATGTCAAAAGATGAAACTATTTGCTGACATTGACATGAATTCACGAAATGTTTTGGTCAACCAGATCTGCATTTTTTGGCAGAAAAAAGTTTAAGCTGAAACATGTCTCCTATATATGAGTCAAATATTATTTTTTGCCTTGGCACTAGTACTTGATTAAAGTAAAATTTATTTGGAATGCACTCTATTTCAGTTAATATTGTAGTGGTTCCTGGTAGCAACCAGTATGGCTGGATTTCCACGTCTGTTCTGAGATCCCGCTTTTCAGGTGCGCTTAACTTTCTTAAATTCCTTCTGGAATGCTCAACCTTGGTTTGTGTAACCCAAAAGGTGGATTTTTGTATTAGGTAAATATTAAAAAAACAAAACCAAAAAAACCACACCTTCTCCTATCCCAACTGAAGTGATTAGGCCTTATGTAATTAAAAAAATGCCCAGCGCTTGCTAGAAATGTCAAAAGTTAAATTACTTAACTCTTTTTTTTTTAAAGGAACTAGATTGCAAGTAGGCATCACTTGGAAGATTTCTGCTGCAATATTAACTCTTCCACATTGCACATAGGAAAAACTTCATATTTTCCTTGGCACAAATACATTTTAGTACGTTAGTGGTGATGTATCTATACCAGGGGTGGGCAAACTTTTTGGCCCGAGGGCCACATCTGGGTGGGGAAATTGCATGCAGGGCCATGAATGTAGGGCTGGGGCAGGGCATTGGGGTGCGGGAGGGAGTGTGGGGTGTGAGAGGGGTACGGTGTGCAGAAAGGGGCTCAGGGCAAGGGGTTGGGGTGGAAGAGGGGCACGGGGAGTACGAGGGGGCTCAGTGAAAGGGGTGGGGGTGCGGGAATGGGCTCAGGGCAGGGGTTCCGGGAGGATTGCGGGAGGGGGCTCAGGGCAGGGGGTTGGGGTGCAGGAGGGGTGTGGGGTGTGACAGGGCGTTGGGCTGCAGGAGGGGTGTGGGGTGTAGCAAGGGGCTGAGGGCAGGGAATTGGGGTGTGGTGGGGGTTGGCGTGCACGCAGGGTGTGGCGGGGGCTCAGGGCAGGGGGTTGGGGTGCAGGGTGCAGAGGGGTTCGGGGTGCAGCACCCCTTACCTGGTGCAGCTCCAGGGTGGCAGTGGCACGCACCGGGGCTAGGGTAGGCAGGCGCCGTGCCTGCCTGCCCTGGCCCTGCACCACTTCCGGAAGTGGCCAGCACCGTGGCCCCTGGGGGAGGGAGGGGCAGAGCTGCCCTTGCCTGTGGGTACCTCCCCCCGAAGCTCCCATTGGCTGCAGTTCCCCGTTCCCAGCCAATGGGAGCTGCAGGGGATGGTTCCCACAGGTGAGGGCAGCACATGGAGCCCTCTGTCCTCCCTCCCCTGGCAGCCACAGAGACATGGTGCTGGCCGCTTCTGGGAGCAGCGCGGGGCCCATGGTGCCACAGGGGTGGCAATACCACGGGCCGTAGTTTGCTCACCCCCATCTATACTATAAAATGCATAGAATGACTGGCAACGTTGTGGTAGAAAGATTAGATTTAGGAAACTTCGTTGCATTGATGCTAGTTTACTTGTGATTCTATTAAAGATGAATAAACTTCAGTTTTGTGGTGATACTTTTCACAGTTATTTAGTTTGTTAGACAATATTTGACAAAGTGACTGAAGCCCGCTTGCGTGGACTGACTTCTGTAATTTTAGTTTTTATAGATTCCTGATACAATATTAGCATGGTTTGCTAATGGGTTTTCTTGATCTTACACAACGCATGGTGGGAGGAGGAGGAGATTATTTGTGTGTCACTCATAAAAACATAATTATATACCCAGAAACAAATATCGCCCTTGTTTGACCCTGGATTGGGCATTTTCAGAAAGGAATAAAATTGTTGTTCTTCAGTATTGAACAAAATTATTGAACAGCATTTATTTACGTATTTCCACTTGACCAGGAGACCAGTCTTGAAATACTTATACATAAACAGCTATATGTATGAATTTGGACATTTAATCAAATGGTTTTTCATTTAGTTGCACTTAACTGTAAATCAGAAAGCAATAAGCAACAGTTTTTCATCGTTTCCTACTACAAGTAATTATTGAATCATAAACTTTTTTCTCTAAGCTTTTAAAGGAGGAAGGTTTATAATGGGAATAATTATTGAAGGGAAGGCAGTATGGCCATTTAAACTGTTTTCACTAGTGTCAGAATAATGTAAATTTGATTATTTTTTTTGTCTTAACTATGATAATTGGAAACTGGCCTACTGACCATTTTTAGATGCTTACTAGGACTAAGGGAATTGTATTCTCTGTTAAAAAGCATCAGAAATAAAAACCTTTTAAAAAAACCTCCATGTGCTGTTTTCTTTTTAAACCGTTACATAGTGACTTGAGTGTCTTTTACATTGATAGGGTCAAATGGCTATGGAACATAAAAAAACAATAATGTCCTGGGTCACCTTACTAGCAGAAATACCTAGGGAGATGTAGATGCCCAGGGTCCCAATGCCACCTTTGGTTCTCTGATAGTACGGCTCCTATGCCCTAACGACATTTCTCTTAGACAGGGGGTTTCTTCCAACCTCAATGGTGTATAAAAGCTAAGCCTGCATTCTTCCACCTTTTAAGTGTCAGTGGACTGCCGCTCTCGTATGGAAGCTCCATTACAATCCACTCATGTGCAAGAAGTTCCCAGGTCTATATTTAGGGATGGGTTAGAGGAGTGTTGTCAAATGAAGTTTATTAATTGGTACAGGCAAGCCGTGAATATTTCCATTATATGTAAATGAATGAGCTCGGCAAAATTATTTTGCCAAATTTTTAGCAGTTAAAAAACATGATTTCAACAAAACTTAACAAAAAATAAATTATTTTTGAAATTTTCAGTCAGAATTGTGGAATAAAAATCCCACTTTCACTTTTGCTCCCTCTTTTTTTCCAATTGGGGAAAAAAGTCAGAAGGGACAGGTGAAGAGGGGAGATTGGTTCCCCAACCCCACATTCACCCCCCTTCCCTCTGCTGCTGCTAAAGTGAGAGAGAGAGATGTTGGCAGTGGTGAACTCAGAACTGAAAATTTGAAACTATATTTTTTAACAAATTGTTTAAAACATTTTTGTTTTGAATTCTTTGTGTGAGGGGGAGGGGTAAATTGTGGACAAAGCATCAAACTTTAGCAACCCTCCCAAAATTTGACCAGCTCTAAAACTTTTATGGAATACAATAAAATGAGATAACATTCCATATAACTCATTTAAATACAGATATGTATTCACGGTAACCATGAACATCTTAAAATTGGGATCTAAAATTATGATATAATCAATGATTGATTCTCAGTATTTTCTATATCAGGACCCTCTGCAGGTTTTCCTTCCCATGTAGCTGGGACAGTCACATTTAATTATATGGGAATGTCAAGGTGATGACACCCTGACACCTGTTTACATCTTGTAGGTTAAGAGCATGTATGTGAATAGATCCAAATTGTCCTCCTTACCATCAGTTTCCAAACTGTTAGAATTTTTTTGTTTGATAAATTTAGCTTCATCATAGCTAGTGAAGATCTTGTTAGATCACATGTACTTTACTGAAATTCCTTAAACTCTGTTATTTTGAAAGGGAACTGCTTGAATTCTCATTTCTCCCCCTTGAAAGTTTTCTAGGACCTCTCTCTGCCTGCTTGAGGTCAATTTCTTAGGCCCAAGCAAGCACAATAGAACAAATTGGAGTGAATCCAGCAGATTGGGGGCTGGGGCACATGACTTATGAGGAGAGCCCGAGGGAACTGGTCTTATTTAGTCTGCAGAAGAGAAGAATGAGGGGGGATTTGATAGCAGCCTTCAACTACCTGAATGGGGGTTCCAAAGAGGATGGAGCTAGGCTGTTCTCAATGGTGGCAGATGACAGAACAAGGAGCAATGGTCTCAAGTTGCAGTGTGGGAGGTCTAGGTTGGATACTAGGAAAAACTATTTCATTAGGAGGGTGATGAAGCACTGGAATGGGTTACCTAGGGAGGTGGTAGAATCTCCATCCTTAGAGGTTTTTAAGGCCCAGCTTGACCAACCCCTGGCTGGGATGATTTAGTTAGGATTGGTCCTGCTTTGAGCAGGGGGTTGGACTAGATGACCTCCTGAGATCTTTTCCAATGCTAATCTTCTATGATTCTATTATTCTAATATCATCTAATTTAATTTTGTGCAACCTTCTGCTTTGTACCCATGACCTATAATTGTTTATAACAAGCATTAATAGAATTTTCAAGCTTTTGAAGAGTGACAGTCCAATTGTATTATTTCCAAAGCTTAACTGCAGCCAAGTACTGTAACTTTCTTGGACTTTTCAGAGATGAGAGAACTGGGCTTGGGTTGGGACAGAGACAGATGCTCTGTCTTATTCCTTCCTCTTTAGCCATAGATTCTGATATTTGCTACTGAAGTGTATTAATTAAAATCCACCTGCCTCCCCCAGCAAAAAAAATGGCATAATATAGCAAGGTATCAGGGAAGAAATCTTAACTTGGCAAGAAATCCTGATTTAACAGACCAATAAGATATCTTCAAAAAGCAAGAAAAGAAATATCTGTATCTATATCCTACTATTAGGGAGCGGAGGGGCACTAATATCCACAAAACTGAAGAGGGGGGAAACCTAGAACTTGATAATGATTCCTCCTTTATTCCATCCCTCCTTTTTTCCTCCCCTGATGTCACATAGAAGATTGGAGCTGTGATTCAGAAGCATCTCAGGAAATGCAGAATGTTTGTGGGGAACCTTATTTTCTCTGATTCTTGATGTGTCCTGAAACGGAAGAGCAGTTGTAATCCTGAAACAACTTGGTTAGAGACAACTCTGTAGGATTTTAAACATTCTTTCTATTTTAATAATCTAAGATGATGCTACTAACATGAATGTATTAATAAATTTGTTTGAACTATGAGTTAAGTCGATAGGGTCCCTCTAGCTATTCTCTATTGAAATAGCAGTTCTAACCTCCTCTAATTGGCATAAGGAAGTAATTTACACTGGTGACTTGTGTATTTTATATCTCATAATGAAACAGTTGTTTAGTTCTGAGTTAAATTGTGATTTTTCTTTTTCTTCCTTTGTAGGAGGCAAACTGTGGTCTTACATCAGTAAATTCTTAAACAGAAGCCCCGAAGAAAGCTTTGAAATCCATGAACTCAAAAGTTCTACTAAAATTCACCTGCAGCTGCCAACCCCTAGCCCTACAGAAATCAGCAGTAGTGTCGACTCCAGAGGAAGCAGTGGGGGGAACGTGCTGAGAGTTATACCAATGAAGAGCAGCCTTACACCAAGTTCTCAAGATGAGAGTAGTAACCAGGAAGATGGTCAAGAAGGTTCTCCCAAATGGACAGATTCTGGGTCAAGTTCAGAAGAAGAATGCACTACTAGTTATTTAACATTATGCAATGAATATGGGCAAGAAAAAATTGATCCTGGCTCTTTAAATGAGGAACCTGTGTTGAAACCAGAAGGAGAAGATCTTAAAACCAAAGAGTTAGGATGCTTACAGGCACATACTTTAGTTGGCAATGATAGCTTCAGCTCTCAGATCACCTCTCGGGAGCTAAAGTTTTTCACTGAAGATGCTGACCTGGAAGTACTTAGTCCTACTAGGATATCAGACTCATTAAGTAAATCCAAGCACAGCCCTATGGAATTTTTCAGAATAGACAGTAAAGACAGCACCAGTGAACTTCTGGGGCTTGATTTTGGAGATAAATTGTATAGCTTAAAATCAGAATCTTTAAAGCCATTTTTTTCTGCACCAGATCATGACAAGAGTCTTGAAACCCTGGAAAGCAGGGTGGGCTTTAGAGCCCAGGACACAATAAGCCGGGGTTCCAATGACTCTGTGCCAGTAATTTCTTTTAAGGATGCTGCTTTTGATGATGTAAGTAGTGCTGATGAAGGAAGGCCTGATCTTCTGATAAATTTACCTGGTGTATCTGAGAAACTGGAAGAAGCACCAGTGGTTAGGCCAAAAAAGCTTACAAAGACTGATGTAAACATCTTGGAAAGCAAACTGTTAGAAACCCCTGATGTTTTACAATTAAATAATAGTACAGAGCAATGCAAAGCACTTGATCAAAAGTTGAATCATGTGGTGCCAGAATTGGGCCATCCTTCTAGCAAGGAATCGGAAGGACAATATGATGTCACTCAGGAAATTGTCAGGACACTATTTACGTCTGACATTGACCTGGCTAGTTCAGAAGACGTGGCTCAGTTTCAAGGACTCGGAGCAATTTCTTCCTCATCATTAAATGCAACAAGCACAGAAGAAAATTTCTTATTTATTTCTAACTCACTCTCAGGTGCTAAAGAGTATAGCTTAGATGGAGGCATTGTAAGAAATCAAGCAATGTTGCTATTTTCTGATCAAACGGAAGACTTTGGTAAAGAGAAAACAAACCCTACTCTCTTACCAAAAGCTGAAAGCAAAGAGACAGTAGTGGAGGGCAAGAGTGAAGTAGCACTAGAAGGAGAGAAGGAAATACATCAAATTTTTCAGGACCTCGACAAAAGAC
This sequence comes from Mauremys reevesii, assembly GCF_016161935.1. Classification (NCBI taxonomy): domain Eukaryota; kingdom Metazoa; phylum Chordata; order Testudines; family Geoemydidae; genus Mauremys; species Mauremys reevesii. The sequence goes on from NC_052625.1 coordinate 49,753,254, forward strand.
TAGCACTAACCTCCAGATTTTACATCCCAGAGGGTTGCATTCAAAGATGGGCAGCTGAAATGGTTGTAGCCCTTGATGCTTTACATAGAGAAGGAATTGTGTGCCGCGATTTGAACCCAAACAACATCTTATTGAATGATAGAGGTCAGGAACTTTTGCAAATGCATTTCTTTTTATTCGCTGTTGCTTCCAATTAACTGGGTAGGCGTTTTATCTTGTAATTAGTATCTTCATTTCCTGTCTAGAGCTTCATTATCAGTGCAGCAAATTCACCCCCAGTAATAGCTTCTAGTACTTAATGATGCCATTATTCTTAATGATACTGTTTTTAGCTACAAAAGGAGTAATTACAGTTCACTTCTGTAGAAAATGGAAGGGAAAAATGTTTTGATTTCTCCTGTCGTTTTGTTTTTAGGACACATTCAGCTAACGTATTTTAGCAGGTGGAGTGAGGTTGAAGATTCCTGTGACAACGATGCCATGGAGAGAATGTACTGTGCCCCAGGTTAGAGCAATCACCTAAAATGTTTCACTTGGAAAACAGATTAGCAGTTTTCATTTTCTCATGGAGCCTACATAACATATTTCTCTTTGGGACCTCAAGTTCATGCAATATTTGATAGGATTTTTTCCAATTATCTTAGAATCTGAAAGAGCTGGTAACTATACCACTGTTCAACCGACCAGTAGTTTGATATGTTATGTATCTCCTCTATAAAAGGTTATTGCACTAAACTTCTTGTTTTTTAGGAAACGTTTTGTTTTCCTTAGGATATTTCCGGTTTCAGTGAGGGTATGCCTGATCCCTGAAAAGGGCAATTAAAGAAAAAAGAGAAGTTCAAACTGAACATGCCACAGAAAGATTTTAAAAATACAAACTTAACAAATATACAATAATAAGAGAAACATAAATCTTATAACAGCTTTAAATATAAAATTGTAACAAACATACAAATGTGTGAGGCACCTATGATGAGCAAAATTGGAAATAATTTAGAGATTGGTATGTTTTCTTAGAACCATTTTTATTAAATCCAATGGGATAAAATGTGCATCTTAGGTTTTCTGGTAAATCCTGTGCTTCAAACTGAAAACTGCTAATTTTATTTAGTGGCCAAGTGGTAATGCCTGGAAAAAATGAGATGGCTAAACAGTTTCACTTACGAAATTTTGAAAACAAGAGGTTATAAACTAGCTTTAAAAACACATAACAAAAACCTCAAATTACTTTATTGGCTGAGATTTTTCACTTGTGAGTTCTATCCAGACATGAACTGTTTCGGGAAGTTTGAGCAAAATCTATTCAGCTGTTTGAGCTCTCTGTGAAAGGAGAAAACTTCCTTGCTTTAAAATTTAGATTGCCCTGTACACTTCCTGCTGAATTCACACACAGGTTGAACTTTGAAACTTGGCATGCAAGTGGTCCATAACTAAGGCATGTACATAGTCAGTGACCACGCTTGATAAAGATTGGTTGAATAATAAGGTATAAACAATTTAAAAGATGGCTTCAGAACTTAGCATTGAGTAGCACTTCACTCTGTGAGTTAGCCCCCTTAAAATCAAATGGAGTAAGGGGCTACGCAGTGTGAATAGACGGTAGAATATGGGCCATTGGCATCTGCTAAAACTTGAATTCGGACCCCCCACTGTGACATTGCACTTTGTCTCTGCCCAACCTGACTTGCACAGAAGGTGCTGCTGGGCCAGGTTACAGGAGGAAGATTGTACATGTTTCTGAATCACAGCCAAATACTTCTTTGTATTTTCAAACAACACAAAACACCTCACTACCTTAACCTCAGGAACAGGAAAACCTCCAGATCTCTGGTGCCAATTGGGGATGCTGGGGGAGGGGGCACATGCCCCTTCCCAAGGTTTCTGGATTGGTCAAAGTTCCATAGGCCACGGAGCTGGCGGGGGCCTTTCCTGACCATTTTTAAACACTGCTCCCATGTTAAATCAGTTTGGCTACTGCCAGAGTAGCCTGGAACATTGCTCTGGCTGCATGGTTCCAATGCTGCTGAAATTTGACCTGACCAGAAGAAGGCAGACTTTGCGATGGCTGGGCCAAATTTCAGTGAGTGGCATGGCGACCGGGTGCACACAGTCATATTACTACTCAAATTTGGCCTGGCTGTTCCTCCATCCAGATGGAGGGGCAGTCAGAGAAATGGTGTTGTGAGAGGGCACATAAGGAGTCCTTTCCTGCGGGGCAGAGTGCAGGGGACTCAGCTGAGAACTCGGCTCTTGGTGGCACAGGTTCATGCACTGTATGGCTAAGAGAGAGGGGAGACTCTGAGTATGTCTACGCTGCAATTAAACACCCGCAGCTGGCCCGTGTCTGCTGACTCTGGCTCACAGGGCTCGGGCAGGGGGGCTGTAAAATTGCAGTGTAAATATTTGGGTTCGGGCTAGAGCTTGAGCTCTGGGACCCCAGTAGGGGGAGGATCCCAGAGCTCCCAACTGAGCCCAAATGTCTGCACCACAATTTTACAGCCCTGCGGCCTAAGCTCGGCAAGCTCAAATCAGCTGACACAGGTTAGCCGCAGGTGCTTAACATACCCTTTCTGAAGACCTACCCTCTCTGGCTGAGGGAGACCTGGGGTCTGTGCAGGGAAAGGACAAGTGGAGTACCTGCTCGGGGGAGCAGGAGTGGATTTTGCCCCAGCAAGAAATACCTGAACTGGTGCCACTGCTGCAGATCTCCTCATTTTAGAGTTCCAGCAATTTCTGTCGCTTTTTTAAAGATGAAAAAAATCTATCTTTCTGTTGCCACAGTACATCCATCACAGTGCAAACAATGTGCTGCTGCCTTGGTAGCCCAGCCTGGCAGGAAGCTTTCTTCAACAGAACAGTAGTGGTAGCAGAGATCGAAACTCATCCTTTCCTACAACCTTGCCTTAATGAGGTGTGAACTTCAAAGCCTAACTATCCATTTTAATGATTACACTATTGGAGGCCTTCTCTGCCCCTATAAGCTCTAAACAACCAGGTGTTGACCGAGCAGTTGGAATAACATTTAAAAATCACAAAATGCAAGAGTTAAAGCTTCCTGCACTATCATTAACTCTTCTTCAGTGCACGTTGGTAGTATTGATCTGGAGTTTTTTGGCTAAGCCTCCAGTCCTGCAATTTGGACCTTTGCATTTGTGGAGCCTCACTGGAACAGTGCATGGGTGCAAGTGTGTGTCTGCACATATCTATCCAGTTATAGAATTAGGGGTCTTCATGTGTAAATATTATATATGTGCAAGTTGACTGAGTTAATGTTGCTGTAGGATTCTTAGCTTCCACACTTCCTGATTATTAATATTTTCTGTGCAAAATGTAACAATGCATTAATGTATTGGTTTGGAAATTAATATTGCATATATTGTAAATGTTTGCAGTAACTTAACAAGAGAGAGTTGCTTTGAGTGGAGGAACATTTTATTTTGAGTAGCAGCCTCATAGTTGTACCTGGAAATAACCAATGTCACTCAGTTCAGACTTGGTCCTGAGAGCTCCCACTATCTAATCATGCTCCAAACTACTTGCTCATCATTAGACAGCTAATTTCAGTCTACTTCCTTCAGGTCCAGGAACACCCCAAGATTATGGGTGCTTGAGCAATCTTCATTCTGTTGAGGACCCACATCTCTGCTCTATCAGGACAGCATGTTCCCCCCTTCTTTGGATAGTCTATTTTAAAATACTACTTGTACTCCACTACATTGTGAGAAACTGTTCTTTTAAGTTACTTGCTTCAGTGACACATTGCAATCTAAGGAGAGATTTTCTATCAAAACATTGCCATCAAGATTCTATTATAGATACTATACAAATTAATTATTCTTGAGATGCAATTCTTTATTTGTATTAATTTTGGACACAGTTTCATCAACAGAAATGGCCGAAAATTGATCTGAAAGTTTAACATGTAGCAGGATATCAACAACTTAAAATCAGACTGCTATGTAAGTCTAAAAAAATTTCAACTTGTGTAGTTACAAGTAACACTGGAGATTGCTAGAACTGAAAGAGATGAGAGAGAGAATCTCTGTTGATTCAGTAGGTTTACTTTGATTATTTCCACATTTATAGTCAGCTAATTTCCCTGATTGTGTGGGTCTTTCACAATAGTCATAGAAGTGTAGGACTGGAAGGGACCTCAAGAGGTCTTCTAGTCCAGTCCCCTTCCCTCATGGAAGAACTAAGTATTATCTAGACCAACCCTGACAGGTGTTTTTCTAACTTGCTCTTTAAAATCTCTAATGACGGAGATTCCACAACCTCCCTAGTCCATTTATTCCAGTGCTCAATTACCCTGACAGTTATGAAGTTTTTCCTAATGTTCAACTTAAATCGCCCTTGCTGCAATTTAAGCCCATTGTTTCTTGTCCTATCTTCAGAGGTTAAAGAACAACTTTTCTCCTTCCTCATTGTAACAACCTTTTATGTACTTGAAAACTGTTATCATGCCCCCCACCCCCGTCTTCTCTTCTCTAGACTAAACAAACCCAATTTTTTCAGTCTTCCCTCATAGGTCATTTTTTCTAGACTTTTAATCATTTTTGTTGCTCTTCTCTGGATTTTCTCTAATTTGTCCACATCTTTCCTAAAATGTGGTGCCCAGAACAGGACACAATACTCCAGTTGAGGCCTAATCAGCACGGAGTAGAGCAGAATTACTTCTTGTGTCTTGCTTACAACACTCCTGCTAATACATCCAAGAATGTTTGCTTCTTTTGCAACAGTGTTATGCTGTTGATTCATATTTAGCTTGTGATCCATTGGGACCCCCAGATTCCTTTCCACAGTACTCTTTCCTAGGCAGTCATTTCCCATTTTGTATGTGTGCAACTGATTGTTCCTTCCTAAGTGGAATACTTTGCATTTGTCCTTATTGAATTTCATCCTATTTCCTTCAGACCATTTCTCCATTTTTTTCTGATAATTGTAAATTTTAATCCTATCCCCCAAAGCACTTGTAACCACTCCCAGCTTGGTATCATCCAAACTTTATAAGTGTACTCTCTATGCCAGTATCTAAATAATTTATGAAGATATTGAACAGAACCAGACCCAGAACTGATCTCTGTGGGACCCCACTCGATATGCCCGTCCATCTTGACTGTGCACCACTAATAACTACTCTCTAGGAATGGTTTTCCAACTAGTTATGCACCCATTTTATAGTAGCTCCATCTAGGTTGTATTTCCATAGTTTATGAGATGGTCATGTGAGACAGTAACAAAAGCTTTACTAAAGTTAAAATATACCACATCTACCGCTCTCTCCCTCCCCGCATCCACAAGGCTTGTTACCCTGTCAAAGAAAGCTATTAGCTTGGTTTGACAGGATTTGTTCTTGACAAATCCATGTTGACTGTTACTTACCACCTTATTATCTTCTAGGTGTTTGCAAATTAATTGCTTCATTATTTGCTCCATTATCTTTCCGGGTATTGAAGTTAAGATGGCTGGTCTGTAATTCCCCGGGTTGTCGTTATTCCCCTTTTTATAGATGGGCACTATATCTGCCCTTTTCTTGTCCTCCATAATCTCTCCCATCTTCCATGACTTTTCAAAGATAATTGCTAATGGCTCAGGTATCTCCTCAGTCAGCTCCTTGAGTATTCTAGGATGTATTTCATCAGGCCCTGGTGACTTGAAGACATCTAACTTTTCTAAGTAATTTTTAACTTGTTCTTTTCTATTTTAGCCTCTGATCCTACCTCGTTTTCACCGGCATTCACTATGTTAAATGTCCAGTCGCTACTAACCTTCTTGGTGAAAACCGAAACAAAAATGTCATTTAGCACCTCTGCCATTTCCACATTTTCTGTTATTGTTTTTCCCCACTCATTGAGTAATGGGCCTACCTGGTCCCTGGTTTTCTTCCTCAATGGCATGGGGGAGAAGGAGAGTAATATTTTAAAAGAAGACATAGCAAATTGAATTGTATTGTTATGTAAGGGGAAACTAGGACAGGTTGGAAGAAAGTTAAAAAGATTTTTTTGATTGGCTTGATTTCCAGGCATGGTCTCTTTTTAAGCTTAACTTTTTATGTAGTGTCCAGTGTATCCATCATTGTAGTATCTGAAGGAAGAATTATATTGTAAGAAGCTCTTTCTTTACCAATGTACGAGCATACCAGAATCTACCCCCTGGAATGGCATTTTAGTATTAAAGTTCTCTCTTCAATGGGACTCATTATGGGGGCAGAGGTCACTGCAGGGTCAAGGTCTAAGAAATCACTCTAAAAACTGGGTATTGAACACCAGATTATAGAACAGTATCTGTTTTTTTAATAAAATACCAACACTATAGAAACAGCCATCATAGCCTTTAGAGTATGAAAAACAAGCAATTGTCATCTCTCACTAAAACCCATCAAGAGATGAGATGAAATGTGACTGTGTATGTATAAAATATATTGTTTTCCTGTCGTTTGTTTAGATAGATAGATACAAATAAAAGGAAAGAGCTTCTTACTAATGGTAAAGCAGCAATAAAATGGAAAAACAAAGATTTAAAAAGTTCCACAGGATATCCTTGTGACAACATAGTCAACTTTCTATAAAATAGCAATATAATTTTATATCTTGCATACATTAAAAGCCTCTTTCAGAAGAGAGAAATATTTTGGAAGAAGGTACATTTCTTACAGTTGACCACCAGGTGGCATTGTACTATTAATGGATTTATGATGTTGACTGGCTGGCACCCTCCCTTGCCTTACTTTCGATAAGATCTACAGAGTGAAGAAGAGCTTTGTTGTAATTATTTGCATAACAAGAACTGTACTCTCAAGCTTTGTGAGTTGTAGCGCGTTCTCGCATGGTGTACATGGTTAAAAGCGGAAAGTCCCTTAGCTCCTTGGGTAGATCAACTTTAATAAAGTTCAGGCTGAAATAAATAAAGCAATAACAAAGCTATCTGCAGATACTTAAAAGTAGTGCCTATATTATACTTTGATTAATAGCCAAGCCAAATCTTTGCTGTCCGCCCATGATAAGTCAGATTTTCTTTCTTTGAACTATAAGGGAAATGACGATAACTCATTTGATAATTAATTCCTCATAAACTCAGCACCATTAAGAGTAAAAAAAAATGTGGATTTTTTTGGCCAAGATGAATGTACTATAAGTAACGAATGTGTTTAACTAACAAATTATAAGCCCACAGATGAGAATTTTCACTGCATTAACTCTGAAGTGCATAATGTTTTCTTACGATCCCCTTTTTTACATTATTTTTTGTTTTCCAAATAGTTTTAAAATGTGCTAAGCTGCTGACGTTTGAATAAATTGTAAAGTTGTTGCCAGATCATGATGAGAATGATTCACTTCTGTTTAAACAGCCCTTTGCTCTCAGTGCCCCCTGAGAACTCTTATCACATATTTGTCCACAAACCCCCCCCCCCCAACCTATTATCTCCCTCACCCCCCTCAGCCCCATGCTTTATAATATAGCAGTGTAACTTTTTTATCTCTTGGTTAATGTGCCTTGGTATTTTGAGGGGGAAAAATTCCAGTAACAGATTCAATTTACAAGGGCAGAAACTTGAGCAAATGCCAAGCTAGCAGGGGGGCCATTATTCTGCTCTATAAATAAGTTTGAAAAAGAAACACACACACACAAACCTGTGAATCAACATGTTTTGGTCAAAGTGAGGGGAAAGCAAGATAGATACATTTTTGAAATGCAAATAATCACCTTCTGTTATTTAAGTACTGTTTTTGCCCACTTGGTGATCTTAGATTTGAAGAGTCATTACCATTTAAATAATGCAGTAATCATATTACACTCTTGGTAGGACATAGATAACCACAAGTTTATAAAACTAAAACTGGAATTTTTTGAAGACCCTAGCCATTGTTTGTTTATATCTGTGAAAAAGCCAAAACATGAAAGGCTGCAGCTGCAGCCATAGCAAGGGCATCTGGAGCCAGATCTGATCAAGATTAGGTTTTGTTGATAAAGCAAAAACAAGTCGTTTTGGTATATTTTGTATCTCTGAATTCTAAAGCAAAGTGCAGCAGAAAAAATCTACTGTTTTAACACGTGAATGTGCATCTTGTACCCCACCCCCTCATACTGCAGGGTGAATTGATTTATTTTAAATCAAGGCGATTTTAAATCATAATTTAAAGCCTTGATTTAAATCATCTATTTTAATCAACTTTTCCATTTGAACGTCATTTATTTTCTAAAGAAAGATGCATTTCCTAGGATTAACAGTATACAAGATCACAAGATCCTTTCAACTGGAAAAGATGATAGGGTGAACAAGTCAGTAGTTCATCCAACCTTAATATAACTTGACTAAAGGGAAAGAGCTGCTTTCTTTACCCCAGAAATCATATCCACGGGACAGCCAGAATCAGGTAATGCAGCACAACAGTGCTAAATTCCTGCACAGAAATACTTTACCTGCAACACCTATTGCTAACTGAAGACAAGCTTTGCGAAATGCTAACCACTTTCACTCAGACAGATGGTGCAGATAAACAGCTTCTGTGAGGAGGCTCGGTGCTATTCTTCTGATATAGCGGCTGGTCTTGAGTGAAAGGCCTTCTTTGCTGCCTACCTCCCCCCAATATTTATGTGAACATTTATATTATACATAGTGGTACCTTCCTTCCTGATATGCAGCTGATAAATTGAAAATAAACAAACAACTCTATTTTGCAAACAGCAAGCCAGTTCTAGAGTAGAAGGGGGAGCCCAAACTAATCTATTTTGGAACCAAATCTTTTACACGGTTATTCATATTGTAACCAAGATGCACTTTGCCTGTTGTCTTTTATAAAATGCATACAATAATGGTACAATACCTTACATTGAAATACCACTCTTCATGCTAAAAGATCTCAAAAAGTTTTATATAAAAAGGCACAGGACATTTTTTTCTCCCAAATGCACCTGATCTGGGGCTGACCATAAGAGCTGTTGAGCAGTGCAGTGCTAGATTTTGGAATGAAAGATACCAGGTTCAGAAGCAGTCTAGTGAACTTGCAGTCACTATGCAATTTAGGCCTTGTCTTTCAGTTCACCTGGAACAAAATTCAGTCAAGTTTTCCAGGAGAAACTAATTCCCAAAACAGACATTTGAATTAGTTCAGGCATAAGTCCTGAAGTTAGTACACATGAAAATAAGTTGATTTCTGAAAGTAAGTAGAGGTATTGCTTAACCTAATATTTAGAAGCTCTAGAGTTTTGTACTGAGCGGTTTCTCCCAAGCTTAAAAAAAAAAAAAGATACCATTTGTAACATCTAGCATAGTTTTTCCATTGGCCAGAACCCCAAACTCCAGTCTGAATTATCATCAGGTGCCACTGTGGTATTCAGTCAAAACCATTAAGGAGGACTGATTGGGGGGGAAGTGGGGGACCAACAAGCATAACCCCCTGAAAATTATAGACATGGTGTTTACCATTCTCTGCTGCCATGTATAGCCCAGAAAATCTATTTGCCTTTTTTTTCCTAATTTAAAAGCTTTGCATTTTAGTTTAGTATTATAAATGTAAAGAAACATTTGCAAAGAACCAAATAAAAGGAACCAAAGCCAATTTACTACACACAGATTGGGTCAGCCAAGATCTCATAAGAGACAGTAACTAAATACCACATCACATAAGTGATTTGGTCATAATGCTCTGCTAAAGTCTTTGCAATTTATAAAACACAGACCATTGATTGTTACATATCAAAGGTATATCGTGGTCTTTAAACATTAAAATAGTGAGGCAAGTCAAATGAACATCTAACAAGATTAATTTGGGTATAAAAATAGGAACCTACATATTTAGATATTTAAAAGTACACAGGTATCTGTGTTCCTCTTTAGAAGGAATTTCCTCATTCACTTAAGGAAAAAGGTTAATTGTAATAGAGGGGATTATGTTTTTTCTTCCTGGTAGCAACTCAAAATGGAATTAAAACTTCCTCTAAAAGTCAGGTGACATAGGAGACCAAGACTTTTTACCATTGTATTATCAAAAAGAAAGTAAACCTCACAATCAACATGATCTTTAACCCTTCAGCTACTTCCACTTACATTACAAAGCAATCTTCTTTATTAATTTCAAGTCTTATGCCCAACCTAATACAAATGTCTCCGTTGGGAATTACATTTCTACTGGAACTATTAACTGGATTTTGTTGCAGGCAAATTAAAAGAATTGTAAAGCAAATGACTGATTTTCACAAGTCAAACAGCATTCTAAATGTCTCGCTGCTTAAATTATTGCGTCCTGAAAGAGTGCAGTGCAAGAACATACATTGTCTGAAAAGAGCTACTTTAAAATATGCCTTAAGAACAAGTTATTTCTGGAAAATGTTTAATAATCTCTGCAAACCCATTCCTTTCAACAATTCCTCTCCCCTGTGTGCATGGGATTTTGTGATTTTGGAGTTGAACTGTTTTCTTTATGGAACTTTGGTGTCTTTAAGAACAGTATTTTATTTTCCACTTCACAATAAATCAATATTTTCTCTGACATTCCAGAACCTACCTCTGTATGCAGTTGGTCTAAATTATTTTAAAGTAACTCTTCACCAACCTTGTTTCTTAAAATCAATGTTTCTTACATTCAAGTTAGCCTTCACTGCTCAGAATGTCTTTAACCTCCATTTCTACTTTCTCCTTTACATTTAGGATCACAACAGTATATAAAAGTTCACACAGCAAGTCAATGGCAAAGTGAGAAATAGAATCCATGGAGTTTAGTCTCTCACAATAACCATTAGACCAACCTCCCTTTGATTTCTAGGGGCCAATGATATTTTAATTTCCTTTCTGAAACAATTTACTCCAAATGAAATTGCTACTATACAGAACAGTAGTATTTAATGAATATCAGCAACCTCACACTGAAAGTTATATACACAAGGCTTCAGGTAATTGGACAAGTGGGGCGGGATATATTTGTCTAGCAAATAAACATCATGCCATAAAGACCAATGTTGCTGATATTTTTTACTTTTTTTAATATTGTGTGCTCCCAACCATCAGCCGCATGTTTCTTCCTTATAGGAAACTGTCTAACAGCAAAAGTGAAGCTGTCATTTCACCTCTGGGAGCATGGAGATCAACTTGTGGTGTGAAGCAATTTGGGCTTTATTGGACTAAAATTTTTATCTACAAAACTTTTATGTTGGTAGGCTTTGTTTAGATCAAACCAAATATACTGATATACTTGTGTGCATCCATATTCAGAGAATATAGCATGCACATGAGGTCTGGATTACATCAAGTGGCTTGTGAAGTCATCAAAAACATGAGGGTATGTGACTAGGACTGTCTATTTCCTTCACATATCCTACAAGAGAAATTGATGGGAATTATGTAGTTAGATCTCCTTGGGGCTTGAAAATCTCAACTATGTGTCGGTCTTTCTACACGCTCAGCTTGCTCAAGATTCACTGTTAGGGAAAAAAAAAAGAGCAGGTGGGAGAAATGGGACTTCATAACTCATCTGTTCTCTCATTACCATAGCATTATTAGAGGGCTAGATTTCACAGCTGCGATATACCAATGAAAAAAATGCCATCCTTGTATGGTGGGGTGATATCTAAGGTGAATCGTAAGTTTACATACTGCAATCCTGTTGCTAAAATGTAGTATTGGATTTTCTTATTTCTTCAGAAAAGCCCATCACATTTCAGTCTACAATGTTGCAGCCGTCAAATCTAGCCCTCTGGACTAGATAGGACTTTTTCCTTCTAACTAGCAGGGGGATTTGGATGTTTGACGTATACAGTATGGCAGGGTGAATAAAAAAAAATCTATTATTTAATTTTTTATTTAAATCAGATTTTTATTTTGTTCTTTAAGTTATAATAATAAGCTTTTCTTTTTAAAAATAAACCTGTTTCAAAAATAATCTGAAATCATTATAAAATATGGTAAGGCCTAAATCTCTGAAAACATTAAAATAAAAAGATAAATATGCTGAATCCAGGAGACTATCAGAAACTTTGAATTACAGTTTATAAAGAAAGAACCAAAGAAGGGGGGGAAAAATCTGAACTTCTGAGGTCAAGCTTTATAAATATGGCACAATAGGTCATGTACTGTATTAAGGGCTTGATCCTGTGGGGGGTCCCAGAGGCTATGCTACTGGTGCAAGAGACTGTCAAAGTCATCACAGTCACTGGGGCCTGGCCTCTGACTCCAGGAAACACCATCATATATGACATCACTAGGTAGCAAAAAGGTGTACCAAATCCAGTGTAAAGGCTCTACTTAGTTGTAAATCAACATGTTTTAATGGTTGTATCAACCAGTAAGAACACTAGCACCTGTGTCCATGTCCGAATGTGAATAGGGTCCTCAATTTAAAGGTTGATAAAGGACAGGCACGAATATGCCCAAGTTATTCACTTAGGCTTATGGGTACTACCATTTATTGTCTAAATTACTTTGCTGATGGATAGAGATGAAAATATTTTCTGAGTGAGGGCAGATATTGTGGTTCACATTTATTGCGATATTAAAGCTTTGAAAAGCATATGCATTGTGTGGTATTACATTAGCTGGCTTCTCTGTAAGTGCTTCATAACCTATTTTTAAATTTTCCCATGAAGTGTAGTCGAGATAAAAATGCAGTAATATTGATATGATATTCTGAACTTATTACTATCACTGTATTGCATCAAAAGTAATGTGACCTGCTCAAAGTAACGGAATGTAAACAGCATATGTTTATATGTAGCATTTTCAATGACTTCTTAAGGAAAACATCTTACTTTGATTTTGAAAGTGAAAATGGTTGGGGGGTAGGATGGCAAAGGAGGGATTGGGCAGTGGTGGAATGGAAGAAAGTAAAGCTAATTTCGATTTTGATTAGTACACATGGATGCTTTACCTAGGTGGCTTTTACACTTAACATTTTATTTTGATTTTGGTGACTAATCATTTAGACTCTATAAACCACGTGAACAATCTTGCCAGAACTCTCAGTGCAAGTTGAACCTTGTATTTTGTGGCTGTTTCTATTTATCCTAATTGTATCTTTTTAATGGTGTTTGGGGATGAAAGTAACAGGAGGATTTGGTGTCTGAATGTTGTGGTTCACATAGGTAAGAGACGGGAAATGATACAACTCTCCATTTATGATTTGACAGTTTTCTAATGGTTAGACTTCAGGCCCTGGAGTCAGAAGAACTGGGTTCTTGTCCCCACTTTGCCACTTAATCAATCTCTGTTTCAGCTTGACCTTCTGCAAAATGAGTGAATTAATACATAACAACCTCTTGTAAGTAGCTTTGAGATTCTCTGGTAGAAGGCACTGTGGGCTTGATTCTGCAAATAACCCATCAGTGTCTGTTACTACCAAGGATTCTATTGCTTGAACTATCCTAGTAAACTTTCTAATGTAGATAGTGTTAGTTAAAGAAATACTGCCCCATGTGTGTGGTGCTGGAGAGTGTAAAAAAGGAGCTGTATTAAGGGACAGTCCTGCAAGGGCTGAGCATCTTCAGGTTGCATTGCAGCTAATGGGAGTGGGAGTGCTCGTCACTCCACAACTTGCAGGATTGGGCTCTCAGTGTTTCTTTGTGTCATGGGGAGAGCTGTAGTCACTGTTCTGCTCTCTCCTGGTACTGGAATCTGATGCATCTGTAGTTCCTCTTCTGCCATCTTCATTTTAATCTGCATAAAAGGATACACAGTAATTTTTTCTAAACTGGCATAATGTGTTTCATAGCAACTGCCATGTGACTGTATACTAATCAATGCTCTCTGCTTGGAATCTGGGGTGGATTTTGACACTAAAGCAATTTTAGTGCAGCTATTGCATTTTTGACAGTCAAAATTAAGATTTCCTCTTCACTGCAGTCTATTATGCCCTCTGTTTTACAGCAGACAGCTTGGTTTTTTTATTGTTGTTGGGTTTTTTTTTTAACATGACTTTCAGTCAAGGCCAGGTGCTTTCTTTTTGCTACAACCATGGGTGTGCAACTGCATATGATGTGAGTGTACACAGGGCACACTGCTCTCTGGCGTCTGCTGTGTCCTGAGCATAGAGACTAATGAAGTAGTCTGGATGGCTGCTGGGTATTAGGGATGGATGCAACTTGTTGGTAGCAACTTTCAGTTACTAAATTCTGATGGCTGTTGAATAGCCTCTGTGAAATCCTGCATGAGCACAGTGGGCTGGACTAGATGACCTCTTGAGGTTCCTTCTAGCCCTACGTTTCAATGATTCCATGAAATGAGTTTATGGTCTCAGTCCAGTTTCCAGTGGACTAGTGTCCTCCTCACCTACGAAAGCTCATGTTCCAATACGTCTGTTAGTCTATAAGGTGCCACAGGACTCTTTGCTGCTTTTACAGATCCAGACTAACACGGCTACCTCTCTGATACTTGCAGTGGTACTGTCATGCATGGACTGCAGGGTTGGCCCTAGACCAGGGTGGGCAAACTTTTTGGCCCGAGGGCCACATCTGGGTGGGAAAATTGCATGCAGGGCCATGAATGTAGGGCTGGGGCAGGGGGTTGGGGTGCAGGAGGGAGGGTGGGGTGCAGGACAGAGTGCGGTGTGCAGGAAGGGGCTCAGGCCAAGGGGTTGGGGCAGAGGAGGGGTGCAAGGTGTATGAGGGGGCTCAGGGACGGGGGTTGGGGTGCAGGCGGGGTGCGGAGGGCGGGAGGTGGTTCAGGGCAGGGGTGCAGGAGGGGTGCGGGGTATACGAGGGGGCTCAGGGCAGGGGGTTGGGGTGCGGGAGGGGTGCGAGGTGCAGCAGAGGGCTTAGGGCAGGGGGTTAGGGTGCATCAGGGGGCTCAGGGCAGGGAGTTTGGGTGCGGGGTGAAGGAGGAGTCCTGACCCCGCACCGCTCCACTCTGGGAAGCGGCCGGCACCACGTCCCTCCAGCCTCTAAGAGATGGGGGGCAGAGGGCTGAGCACTCTGCCCTTGCCTGTGGGTACCTCCCTAGAAGCTCCAGAAGCTCCCATTGGCCATGATTCCCAGGGTGACAATCCCGCAGGCTGTTTCCAAAGCCCTGAGGGGCCGGATCCAGCCCACGGGCTGTAGTTTGCCCACCCCTGCCCTAGACCAAATGGTGCCCCAGGTGAGGAGGATCTCTGGTGCCCACCCCTCCATTTGTTAAACTGTTGAATACCTTATTTTTTATTGAATTTGTAGCTTATTTCATGATTGATTGCATGATTTGCATGCATGATTTATCCCTTTCATGTAAGATGATAAATTTGCATGCTAGGATCTGTAAATCTGTATTTATTTGTGCCATATATAAGCCAATAAAGAACAATTCGGTGCCACACACACACACACACACACACACACACACACACACACACACAACCCAGCACCTAAGGCGATTGCCTGGGTCACCTGCCCCTAAATCCAGCCCTGATGAACTGTACCTATTTTATGGAGAAATGGATTTCTGTCTTAAAAATGTTTAATCTGTCCCCTTTCACTAGCCCTAAATTCACTAAACAAATTTTGTTGTACAAGGAAACATTGCAATCCAGTGGAGAGGAATCCTTGCCCATGTGCCTACTGGTATTGAAACTGTCCATACTGTGCAAGTAATGAGGAAATAATACACTGAGTATATTGTGCAGCTACACTGAAAAATGCAGCCTGCGATAGGTGGCTAAAGGGCTCAGTAGCATGCAGGCATAACAAAAGCTCTGTAGTACTTTGTGTATGTGCAATCAGCATTAAATAGTCACCTTGTAAATCAATATTAATTTTGAAGGTGAAACTGACTTTTAAAATCTTAATCTAAATATCTTGTGTTCAGAGGTTGGAGCTATTCTAGAAGAGACAGAAGCTTGTGATTGGTGGAGTCTAGGGGCCATTCTCTTCGAACTCCTCACTGGAAAGGTAGGCACTGGTGCAGGTATTCAGTAAAATCAACATGGAGGCACCATCCTTCCAGAAGCAATTGTGCCTGAGCATGATTTTATTACTATCTCCTTCTCAGCTGAGTTCTTCAGACCTGAGCTGCATAGACTTGCGTGGCTTGCACAGGATCAGAAGAACAGTACAGGTTTTTCAGAGATTCAGACTTGTTCAAGCTTCAGCACAAAAACTTGCTAAAGTTGTATTTACCATATTGCAATTTTGAGCCACAATTATTCTTTATCTAATATTCCTTCTCTACTTTTTTCAATGCACATGTCCAGCATTTGTACACTAATACAAATGTTAGTGCTGAAGCTGTTGGATATCAGTCCAGGGAGCAGTATAGACCTACATATGTGGTACTGACATTAATTCAGGTTTGAGCTGGGTTTGCAGTGAAATGTTGATATTTAATCAATTTCTATATAGATTGACCACCCAGTCAGTAAAATGGATTTGACCTCCTCCCCGCTTACTGCTTGTTCTCACATGGCCCAGTTTTACATCTTTCCTACATATGTTCTAGTGCATGCATATACTAGGATCAATAATTTTAGAGGATAATGTATGAGGATAATGTGCTTAAGTGATGATATGTAGTTAGACCATACAGAAGCAGGTGGTAGAAAAAGACATTACTACTTTATTGGGAAAACTACTCAGTATTCTAAAAAATGGGTATCTGACCAAATCAAATTTGCTGGGGGACTTGGACAGTTGTAGCAGTTTCATTTTGAACAAAATTCAAGAATCCAAGTGACCAGAAGCAGGAAAAAAATGAAGTCTGGGGGAAGAGGAGGAGGTTTTAAAGTATAAATTGTATAAAAATATAGTTCCAGGAGAACTTCAAGTACCTTAATATACTCTTGTGATGTTTGCTTTTTATTAGTCTGAGGATTGCTCCAAGTACAGTGTTTGCATCAGTGTGCACTTATACTATCTTTGTATTATGTTGGTTAAGAAGTGTTCCTGATTGATTGTTTCAGACTCTAGCCGAGTGTCATCCAGCTGGAATAAACACTCACACTTCTTTGAACATGCCAGATCACGTATCCAAAGAGGCCAGATCACTCATTCAGCAGGTAATTTAACAGGAAATGTATTTTACATAGGTAAGCATACATATATGTACAAACGTTTCTAACTGTGCTGTAGCAGTGAAATAACCTAACTACGGAAAGCTGACTGCAGGGTTGTAGGCAGCCCTCCTGTCATTGCTTATGAATTTTGCATGAATATATTGTTACATCTGGCAATTCTGACTTCTGATGCCAGACTTCTAAGTAGAGGACTAAGAGTTTAACATTGAATTCAAAGGGAGAAAAGTTAAGCCAATACTGAGTGCTTTTGAAAATCCTCTTGTGGTATACGACCATTTTAGGAGTTTTGTCCTAAATCCATCCAAAGTATTTCCACGAACATTTTAATTCAATCCAAAAATACCAATGCCAATATAGCAAGCTACCTTCAGACACTAAATAATCCATAATTTACTGTTATGTTAACCATACCTATGACATTGCTATAGTTGAAAATGTGTTACTACCCTCCATGAAGGAAGAGAACTTCAAGGCATCCCTTAAGGATGGAAGACAAGTGTAATTTAAAGTGTGAATAATCTGGCTTTTGCAACAGAAAGATAATGTTTAATACATTGTCCATTGGAGGATTGAATCAAAGGGGTGCTGGCTTGAAAGAAAATACCCAGCCTTTCAGGTCGATGTGCCTTGTATTAAAGATTTTTTAAACAACAAGACTTGCTGTTTTCTAGCTCTCCATGTTAGGTGGTCATGACTGATAACACAAGATGCTGAAATAAGCTTATGCATGAACAGCATGGAATTGCAATGAATGTACTTCTCCTTTCTCGCCTCCTTACATGTTCATTAATTTCAAACATAACATAGGAACCCTACCATAGGTATGACTGACTCCATTTGAACAGGGTAAATGATATATGGTGGTTTTGTGGTTTGGACTTTGGATGAAGAGCATCTGGCTTAGAGGCTACACAAATGATGACATCACTTAGGAACTCCAGTCTTGATTTGAACACAGTTGAAACCCAAGGAAAGAGACCTAAAGCTTGACCGTCTAAAGGAACCAATAGCAGACTGACTTCTGTATCTTTCTCCCAAGCCAATGATTTACTGTCTGTCAGTCATATTGTAATACGGCACCAATTCCAGTGCCAGCCTAGCACGCAGAGGTGTCATGTTACCAAAGAGTGTGAGAAATAAACAGTGCACAGTGAAGGAAATATCTCACATATGCTTATAGAGCTGGAGACTTATTAGGTCCTGTAGTCCACTTCTCTCTGACAGATTTGTCTCTGTTGTAAGTTTACTTGTGTTTTTGTCTGGTCCACTTGTAAATATACCAAGCAGAGGAGTGTCTACCATTTACAGTTTGAAGTGACACACAGATACATAGTATAGTCTTCACTTTCCGGCAACTTCAAACTGATAACAAGATCATATCTGTTGGGGTCGTAGATCAGGTTAAGTCCTCATGTGCAGTCTGGTGACTTATAGGATGGAGGTTCAGCTCCATAGGCTAGTAAATCAAACCCCTGTTGTGTGACTATCCAAGGAAACTACCATTCATTGTTGAGGAAGCCTTGTCAGGAAAAGGAAGGGTCTCTTGGCATGGTTAGCAATTTGTCATTGTGGCTTTCCTCTTCCACCCTCAAACAGGTTACGCAGGTCAGGACATCACAAAATAGCTTGCAGGGATCAGTGTGCAGCTACATGGAAAACCATACCAAGTTTTGTCTCATGGCATACAGCTTCCAGTGCTGATGACTTCACTGCCTTCTTCATCTAGCCAACACCATGTCCTTAGGAGAAAACAGATTTTTTTTTCTGTTTTTGTTTTGATAAACGAATAAGCTAAGGTTCTTAGTTTATATTTAATTGGTATTTTGTCCTCAAGATTTTTCTTTAGATACTTCTAGGTTTTACTGGCCAATAACATTTGCACACATTTTTTAAGGAAAAAAGATATCTGGTATAACTTATGATGCATTTATTTTCCAAGAATAAAGTTTTTGTTTTGTAATACAGAACTTCAGAACATAAAATTCATTGTGCTTACTTTCCCACCTGCTGTCACTTGTTACGTTTCAGGGGAAGGCAGCGTGACAGTGACTGCATCTGCTTGTCTGCTGGCTTGTGTAAATTCTCACAGTAATGCAGTTTGCTCCCCGAATTATGTTTCGGGAATGAAGTTAGATTATTTTAAATGGCAGAACCAACTTAAAATGTACAAATTAATATGCATATAGGTTTATGCTCATTTTGATTCTCAGGTGTAGGCATTTGAATGCATTGAGATTAGAATTCACAGTACTCCTTCATGACAAGTATGATTAATTTATATTCTGAAACATTCTGAAGAAAGGCAAAAACTAAATGTATGCCCTTGAACTGTGTATTTGTAATATAAAAACAATCTCCAAGTCTACAAACTATTTTCATGGCTCTTTATCAGACTATTTGAAGTAGTGCCTTAACATTCCCTTTAAAGTTACCATTCTCTAATAATATAATATATGGATATACCTATCTCACAGAACTGGAAGGGACCCTGAAAGGCTATTGAGTCCAGCCCCCTGCCTTCACTAGCAGGGCCAAATGCTGATTTTGCCCCAGATCCTTAAATGGGCCCCCTCAAGGATTGAGCTCACTACCCTGGCTTCAGCAGGCCAATGCTCAAACCACTGAGCTATCCCTCCCACCTAGTAAACTCAGTAGGGATAAATATTATGCTTTCCTTTCCACATGGCTATAGCCTGTTTTCAATAT
Organism: Mauremys reevesii; assembly: GCF_016161935.1. Taxonomy (NCBI): domain Eukaryota; kingdom Metazoa; phylum Chordata; order Testudines; family Geoemydidae; genus Mauremys; species Mauremys reevesii. The sequence continues at coordinate 49,772,927 of NC_052625.1, forward strand.
GCTGTCTTGTTTGGAGATTGTAACTCAAGCAAAGAAACTGTTCAGTTTTAGCAGTTTTCCATTAAACTATTGAACCAGTTTTCTCCAATATCTCGATTTTAAATTTGGATTTAATTACATCACTTTACACTTCCTTATTGGTTACAATCATTTTGTGGAAATACTCTTCAGGAGATAATACCGTTTGTAACTGTACCGTATTCTAGGGCAGTAGAGACAGAATCATGGAACTTGATTCCTGTATGTTGCCATCATCTGTGGCATTATGTTAATGCCGAGGTGACTAAAGGCCAAATGCAACCCACAGAGTTCTACAATGCAGTCCAGAGCTGCCATTCTCTTAGCCACTGGGGGCTAGGAATCCCAGCGTGTAATATTCCAGAGCAGGGGTAGGCAACCTATGGCACGTGTGCCAAAGGCGGCATGCAAGCTGATTTTCAGTGGCACTCACACTGCCCGGGTCGCATTTTAATTTAATTTTAAATGAAGCATCTTAAACATTTTAAAAACCTTATTTACTTTACATACAACAATAGTTTAGTTATATATTATAGACTTACAGAAAGAGACTTTCTAAAAACGTTAAAATGTATTACTGGCACGTGAAACCTTAAATTAGAGTGAATAAATGAAGACTCGGCACACCACTTCTGAAAAGTTGCTGACCCCTGTTTCAGAGCATTGCATGCTGGGATCTTTAGTCTCAGCAGGTTGTATCTCCATGTCCAGCAAGGGGGTCTTCATTGTACTGAACTTTATATATGTTCGGTGTTATAGGACGTACATTACTCTTAGATCTTGCTGTGACTCTTTAAGAAGCAGTGCTCACTTTTACTAACTGAATTGTTTGGTGTGTTTTTAAGCTTTTGCAGTTTAACCCTGTGGAGCGTCTTGGTGCTGGAGTTGCAGGTGTTGAAGACATCAAATCTCATCCGTTTTTTGCCCCTGTAGATTGGGCAGATCTTTTGAGATGAAAGGAACTATGGCTCTATGAACATGCTCAGGTCTTCTTATGGACGAATTTCTCTGGCACAGAAGCACTCCTGACTTGTCATCATATAAGGCATATTGAATCACTTGGACAATATGAATAACGGAGATGGGAGTAATCATGCAAAAAGCAAATATTTTTAACACAAATCACTGACTGGACAGGGTGCTAGTTTATTTTTATTGCAAGTGGCTGCTATATGTAAACCTTCTCACCAAAGGTGTGCTCTGTGTTGAAACTGTTGGGTAAGCATGTCTAGCACTGCCAGCTTATGAATTAAGTAGAAACAGGACCACACTCCAGGTGCTTCATCAGATGACAGAAGTGCATAACTCTCTAGTCCATGACAGCAGAAAGTAGGGCCTTTTATAGTGTCAACAGACTATTTCCCTGTGCTAGATGCAACTGTGGGGGAAAGGATCAAATAATTTATTAATGGTATATGCAGAACAAAATACTAAAAGTGCTTTATGCAAAACTTGGCCTATAAAACAAAAATATGTATCCATGGAAAAAAATAAGAAAGCTGTTGCATCATACTGTGGAATGTGTCTTGAAAGTGGCTGCATATCATTTCAAATAGTGGAAAGAGCATATGAAAAAACCAGTGCTGTCTGCGTTGTGCTTTCTCGGTTAGCAATGTCTGTGCAGAACTCTCTCTCCATAACGTTGGATGAGTTTCGTGTTTAAGTCACTACAAAAAAGGAAGTCATTTTTCCTCAGACAGGTAAATATTGCTTTACTAACTTAATAAGGACCAGGAAAACATGATGCTAAATAAATGTATGGATATAAAAATGAGACTCTTCTCTCTTAATTGCAGTTACCACAGTTTCACTTAACTCTTCCTTGGTGTGTTCTCCTCTTAACCTCTCCCTCTTCAAGACCCCATTGCCCGCATTCTTCTTCCTGATTAATCCTCTGGAGTCTTATCTCTTAATGATCCTAACAATCTGAGTGGCTTGGCCCACTCTCATGATCTGTTTCCAAGTGCTAGGTGCAGAAGAACCAGGGGACTTGTCGGTCCCAATTGAGTGAGCAGCAACTAAGGAAACTCTGGGTGGGAATTGGGATTGAGACAATTGGCTGAGCTGTTTGGTGAGTAGTGGGATCTGAGGGAGGGAATAGGGAGAAGAGGGCTAAGAAATGAAGAGTATTTATTGCCTTAGTTTTGTTTTTTCTTATTGCAGCTCCCCAACTATGCCAATCCATGTTCCTGACGTATACATAAATACAGCATAGACAGATTCTTTTACAGATAATGTATTTGTATTTGTTTTTAAATGTTCCTTTACCCTAGTTTTATCCGGAGAACAAAGGGCAAATCCCTTTGCCAGAGAGAGGCTTCAGCAATCATTACTGTATTTAAAAGAAAAAAATTCTCCTATTTGTATTTTAGCAACATATTTTATGGACACTCCCAAAAGTGCATCTGCACAGTCTCCATCTGTTAGACACGAGGTCTGTGTATTAAAATAAAGTGGAAAAGGAAAATACTTCACTTAAACAAAGGAAATCTGGAAACTTTTTTTCCTTTTAAAATTATTCCACTCCCCTCTTTTTTTTTTTTCTTTTTTCTTCTTGTGATCAGAACTCCAGCAGAGGGGCTGCAACAACAGGGCAGGTTGTAACCAGGTCACCAGTATCATTGCCTATGGAGTGCTGTCCAAGATGACATCACTCTCAGAAATTGCATTTCAACCTACCACCCTCTGGCTTCATAACAGGAACTCCCTCAGGTGAGCCACAGGAACAACTTCCTGTGCCGAGCTGGTAGGAAATCTCTAATGCTCAGACCAAGCTGTTGCAGAGCTTCCTTCCAGCAGTGCCCTAGCTGTGACTTTGGAAGGAGATCTCTTTGCTCAAGTGAATCCTCCCTTCCCTCAGCCACCTGACTCAATCCCTGGGGTTCTCTATACGGTAACACTATCAGATAAATATGGTCTGTTGGCTTATTCCATTGTGATAGTTTGCCAGTAACTTTTTTAAAAACACTTTTCTTGTTGTCTTGGTATCTTTAAATGCTGTCTAGTTCTAACCATTCAAGTGGTATCTATGTGCAGTTTGCGGTCAAGGGCAAGGCAAAATGATACGTAAACACAGCCTGAAATCCAAAAATCAAGAAGAAAGAAAACACCATGCGGGAAGGGACCAAATAACCATTTATTTTCAGTGGAAAGCACCCGGCTTAGTTAATGACATCCAAATATATCTATAACTTTTTATTTGAATGCTGTCAATATTATCTCCTTCGGGGGGGAGGGAGGGAATCTGTGTCGTAGACAACATAAGGGAGCTGTCACTTGAGAATGCAACTTGCCCTAAATAGGTCTTTGATAGCCTATGTTTTTAATAACCATGCCACTAAATAGACTATTTATATCACCTAAAGCAAACACAATTTTCGAGCTGATACATAAAAAGGGGATTTCTGCCATTGCTCCTATTGCTGGATGTCACACTGCTTGGTGTTAAATATATTGGTTTCACTACCTAAACCTGTGGGGCCAAATTCAGCCTGTTGTTAGTGGATTTCAAATTCAGCCCTGAAAGGCCAATGGAGTTTTGGCCATTTCCACCAGCTCATAATATGCCCCTGGGATCTAAATATATATCTTTGTCTATTAAGTCCTCAGCATGTCTGACCAGCTGTTGGAGGTTGTGCTGGTTTTTCCTCCTTACTCCCTTTCCCTCCAGGGGCCCTGCACTCAAGACATTTATTTTTGGTTATAGCAGACGGATTGACCCAGTCACTACAGTATCTTATGGTCCTCAGTCTTTTAGTGATCTAAAGCCCATCCTACCTCACTCCTGTTATAGCCTTAACTACTTATAACTGTTACAGAAAAAAAAAAAATCAGTGCTGTCCTATAGTGGTTATTGAGAAGTGTATTTAATACAGTAGATTGAGCCCTTAGATTTCCCTACTATCCTAATTCAGGGTCTAGGTAAAGCAATGATCTTGGGACACCTCAACGTAGTCCTCACTGGACAGTTGCCTCTGTTAGAGCTATCATGTAAATGTTTTTGCTTCCTATTATGCGGAAAGTTTTGGACTGGTAGCAGCGTGCTGAAGTTCTCCATTGAGGGCATTGTGGTGGGGAGAGTTTGGACACCCATCCCTCCCTATACAGTGTTCCTCCCTTTTGTAAGAACTTGCATCCAATAAAAAAAAAAACTAGGAAGGGGGCATTGTCTTGTTCTCCCCCTGAATGGTAAGGAACATCAGTTCCTGTGCTTGTAGCACAGTTCCTCTTTCTTCTTTGAGACTGGCCTCTTGTGGCACTCTGGCTGTATCAGCACTACCATGCTGCACCTCCAAAGTAGGTAGTAGTAGCATTTCAGATCCAGCATTTTGCTTCTCCTCAACTCGTATGTTCGTTTCTAAACTTTCAAAAGGTGGTATAATAAACCCCATGCCGAAAGGCTTCAGAATGAAGAAGGCTGGGGATGTCGGCTCTTTCTAACTAATTTACTAGACCAAACTTTTTTTTTCACGGACCACTTGAAAATTGCTGAGGGTCTTGGTGAACCACTTAATGATCTTTCCAAATGTTGTTTGTGCCGTTAGCTAACTATTGTAAAGTGCTTTGGATAAAAGCGCTATATCAAAAAACCCAACTTCATCATAATGTTTTTTTGTTCTACAAATAAAAGCACATAAGTCATATTTTAATATTGGTTGTCTTTACCTTTCTAATGCGATGGATGTGCCCTCTCTCCTGAGTTGAGGCTGGGAAGGAGCAGGGGGTCTCTCCCCCAACACAGCAGCCATAGAGCTGAGGCTGGGAAGGAGGGCCAACTCTCCCCAGCAGCAGCAGCCCTGGAGCTGGGGAAAGTTACCTCTTTCTCTGGCCGCTGCAGCCCTGCATCTCCTAAATTCCCCCTCACCCTCTCTTCTCACCCCAATGCCCCCTCCCACTTACCCCCTATTCCCTCCCAGGCCACCACCTCCCATGTGCATCTTGTCCAGGCACCTAATTAGTGGAGCCATGCCTGTGTGGCTCCACTAATTAGTTGAGTGGCCTTTCATTGTCTCATGTGTGGCCGCCCAGGCACGCACCTTAGAGGGAACTATTTGTGGACCACCTGAATGGAGCTTCTGGACCACTAGTTGTCCGCGCACCACAGTTTAAGAACCTCTGGTTCTTAGACATAATCAGGTATAGGGAAATGGGAAGTAAACCACTTCAGGCGTGTGGGATTTTTTTTTTGGGGGGGGGCGGGGCGGGGGAGGTGAACGTGGTGTCATTTGTTTTCTCAAGGACACTAAACAGGAAGCTGGAGAAATAGAAACTTCCTCTCTAGCAAGATTGATGAGTAATTTAAATAATGAAATGAGAATGTTTGTCCATTTCTTTGCATCTATGCTTTGCCCATTAACTGAATTGTTATGTTCAGAGCTCTCTTCTGCCTCACTGATATATCTGAAAATCCATGTAACCTAAATGTGGAATTACCTAGGACCCAAAATTCCGGTTGACACCAATAGCAGCAACAGGGGCTGAGTATATCTGAAAAGTGCCCCCCAATATCTTATCTTTTCTGAGTTGCACATGTTTTTAGATTGAAATCCTACAACTTCTTGACAAGGACCAAGAAGAGATTAGAATGGGTTTTGTTTTTTCTTAGCCCCAAGGGATTTCCAAACTTTCTGCTGCTTCTCGACCCTTGAGATCTCATTTTGTATCTAGCCTTCCAGCCTTATTGGATACTGCTTCCCCAAACCCTGTCACTGGTGCTCCTAAATGGTCAGTGGGGTTGCCAGAGATTGATGTGACCAGTGTTTTGCCTCTGCAATAATTTCAGTCCCTAATCCCTTTTATACTTCCCTGTTTCAGGTTTGCAACCCTTCTTCTACTTGATGACCTAGACTTCTTATACTGAACGTCTCTCAGTGTGTCATTTGTTACTGCTATGGTATGCCCAGGTTTAAATTTATTGTTATTATTTTTGTGCATACTGTCTTGAGTAAAGATCTAATATCTGCCTTGAGGAGTTCACAGTCCTGGCTGAGTATGTTCTCAGTACAACCTATTCTACAATGCTAGACTGAGCATAAGTGAAATAAATCGGCAATGGAAAGGGAGGAGTACATCACTAAGATTATGGGGCCTGGTACACCTTGTGTATGTTAATATGTTATATTGTGGTATCAACCTATGGGAAGTTGTTTGAGGGTCTGTCGGGAGTTTTGAGGAGAGGGATGTTGCATAGCATATGGGATCAGCGTGGTGACAGGAGTGGAAGATTTTGCGGATCCATATAAAAGACCAGGTAGGCATCAAAGTCTATGAGGTGCCACAGGATTCTTTGCTGCTTTTACAGATCCAGACTAACACGGCTACCCCTCTGATACTTGATATCAAAGTCTATGGAATTTGTGTCAATCAGGGTGACAAGTGATGAGATGTAGGTAGCCATATACAGCCTTGAATTTGAGAATGAATAGTTTGGTCTGACCCAGTATGACTGTTCTTATTTTCTAAGGCCAAAGGTCCATCTAGTCCAGTATCTTGTCTTCTGACAACGGCCAATGCCAAGTGCCCCAGAGGGAATGAACAGAACAGGTAATCATCAAATGATCCATCCCGTCGCCCATTCCCAGGTTTTGGCAAACAGAGGCTAGGGATACCATCCTGGTTAATAACCATTGATGGACCTATCCTCCATGAACTTATCTAGTTCTTTTTTGAACCCTGTTATAGTCTTGGCCTTCACAACTTGGCCTTAATCTGGAAGTGGCTGTAGAGCCAGTGGCAAACCTCCTGGAGGGGTGAATGAGAGGGGGTGAAGTGTTCAGAATAGCTGCTATTTGGCAGCAGCATTTTATCTAGGCACCACAGAACTCCTGTTTCCAGCAGCAAAGTCTGTGAAGGGTGACAATCCTGACTGTCTTTCTGCTAACAGCTTTTCACATGGTGCAGAGCTGGAATCTCATCATGGCACTCGAATCTATGAGAAGTATCTAAAAGAAAATCAATATTACCTGAGGCACTGATGTAAAAGAACACATAGCAGTCCAGGGCAAGCCTGGTGTTCCACCATGTGTAGGATCTAGATTGAGCTACATTTCCTGAGACCTTGCTGTTAGGCCAAAGGAGGCTAACTGGAGCACTGTAGAGATAATGCTCATAACTCCTAGGGATGGGTGATGGTTTAATGCACTGCCACAGCAGCACTTACTGGCTGTTGGCGGATTAAAGGTGCTACTTCTCCAAAGGCAACTGTGCCTCCATCTTCTTGGCCACGGGTGCTGTCAGAAGGGATTAGAGCCTTCCTGCCGGAGGGTTATAGCATTGTGCCGGGCAGGAACATTGGTGGAAGCATGTCAATGGTGGGCAGCAGGGAATTAGTCTCTTCTGAGAAGGTTTGGGGCAATAACCTTGATTCATTGGCTCGTCTGGGGAAAGCCCTTCTGGGCATATATACCAGGCAAGCCAGTTGGCAAATGTTAGGACTGGATAAGGGAGGGCCAGCCAGGAAAAGAGAAGATGTCACAGCAGTTAGTGGCCTTCTTAAATAAAGCTGTAGTAAGCAGTGTCTGATTTGACTTGAAGTTATTGTTGTCCCAGATAGTTTTGCTTTGGCATGAACCCTGATTTATGAGCTCTCTCTCCTCTGGCCCCCCCACTGAATGTGACTGAAAAAGAAAAAATAATTGAATTATGCAGTACATCTGGTGAACTCTAATTCACCATGCAGCACTTCATATGCAATGGGAGTCTTACTAAAGCAGCATCTAGAGGCAAAAAACAAGATCACCCATGATTCTTTGCAAATGCAGATTGTGAATGGCTGCTAGAATGGACCAAAAAAAAAAAAGCTACATGGTGTGTAGTCTGCAACCTGCCTTTTGTACTGACTAGTCCCTGTGCTATCTTCCTTATTATCCAATCCTCACTGCAATGAGTGCTGCGAGGGAACCTTGTTTTTTCTTTCACTCTCCACTTTGCTGCTGTTCTCAAGATCTTTCCTTTTGCTGAAACCTATATATCCTCCCCTCCCCACCCCCAGCTGCAAACCATTGCTCCCTGTCCTACCATCTTCTCGAATTAGGAGTAATTCTCTTTCTTAAGTCAGGTCATTTACCATGAGAGTATATATAGACCAGGGTTCTCAAACTTCATTGCACCGCAACCCCTTCTGACAACAAAAATAACTACACAACCCCAGGAGGGAGGACCTAAGCCTGAGCCTGCCCGAGCCCAACTGCCCTGGGTGCTGGTGCCAAAGTCAAAGCCCAAGCCCCACTGCCCCAGGTGGGGACGGGGGGGAGGGGGGAGAAGGGGCAGGGGGCAAAGGCCCAAGGAAATGAAGAGGATTAGTCTCCCAAAATGAAAATATCTAATTCAGAAAAAAACAAAGAGTCCTTGTGGCGCCTTTGAGACTAACAAATTTATTTGGGCATTGTTCACTCTGGCAGCATGGGTAAATAAGCTGAATTTGAGAGTGTGTAACGGGTTGGACTCACCCCTGCGGCGCCTCCTACTGGTTGCTCTCCGAATAGAGCTCAGTCCAGCTCCGGAGCGCCCTCTGCAGGCCCATGATCCACCTGTTCTTCTGGCCCCCGTGTCCCTTCCTAGACCCGGTGCCCCTTTCTCTGGGGTGCTGCCCCCTGGCAATAACCACTTTCTTACTCTGTCTGGGTTTCCCCTTCCTTGGGAACCCCCCACCCTACTATCCCCACCTTGCCTCAGTATTGGCTACTGCCAGTCATTGTCTAGCCCCACCCTCTGGGGCAGACTGCAGTATCAGCCTACTCATCACAGGCAAAGTTGGGTTTGGACCTGCTGCCTTGGCCTACCCCTAGGTTGCCCTCTGCAACCCCCAGTACCTATTGGCCCACTGCTAGGCCGCAGCCTGGGGCTTTCTAGGCTGGAGCTCTCCAGCTCCTCAGCCTTCCCCAGCCCTGCTGCACTCAGGTATTTAGTCTCAAGCTCCTAAGCAGCCAGGCCCATCTCTCTCTATAGCTAGAGAGAGAGTGTCTGGGCTCCTGGCTTCCCTGCCTTGTTAAAAGGCCCTGTTGCTCTGTTTGGGGCGTGGCCCCCAGCTGCAGCCACTTCCCCAATCAGCCTAGCCTGAAGGCTGTCTTCTCAAGCCCTGCCAGGCCACTTTTTAAACCCCTTCGGGCAGGAGCAGGGTCCACCCTGCTACAGAGTGCTTAAGCATTTCACAGTGCCCTGCACAGGACTGGGACCACTAAGAAGAAGTTTAATGCAAAAAGGGCCAATGCTGTGTCGTGATTTAGAGCAGCTTGCTCTGTAATCACCCTCCAGGATTGTCTTGGAGTCTCCAGGAATTAGAGATTAGACTTTAATTACAGATTATGTCGTGATGAAACCTCCAGGAATATGTCCAACCAAAACTGGCAACCCTACTCACACTGCGAGGCCCAACAGGTCTAAGCCACTAGGGAAGCAAATTCCATTGATGAGGATCCTTCACTGTATGTGCCTTGCCTTCGGCCTCCTCACAGTTCTGTCAGCAGGTGTGAGCTTGAGCATCTTTGATTATCTGAGTTGCTTCCTTGTTGCACCAGGAGAGAAGGGAGCTGTGAGGTAATTGGTGACAGAACATCCTTAAGGTTTTATAGGTTAAAACCAGCACACTGATGTTGATGGAGCCAGTTCCATGAGACCAAGAAGCCAGTAGCTATATTTACTTTCTTACCATCAACACATCCATGTAGTTCTTTCTCAGCACAAGAGAAGTACAATGTTCTTTATTTCACATGCTGAATCAGAGTAGTCAAAATGGCTTTGTAAGTGTGGGCTGTGACCAATGGTGTGGCCCAGAATCTCTTGGGTGGGGGTGGAGGGGCGCATCCTTGCCTAAGCCCATGCTACACGTCGGTAGCAGAGCAGGTTGCTTGATCCATTTCCCCATCTCGGGGGATGATACTTAACTAAGTCACGGGGTTGGGGTGGTGGTGGTTGGTTAGTGTTTGTTGAAGAGGGGAAGTTGGTGGTATATATTGTCTACGAGGATGCATGGCAATGTGAGAAGGGTGAGATAAAGGGAAGCACTGGTTTCCTTTAAATAAATTACCCTAATCATTGCAAACTGGACTCCTACGACATATAGAATAGAACACGAAATGTTTTCTGCTTAAATGCAGTCACATGTAAAGAAGCTAAATAATAGGGTTTTGTCTAAATTTTTACCAGTGAAATCATGAGGAGATGCTTCCTCTCCCCCTCCCTTCTATCCTCCTTTTGTCTCCTCCAGTACTCAGGGTCAGAATCCATAGCCAAACTGAGAGCATGGTTGCTATTCCAGGTCCCAGATGCCAATATGTGGCAGCATCTGGCTCATTGGCAGGCGTCACGGGCAGTTGTGCTGGCTGCTCCTGAGCCTGTCATGCGGCTTAGTCTGTTGATGGGTGCGCTGTGTCTTTGAGACTATGGTCCCAACCAACAAAACCAAATATAATTAAACATATGAAGGGCTGTGAATTACTGGATAAGGTGACTGTAGTCTGAAGCTTTGCTGACTCTGGGCTGGGTTCTGTGTCCTATTCGGCTGTGTCTCGTGTAACCTTACCTTCTTGTGCTGTTAGTGTTTCAGGTGCCTTAAGGCATGGAGCTCCTTGAAAGAGAAATACAAATCACTAAAAATGTAGAGATAAAATCCTCTCCTTAGAGGCCATGTGTTTGGCATGGGAAACACATGATAACAGCTTGCTTTAGAAAGGTGACATTTCCACTGAAGGCTGAATAATAAAAAATGCATTTTAAAAATGGAGCTCTTTCCTGTCTTCTGATATTAGAGGTTTGTAATGAAGACAGCATCTGAGTTTGGGAAATCTAGTTTTCCCTTGATAGATGTATATATGCATGTAACCTTCTTTGGCCCTAATAGGTGTCTCGTGTATGGTTCAGCCTATATTTATGATAAAAAGAACTGTTGGTAGCTTTGGTTCATGGCATGTAAAAGACTAGCTTTCCTTACCTTCCTTTTGGTTCATGCTCTCACACGCAGACAGCCTTGCCTAAGGTTAAGTCTTCTATAATATTAAGCTGGATAGTGCAAATTCTTGTGGGATTTTTTTTTTTTTTTTTTTTTTTAGTTTGGAGCTCATTGCTAAAGGACTCTAGTGGGGTTAGAAGCTAAAAGAGGCTTCTGAGAGCCATGTTGGGTCTATGTTAGTGTGTTCCAGAGAGAAGAATATCTTTTTCCATAAACAGCTGCTCAACTCGGGCAACCATACAGTCTATGTTAAAAATATGCATTAACACAGAGACCATGTTGACAAATTCCCCGTCAGAGTACATTACAGTTAAACTCAGACTTGTTTAGTGGTTCATGTGCTGATAAATTTAATGTTACATGATAAAATTCAGAGTAAGCCACTGCATTATAATGTGATGCACAATGAATGCATTTGTATTTATATCTTAAAAGTAAAAGCACAGAGCAATTCCAGTTCAATATTTTCTGGCTTCCTTCTTTATATAAATCTGTTAAATGTACAGTAATGTATTATCCAAATCTGTTTTTCTTTTGTCAATGTGTTACTTGTTTTTTTAAATCAAGAAATTCACAAACCTTGCTGTTTTGGTTTGAAATCTAGAGCAGCATTGAGTTTTGCCAGCCATAATGCTGTCGGTCTGTGATAAGTTACTCGTGGTAGTGATGGTCCCTTTAGGAGTTCCACCCCTTGGTTTACAGCATGTGCACACGTGCATGTGAGTATCTGTATGTTTTGGTTTGGCTTTTCTGGCATGGGATATGGAATCTATGCTGCTAGATCTCCTCGTGCCCTTAGCTCAGGGGATGGCTTTTGACCTCCCTGCTGTTTCACAATAGCATCAACATTAGTGCCAGCGTACTATCCTGTCACATTATTGGCATGATCTTTGGAAATATAGTATCTAAAATTAAAGATTTGTTTCTGTTTTGGAAATTTTGAACTGACCTTTGTCATTGACTGACTGGGGAGAGGTTGGTGACAACTAAAGGCTTATTCCAGCAAAGTTAGCTGGGAAAAATAGAGGTGCTCTTTTAGGCTTTTTCAAAATCCTTTGTGAACAGTAATATCTTCATAGGGGCTCAAATTTTATCAGGTGACTTTTTGTTTAATCAAAAAGTAAAACAGTGATTAATCAGTTATTGCTTGGATGAGTAAATACAGCCACTAAATGATACAAATTTTAAAATGATTTTTCAAAACAGTTTTTAGAGATACCAGCCCTGTCTTTATGTCCACTCAGAGCAGATCTAATTGACCTTGTGCTTCAGATTGCATCAGCAGCCGGCGAGCTATACTACACTAAGGTTCCTAACCTGGTAGAACTGAACCAATCCTGGCAAATCCTGGTAAAGGAAATATTTTACATTTTTCTGTAGTGGACACAAGGCCAGTATTGTCTGCCATTTTGATATCAAAGCAGCAATGTTCCAGCAAGAAGCCAGTTCTCATTAAGACTGAGGGCTACACTCGCATTTGCACTGGTTTGTTTAAACTGGCTTAGGTAAACCAGCCCAAATCCTCTATTTGGACTTACTTATACAGGCTTGAAGCTGGTTATATCCCTTAAGCTGGCCCCTGTAAATTCATGACGCCAGGGGCATGACATAATATATAACAATAATTAAAGTTATTACAGTGCATGAGAGCCAAAACGAGCAACCGAGAGTCTAGTCTTAGTGTCCAAAGTAAGTGTAGTACTGGAAGTGAACAGTGAATTGGGTTTAGAAATTCTTCCAGTCTTTCCCTTTCTGAAGTTCTGTTAGTAATGCAGGTAAAGAATTGTTTTATTTATATATGACTTCCATCTTCATTTTGTCCTTGAAAAAAAATTTAAAAGAAAAAGCTAGCCCTTCCAGTCGGGACACACAAATGACATCCAAATCAGTTGGGTGTGAAAGACAAAAACTCTGCCCAAGGAAGAGGGTGAGCAGGGCAGTTTGTGGATGAAATAAAAATGCCTGCTTCAAAATCAGAGAAATCTCTTTTATCCTACTGCTAGTCTCTGACAACACCCAAGCAGCCTCAGGCCACATGCAAAAATAAAGGAAGAAATAGATCTGTGCAAATAGCTGAATATTCTGTGTGGGTGCAGGTCCCAAAAAAGGACAAACTCATTTTGTGTCTGTCGAAACATTTCAACTGACCTGAAATTAAGCATTTTGTTTTGATTTTGAAGTTTTAAAAACTTTTTTTTTTCTTTTAAAAATATTGAGGGAAATTCTAAAAGGAAACATATGTCTGAAATAAAAAGTTAAAACATTTCATTTTGGAAATGTCAAAACAAACCATTCAGACATTTCAGAATTTTTTTTTCTTTCCGACTGGAACAATTTGTTGAAATGGACTCAAATTCATAAACAGTTTTGGTCAACTTGAATCTAATAAAATCCTTCTTTCCTCCTGATTTTGGAAACAGTTGTAGGCGGGTGGAGAACTGGGAGAGTGCAGAGGGCATGTGTTACAATTCACTACACATGAAAGTGGGCAGCAGGAGAGAGAAATTGAAGATGTAGTGGGAAATCAGCAACCACAGCATTCAGAAAAACAACTTACAACCAAGAATCTCACCCAGGAAATGAACAGTGTGTTCATCTCAGTGATCTTAGATCATCCATCCACACATTTTGAAATGAAGACACCAACAATCCCCCTTCACTGAGAAAATGTGACTGATCCCTGTTGCGAGAAATGAATGCACAGAGCCCAGCAAGGGATGGTGTCTCCCCCTTTCCACCAGCCTGTGATGTCTCAGCAGATGCACTCTTGTAGAATTGTAGAAGCCCATGTGGTTGGCTCCATCCACCCCTAGCCAGGCAGAATGGTTGTATGAATAAGATGTAGCTACATTTATGTTTATTTTTCCCCCAAAATGTCATTTTTGTTGACCCTTATTTCCAGAAGAGTGGTGAGAGACACGTGGAACTTCAACACTTCCCTGTCAGGACCCCACAGATCCCCCACACTCTAATTTCCCTCTATTTTATGTCTCTTGCTCCCAAGTTTTTCTATTGTAGCCACCATCCTTGGGCTGGACTACACTGCAGAATTGTACCTGGTTGTGAAGAATCAAGTTAGCTGACTCAATGCTCACCATGACTTTGTGGTAAGTGTAGACAATGACAAACTATGTTCAGTATTTGTCAACAAACATACAGCTGGTTTGGGACGCATGGGACATTTTGGCCTAGTCAATAAGCACTTAAGGAACAGAACAAATGCTAGTTCTACTTGTGTTCAGACAATCCACTCCTAGAACAATAAACCCAGCACAGAACATTGGGATTTCAGCTCACTTTGTTCAGGCCCTTTGAGGTAAGAGTGTTATTTGAATTGTAAGCTCTTTGGGCAAAGATGTCTTGTGTAAACCTTTTTAAAACCAAAAAATAAAATTAAAATATGCTGACCTCAAAGTCATGGTTAGTAACTTGGCTCTTCACAAAATTGTTCTAGTGTTGTAGAATTTTGTAATATAGACAAGGACCTTCTGGCTAAAAGAGGGCTGGATGGGATTCCTTAATTGGTTGCTGAAGAGCAATCAGAGCAGGAGCAATGTGCCATCTCTTGGTGTTCAGCTGCCACAATGAACAGGGTCTTAATTAAAACCTAGAGAAAAGGGGCAATTTCCAATTAATCTATCCCAGGGAATAAGCCCAGGACTGGAAACTGAACAGCATTCCTCTAAGTGTCATAGAGTGCACTGAGAATCCACTCGCTAGTCCCCACTCATTTCTTGCCATCAGATCCTGTGAGTGACTTCATAGAATCATAGAAGATTAAGGTTGGAAGAAACCTCAGGAGGTCATCTAATCCAACCCCTTGTTCAAAGCAGGACCAACCCCAGCTAAATCATTTCAGTCAGGGCTTTGTCAAGCCAGGCCTTAAAAACCTCTAAGGATAGAGATTCTACCATCTCCCTAGGTAACCCGTTCCAGTGCTTCACCACCCTCCTAGTGAAATAGTTTTTCCTAATATCCAACCTAGACCTCCCACATTGCAACTTGAGACCATTGCTTCTTGTTCTGTCATCTGCCACCACTGAGAACAGCCGAGCTCCATCCTCTTTGGAATCCCCTTCAGGTAGTTGAAGGCTGCTATCAAATCCCCCCTCACTCTTCTCTTCTGCAGACTAAATAAGCCCAATTCCCCCAACCTCTCCTCATAAGTCATTTTCCCCTAATCATTTTCATTGACCTCCACTGGACTCTCTCCAATTTGTCCACATCCTTTCTGTAGTGGAGGCCCCAAAACGGGATGCAAAACTCCAGATGTGGCCTCACCAGTGCTGAATAGAGGGGAATAATCACTTCCCTCGATCAGCTGGCAGTGCTCCTACTAATGCAGCCCAATATGCCATTAGCCTTTTTGGCAACAAGGGCACGCTGTTGACTCATATCCGGCTTCTTGTCCACTGTAATCCCCAGGTTCTTTTCTGCAAAAGTGCTGCTTAGCTAGTCAGTCTCCAGACTGTAGCAGTGCATGGGATTCTTCCATCTGAAGTGCAGAACTCTGCACTTGTCCTTGTTGAACCTCCATGAGATTTCCTTTGGCCCAATCCTCCAATTTGTCTAGGTCACTCTGGACCCTATCCCTACCCTCCAGTGTATCTACCTCTACCTCCAGTTTAGTATCATCTGCAAACTTGCTGAGGGGGCAATCCATCCCATCGTCCAGATCAGTGGTAGGCAACCTGTGGCCCACGGGCCGCATGTGGCCCATCAGGGTAATCTGATTGCGGGCTGTGAGACATTTTGTGACATTGACCGTCCGCAGGCATGCTGGAAGCAGCGGGCCACAGGGACGTGCTGGCCGCCGCTTCCCGCAGCTCCCATTGGCTGGAAACGGTGAACTGCAGAGGGCCGTGCCTGCTCACAGTCAATGTCAGCAAAACATCTTGCGGCCCATAATCCAGTTACCCTGATGGGCCTTATGCGGGCTGCAGGTTGCCCACCACTGATCCAGAGCATTAATGAAGATGTTGAACAAAACCGGCCCCAAGACAGACCCCTGGGACACTCCGTTTGATGCTTGCTGCCAGCTAGATGCTGAGCCCGACAATCTAGCCAGCTTTCTATCTACCTTATAGTCCAGAGATCAGCAACCTTTGGCATGCGGCCCATCAGGGAAATCCACTGGTGGGCTGGGACGGTTTGTTTACCTGCAGCGTCCGCAGGTTCGGCCCATTGCCACTCCCACTAGCCGCGGTTCGCCGTTCCGGGACAGTGGGGGCTGCGGGAAGCAGCATGGGCCAAGGGATGTGCTGGCCACCGCTTCCTGCAACCCCCATTGGCCTGGAATGGCGAACCGTGGCCAGTGGGAGCTGCTATTGGCCGAACCTGCAGACACGATAGATAAACAAACCAGCCCCCCAGCAGATTTCCCTGACTGGCTGCGTGCCAAAGGTTGCCAATCCCTGTTGTAGTCCATTTATCCAATCCATACTTTTTTAACTTGCTGGCAAGAATACGGTGGGAGACCTTATCAAAAGCTTTGCTTAAGCCAAGATATATCACCTCCACTGCTTTCCCCATATCTACAGAGTCAGTTATTTCATCATAGAAGGCAATCAGGTTGGTCAGGCATGACTTGCCCTTGGTGAATTCATGTTGACTGTTCCTGATCACCTTCCTGTCCTCAAAGTGCTTCAAAATGGATTCCTTGAGGACCTGCTCCAGGATTTTTCTGGGGACTGAGGTCAGGCTGACCAGTCTGTAGTTCCCTGGATTCTCCTTCTTCCCTTTTTAAAGCTGGATGCTATATTTGCCTTAGCAACTTTTTTAGCAATAGGAAAAAACCTACCCCATTGCCCCAGTGAACAAGCATTTCCTTGGATGTACTTAGCCCATCTGTGAATAAAAAAGTTTAATTTTTTACAGTGCATGCATGTGTGATGGCTGCCTTCTTGACTGGCATGCCAGGGATTGACCCAGGGACCTCCAGACCTAAAACTGAAGATTTGCAGGTTGAGCTAGAGCTCTCTAGGTGGGGCCTGTGACAGCTCATATGCTCTGTGGATCAGCACAGAGGGGAACCTGTAACACATACTCATCGGTGAGTTACATATACACACGTGTATATTTATTGTAGAAACCTTTAGTCAGAGGTGGACAAGTACATCCAAGGAAAATATGTATATGGATTTCATATTAATTAAAGCTGTAGTTCCTTATCTGAGGTTCCATTTCACCTATATAAAATGTCATGTTAACATGACAAATGGCTGTGATCCACTAAGCTGTAAATTTATTGAATGCACTTTGCCTTGAATAGTGAAATTTCACTGCAAACAAAGGTTAACTTGTGACTATTCCCTTCTGTATTCTGCTCTTAAGCATCCCTGTGTGTTTGCGTTGGTCAGTCTTTCTTTTTTCCTCCTCTACTGTCCACCTCATGTATCAGTGTCAGTGAGTTCACACATCACGAGGGCTGGTGGGGTTTTAATTATTATTGTAAAGCCTAATGTGGAATTTAGTATGTGCAACACTCCTTCCTGTCAGAACTTGGAAACTCTGTTTTGTGTTATGTCCGTTCTGTCTCTGAAGTAATCTCTCAACTATTTCTAGCAATAAAATGATCCTCTCTCCCCCTTGCTAATGTGCTGTGATTATAGGAAGACTAGGGCCCAGTTCAGCACTTCTTAGTCAGACAAAACTCCCATGGATTTCACTGTGTCCCATTTTCTTTAATGTGAATGTTGCCTGAGTAAATAGTGCTAGAGAAAGGCTCACAGGTATTGACTGATTGAGCAAGCAATATATTACATTATTATGCTACATTTTGTATTAATGATACAACTCTTAAAGGTGACCTTCCAAGAGGGGAGAAATGGAGAGGGTAGGAGTCTTTTGTGTGTGTGGCTTTTATGATATATAAGAAAGGCCTAGCAGATTTGTCCAAAAATGCTTGGTTTTGTATTGGAAATAGGGTCTTTTCTGGCCATCAACAGGAGAGCTAGTGAAGTTACTGTATCACTAGGGATGGACAGCTGAGCAATTGAGAGAGGAAGGAATTTTTTAATTTGACTTTAAAAAAAATCTATTTAACTCCAATGACTGACAAACTCTTTGAAGGAAAGGATGTTTTTGTTAACTAAATGGCAGGGTTGTTGATATGTGAGGTTTTTATATCCCCAAGCCTTCTACCTTTTTTCCTCTCCTTATCCAACTCCCACTCCAAGCCCTCTAGGAAAACCAGGGAAGACCAGGCTTGTCATTCCTGACATTTAAGGTAAAAAATGACCATGCAAACAAGAAATTTCTAAAGGAAAGTGAGCCAATGACAGTCCCCCCCCCCCCCCCGCTTCATAAAGAGGCAGAAAACATAAAAATAGAGGCTTGTGCTAAGTCCTCTTCAGGTCCCTTTTAACTGATCCAAGTAGGTAAGAAGTCTTGCTGTCTTTATTTGATTGTTAAAAAGTAAACCTTTATTTTATCCTATTCATACTAGCTCAGCCATAATGTTACTTGCTCGGCCCTTCTCTAGTATCTCTTCCAACAGCACAAAAAGGCCATAAGGATAGCTTAAACAATTGGAGTTGAGGATTCGTCCAGCATGGGGGCTTCCTCGGATGGCTTAGGGCTGGCATAGCCTGGTCAACATTACCTCCCCCATACAACATCCAGTGTAGGGGTGCCAGAGTGCCATTGCTCCCATGGTTCTCAGCGGCTCGAATGGCCCCTTTGGGGCCATTGCGGCCAGGTGCAATTTAGAACAGCGGGTCATTATCATGGCGGGGGCTGAACTGGCTCCAGGATTGGGGGGAGTGCAAAGGTGACATAAAGCCACCTTTGCCCCAGCCTTGCAAATCGGGGTCTATGGTTTTTAATGTAACTCTCTCGAAGCCTCACTTGCTTCCTTGTTCTAAACATGCAGTTGCATATGGATTAGGGAGGACCTCTTGCCAGGGAAATTTTAAAAAGTTTACTTCAGGTTGAGAGTATTTCTGAGCCTGCTACTTTGTTGTGTTTTTTTTTTTTGTTTGACAGACATGACAGCCTGTCCTCATTATTATGGAAAATATAGGGTTGGTGGTAATTACTATCTGAATATGAATGGGAGCAAAAGTGTGCACAGCCTGCACTGGCCTTTCTTTGACAAGGTATAACTTTCTTCTGAATTTCTGTGTTAATTAATGCTTATTTAAAAACCACTTTAATTGGCAGTAAACACCTCAACTTTTTGTACTCATTAAAATGCAGTCATTGATGTGTGATGGATTTTTTAAAGCTTAATTAACTTTCTTTCTGTATATATAACCTATAATAACGACAAACACTGAAAACTGCTGTCCCCACCCCCCCATCCCCCTTTGCCCCTCTCCTATTACTATAACTTGAAGAAAGGGTATAGAAGCAAAAAATGCATCCTCACTTGGTTAGGATCAGATGGCATTTTGGAGACAAACATACAGCATAATATCAAAGATATTTTAGGCACCAGTAAATTGCATACATGCATTACCTGCCTGTGTGTACAGTATGTGTGCGTGTACATAGAGCCTTAACCTTACTGCATCTTCTCTAAATTCTGCCTCCATTATCATAACTTTAGTTCTATTTTCACCTCACTGTGTGTTCTCTTGCAAACGCAATATGAGCTCTATTTTGCCAGTGTATCTACCTGAGTTAACCATCCATTTTATTGGAAGTGCTGTGCGAAACTTTCCTTTTCAGGTAAATCTCTGGGCCACAGGCCTACTTGCTTTGTTTTTCAGGGTGTGTGTGTGTGTGTGTGTGTGTGTGTGTAAACTCAAGTGAGCCATAGTACCCCAAAAAGCATCTTTTTCCATCTCCTCAAGTTCCAGGCTGCAGTATGTGTCTGAAATATGACCTAGGGTACACTTTTTTCAAAATCACCTAAATGAGTGAGGAGTCTAAGTCTCATTGTCAAAAGTGATTAAGGCACTTAGGAGCCTAAGTCTAATGAAATTAAGATTCTTAAATCATTTTTTGAAAATGGGACTTGTGCTTCTAACTCCCTGAGGCGGTTTTGAAAATGTTACCCCTGCTGCTCTACAAATGGCAAAACAAACACAGGGCCGGCTCCAGGTACCAGTGAAGGAAGCAGGTGCTTGGGGCGGCCCATGAAAGGGGTGGCACATCCGGGTCTTCGGCGGCAATTCGGCGGCGGGTCCCTCAGTCTTTCTCGGAGCGAAGGAAATGGCACAGTAGCTGCTGCCGAAGTGCCACTGATCACAGCTTTATTTTTTTTTTTTTTCGCTTCACTGCTTGGGGCAGCAAAAAAGCGGAGCCAGCCCTGAACAAACATCCGTCATATGCTATAATTATTTACGTGGAAATTTGTGCTTCTAGTAGTTCGTTTGGTTCAAATATTATAGGCAGATCACTACCAACTTCTTGTCCCTGGGGTCTGCAGAATGTTCTTATGTTGGCCAAAATTATGAAACATGGAAACATTATTTAAAAGGCACCTAAATGCAGGTTCTTAAATCCATATTTAAGTGCTTAAATAAGTGGTTTTATTTTTAAAAAATGCTGAGCTCCCAGCAGCTCCAATTGTGTCAAAGAAACCCAAACTAATTTTTAAAAATCTTTAGCTTTCATTGTACATAGTACTTTCTTTCAAACCCAAATCCATTATCCGTGCAAGTTCCTAAACCTGTCTGGATCCTTTTCCCTTGTCTTACAATAAGTGTAATGAGTCTGGCCACTGAAATTCCCCATCACATTAATAGGTGTTCTTCACTTCTGATCCATACCCTGTTGTGTAGTGTGGATGCTGGTGCCATAATAATGACCACTGCATCTCACCCACTCCTGTGGAGGTTGCCTCTCTGGTGATGGGCGTAAATCTGTAGAACCAGAGTGTAATTCTGTAAAGTGCTTTGCTTGTGAAAGGTACAATATATAAATCAACACTCATACCTGAAGGGGCAACAGATCTTGCTCACTTAAAATATGTCAGTGTTTATTACATACACTCCTGAATGGTTGCATTAATATAACGTGTCACTCCATCCTATCCCATTCTACTCCCCCAATTTGTCTACCACCAGTTTATGCCTTGTCATAACCCTAGACTGGCAGCTTTCTGGTGCAAGGACTGTCTTCTTATTTTTAAAATCTGTATGATGCTCAGACATGGTGGAATTCTTGAATAGGGCCTCTGGGCACTACAGTAGTCCAAATAATAAATGGTAATATCTGGAAATTTGTCCATGAGTTAAATATAACTTTCCTAACTATTTTGAAGAGATGAAGTTAGAATCTATTTTATATTATTTTATAATTTAAAATACTTATATTACTATAACACCGACGGACCCTAGTTAAGATTGGAACCTTGTTGTGCAGGCGTGTGTGTGTGTGTGTGTGTGTGTGTGTGTGTGTGTGTGTGTGTGTATGGCATAGTCCCTGCCCTCAAATGCTTTCAATCCAAGCAGTTAAATGACATACAAAGGTAAGTGGAGAGAGATACAGTACAAATATATACCCTTTTGAGGCATTTGTTTTGAAAATATTTCCATTTGCCTTTCAACATAGTCATCATTCATACTTTCTTTTTCTATTGCAGAAGAAGTGGATCTTGGAATTCAAAGGTAGGAGGTTGGAGAGGGTAAGGACAGATCAGTTCAGTGAGGTTGTTTCATGCAGGGGCAGCATGGAAGAAAGTGTGGAGCGGACAAAATGGGCAGTAAAGGCTGGCATCCTTGATGTAGGGGAGGCAATTTGAGAAGAGGTCGGGTGTGAACTGTTGACTGCTAAGCTATATAGAAAGGATGAATACTTATGTTGTTTGATTGGGTACAGTATGTGCTTAGAATGTTGAGGAGCCAGTTAGGATGATGATATTTGCATATGTTCTGTGATTGGTTATTATTGTTGCAGTATTGTCATCTTCTGAGATGAGAAATTTAAGTTAACCAACCAATCACTTCTATTGTTGGCCAGCCGTGAGCTCGGCCTGATTTTCTCGATAATACTTATACTTATTGTCACCTAGGGGTTGCTACTTTGTGGCATTCAAAACAGGCCGTTCTATGGGGTGGTACCAAGGAGTGGGAACCCACAGGTCTGTCTCTTGTAACTAAAAATAGCCCCTTCCTAAGTGACTGTTTTCAACCAGATCTACACAGAAATCAGGTTTGTGGCTGTGTATGCTAGAAGCTATGAGGCGTTCTCTGTTCCCGCTGCTGTAGCTAATTTTCTATGGTTTGGGAACAGATAGCCAAGATGTATGACTGCTAAGGGCTTGAGTTCTCTCACCTGATAGGTAGGTGTATTAAAACTTCAATTTCTTTAGAGCTTTTAAATACATTAATGTGACTGTAGTTGAGACAAATTACTGTAGTTGGCTGAACATTAATACTAACTTTTCTCATGTTGATCTCGAGGCTATAAAAAAATACTGCTGCCTTCTTAATTTGACCATGTCAATAAATAAAAATGTCCATAACAAGTGTATGAAGCTAATTAGGATTTTATAGCTCTGTTGTTCTATGGCTGCTCTGGTTCATAGCCGTACCACTGGCTTGCTGGGTCTTTAGGTTTCAGTGATGTACACCTCACCGACGCATAACATGTAACACCTGTTGTTAAACGAGGTGTTAAATATTCTTTGTCCTGGCAACGGGCCATTGCGTCATCTCTGGGTTCAAAAGTTCTGTGTAACATAAGCTGCAGTTTTTATAATTATGTGTTCTACTTCCAGAGAGCTTTTCTTAAAAGCTCAAAGAGCTTCACAAAGGTGAGAGAGGTAGATGATATTCCCATTTCCAGAGGGGTACATTTATAGCCATAGAAAGGTTCAGATGCTTGTCGAACCTGTCAGTGCATCAGTGTCAGGACCAGCCGAAATTCTTTTTTCCTCAAATAAATAAATAAATAAATACCCCCCCCCCCCATATTTAATGACTGTTCCTGAAATGGTGCTGGGTACAGTCTATCCTGAACTATGCATGCGGTTAAACTGTGGTCAGCACCAGTTCGACAGCAGCTGGTGCGTGCTTGTCACAACTCACTCATTTTGCTTTTGTAGAGAAGGCTCCTCTGTCAGGAAGGGCTTCTTGAGATTGAGCCTCTTGCTAGCTAGCTCTGTATTTATAATTTACCAGCACAAATTACAAGGATTTGGCTCCTCCCACTCAATCACAATCAGCTGTTTTTTACCTATGACTGACTCACTTCAAACACATGCTGTGAGTCATTGACTTCAGACATTAGTTCTATTAACTGCTGCTATGGCACTCACAGCTCTAACAATTAGCTAATACTTCTTTATTAATCCGTTTTTATAGTTCAAAATACATTCACACTCATATCTTTCCCTATTAAATTGATTTGGGTGGCATACAGAGTAAATTGTTAAAGCTAAGATGTTTAGGCATTCTCCAAGGGCCTGATCCAAAACCCATTGAATTTAGCTGAAGCCTTTTTTTAATATTAATTTCAAAAGGCTTTGAATCAGGATATGAAATTGGAAATCAACTGCCTGAGTTTAAAGATGCAGTTCATACCCCCATACAGAATCCTCTCTTGCATGTTTCAGTAAATGCCTTCCATCTCTTATTAAACCTGTTTGTGTGTTCTCTCATTTAGGTCTTCAGTCAGAATTTTTGATGTGGCTTCTCCAGTTAGGGACCTAAATACACTTTTAGGCACCTAAATAAATGGCCTGATTTCAGAGGTGCTGGGAACACCTGGCTCCCATTGACTTCAATGGGAGTTGTGAGTGCTTAACACCTCTGAAAATTCAGGCCTCTTATTCAGGTGCCTGACACCAGGCACTTTCTGTTTGAAAATTTCAGCCTGAAAGGTGTGTGAGCAAATGAACTTAATCTCTCAGTAGGGTCTGTAATCGCCTGTTTAGAATGCAGAACTTTTGGAGAATATAGCCTTTGTAATACTTTGGAAGAAAATGGTGGCAGATTAGCACATTATTGCTTCTCTGCCTCTTAGAAAGCACAGAACAGATTTGAAATGGGAATCCACTTGTTGGAGACAGATTTCTGTGGCCTTCGTCTTAGGTAAGTTGCCTCTCCAAGGTACTTTTCTCTCATTTTGTTCTCTTACAGCATATACATTGTTTTTAATTTTATCTCTTACCTATCAGATGGGAATGGAATTGTGTCAGTCATGCACAGTGCTGAGTGGTTCTACAGTTACTGAAGGAGAATAGCAGTTTTTTCCACAGTTCTGTAGTTCCTTGTGCTCTGAGTTCTGAATAGGACTATCTGGAAAATGCTGTATATTTTCTGTGAAAACTCAACAAAACTGTCATTTAGTTAGCAAATGTTCGTACACATTTTCATATTTTCAACAAAATAAACACTGAAGCAGGTTTTGATTTATCTGAAAACTGGAACACTTTGGTGGTTTCAGATTCTCTCTCTCTTCTCATTCTCTTCTATGTATGTTTTTTCTCTTCTGGTGGGATAAAATAAGGGAATGTATGGGAAAAATGGAGGTGAGGGGAAGTAAAACCAAAAAATGAAAAGTTTTCAGTGCCTGCTGTCCCCCCTCTCCTCCCCCTGCCCCTCTGTTTAGCACACAGATAACTTAGACCAAAATGAAAATTTCCCATGGAGATTTTCACTTTGTTGGAATGGCCATTTTTTGTTTTCATTATTTTTTCATTTTTTCAGTGGGAAGTTTATTTAATATTTTATTTTCTTGTTCAGCGTGCCCCCAGGCCTTATTTTCTGCACGCTATTCAATCCCTGCTCTGAAGACAGAATTATTCATTTCCTCATGGGCTTTTCTGTGGCACTTATCAATGCGGTATCCAAGTGCTTC
Source organism: Mauremys reevesii (assembly GCF_016161935.1). NCBI lineage: Eukaryota > Metazoa > Chordata > Testudines > Geoemydidae > Mauremys > Mauremys reevesii. The sequence goes on from NC_052625.1 coordinate 49,797,645, forward strand.
ACAAAAATTAATGAATTTATGTTCACAATACTCCTGTGAGGTGAACTGGTGTCATTTTACAGATGGGGAGCTGAAGCACAGTAAGGCTATGCAAACAGCCATGAATTCTGGGTGCCCAATTTGAGATGCTTATGGCCTGATTTTTCAGGGAGCTTAGCATTATATGGCATCTTGGATGTTTAGCGCACAACTCCCATTGACTTCAATTGCAGCTGTGAGTGCTCAGTATTTCTGCAAATCAGACTCCTAGCACCTCAAGTTGGGTACTCAGAAAATGAGGAAAAGACAATTAGTGACCACCTGTGAAAAGGTGGTTTAAGTGATTTGCCCAGCATCACACAGGAACTCTGTGGCAGAAGCAGGGATAGAATCTAATTCCCTAGGGCAGCATTCAACTGCTTTAACCATGACAGCATCCTTTCTCTTCCTCCCCTGCTTCATTCACCACACACTTGCCAACTTCTGCAACAAATGAAGCAGGTTCCTACAGACAACAACCTCCTTTACTGCACAACCCAGATTCACCCTCAGAGAACAGTCCATCCTGTGCACTGAATGAGGCAGGGGCCTGTGCAAAAATTGTATTTGATAAAGACAATTGTATTGTATAAAGACTGCATCATAATACGTATGCACAAGGGGGGCAAATTAGCATTACACAGGCAACTTTAAGTTGGGCATTTCTTAATTTTTGAGTGCTTGACTTTGCAACCTCAATAATGGTCTCCCAATGTCATTTCTGGTGTGGAATTCCGTTCCCCCCCTCCCATGTGTTTTAAGTATACTGGAAAAAACATGGAAATTCTCCATCATGAGGGATAATATTGACACTCATGAGTCATCAGCAGAGTTGGAACATTTAGATGCATAACACAGTTGCTACTTGAGATAATGGCATAACTGATAGAAGGAGTAGGTTGTCATCCTCTATGTGGATCAGCATTATTGGGGGATGATGCGCTCAGTTTGCCACTGGGTTTCACAGATATTTGCTGACAACAGAGGAATGGTGAGACTCAGGAATGCTGGATTCCATTTTAGGTGCTGGAGGGAAGAGTTCTCTAGTGCTCACAACTCCTTCTGTCTTTGTTCCCTCCAGCCGGGCTCTGTCTAGTCTCTCTCTCCCTACTACCTGGTTACTCATCCCAGCCCCAGTCACCATCTCTGCACTCCTCATCTGAGTTTCAGTCTTATCCAGTCTGTTCCCAGTCACCCTCCCTATCCGAGTCTCCTTGCCTTGACAGTCATTCTTGTCCCATGCCCATTCATAGAATATCAGGGTTGGAAGGGACCTCAGGAGGTCATCTAATTCAACCCCCTGCTCAAAGCAGGACCAATCCCCAGACAGATTTTTACCCCAGTTCCCTAAATGGCCCCCTCAAGGATTGAACTCAGAACCCTGGGTTTAATAGGCCAATGCTCAAACCACTGAGCTATCCCTCCTGCCCAAGGCTTGGTTCCCAGTGTCTCCTCTCCTCCCCAGCTCCTTGTCAGATCTAAGTTTTCCCTCCCTCCCAAGGCTTCCAGCCTCCCTCTGCCCTGTCTCACCACAAAGCATCCAGTCCCCGTCTCTCTACCCAGGCTTCTTGTCCTAAGGTTTATTCCCTTTGCTGGCACCCCCGCCCTGGTTCAGCTCTTGTTCCCTGTGCATTCAACTCCAGTTGTAATCTTCTGCATGCTGCCTAGGCACCAGAAGGGCGAGTAGTCTGAGCACAGGAGAGAGAGTCTTCTTGCTCTTAGTTTTGGGGCCCAACGCCATAGTGGCCTGCTGCAGCTGGGAGCAGCAATTGCAGGGAAAGTCATGCTTAGCCCCTGCAGCCCGGGGATGGAGCATACTTACTGTGGGTGGAAACTCTGGAGAATTTAGCTGCCAAACACTAACATGTCTCCACTGAGCACATGCAAACTGCAGTTTTTTTCTAAAGGCTTTTAACTTGATCAAATTTGTTTTCTCCACAGGAGCAGCAAAACATCCATCCTTCTGTAAAAATGTAAATCCCTGCTCCATAACATGGAGGTGCTAGAGATTCTTAACAAAGCAGTTATAAGAATTTTTTTTAGCATGGCCAAAACAATGTATTTTCCCCTAATCTCAGTCTTGGAAACTGCGGAACTGTTTTTGAAACTTGATAGCTAGATAGATAAATAATTTCAGCCCGAGGCAAATACCCCGAATGGAAAATTTCAGCCCAAACAGTTAGTTGGTTTGGCAAAATTGTAAACAATTGAAAACGGGGTCTTGTGATGGGAAGTGTCAGGCAACCTTAATCACAGGCAGCACTACCAACCGTGCCTATTTAAAAAAGACTGTGAACTGGAAGATCAGCCTGGGAATTTCAAAGGAGCCAGTGGGAAGTAGGCATGCAAATTAGATGCCCCAATGTATTCCTAATGTATCTTCCTCAGGGTCCTTTGAAGATCCTAGGATCTTAGAGCACTTAGTTATTCTTTGTGTGAGTGATTCTGGAAGAAAGTTCATTTTCAATTTGCCTGTATCCTTGATCCTTTGTTATATCCTATAGAGAGGGAGAGGTACAAGCTGAGAAGCTGAACGATCATCTACTAGCGAGCAGGCAATTGATTGACTGCCCTAAACTGATATCAACATATCTCTTACTGTTTCAGTCAGCACTGGGGGGTCAGCGAGAGCTAGTGACCTGCTTTCAAATGGTAAAGCACCTGGAGCAGGTGCTATACCAGCAGAAGGCTGCATGGTTGGAGGCTTGCACGTGGCTCTGAAACTGACTGAATATTTCCAGTCAATGTGGACTCGAGGAACTATACTCCAGGAGTACAAGAATGCATCCATCATCCACTTGTACAAGTGGAAAGGTAACAGATAATCCTGCAACAGCTATCAGGGAATCTGCTTGTTGTCCATAGCTTGCAAAATTCTGCTGAATCACCTTGTGCAACACACTGAACAAGGGCTTCTGCCTGAGAGTCATTGTGGCTTCAGGAAAGGACATGGGACCATAGACATGGTGTTTGCAGCTCATCAACTTCAGGAGAAATGCCAGGAACAGAACCCCAACCTGTGTATGACTTCCACTGACCTGACAAAAGCATTTGATACAGTCAGTCGTGAGGGCCTTTGGAAGATCATGGCAAAATTTGGTTGCCCGGAGAAATTCATCACAATGGTTTGGCACTTCCATGATGGCACGCTCACTTGCCCTATGGACGACGGTGAGTCAGCTGAACCATTCCCAGTCACCAGTGGAGTCAAGCAGGGCTGTGTGTTGATCCCAGCCCTCTTCAGTATGATGTTTTCTGCCATGCTTATAAATGCTTTTTGTGACTGCGACACCAGAATTGGCATCAGATACTGGACTGATAGCAAGCTCTTCAATCTGAGGAGACAACAGGCAAAAATGAAGGTACAGGAAGTGACTGTTCATGATCTTCTGTTTTCTGATGACTGTTCCCTGAATGCCATATCTGAGTCTGACATACAGTGGAGTCTGGACTATTTCTCTTCAGATTGTGACAATTTTGGCGGACTATGTGCAAATGTGGGGGATTGTAGAGGCATTAGTCAACAAACAAAACTGAAGGTCTACAAAGCCATTGTGCTGCCAACTCTGATGCATGCATGCAAAACCTGGATGGTAAACAGATGCCATGCTATGAAGCTGAATCACTTTCACACAGGCTGTCTGAGGAAACGGATGAGGATAAGATGGCAAGACAAGGCTCCAGATGCTGAGGTTCTCATATGGGCAGGTATTTCAAGCATCCATACTCTATTGATAAAATCACAGATGAGATGGGCAGGCCATGTCACCAGATGAGCGATTGCCAAAGATGATCTTTTACTGCAAGCTAAAGGAGGGAAAGCGCTCTCAGGGAGGCCAGAAGAAACGAAGCCTCATCTGTACTGGAGCTACAGCCTATGAGCAGATGAGAACTGCTGAGGCAGAGCAGCAGTGCCAGCAGCATAAATCTCACAACAGCAGACTGTCTGCTGTTAATGAAGTAACCCAGAGTAGCATCTCTTTTTTGGTGTGCCACAGACAATTCAGAGCTCAAATTGGCCTGATCAGCCACTCACGTGGTCACAGGAACCAAACCAATCAGTGATGTCATGGTACTCTTCAAACTCAAAGGACAAACAACCACCAACCTGAGAAGCTTTGGATCCAGAGCTGTACTTCCCAACAGCATAAAGATACTCAAATCCATCTCTTGTATTGATTAGCTCAGGCATATGCCTCCTCAGCGGTTACAGTAATCAGGAGAATAAGATTTGATGTATAATAAACACCCTTAAGACATTTCTTTGTGCTCTTTGGTTGCACAGAAACAGCCTCTAAAAATTGTCTTGGCTATTTTTATCTCTTTCCTCCAAGATAATCAGAAGAATTTGAAACTTGTTAGAGAATAGTATTAGGCCATCTTTTCTTTATAATTAAGTGACAATATTTTATGCCAATGCCAAAAGGTAAACTAAGTGGTTCAAATACAATAACAAATTACCCCAATCTCAAACTAAACCAAACCTTAGATTTGAGATTTGAAATTGTTTGGCTAAATGATTTTTTTGCCCATTATTTTTCATTTTCACGCACACCTGCTCTTCCTAATTATGGCCAGGACAGCCCAGGAAGGGTCATGATATGGAGAGCCTTCTGTTTTGAGATTTCCAGGCTAACAATATAGACCCAAGGGGTTAAATGGGCATCTGAGCTTTTGGGTCTTTATCCCAATAGACCATTTTATTTAAAAAAAAACAAATTGAATCCATCTCTGCCTAAAACTACCTAAATCTAGTTAACTTGCATTTTCATTTTTCTTCTTGTATTGTATTAACAGATGAGCCAAAACATGTTGCTTCCAATGTACGTGGACTTTGGAAAAGTTCAGATCCACAGCCCCAAACCTGCCAAGTGATTTGTGCACCATTCCCCTGGACAATATGGAGCCCAGCTGAAGACAGTGAGGCTCTGCACAGGCTCAAGAATGGAGCAATTTGCAGGAGTGGGGCCTAAATTAGGATCTGAATATGCCACCCAAGCTCATGTCTAACTTGACTTAGCTCTATTTTTCAGGCCTACTGAACCATTGTTTCTTTTAAATGTATGAGTAGTAGAAAAAATAAAATCTTGTGATTGGATCTTCCCTGTGAGATTTGATTTTGGAGCTAACTGTTGCGGATGTTTTCCAAAGCTTTGAAAACAGTTGCTTAGAAAGCAATTACTGACCCCATCTTAGCTACAGAGGTGCAAAGAGGCTGCTGTAATATTGCCTTGTTGTTGAATCTTTCTTCCAATGCAGAATGAGAGAGAGCTTGCCCTCTTTCTCAAATTTCTCCCATGATTGAGAGATGAGTGAGCCTCATACCTGCAATATCCAACAGTTTCACTGATTCGAGAATGTGATGATTGGGTAATAATGCCCAATTCTACACACTTCAAATCCATTAGTAGCAATTACCTTACCTGAGGTGTTTTGAGTTAGTTTTAGCACAGCATTCTTGCAGTTGGTAGATAATGAGTAATAATGTATACAGCATTTTCAAGTCTCTGTTTTTAGCAACAATAACACCATTAGGATGCCTATTTAACAAATGTGCTTCATACTAAAAGTTAAGATTTTGCTAAGCTTTTTTTTTTTTAACCAATGCACCATGTGTCCTGTTTTACGCAAGATAGGATTTCCTTTAAAAGAGAGAGAGACTTTACCTCCCTTATAAGTAGTAGTAATAGTGTGGATTAGTGGATGGTCACCTGTGTCCCAGGCCAATGCTCTGAGATTTTATTCCTGGCTGTGCCATTGGACTGCTAGGTGACCTTGAACAAGTCGCGTCTCTGTGCCTCAGTTTCCCCTCTGTAAAATGGATTTCCTTTTGTAAAGCTTTTTGAGATCTACTAATGGAAAGCACTATATATTATTATTATTTATTTTATTATTATTTTATTTATTCTTTCCTGGTGTCAGAGCTGTGCAGAGAATGGAAATTACATTTTACAAAGGGTTTTGAGATTTTAAAATTTGTTTTGTCTTTAATAAAAACAAAACCTGAAAATTTTGAAATTCTCTGAAGAAAAATTCTGATTTCTTTTGTTTTGTTTTGGGTTGATTTTTTACTATTTTTGTTTACAAAAAGTCATTTCAAAACAAAAAATCAAATGTTTTATTCTGAAAATGTCAAAATGAGATGTTTCAACATTGTCAGAACTTTTCCCTTCTGAATGAAATGCTGGTGAAATCAACCTTATTTCCAATCCAGCCTTTTGATTTTGATTGAGCTGCATATTCAGACACAATAGGGATTTGTTGATGTTTTTTCGACTAGCTGTAGTGATATCTATTGCATTGCTGTTGGCTTTGGCTATGCATCCTTTGGTGAGCGAAATCTCCAGTTCAGGTGATTCCTATGTTCATGATGTGTTGCAATTTAAAGAGGTTAAATATAATCTGTCAAGAGATTTTTAAAAAAGCAACTAATTAGAGATGTCACTGTTGATAATCTAACCCTGTATTACCCAGTGACAGTTTTTCTTGTTTTAGGGATTAAAAACCCAGTAGACATTATTTTTAATGGTGAGAAGTTATATATAGCCAACCTCTTAAATATAGTGAGCTACCTCTCCTAAAAAAAAAAAAAAAAAAAAAAAAAAAAAAGTACTCACATATTTACATTGAATGTATAAATTATATAGCCTAGAGATTTGGCTATATCTGAGATGTACACAGCACAACTCAGGGGATGGGTTATATGTATAGATGGTTTTAAGCAATACTTACGCTCCCTATATCCGGAGCTGCCCGGATGCCAGTCTGTTCTCAGGCATAAATTAGGGCACCCTGAAAGCAGCTGTAATCTATGCAAGATACCAGTGGCCCCAAAGGAGGCCTCTGGAATGCAGGCAAGGGTTATGATGTGGGGTCTGCTATGCCAGATTGGAGTGATCCTCCCATGGGTATGTCAATTTGAGAAGTTTTGGACTGGCAGATGAGCCCCTTAACCACAAAACTGGCCTCCCTCTCTCGCTAGATGTTGGAGGGGAAGTGCAGGGCTCCAGAAAATTAATTTCTGATTTAGATCCTCATCTGAACCAAATAATTCAGCCAATCTAACCCATTGTGGTGACAGCATTAGGTGCTGAGAAACATAAGACTTTTCTTACGTTATACTTCACTGACATTCATTAACAGAGAACAAGAAAATGATCTGAGTGATATAAGGGACTCTCTTCTTCCTCTCCAGTGGTGGGGAATGGGTGGAGCCTTGGCTGTATGCTCCTCCATTGTGCCAGCTACCATAGCTAAATGAGTGCATTGGTATAGATGCATGTTAGGTATAGACGTGGTGCAATGTACTTTCCCTTCAGAGCAAGGGGGAACTGGGAAGGCAGGTTATGACTCAGAAAGTCCATATCAGCCAGTCTGTTCCAGGGGTAGCAGAGCAATACACTGCTCCTTGTTCATGGCAAAGCTATGATTTGCGCCCTAAATTATTAACAGCACCTCCAATGTGAATGATAAATTTAGGCTACCAAAAACAATGAGGAGGAGAGTGATGGAAGGACAGCTATCATGTCTGATGTAAGCTGTTGCCTTAGACAATGCATCAATTCTGGTTTAAAAAGATGAGTATTGGCAAAGAGCTTTTTGCATTTTTAGGCCCCTGTACCAAAGCATTATTCTTAATTGTATGGTACCATGGAGTTTTGACTTGAGCACATATTAGTTCTGTAACCTGATCCCCATACAAATCATAGTCAGTGAGAATGGAACAATTAGTGCCCTAATCTACAGTATCTTTAAATCTGCATTTTCCCAATCACTACTCGTATTACAAGAGTCAATTAATTTATAGTCCACACAAAAATGTAATTAAACCCAAGATAATATGGCAGTGAAATGAATAGGGAGGGAAAAAGAGCCCCCTTCCTGGTGGAGATAACACCAAGCTTTGTGGCATGTCATTAATGGATTGAAATGTATCCTGTTTACCTTTATGAAATAGGAATGTGGGGGTTTTTAAATTTCATTTTGAACATTGGCAATAAAAGAGTATATTGCTGTGTACTTTCAACTCAGTCTGGAAGAAAATCCATATAACATTTGCTAACCAATTTAAGTACTTGGGCCTTGATGTTGCAAAGAGCCCACTCCCTTTAGTTGGTCACCTAAGGGAATCCACTTATGAGTCTATTACCCAGTAAATTAGCAGAGTGATTCAGTCAGGTATATTTATCATGAAGAGAACTGAAGATAATTAATACACTGCATTGAATGCAAATTGCACCCACAGCACTTATCTCATTTTCAATTAGCACAAATGTTACAGCACTGCAGGCTTGTTATGGTTTTACCATGGGCTGGGTAATTAATTTCTGTGAGCTACATATCAGACACCTGATAATGCTGTTTATTAATAAATGTCACCCCAGGTATCTGTTAGGAGTGGTAAATAAATTAAATGTTCAGTTGTCTGCCCTGTGCAAATCTATTCTTACACCTCATTGCATCTTTTCACTTGTTTATCTACGAAAATGACTACAGAGATTAACAATGGCAAACAAAGGAATATGACGAACAATAATCTGTGACCAAAAGAGGCATTCTTTCCAGAGACAACCAAACCTTTCATTACGTGAGTGCTGTAATGGTGGAGTTAATATCACCTAACCTTTTGGAAGGCAGAACAATGAGCTGGATTGCTGAAGTAACTCTCTAACGGTGGAGATCCATGTGGAGAGTTCCCCATAACATTGGGAGAGAGGGAATCTCCATTTGAAATGATTTTGCAAACAAATGTGATATTATTTTTATTTCTATAGTACCTTCCCTCAGAGGATCTCAGAGCATTTTACTCCGCCTTCCATACAGTATATTTAAAACCATTTGCCAGGTTTTGTGCAGAGCCATGTGAAATTTATGGAAATGATTTCATGAGATAATTTGCACATTTTCAATGTGTGTGTATTCACAAACTTCACTTTTAAAAAAACATGGTGTGGATTTAGTGCTGGTGAAAGGCATTGGCCTGTTTGATCAAGGGATGAGGCTTCCCCAGTGACCAGCTGTCAGCAGCAAAATTGGCTTCCCACTCAAGGAGAGAGTCCCAAAGAAAAATGGGGTCAGCTGTTTCCTTGGAACAAATCAAAAGGCTCAGAAGGGTAATAAGGGGAAACCAGTGGGTGACACCAAGCAGAGAAATCTAGACAACATGCATTGCCCCAGAAGGCGTTAAAGGAGTCGGTGGATGCTCATAGGACAAGGTCATTGATATCATGCTCCAGAGGGCTAGTAGAAGAGGGCACCCTCTTGAGGGACCTGAGAGAAGAAGACGACAAGGCAACTTCTACCTCCTACCTCCATGGGCACCCACTACATCCAACTGTTAGCTCGCTGCCATGCAGATGGAGTTTATCAGTAGGGCCTCAAACAGAAAGCCCTCCCTTTGGAAGGGAGCAGGAGACCTGGCTTCTCAGAGCAGCTTCCAAGTCTTGAGGAGGTCTTGACTGAAGACTGGCTGCTCTAAATGGACTCGGGGGAGATATTTCAGCTTGATGTAAAACAGCTCCTGGTCCTATCAGAGCTGATAGAAGCAGCAGGTACTCTGGTATGGGCACTACACAGGAGTCACAATAGGGTCTGGAGGTGAAAGGTGTGGGCCTGGGTCCATTTGCAGACTAGGCCTTATCCACCCTCTCTCTGAGGGAGGCTCAGAACAGCTACAAAATAATCGAGGTAGACTAGGGTGGAGTTATAGTGCCCCCTCAGGTAGGGTATAAGGCCTTGGTCAGTTGCTTTGTGCAGTTCAAAATCTTGGACAGTCAGGCAAAGAGGTGAGAATACAACTTGTGATTAAGCCTCACAACAGCCATGTATTCTCCTCCAATTTGCTTTAGATTTCGGCAAAGTGGAGCACTGAGATGTTATATAATTTGGTAGACTTATGCAGGGGCGGCTCCAGGCCCCAGCATGCCAAGCACGTGCTTGGGGCAGCACACTCCGGGGGGCGCTCTGCCGGTCACTGGAAGGGCGGCAGGCGGCTCCGGTGGACCTCCCGCAGACGTGCCTGTGGAGGGTCCGCTGGTGCCGCAGCTTCGGTGGAGCATCCGCAGGCACGTCTGTGGGAGGTCCACTGGAGCCGCGGGACCCACGACCAGCAGAGCGCCCCCAGCGGCATGACGCTGTGCTTGGGGCGGCGAAATGGCTAGAGCCGCCCCTGGACTTATGGAGGATGTAGCTGACTAAATGATTTTCATCAGATAATGCAGATTTCATTGAAACTGAAACTTTTCACAGGTTAACATTTTTCCCTGGTTTGAAACGACTTTTAGTTTTGGAATGTAAACTATAGTTTTTAAAAGAAAATTAAATTCAGAATGAAATATCTTGAATTTATCAGAACAAAATGTTTTGATTGACCTGAACAGATTTTTTTTTTCAGATTTTAGTTCACAATTTTTTTTGAGATTCTGAATTTTCATCCTGAATTGGAATGGGAATTTTCTTTTATTTTTATTTTTTGAAATCACAGAAACTTTCACAGGACAAGAAAACAATTTCCCACCCAACTCGAGCAGCCAAACCAAGAATAGAATCCAGATCTCCTAACTTCTGTCCTGCATCTTCAGCACAAGACTACCCTATAATATATATTCCTGCTTCTTTGGCTGTTAGTTCAGCTAGCGTCCTTCTGAACACCAAAATCAACTGGTCTTGAGATTCTGCTATTTTCTTGATTTACACCAGATGGCTGCACTGCTGGAGATGACAGGTCCATCAGTTTATATAATCTTCCTTAACAAGAAACACTGGATGCAGGTAGTTCCTGTGATTTTAAGTAAGGTCTTGTCTATCTACACAATTTGTACCACTTCAATTATACCCATGTAGTTAAAGCAGTATAGTCTGCATGGTGCGACTGTTGTTATACTGTTATAAAGGTGTGTTATCCTGGTATATATTCCCATATGGGAAAAAGAATAAGCTATACTGGGATAAGGCACCTGTATAACTGTGCCCACACAAGAAGCTATACAGGCATAAGTATATTGGTTTACCAAAAAAAAAAAATCATACTCTTTACTGACGTTACACCAGGACAAACAAAATCTCTGTGTAGACTAGCCCTTAATCTCTCCTGAAGGTAAAGAATATTGTAGTTTACTACAATTATTAAAAAAAATAGCTGTGCTACAAAACTTGTTTGAATATTTAGTAACTGCCACAGGATTGGAAACACTCAGTATTTGACCATGGGGAAGGGTGAGTTTCTTCCTAACAAGTGACTGGTGCCATCATAATGTAATTAGAGGTTAAGAAAGCATTGCTCTGCAGCAGAGTGCTTTCGTGCTTAACATAAATAGTCATTTTATTATATGATTTTTGTATGGTAACAGATTTCCACACACTTCCTTTTGGTATGGCCTACATGTCTTACCAGCTTCTGCCATGAGCCCGTCGGATCCCACAAGCTTAGCTAGGTCTGCTTGGCTCAGTATTAAGATAGAGAATTTACAGTAAGTACTTTAAAAAAAAATGTAGTGCTTGAAGGATCAGTTTCAAAAATGCCTTAGTTAGATGCGGGATCATATTCCAGACAAGAATACACAAATGTAAAGGCCAAATGGCTTGTCAACATCCTTTAAAAAACTCATTTAATGCACAGAATACAACGTATAAAACCACAATTTAAATGATAATATAATGTTCATGCTGAAAAGCCTGGGAGGTGTAGCTTCTATAGAGATTCTTTATTCAAACAGACATACCGTATAGTGTCAGTAGAGATCCTGAATGAACTGTAATGTCTGTATGAGAATCTACAGCCAGACTTTGTTCCTTTCTTGTCAGGTCCAAGTTAACTGCTAGGCGTGACAGGCTTGTATTTAGACTGCCCTGTGTCCAGCCACAGTGACTCTGCTCTGTCCAGTCCTGGTAACCAGACCTCAGCAAGCTGCCACACAGCCCTGCTGGGCTAGCATCTTCTCTGCTCTAGATGGCACTGCGGTTGGACTGGCTCTGCAGAGTGACGTTTCTGCTGCTGTTGTGCTGTGTGTGGCTGGCATGTGAACAGGGAGCAGACACTGCAGGCAGTGCAGGGCTAGCCCAGCACAACGGACCCCCCCTCACCAGACAGACAAGTTCCAGGATCGGAAAGGGGATTTTACTAAGGGGAGAGGATTGGGAAAGGGTATTGAGGAGCCTCAGGGGGTGAGGCTGAGGATTGGGTGGGCAGCCATGGAGAGGGTTTGCTGGTTGTGCATAAGAGTATTGAGGGACTTGGTGGGTTGAGGTGGGGACTGGGCCTAGTGGGACATGACAATCTGCTAACTACTACTGCTGGTGTGTACATAGTTTCAGTGACCTTGTTTCTGCTACTGCAGCCTTGTGCAAAAAGACAAAGCCAAATAAAATGCTTGCATCTGACGAAGTGGGTATTCACCCACGAAAGCTCATGCTCTAAAACGTCTGTTAGTCTATAAGGTGCCACAGGATTCTTTGCTGATTTTCCAAATAAAATAGTGTGGACAAAGGCTTAGACAGACAGGATTTTCATTCTCTCATCAAAACTTTTCTGACAAGCCTGTTCTGCCCAGTCCTGATTTTGACAAAATGTTTGAACTGTGCACCGATGCATCTGATGTAGGTCTCGGAGCAAAACTGGTGCAACCAGGGGAAAGTAACAAGAAACATCTTGTTGCTTTCTTAAGTAAAAAACTGCACCCACTGAACAGAATTATTATAAAATGTGATCTGATTTTGTGGGCAATCCTTATGTATTTAACAGAAAATGTAGGGTCCTGACAGACTATTCTCCATTGGTGTAGCTCACTGTAGCTACACTGAGTAAAAGCTAGCAACTCCAAACTACTACACTGGAGCACCACTTGTATGACATGGAAATTATACATATTAAAGGTAGATAAGAGAGTGGTGGGGACACTGTCCAGGGTTATGACCCAATGCCTATGACCCACTGGCTGATCCTACTGCATTATTGTAAGATGAGAAATATGACCCAAGAACTTCTTAATGCCAACTAACAAGGGGATGCAGGGGGTCACAAGTATATCCTGATTCTGCTATGTATGTTCTGGTTTGCCAAAGAATGTCATGTGAGGCCTCAAACGAAAACTGGTGTCACACAGGTTATCATCCTTGTGAAATGTATGTATATGCAGATACTATGTAAAGAGTTATGTAGATATACTGAAAATAGACGCTTAGTGTGTATCATGGTGTTAGTCACCTGGAGAGGTAAAAAAAAAAAGATTTTCTGTCAGACAAGAGGTTTATTTACCTATCTATCTGTTGGAATGGAAATTAAGCATTGTAAGCTAACACAATGGATGCACATTTACATATGATGTCAAATGTTAACAAAGAGATGTGACGTGAACAGGGAAGCAGCACACAGGAAAAACAAACCACGGGTGGTTATCCTGTCTGAGCAAGGACAATGAACTTTGGGGGTATATCTGGAAGGCAAAGACACCTCTTCATCTTGCATCTAGGAGTTAAATGCACAACACATTTGCATTCATGAAAACAGTATAATAACCAGTCTTGGTGGAAAATGCAGCAGAAGACATAGGTGAGATAAAACTTCTTTAGACAGGCAGTTAACCTGTTAATTAAGTTGTCTCTAGAAAAAAGTGCATTATTATTTTGTTTTATATGTAACCATTTGATTCCAGGAACTTTAATCATGATCACCTGAATCTTGATAATAAATTTATTCTTGTTTTCACTATAAATATATCTAAGTTCTGTGATATTAAGCAATGTGCTGATCCTGAGTTAAATCTTAGAAGTTGGTGTGTGCTGTTCCTTTGGGAACAGAGGAATTGATAATTCTGTGAATAGCCAGTGTCAGGAGCTGGATATTCCAGGCTTGGGGACTGGGGTGCACCAACTTTTAAACGGCAAGGCAAAGACATGGCTGTCAGAGCCCAGAAGAGAGTGCTCAAGTGGCTAACAGGCTGGTGGTGTTTGGAAGCTGGCACCCAGCTAAGCATAAACAAGACTCCCTCATGCAGAGGGTGACAAGAACTGTCAGACAATCTTTTGCCCATATTTATGGGAGCATGGTATCTCCCAACTGCCTTCTTCCCTGGCTTCCTCCTCCTGGCCATCTGGGTCCTGGGGTGGCTTGAGGCAGACGGAAGTGTGGTAGAAGACTGGTAGAGTGGTGCAGGTTAAACTCGCAGCAAAGAAGTTTTCTTTGCTTTAGCCATAGAAGCATGATCAGCAAAACCTGTTGGTGAATTCCCGCTGTCGCCATTCAGTGGCACAGTATTTCTCACTCTGGAAGGTTCTAATGATTCTGTGAAGACAAGTTTGCTCAGATCTATACAGGGCTCTTGCTTTTGGGGGGGAGAACATTTCTGGAGGGAACAGATATGCAGTGTTGTCTTTTTGAGTGGTAGGCTTTCTCACTGTTGCTGGGGCAAGTTCCACATGTGAGTTAGCCTAAACTGTGTGAATAACTGGTTTGCTGGCAATTCTGAAAATTGAGCAATAAATTAATTTGAAACCAAATTTTACAAAATTTTCAGTGAATCAAATAGCTGAAACAATTTTATTTTGGGTTGAACAAAACATTTTATTCATCCCCAAAACAAAACATTTCGTTTTGATTTCAGATGTTTTTATAGTTTTTATTTTTTAAATAAAATTTAAGGGGATTTTAAAGTGGAAAGTCATTTTTTTACTTTTTTGGATTTTTTTTTAAATTAACAATTTGGCAAAACCGACACAAATTCACAAAATATTTTGGTGTTGCCAAATGTGTATTTTTTTTTCCACTGAAAAAAACATCAGTTGAAAAATTTCACCCCGGTATACTGCCTGGTTAATTAAAATATTGTGAATAGACATCTGACCTGTGAGTAGAGTGTATGTTTTTATCAGGAGAGTAGGGACTGGCTTCTCTGAAGGAACTGTCTGCTAGGCCTTTACTAGAGAAACCATCTCTTAACAATCCCAACCACTGTCATTCAGCCTTTAATCTTCCTTTTCCAGAAATGTTACTGCTAAAGTGGTATGTGAGTGCAATAATACCAGCAATCTTCACACTTCCTTAGTGCTGCTCAGTGTAGTGTGAAGTATGGAGACGACATTGGTTTCATTGATCATCAAGCTCTTTCTCGTACTGAATGAATATCAAGCATCTTTTATGTTTCTTTTAGAGGTATCAACTTCACTGTGATACCTTTACTTTGAGATGGCAGTGAAACATGGCTGGTGCTGGCAGGGATAGACTGAGTTACACCCAAACAGTTGTTTTTCTTGCTGAGAAGTTTCAGGCGAATGTTGGGTGACTAATCATTGCCACAAGATCTCTTTCATATCGTTACACTAAAGTTCTAGCCTGTGGCCCCTACTGTTCAATATGTAGGCAAGGTGCTATGTCCTGCACTATGACAGATATGTGGATGATGCTCAGCTCTGTTTTTAGTTCATCAGACCCATTGGTGTGGTTGATTTGATTGGTTTATGCTATGTCTTGCTGGGACTCAGGATTTGGATGAGTGTGAAATAGGTGAGACTCAATCAAGACAAGACTAAGGTCATGCTGGAATGCTAGGGGAAACTGGAAGAAATACTGGAGATTCTATCAGTTATCTCAGTTTGCCTGCCTTTTGTTACTGGGGCTTGCAGTCTGTGCTTCCTGTTTGGCTACCATGGTCAAGAGTGCTTTTTAACATCTGCACTTGGCCAGAAGGTTGCAGTATTGTTATCCAGATATAGGACCTCTCCATGATCCACACCTTTCTTACCTCAAGATTGAATTTCTGCAATGCACTCTACATGGAGCTATATCTTAAAATCACTAACTTCAGTGGGTGCATTATGTGGCAACCTGTTAGTGGATATTTCTCATAGGGAGCACATTATTTTGTGCTTTGTGATATGCACTGGATTCTAGTTGATTTTTGGATGCAATTTTGAGGTGCTGGTTTTAACCTTTTAAAGCTTTATTAAACAGGATAGACCTTGTTAAACTGAAGATTGTTATATTGTGGAAACTGGTGCCACTGTTGACCTTAATCTAACTGTCCCCTCCCCTGCTTTAATTATGGAAGAGGTTGGAGCATTTTAGGAGGGAAGTCATTAGTTATGAAGTTGGCTTCCTTGCTCCTCCTTTGGTTCACCACAGGCTGAATTTGTTGAACTGCAGGTCATGTTGCAAAGTCTTTTTCTCCAAATGTAAAAGACTGGACAGAGGGGTGAGGTTGCTGGAAATTTGGAAGGGGGGGTGTCTTTTTTAATTTGGGATATTGGGTTCTAATAATTTGTAGTTGTATAAAGATTGTACATGTGCCTAGAGGATTAGATAGGGTACACTTTCATAAACAGCACATAATTCAATAAATATTTTGGTGGAAATAATCTATATTGCAGAAGCATTTAAAATAAAGATATTAAACAGTGAAGGAAAATGCTTCTTTCTTCACTTTCCTTGTTTCCATGGGTTTATGTTCAAGCCTTATATTCAGGAGTTTCATGTGTGTTTGGTAAACATTTTGATATTATTGTGCGTGAATATGGATTTACATTACCCATATTTCAAGACTATTATTGGGTACCGAGCAACTGATTACACTTGTAGCCAATCATGTGCCATTAGCAGTGAATAATGACCGGCATTATGTTATTTCAAATCTCATTTTGTTTTGCAATACTGTAATGGTTAAAAATAAAGGCTAAATCAATTGCTTGACTGTACAGCTTATTTCCCCCTCAAGCATCTTCATCAGGACCAATTTGGTTGAACCTTTGTATACCATCTAGCATGTTTCCAGCGCCGCTTGAGAAATGTTGATGGGCTACTACTTATTTTTTTTTTTAAATCAAGGGGTAGATTTTAGCAAACTTAAGTTTAAAAATAATCTTTCATGTGTTTTAAATTTAAAAGGGGACAAGCAAGGTTGATGAGCCCCAAAATTTGTCTTGCGTATTAAATAATTATCTGCCAAGTTCAAGTAACTATTTGGTTGGCTCCTGAAACTTTCTCAGACAACATGTTTAATTTTTATTTTAAAAAAGAACCCCAAGTGCTAACACCTGCAGTGCTAACACCCAGAATTCATGTGCTACCCTGTAATAACCATGCAAGTACGGAAGGCAAATGAATTCTAGTAGGAAACAGATTTCCATTCCAAACATCCCAGTTACTAGAAAGAGAGTGAAAAGGTTTTGAACAATGGTATCATAGAGGCGGTGTGGAGCGTGCTCCAGATTTCTTTGGATCAGGCCCATGTGGCCTAATCTTGTTCCTACTGAAGCCAATGGCAAAAATTCAATTAACTTCAGTGAAGTAGGACCTAGACCATAGTGAGTAATTCTGCCAAGCAGAGTGGCTATGTGTCGAAGGACTTTTCTAGCCTTGGTGCTAACAATTCTATGGTGTAAGAAAATTACCTTGGCACTGCAATACAAGCATTTCTTTGCTATTGTAACATTGTTAAGGTCCTAGCAATTTTTTTTGATACTGTAGATATCCTGCATGCTTAGTGGCTCATTTTGTTATCTAAAGGGGCTTTTTGTTGTTTCTTTTTTTATAATCCTTTCTCTACAAAGCAGTGAAGGTTGGTGTGAGAGCAGGGAGGGGGCATGTGCTTTTAATCAACCAGTGAGCTGAAAATAATAAAGAAAGGTAACCTGTTTGTTTGTCAGCAAGATGAAATAAATAAGAGCTAAAAAAAATCTCTGAGACACCACTCAAAGGCAATCAAATATGTATTTAATTAAAGCAAACATAAAAATTAAAGTTACATGTTGAATCAATAAACAGCACTTTTTTCTACATGCATTTTGAACAAGACAGATCAGAATCTTGCATGATGAAGACATAATGTGTCATAATAATTAGGAACACAGACAAAAGAACAGCTAATCAACATGCAAATTTATGCAGTTCTGGCGATTCAGATGAGGCAGATTTCTACCTCTTTTTTGCTTGATTCATCTTCATTGCTAATCATCTGAAGGCTGCCAAATGTTCACTGACACTAATGTATTATAGGTCAAGAGAGGCAGGTCTTCACCTATTACCCCCACAAACAGTATGCTTTCCTTCCCTGTTTCCTCTTCAGGATTTTCAGCAATTACTGCCAGATGCAATCAGACTCCTTGAATAGGAGCAACTGGGGCTTGTTTGTGGCTTGGATTCATTAGAATCAGGAGGATGAAGAAAGGAATAAATTACTTAATTGCACAAAAAAGTTGCAGCCAACGTGATGGTGAGAGAAGCTGATTGTGTAGTTGCGTATTAGACCACTCTTGGAATGGAAGATCTTAGAATAGCTGGTAGTTTGGCCTTGCAGATTCAGACAGATTTGGGTGTCCTCCAAAACAGATGGCTCCACATACCATCTATTCTTCTCTTTGTCAGGTTTTACCATTTATTTGATCTTGTTCATCTATGATGCTGGTTGTATTAGATGTAACACAAATATGTATTCAGATCCTACCCATTTAGTCTTGCCTCACAACTTTTATTCTTTTTGCCTTGTTTGATGAGATGATCAGGTTCCTGAACAGTCCTGGTATATGAAACACAAAAAATGTGACTATTGCAACAGCCTTGCATAGTCAAATAATACTCCTATATCATGAAGTTTTAAGATTTGTTTATCTAAATTTTACTGAGCTCTCCACCCCTGCCAGTGTGCACAAATGATTAAATAATCAGACAAAACAAATAATTTGTTTCAATGGGATCAAATAAAAATTAACATTTGCATATTCCCAAGTAAAACTCCCCCCATCCTTATGCTGAAACCCCTGTTCAGATATTCTTTTCAGGTTCCAGGCCATGTGTTATGCTTGCGGGTGGTCTTAAGATCTTAAAGAAAAAGCTTTGCTCTGTGAAGTCATGCAGCACTGTATGTAATTAAGCTCCCACCACCCCACCAAAACCTGTCATTCTTTTGTATTGAGAATGATCAACACTTTATGGAAGAATAACCTTTCAGGTAATGGTTGAAATTAGCATTTATTTAATTAATTTATGGTCAGTGATTCACTTCTCTGGCACCCCATTAAGAACACTAACAAAATATTACCCTGTAGTACAGTTCAATTATACTGATGGGAGTGGTCAGGCTGACTTTTGATCACTACATCTGAAGTGCATGTGTGTGTTTCATGGCAGAGCTTTTGTCGCTGGTATCAATCTTTTGGCTGGGGAAAGTTTGAAGTTCTTTGGTTGTCGTGGGGATCTGTAGTCAGAGATTTACCCAAACTGCTGTCATATGTGACCCTGGACTAGGATCAGTATTTAAAGTCCCTATTCATTTGATGTTTTGCATCAAGAATCTGTTGGGGCCTCACAGATGCCAATGAGTGCTGCTTTATTTTGGGCTCATGGTGAGGTTCCAAATGTCCCTTGCACTTTGGAAATCATAGAAGCCAAAGTCGTGGTGGACCAGTGGTCTTAATGCTGTCTCAAAGCAAAGTGGCACACCTGAGAATCTGACTGTGCAGTCATAGTCCAAAAAGATATTCCACAAGCCCATATTTTACAGCATCAGGACTGCAAAATATTGAACACAGAACCCTCTCAACAGCCCATGAGATGAGGAGTCATGCAAAAACTCAGGTTTGGCATTGCTTTATGGCTAATGACAATCTGTAGTCTTCACTTAAGGTGAAGGTGGCCATCTCCAGAAGCCTTAGGTGCTTCTTGTGAAATCTTCTTAGAGGACACCTCTTGATTTAACTTTGGGAGTGCAGCATGTCTTTGAGATGGGAACTATGCTCCTTGGTACTGAAGAGGACAGCAGTTAATGCAGAGGCTTTGTACTGGCCTGGAGGACAGGGAATGACATTTTTTTTAGTCAGAGGATAATTGCTAATTTTGTGGGAAGCTGCTGGAGAACATCTCTCTAGTCTAGTCTAGTTTTCGGTATACGGTGGTGTTAACGTGACCATCACTTATTTGTACTATGGTGTCTAGGAAGTGGACCTCCTGTGTAGACTGGTCCAGGCTGAGGTTGGTGGTGAGGTGGAAGCTGTTGAAATCGTGGACACAAGTCAGATATTAGGAATGGCAATATACAAAAACCTGTAGGAGAACACTTCAACCTCCCTGGCCACACAGTAGCAAATGTAAAGGTAGCCATCTTACAGCAAAAAAACTTCAGGACCAGACTTCAAAGAGAAACTGCTGAGCTTCAGTTCATTTGCAAATTTGATACCATCAGCTCAGGATTAAACAAAGACTGTGAATGGCTAGCCAACTACAAAAGCAGTTTCTCCTCCCTTTGTGTTCAGACCTCAACTGCTAGAAGAGGGCCTCATCCTCCCTGATCGAACTAACCTTGTTATCTCCAGCCTGCTTCTTGCCTGCATATTTATACCTGCCTCTGGAAATTTCCATTACATGCATCTGACAAAGTGGTTATTCACCCACGAAAGCTTATGCTCCAATACGTCTGTTAGTCTTTAAGGTGCCACAGGATTTTTTGTTAGATGTTCCTAATATCCAACCTAGACCTCCCCCACTGCAACATGAGACCATTGCTCCTTGTTCTTTCATCTGCCACCACTGAGAACAGCTGAGCTCCATTCTCTTTGGAAACCCTCTTCTTTTGTTTAGTTGAAGGCTGCTATCAAATCCCACCCTCACTCTTCTTTTCTGCAGACTAAATAAGTTCATTCCCTCAGCCTCTCCTTGTAAGTCATGTGCCCCAGCCCCCTAATCATTTTCGTTGCCCTCTGCTGGACTCTCTCCAATTTGTCCACATCCTTTTTGTAGTGGGGGCCCCCTCCAACTGAATGCAATACACCAGATGTGGCCTCATCAGTGCTGAATAGATGGGAATAATCACTTCCCTCGATCTACTGGCAGTGGTCTACTCATGCAGCCCAAGATGCTGTTAGCCTTCTTGGCAACAAGGGCATGCTGTTGATTCATATCCAGCTTCTCGTCCACTGTAATACCCAGATCCTTTTCTGCAGAACGGCCGCTTAGCCCATTGGTCCCAAGCCTGTAGCAGTGCATGGGATTCTTCTGTCCGAAGTGCAGGACTTATCCTTATTGACCTCATGAGATTTCTTTTGGCCCAATTCTCCAATTTGTCTGGGTCACTCTGGACCCTATACCTACCCTCCAGCATATCTACATCTCTCCCCAGCTTAGTGTCATCTGTGTACTTGCTGAGGGTGCACTCCATCCAGGGCCGGCTCCAGACCCCAGCGCGACAAGCACGCGCGTGGGGCGGCAGTTGTCGTCAGGGGCGGCAGATTGGGCCGGTGGACCTGCCGCAGTCATGCCTGCGGGAGGTCCACCGGAGCCCCGGGACAACCGGACCTGCCACAGGCATGACTGCGGACGGTTCGCTGGTCGCGCGGCTCGGCTGGACTTCCCGCAGGCATGACTGCGGTAGCTCAACCGAAGCCGCCGGACCAGCCAACCGTCCGCAGTTGCGGGAGGTCCAGCCGAGCCGCGCGACTAGCGGACCCTCACCAGTCAAGCCAGCGGGAGGTCCGCTGCTCCGGGGCATCTCCTGCGCATGACTGCTTGGGGCGGCCGAATATGTAGAGCCGGCCCTGACTCCATACCCATCATCAAGATCATTAATGAAGATGTTGAACATAACCGGCCCCAAGACAGACCCCTGGGGCACTCCGCCTGATACCGGCTGCCAACTAGACATCGAACCGTTGATCACTACCCACTGAGCCCGATGATCTAGCCAGCTTTCTATCCACCTTATAGTCCATTCATCCGATCCATACTTCTTTAACTTGCTGGCAATAATACTGTGGGAGACCATATCAAAAGCTTTGCTAAAATCAAGGTATATCACATCCACCACTTTCCCCATATCTACAGAGCTGGTTATCTCATCCTAGAAGGCAGTTAGGTTGGTCAGGCATGACTTGCCCTTGGTGAATCCATGTTGACTGTTCCTGATCACCTTCTTCTCCTCCAAGTGCTTCAGAATGGATTCCTTGAGGACCTGCTCCATGACTTTTCTGGGGACTGAGGTGAGGCTGACCGGTCTGCTGTTCCCTGGGTTCTCCTTCCTCCCTTTTTAAAATATGGGCACTATATTTGCATTTTTCCAATTGTCTAGGACCTCCCCCAATCATCATGAGTTTCCAAAGATAATGGCCAATGGCTCTGCAATCACATCAGCCAACTCCCTCAGCACCCTCGGATGCATTGCATCCAGCCCCATGGAATTGTGCATGTCCAGCTTTTCTAAATAGTCCTTAACCTGTTCTAACCACTGAGGGCTGCTCACCTCCTCCCCAGGCTATGCTGCCCAGTGCAGCAGTTTGGGAGCTGACCTTGTCTGTGAAGACCGAGGCAAAAAAAAGCATTGAGTACATGAGCTTTTTCCACATGATCTGTCACTAGGTTGCCTCCCCCATTCAGTAAGGGTTCCACACTTTCCCTGACCACCTTCTTGTTGCTAACATAACTGTGGAAACTCTTCTTGTTACCCTTCACATCCCTTGCTAGCTGCAATTCTAATTGTGCTTTGGCCTTCCTGATTACACCCTTGCATGCTCAAGCAATATTTTTATACTCCTCCCTAGTCATCTGTCCAAGTTTCCACTTCTAATAAGCTTCCCTTTTGGTGTTTAAGCTCACCGAAGATTTCTCTGTTAAGCCAAGCTGGTCACCTGCCATATTTACTATTCCTTCTACACATCGGGATGGTTTGTTCCTGTGTCCTCAGTAAGGCTTCTTTAAAATACAGCCAGCTCTCCTGCACTCCTTTCCCTCTCATATTAGCCTTCTAGGTGATCCTGCCCATCAGTTCCCTGAGGGAGTCAAAGTCTGCTTTTCTGAAGTCCAGGGTCCGTATTCTGCTGCTCTCCTTTCTTCAGGATCCTGAACTCGACCATCTCTTGTGATTTATTGCAAGGGATTTCACAATAAAAAGTTACTTTTATAAGGTCTGTAATTTCTTATTTAACCTTTGCACCCCAGTTACTCCTTTCTCCAATTTTCAAATAATTTGGATTCCTTGGAAACTATGTAATTGTAGAGAGAATGGTCTGTATACCATACAAATGGTTTTGGTGTCCTCTCTAACTCTTACCTTTTAGGTGTGTCTTTTTGAAGCCACTGACTAGAAAAAAATTTATTGATATAGTAAACTCTTGCTAGTTTGCACTAATATCTTAAAGATGCGTTGCAAATTCCTAAAATTTACAAGTATGTGTCTGTCTATATTTGGAACAGAATAAAAAAAAGTGAAGATAAGATTGTATCACAATGTACTTCTTTCATTTTGAGAAGTGAAGTCTGGATTTTAATGATTTGATAGTTCATAGTGTATAGGTACATACATATATTAAAAGCTCCAAAGCCTTAGGCAGAAGAGGAGACCTCATTTTATCACTGTGCTACTAGGAGGTGGTTTTCAAATGTTCATAGCCTTAGGTAGTTACCTCCCATTTGAAAGTCAACAGGAGTAAGGTTATCTAACCACCCTTTGTGCCTTAGAAATTTTTTGCCAAGAAGTGGAGAGAACTTACAATTTGTTTGGTATAGATTATAAAATGGTGAGGTTCTACTGAAGTTTATTTAAATTATCCTGAAATCATTGGGTTTTTTTGTTTTGTTTTTTTTCCACAGTCAGGATTGTGACTTGTTACTGGCAAAAATCACACAAGTAGCTTCTCTTTGTACAAATGATACATGGTTGCTTTTCAGTATAAAGTTATACAGATTCAAGAGCGGATGACTTCTTACAATGGCTTTCTCTATATGGACCACTCAGAAAGGCCCTTGACAGGCTTTAAAGCCAACTTAATCTCTTGCCCAATGGCCTTTGCTTTCATTTTCCTCATGTTGTACCATGTCCTGATTTCTGCAACTGGATTAGTCATTCTGAAGTATTGGTTGAATAGTATGGATGAACAGAATTCAGCCTGTGGGTTGTTTGCAAACTGTTCACTTTGAATATCCACTATTTCTTTTTGGTATGCAGTTGGCCACAGAATATTGTTTCTGCTCTCGGAATGAATGGTGAAACCATTTTGAAGAGTAAAATGAAGAATGTCTACTACTGTCCACTTGTGAATGTGGGAGTGTTTGCAAAGAGCAGCTATTCCCCAAATATCCATCCAAACAAAAAACTGTTTGACTGAAATTTGCAAAGAGGCAACGGATACAGTTGAACCAAACAGCCATTTCGAGTTTGAGTATTTGCAAATACTTTCTTTGCAGAATTTGATTTAGTTCTATATAACATATGCACTGGGCACTTATAATGGTAACCAATTGTCTTTGATAACACAATAACATTACCTCAATATTCAATGTTTTTTTAAGTGTTTTCTATATAGGGCATACTGCAAAAACGGAAGTAACCTAATCTAGGTCTCTAGGGAAGAACTGGCATGTTTAAAGGTAGACCACTTTTACCACACTAGTATGTGTGTAAAATGGAGGTTAAAAAGGTTCCTGCTCTTTTGTGTGGGGAATACGTCACCTTACGAGTCTCTGAAGACTCTTGAGGAACTTCTGCTGATTGGTGAACTTGTTCACCCTGGCGGTCTATTACCTCCTTTGTTTTGACATATTTTCACTCTCCTCTTAATGTTTCCTGTTTTCATGAATCTTCCCCTTCTGCTGTATTTTCCTGTATGTCTTTTGTCTCCCAGATGTTGTATGATTGGCTATTTTGGTTACTCTTTGCGTACTACAAAATTGAAACGAAGAAAAAAAAAAAGGCAATGGAAAAATCCCGTATTGGAGAGACACTATATTTTCCATGCACATGTCACCTGTTTAATAAAACACATTCTGCCAGTATTTAAAAAATATCTAGCTAAAATATTGCAGAACTGGCCATTGTTTTACCATATTAAAGCATAAGTGAACTGAAAGCACAAATGATTAGTGTATTCATTCAAAATAATAAATATTAACTTGCATCTTAATAGGCAAGAGTTTGTTTTAAAAAGACAATGGTTAACAATACAATGGTATTATAAGCTATTAATATTTATCCAATATTTAAACCTATAAATACAGTCTCATGAGACTTCTAAGGAACTCTAAACATTCCTTTAGAAGAGTAGTGGTAGACAATGCCATAATAGTAGTGTTGAGTAATACAATATGGCCAAGATTTCAAACAATTGGTGCCTAAAGTCAGAATACTTTTTAAAAAAGTACTCAAAAGTACTCAGCACTGGCCGAATTATGCTCCCATTGAAGTCAAGGATGTTTTTGACTTCAGTATGAACAGTTAGGCCAATGTTGAGAGCTTTTGAAAATTCCCCACTAATTGCATGTATGTGAGCCATTAAATGAGTAGCCTGATCTCTGAGTGCTGAGGGTCCAGCAGCTCCCACTGAAGTCAATTGAAGCTGTTGTGTGCTCAGTGAAATCAGGCACTTAGGTAAGTAGCCTAACTTTAGACTCCTCCTCTTGAAAATTTTGGCCTACAATTTGAGATCCCAATCCTGCAAACCCTTACTTACATGAATAGTCCCTTGGCTACCAGTGGGCTGCTCACTTTTGTATGGCCTCATTCTACAAAGTGTATCCTTACGCTGGTGCTTAGTGATTTGTGTGGGTGTTAAGGGCCTGGCTCTATCCTGGGCTCCTTTTTCCAGGCTATACCTTTGGTTTGATATGCCTACGTTTCCTGTATTTGACAGTTACTTGCTGAAATGGGGGAGGGATAGTTCAGTGGTTTGAGCACTGGCCTGCTAAACCCAGGGTTGTGAGTTCAATCCCTGAGGGGGCCACTTAGGGATCTGTGGCAAAAATCAGTACTTGGTCTTACTAGTGAAGGCAGGGGGCTGGACTCCTTGACCTTTCAAGGTCCCTTCCAGTTCTAGGAGATGGGTATATCTCATATTATATTATATTAAAATGTGATGAAAAGTATTAGTACTGTTAGAGAGCCTGGCCACCTCAGATAGCGCAGCCTGGGAATTTGGAACTTAATGTCAATACCACTCACATGCTCCTGCAGGCCCCTACCACTAAAGAAACCCCAGTTGCTGTTGGTGTAACCCACAAGTCAGTATGTCAGAGCGTGGTGCCTCCTTTGTGCCTGCTCCACCGAGGATACAAGTTACAGCCCCAGCTGGAGAGCCTTGGCTCTTTAGCATCAGCTCCTGCTTTTAGCTCTGGGGGGCCTTACTTCCATTCCTGGTGGGTCAGCCAAGATGGAGGCTACCATTTTACTGTGCAGTAGCTGCCGACACACCTAGTGTGGCTTGAACAGTCTTGGACTGTAAAACTCCTGTCCTGGGTAAGTGCCATTCTATTTAATGTCGCAGCGATGTTGGCAGCAGTGCGGCAGGCAGGCAGCCGTAGTGCTGCTCTTTCCTCAGCAGCCCCCTTGCCTGGCTTCTGCTGGTGGACTCTTGGCTGTAGGCAGACAGCTCCTAGGTCTGCCCCCTGAAGACGCCTCTCAGCTGTGCTCAGGGTACTCCCACTGAAGCTGATTAGTAGGTGTGGCGTGGCAGCAACAGAAGTCAGACCCTGGGGAGGAAAGGAGCTGAAAAGTGGATGAGAACGAACCATATGTGACTTTTTTTCAACAGTAATAGGGACTGAGTGAGTTAGGGTGATTGCATAGGGAGGATGATACTAGGCTGGGCTATTCCCTGAAGGAACAGACACTCTGAGGATCAGATTTACTCTGCTCCACTGACCCTGATCCTTTGTGAGGGAGAATGGCAGAGCTGTCTTTCTTATGCTGGCTGCTTTTGGTCCCCAGCACTGGCAGGAGCTGGCTTGTTATCTTGCCTGTGGCAGAATCTCCTGTTACTGCCTCATCTCCTTGTCCCTGCATGTAGCTTCCAGTCAGCCTGGCTGCTCCTCACTAAGGGGAAGGAGAGGAGTTGCTGCGGCCTTTAGTGGAAAGAACTGCTCTTGCCAGTGCTGAAGGCTGATAGATGAAAGGCACCCATCTGGCTTTCCCTAATGCAAGATCAGTTTCAGTGACCCAGGCTGATTCCTTTCCTCCACGCATGTCACACCTCTTAGCACAGTCACGGTATTTAAATCTGGTGACTGTTCACAGGTGAAAAATATTCACTGATGAAATCTTAGCTAGTGCCAGAAAGGAAGAAAACTTGCGAAGAAGTGAGCTGCGGCCCACGAAAGCTTATGCTGAAATAAATTTGTTAGTCTCTAAGGTGCCACAAGTACTCCTGTTCTTTTTGCGGATACAGACTAAGGGCTAGTCTACACTTACCAGCCGGGTCGACGCGGTGAGTTCGACTTCTCGGAGTTCGAACTATCGCGTCTAATGTGGACGCGATAGTTCGAACTCCGGAAGCGCCGCGGTCGACTCCGGTACTCCACCACTGCAAACGGTGGTGGCGGAGTCGACCTTGGAGCCGCGGACTTCGATTCCGCGGCGTCTGGACTGGTGAGTAGTTCGAACTAGGGTACTTCGAATTCAGCTACGCTATTCACGTAGCTGAATTTGCGTACCCTAGTTCGACCCCGCTTCTTAGTGTGGACCAGCCCTAATATGGCTGCTACTTTGCTATCTATAACCAAATTGTTCCTGGTGAAGGATCATTGCAGGGCTGTGATGCAGTTTGGGTAACATGGTTCCAACATAATTGGGTCCCAACCATACATTCAAGACCAAAGAGTGGGCATGATTTTTTCAAACCCATCTATATAAGCGTAACCTTTCTCTCATGTGTTATTGGCAGCTGCCAGGGCTGGGTTCACATATGTAGGGGTTCCTTTTAAAATTAACAAACACCACCAGGTTGACCCAAAATTATCTTCTTTGGGTGTCCTTAGCAAATGATACTTCTCCCCTGGCAATTACTGAGTCTGTGTATAAAACAAGGGCATAAGGCGAGACAGAATCAACTTGGGAAAACACGAAACAATACATATAAATCAATAATAACTAAAACAAACAAACAAACAAAAAAACCCACCTTCCTAAACCCATTCCCCAAGTATCTTCGGCATTTGTACTTTGTCAGTTCCCAACCTACTGGTGCGGACATCCAGTAATCATTTGTCCCTTTAACACACTGCTTCCCCTTCTGCTACACCCCACTCATGGTTTGGTGTCAATGGGTAGCAGACTTGCCTCCAGCCCCTACAGGAAGTGCTCTCTGGTGAGCCTATGCTAAGGCTCCTCCACGTTAACCCAGCTAGAGCGATTTCAGCTTTATTGGTGTTGGTTGGGGTCAGTCCTGTTGCCATACGCTGTGGCTTCAGCTCAAAGCCACCTCTGTGTTATCTCTTGTTGTGCATTCATCTCTGTATCATCCCTTTGCAAAATCTTCAGTGGAGGGGGATCTATGGCATAGAGAACCCTTGAGCGGAGTCCTTGCCACAAGTTAGGAGTCTCAAATCCCTTTTCTTTCTCTTCTAAGGTTAGTCCCAATACCCAACCAATTCAGATTTCATATACAGTTCTGATAATTCACCAGCGTGCCCTGGGGAGAATTTCTGGATAGAGGCTTATTACGCAAATAAACTCTCTGTAGCTGTACTTACCACCATGGTGGAAAAGAGCTCCTCCAACTCTTGTCTATCTAAAAGTGTAGGTAAAAAGTTTGTGAAGTCGACCTTGGCCATTCTTTCTTGAGTTCACCGAAAGATGGGGGCACGCAGCTCCTTCCCCTATGGAACTTCCCCTTTTCACCAACAGATAGTACTAGTGAGCTCCCTACCCTCTACATTTTTGTAAGCTCTGCGGCTATTGAGTAAGGTGCTTGGGTGCTTTTGAAAATCCCGCTGGATACTGCTAAGTTGTTGGGGCAGTATTATGTCATAACTCAGCCCCCTGACAGGTTGGCAGGGGAAGCAGGCCTTTCAAAGTTTGGGCACATTGCTGGCAGTTAGCTCTTCTCTTCAAACCCCATGTAGTGTTTTCTATCTCCTCTTAAAAAACAATGCTACCTGGGATTTCTTTCACATCCAGTTGGAAAGCTTTTGTAATGGGAAGTGGTAATGAGGCTTAATAAGAATTTTTTTCTCCCCCCAAGAAAAGGTGTCATCTGGCGCTTGCTTTTGGAGTTGGTCGCTCATGGAGGTTTCTAATTCAAGGTCTCAATTTTTGTAAAGCGTGAATTACAAGAAGTCAGAAGAATGATGCAAAGAGCATTTAATAATGCACATTCACAAAAGAAGTGGTGTAACTACATTAATTAGGCAAGTCTTGCGTAAAGATGCAATGTAATTATATATTTGAGACAGTTAATTAGGGAGCTACTTGGAAATTTCAGTGAATATTAAGGTAATTATACATAAATACTATAACCATTAAGACTGCACCCATAATGAAAGCAATAACTAATTACATAAATAACAGCATACTTATGTTTTTACATTACCAACACCTAACAATACTTCCTCTTTTTCCCCTCTCCCTTTGCCATGCAAATGACAAAACTTCCATTTTTAATTCAGATAGTCTTGCAAATTGTGAGGGAAACAATGATCTTTCCTCTTGATTTCTTTCTCTAGAGAAACCTGTGGCAACTGCAGCGATACACATCTAGCAGGATGAAACCCAACTGTACTGTGGATGTCCGTCTGATGATTGGTGAGTTTATGCTATTTGAGACCCATCCTACCAGAGTGTCAAGCACCCTTGTGTCCCACTGAAGTCAAGATCTCAAAAAATCTTTATGAGGAAATAGCATAAGAACTATATCAAGACTGGCTTAAAATACTACTGGGACTTTGAATGCAACTCTCTTACTGATGGATTTAGGTTACACATGAATTGGCTCCAGTGATAATTGAGGGCACTCAGCACTTTACAGGATTGGGCCTGTATGCAAATATATGATTCATGGTTAAATTCTTTCAGGATTTTGTGGTCTCTGTCAGCTTCTCACATTCACAACAGCTGCACAATGCTTCCCTGAAGCTGGAAGATGCTAAAGGCAACTGAGCACCGAGGTTTGAATACTAAACATGTAGAATACCCAAATCATCATTCTCTGCTCCTGCAACTTCAACCGGATGAAAACTCAGGCCTAGTAAACTCCAAAGCAGAGCTTTGCAAATGAGTCAACCTAACGAGCAGGCCTAAACTAGTTTAGTCAGAAGAGAGAACTGTTCTATCTGAACAAGTTTATCATGTTAATAATAATACTTTGCAGCTTCCATCCGAGGATCTCAAAACTCTTTACACACACTAATGAATTAGGCCTCACAATGGCTTGTGAGTTAGTGAGCCATTTACTATTTCATTTTACAGGTGGGGAAACTGAGGCACCAAGCGTTTAAGTAACTTGTCCAAGTCAGCACAGACTTGGCTGTCTGTGGCAGAACTTTAATCCAGGCCTCCTGGCTCCAGGTCCTTCGGTGTGATTTAGTTACAAGAGTATCCTTCCTCCTGCAAGAGGGCCTTGGCAAAGAAACAAGGTGGATGGGGCCTTGTGATACTTTTCTTTTCTTGTCAATCTTCTATGAATAATTAAATTGACCTGGTTGGACAGTATAGTGCAAAAAGGGATTCTGCCTTTAGCAGTATGTTCAGTGGAACAGACTTTGATATTATGACATTTGCATCACATCATGATTCTTTCGATCTGTGATGGCCCCTGTCTGTGTCGTATCCGAGCTCGACTCACCACACTGCAGAATAAGGTTGTGATTAAAGCTGGTGAGGAATTTTTTCAACAAAACATTTTTCATTGGAAAATGCTGATTTGTTGAAACTGCCAAGTTTTGGTTTCAGTGGTCTGGGAGGGAGAGAGACCAACTGCCCCCTGAATAGCCAACAGCTCAGTGGTTAGGGCACACCCCTGGAATGTGAGATATCCAAGTATCAGCCTGAGCAGGGACCTGTTAAATATTCACTGGACCCGAAAGAGAATCAGGCAAGCTGGAGATTTGAACCTGGCTCTCCCACATTTCACATGAGTGCCTCCTCCAGGCTTAATAGTC
Organism: Mauremys reevesii; assembly: GCF_016161935.1. NCBI lineage: Eukaryota > Metazoa > Chordata > Testudines > Geoemydidae > Mauremys > Mauremys reevesii. Next base: position 49,828,498 of record NC_052625.1, read on the forward strand.
TATTTTTCTGGTCCAATGACTATTTATTTTTATACAAAACTGAACCGTTCCAAAGTATTGATTGGGAGAGGCTGATTGCTTCTATAGTCATAGCCCAGTGGTTATGGCACACACCAGGGCTGGGGTAGACCCAGGTTCAAGTCTTGTTCTGAACCAATTCCTTCTGGAGTGGGAGGGTCTCTCTTGTTTTTTCATTTAAAACGTTAAAAGGGCTTTGCTTTGTTCCAACGCAGAATGAAAGCAATTCTTGAAACCTTGACATTTTTTTGCAAACCGGGATTCTTGTTTTCCAAACTAGCTATGATGCGAAGTTCCACTGACTGCAAATACCAATTTGGGGATCTCTGCCTAAATCATCAAGTGTTTCTCTGAAAGCCTTCCTAATCCTTTATATTAACTTATAGTTCTTATATTTTTTCCTTATAAATCTTTTTGGCCATCTGTAGCTAAGTCAAACAAACAGTCGTTTCTTGTATGGTCCTATGAGAATATCCAAAAGGACAGCAGTGGATCAATAATTCTCCAAGTACTTGTTTAACCACTAAAAACAATAGCTCAGAGTCATTGACCTCTGCTATTGAGATCTCGCAATTCAATCAATTTATAGATGCCATGTAGCTGTTGAAAGAACTGCTGATAATGGATGATAATTGACAGAATTCATAGGTGTGAAAGGAGGTTTACCAGAAACTCAGTAGCCATGCATGTGGCTTGTTGATTGACAGCCCTGGCAGGCCAAAGGTTACCCATAGAATATAGCCCCCACCCCCGGCCTGGGCTGGGCTGTTCTTTCTGACCCTTCTCTGAGCTCATGATATACAGTATTGGCTAATATATCATTAACTTGCAACATCACGGTGTTGGGAGTAAGACCCAGAGGGCTTTATCTCCACTTTATTAATGGCAATTAAAAGCTGCATGACAATGTTTTTTAAACTTGTTGATGGAAAGAAAGTTAGAAATCTCTTCGCTCCACAGTAGATTGTTGTCGGGCTCTTTGCTTTTTGTAATCTGCCCATGCAGCTGTATATTATCATTATTTTGTTTCAAATCCAGCTTTCAATTTATCAACAAAAGAGCAGGTAAGGCTATATGTAAATAAAAATGAAGGACACTTCCAGGTTGGATTTTTTCCCCCACTGATTGCCAAGAAAGAATCAGAAGGTTTAAAAATAGAACAAAATTATCTGCTAGTGATTTTTTTTTAAAGCCCAATTATCTACAAAAAGTTTTGAAACCAGTTTTAATTACTGCAAACTTCCCTCCCAGGTAATTAGTAGGCCAGGTATTAAGATTCTCCCCACTCCTCTTTAGGAGATAGGCATTCACTCTAGGAAGTTAGTTTCTCTTGCTGAACTTCTGTGGCATAGCTCTGATGGTTCTAATGGGATGTTTCATACTCCTTGTCCCTCAGCACAGCCTTGGCAATTTTTGTCAATAAGGACAATGTAATAGCACTTGGTGCGTGCTGTAAAGCTGAAACGAACCCTATTAGCTTCTATTAAGATCTCAGACTGCATAGGGAAGAAATCTACACACCAAAGAATGAGTCATGTGTAAAGTCCCCTCTCCTTCAACAATTCTAACACGCGGTGAGTGTACAGTACAATATTGTTTATCCTAGCCCCATTTAACCACAACTTTTTATTGACATCTCACTTATACTCACCAGAGATGAATCACTTATTCACTAACTTCCTCTCTGGGACAAGGATCTCAGTTTTTCACATGGAAATTCCAGTTTCCCTATAAATAAAATAGACAGACTATCTTTTTTTTAAAACAGATGTCTTAAATTCAAACAGGTTAAAGTTTCACAGACACTTTTCTGATTTTTTTAAACATACAAATGTATCTACTGGAGTGTCATACAGAAGGCTTTCTGTCAATTAACGGTCCACTGATATAATCACAGATCCTGAGACTGTTTCTTGACTCATTGAAGCCCTCCAGTAGCTCTCGATCAGCTGAAGTTTCCGAAAGCTCTGTTCTGCCGAAGGCACTGTACTGGGCCCAGTCAGAATGATGGTCTATGCTACACAGGTGTCCTAGTCAATCTGCCATGGTCCATCTTTATAATAAAATTCACCGTTCTAGTGGTTATGAGGATGTAGGGGCAGATTCTCTCTTGCGACAGATCTCTGTTTGGTGCTGGAGAGAAGGATGGGATGGCAGGGAGCTGTAATCTGCTCATGGATTCTAAGGGCCACCTTGGCCTCAGTGCCACTCAGCCAGACCTCTATAAATTACATAGATTGGGATAGCAGAGTAGAAATCTGCCACGCTTCCTTCTGCACAGACACCTCCTTTCTTGCCCCCACATGCTCCTTATGCCACAAAGCGGGGGCAGAGGCAGGGTCCAGCAGCAGTATAGATTTACTAGCAAGCTGTTTCCCTACACCAGGAGAATTCTCTGCTGTCTATTTGCATCTGGCTTACGGCCCCCTTTTTGTCATGAGTGGTACAAAGCAGCTGTACACAGGCTGAAGCAGTGGCTCTCAACCTTTCCAGACGACTGTACTCCTTTCAGGAGTCCCATTTGTCTTGTATATCCCCAAGTTTCACCTCGCTTAAAAACTGCTTGCTTACAAAATCCGACATAAACCTACAAAAGTGTCACAGCACTGAAAAAATGCTGACTTTTTCATTTTTACCATATAATTATAAAATAAATCAGTTGGAATATAAATATTGTATGTACATTTCAGTGTAGAGTAGATAGAACAGTATAAACAAGTCATTGTTTCTACTGACTTCGCAAGTGATTTTTATGTAGCCTGTTGTAAAACCAGGCAAATATCTAGATGAGCTGATGTACCCCTGAAGGACCTCTGCATACCCCCACGGGTACACGTACCCCTGGTTGAGAACCACTGGGCTAGAGAATCTGGCCCAATATCTGTATTGTTTTGGAAAGATTTTGTGGCTGCTTTGTCAGTTCCTGATCATCAAAGTCAGAATGATTCTTTGCATTTTCTATTGCTATTTCTCTGAGAGCCTCACAGCACTGCCAGCCTTCTATGCCCTGTTATTAGTCCTGAGCCTACAACTTTTTCGGTGAAGTCAATGTGGCTCCAGATGGGTACAGGAGTCCACCCGCACTCAGGAAGTTACTGATTGGAGCCTTTGTTTGCCATTTTAGGATATGTCTATGCTGCAAACCATGGGGTTGCATGCAGTATAGACATACCCTTAGGCTGTGGACTCTGAGGCACAGGCCATCTTTGTCCTTGTGTTTTGTACAGCCCCAAGCACAGTATCAGTACTAAGTAATAATAATAACAATTAATAATAGTGATTTAGAATGTAAGTTTCAACCTTTAATTATATGTTTTGTGTGCTGGCCATGTATGCTATAACAGATATTAGTATGTATTTATGTATACGTACATACACACAGTGTATCTGTGCTTTTGTGAATCAGCTTGTAGGTGTCCATAAATCCCGTGGAAACTGCTCATTATTTTTAAATGAAGACAAAGCAACTGAGTTTAAATCCACAAGGCAGAAGAATTATGGTGCATGAGCCTGAAATTTAGGAAGAAAACTTGCATTGCAGGCGGTTCAATTGGGAGCAAAATTTCGATGTTCTGCACATTACATGGTATTTTACTGAAATCTCGCTCAAAGGAAGCTTTGCATAAATGGCTGTATTGTATTTTTTATAACTGTGAAAGCTTTAATTACCTAAACTCTAATTAAGCTTGCATTTTTCAGAAAACACAAGATATTAGCTTATTTTGTATTTGGCTCAACTTTAATGTTTTCACACATTTGTAACTGATATGCAACAATATATTACAAAAACCCAGGAAAAACACAGAGACTGTAATCTAAGGCATCCCTGGATTTTCTGGAGCTGATTGGTTCTTCTCTTCTTTGTGTGCCAAAGCCTCAGCAAGCTTAATTTTTTCCAGCTTATGGTCACGGGGCCATAATCACCCCCGGTATAAGTTCATTTAAACAAGTGGAGTTACACCAAGGATCAATAGCCCCCAAATGGGTACATTTAAAAATTCTCGCTAAGGACAAAGGTGTTGAATCAAATGGAATTGTCTGCACTATTGTTTTCTGGTGGGGGTTTTTGGCCACTGACTCTTGCAGAGTTCTACAGTGAATTTCTTGGACAATGAGGTAATGGAACAGCCCGGGTACTTTGCCAGTTGGGGATCCAACAAAGACTTAGACACATCATACAGTGTTTGAAAGACCCTCACAATAAGGTTCTTGGCACTTAGAGTCCCACATTGGTGCCTTTCATAAAGTGGAAGAAATAAAATAGATAAACAAAATTATAATTCATCAAAGCTCCCCTTTATGTCAAAAACAAGAAGGAAAAGGTGTTAGTGCATCCCATGTTAGTTCTGATTAATTTTCTCATTTGCTTTCACATCGCATTTGTGCTGAATTGCCTGTATTTGTGCCCTTTCCTCTCAGGCAAACCTTGCCACAATTACCTATGCGTTTGTCACCCCATAACTAAACTACTGCAATGTGCTCTATCAAAGCTACTCGTTCAGGCAATTCAGAAGATTCACTTGGAGCAGAACACCACGTTTTACAGAAGGCAGACTCCCGAGAGCATATTGCACCTGTGATCTGCTGCTGGTTCAATTCTACATGCAACGCAAGGGGCTAGTTATTTACAAAATTCTTAAACACCTTTTAATTTTACTGTGAAGAGCATGGGAGACGAGGGTGCTCTTTCTCTTGTAGGATCGGGCCCATCGGGATTTTATAAAATCCTCCAGCTTCTCTGTATTTGCTGCTCATTCTGATGCCATCCGGTTGAACCAGGCAGCATTGCAATTTAGTATTCAGTGAAGTGAAAGCTTGGACATCGAAGGATTTAGGTCATTCCTTTTAGTGCTGCATTTTACTATCTTGTGTCAGTGGTTCCAAAAAAGCAACAACAAAAACATAAAATAGAGAGAGAGAGACAGGTGCATTGGTATATTTTTGTATTCTCCCCCATCACTTTTTACCATTTCTAATTCTTGCTACGCTTAGGGAGAAGGATCTGAAACATCCACTTAAAAGGAGGTGCACCTCTGTTTTAGAATAAAATCAAACACCTAGATGATTAACATCTGTAAGTTATATATCTCGTTTTACCCTATCCTAAAGTTTTTTTCCCCACCATCCTGCTGACAATGCTTTTCCTTTAATTAAGCATAGTGCTTTTGAGGGCGTGTTCAGTGAAGGCTGTTGCTGAGACGTTCTGATGCATTACAGTTTGTGCTACGTGTTTGTGTGTGCATGAACTAGCACCAAGCAGAGTGATAGATGATAAATTACTTTAAAAGCTTTTTCACTTTTCATAAGGATGATGATAATATTATCCTAAACATCATACTTTGCATATGCCAAGACGCTTGAGGTTAGATCAGGTACCACTAAAGCTGCAGTGCTGCATTAGAAATTTAAGTGAGAACTCAGTGAGAATAATTAACTTTGAGAGTGTTGTGTTTAGAGACATCGCTCACGTTATTTGATGAGTGCTGGATTCTGTTACCCTGACTCATGCTGACTAGTAATTTACTTTGTAACTAGTCCTTTGCCCATCAGTGAAACTAACTGCTGGAATGAGATATTAATCAACATGAATAAGGGGGATAGAATTGGGCCCTAAGTTATTTTCATTTGCTGTTGATAGTAGCCATGCACTGATTTCAAACAGAAACAAGAAAATATTAAACTCATTTTTTACTCATGGAGATCGTAAACACTTATTTTTGAAGAGGACTAGGTAATAATAGTACTTTGTTAGGAGAAAAAAAGTGCTATTGTAAGCACACAAACATGAAAGAATTCAAGCGGTACCATCAACCTGAAATCAAAGTAAATTCAAAATGAATTAAAGTAGTTTCAAGTCCTAACCCTGGCTCTGAGTTCTCCTGTTGACTTTTGTGCTTTTTGAATTGCATGCTCCTATTTTGTAAAAATATTTTTTTTCTTTCTTCTTGTTGTGTGAAAGACTCTCAAAAACTAATTGAACGTGACCATTTAGTGGCAAAGAGTGAAAGTGAATATTCACAAACTGGGGTGTCAAGGGCACAATGTAAACACAAAACTAACTGTCTCTGTCTCATGTGTGTGTGTGTGTGTGTGTCTCTCTCTCTCTCTCTCTCCTCTCTAATATAATATATATATAATATTTCTCTAATCAGTAACAGTTCTGGTTATCTTAGATGTTATTTTCAACCATAGGGGAGAATGAAGAGGCTGGGTGAGGCAAAGGATGACCCAGTGACTATGGCCCAGCCCAGGATTTGGGAAGTCTGTGTTCAAATCCCTATGCTGCCACGGACTTCCTGTGTGAGTTTGGGCATGTCACTTAGCCTCTCTTTTTGCCTCCACTCCCCATCTGTAAAATGGGGATAATAGTGCTGTTGAGGTGCTCCAATACTATGGTAATGGAGGGCCATATAAGTACCTGATACAGTAGTCAAAATAGAAGTTGATAGTGCTCCTTTCAGTCTCCCGACACCCCTGCAAGACACACAAGCATTATCCCAATTTTACATATTGATTCACTGAAGAAAAAAGGCTAAAGACCAACATTTCCCACTAATTGTGGATGCTTCAGTTTTTTGGGTGCCCAACTTGAAATTCCCAGAACCTGATTTTGAGAGGTGCCAGAAAAGTCAGTGGGAGTTGCTGGAACTCAGCCCTTTGGAAATCAACCCATAGGAGTCTCGACGAAGCCACACAAAATTGGAAGCACCCAAAATGAGTGGATATTTTCTGAAAATTTTGGCCTGAACGATTTAGCAAAGATCACACAGAAAGTTTGGGACAGACCCCAGAGCCAGGTCTCAGTTCTCTGAGTTCTGTTTCTTATAACTGCAAGAACATCCTCAGTAATTGTCATATTAAAGGTTTGAAGATAGGGCTACCCAGTGACATAAGGAGATTGTAGAGTTGTGGTGCACAGATGAAAGTACTCTGCTTTGACCTCTAACCACATGAAGCCCCTTACAATAAATATCCAACAACACACGCCTCTCTAAACCACATGGACGCTGTTTTAAGTACAAAGATACTAAAATGACTCCTCTGGTTTGAAAAAAATAATGGCAGAAACTACAAAATATCAAGTGAGGTTATTGATTCCACTGCTAATTAAAGTTTGCCGCATCTTCTTGCAGCCTTGTTGTGATGGACTTAAACTTATGTGGCGTTTCTTTAAAGAATTGATGGAAAGCTGTTCATAGGTCACTCCTTTGGCCCTTAATTCATTGTGTGGTGAATATAGTATCGCTGCAGCACATATTGTGTGGTATTTGCAACATCATGTGCTGCTCTGAAACTCCTGCAGTCGTGAAGTAGAAAGGGCCATGTTAAGCATGATGCGCTAGCTTTAGCTTTGAATTTCCTTGCTTGAGTGCTGATTTGTTACAGAAATGTGATTTGTGTGTGTGTGTGTGTGTGTGTGTGTGTTTAACCATTTGACTGCTTAGCCTCCCCTGGCCTTCGATATCCACCACCCATGACTATACACTGGCTCCATGTGTGAGTAACCCTTTATAGGACTGATGTCATTTAAACTTTTTTTTTTTCAAGGTGATTCAATTTTTTTTTTTAATTTCTTACTGAGGCTTTGCTAAGTACTGGAGATAAAAGAAATACCCTTTCCCAAGGAAGGCTGGCACAAATGGGTGCTACTGGGTGTTAGCCATGGAAATTCACAGGCATTGGCAAGAATAAATGACCGGTTATCAAAGTGATCATTTGTGCAAGCAGCTATGGTTATGTGCACAACTGTGGCAACTGCATACAGGAAAATCTCACACATTTATGTGTCTAACCAGTTCGGTTCAAAACCAGGCCCACGATTTGATTTGTTGTCTCACTGGAATTGTTCCCATCCCCTTCTCTGCTCCTTTCCCCCCAGTGCCGCCGAAAGGGAGCTCAGAGTCAGTAACAAAGGAGTTTGAGGTGAACTTCCAAACCCACCATGTGTGAGCTGGTTGGTAACTCAGCAGCACAAGCGCACCTCTCCCTAGGAAGACGGTTGGGAGCATCCAAGCTTTCAGATCCAAATAGAACAATGGAGCCTTTTGAGGTTTGCCGTCTGCCATTAAGATCTGGAGTCAGCTTTGCCAATGGAGCAGACGCTGCATCGTAAGCCTGGATTATGTAACTTCACATCAAACCTTTCTGTTCATTATTAAAATAATAGCAACATCACCACAGTTATAGATCTAGTTACCAAGGAAACCAGTTTATTTTAATAAACAATTTATCCCTGTTTTTCTTCTTGTCTCTCCCTCCCCACCTGAGCTTTCTTTGAGTCAAAGGAATGGTCAGACTGATGTAACTCAATAATTAGCCTGTTAATAGAGATGGATGGATCCTAGCTGCAGAGTTTAGGTCAGGATCCAAAGCTCCCCAAAGTTTAGGTGTTTTCTATCATCTTATCTTAACTTTATCTTATTGCTCCTGTACTACTGAAGTCTGACATAAAGTAACCTGGATTTGCATTGTTTGGTGTTGCACAGTGTTGCATTGCCACTGTTTTAGTAAGGGCTGGGCATAAAAAAATATTTTCCTAATCCTGTTATAAATCGTATGACTGGGAAGTGTGGGGCTTAAAGAAAGAGGAGGTACTAGGGAATCTATTCCTCTATTTTTCCATTGATACACATGCACTTTCTTGTAACCATTATCATAAAAAAAGAGACAGCACTACAATTAAGAAACTCTCCAGCTCTCTGGAGTAGGTTGAAATACTCAAAGAACTGAAAATCCCACATGTTCAGTCCAAACAAAATGGCAAGGATTTGGCTGTGTCTGCTGGGATGCTGCAGCACTGCTTTACTATAATACCATTGTACTCATCCCTCCATTGTTTGGGTGTGGTGTCTTTAGGACCTGATCTTGCAAACACTTTTAGCTAAACACTATTAGCTGAAGGATTTGCAATTGGGATGACTCACATTAGTGGAGTTACCGTCTGTGTAAGCAATTGCAGGAGCAGACCCTGGTTCTGTAATCCCCTGTGTTGTCATTTTATAATAGTTTGAATTCTTTAGTTTTAGATGAGCATCACTACAATTCTATTTTGTCTGTAGGCGTTTTTGTTATTAAAATTCATGACTAGTTCCTTGTAACACACTTTTATTATATTACAGCCACCTGTTCTACCTTGGTGGGCGACTGTAAATCTGGGACTGTCTTTGTGTGTGCATTTCTTTCTACTGTATATCATGGGTTTGCAAAATGTTTTCATACTGTAGACCTATTAGGGAAGGCATCTTGTGAACCATCTTCCCTCTTGCTTCCACCACAACCCCTCCCTCCCCCGGGATCTTAAAAAACAAAACCAACTCTCCTCCCCGCCAGATTCAAATTTGATTGCTCACCATCTTCACACTGTCCCTCCTTCCCCAGACAAATCAAAACCAGCCCCACCCAGACAGGAACCATTTCTTCTTGGCAGTAAGTCAGTTCTCCTTGCCTCGTTTGATGAACAGACCCCACCTCCAGCCACAGTCAATCCCCTTCCCCCATAACACAGTTCTACTCACCAACCCATCATTAAAATCAGTTTGTTGCATGATCAGTTTTATACAAATCATTTCCCCTCATCCCAGGCAGATCAAAATGAATAGCCCCACCCTTTAAATTTTGTGCCAGGACCTGAACTTGCTTCAACTTATTTACATGAAGAATGTAGGCCAGTTGGATGAGGTAATATCCTTTGTTTCATCAACTTCTGTTGGGGAGAGAGACAAACTTTTGAGTGTACACAGAGCTCTTCCTCAGAGCTGGGAAACGTAGGCTATGTCTATACTGCACTTTCATCGGTATATCTTCTGTCGGTCAAGGGTGTGAAAAAGACGAACTCTGGCTGACAAAAGTGTTACCGACGAAAAGCCCTGATGTGGACAGTACTTTGTCAGCAGGAGAGCATCTCCCCCCCCCCCCACAAAGCTGCTGTCTTTCATTGGGGTGGGGTTTATTTTGTTAGCAGGAGAGCTCTCTCCTGCCAACAAAGAGCAGTTACACAGTGCACCTTGCCACACTAAGGGCATAGTGTAAACATTACATAGGCCTCAGAGTATCACAGTTAAATACAAGATGGAAGAGATTGTTTAGCGTAAGTAGTGAACACGTATTTCAAGGGAGCATTCAAGGGGAAGTGGCCCCTTAATATCCCTCCAGTCATAGGGAGGAAAGGAAGGGGTGTGTGTGTGTGGGGGGGGGTTGTCAGTGGGTTATAAATTGTTGTAATAAGCAATTACATAGGTCCTGATTTTGAAAGCTGCTTAAGCTTGTGTGGTTAGTCCAGTTAGTCATTCCTGAATGGGAGCCACAGAGGCTCAATACACAAAATTCGGATCCAGATTTGGAAATTCCCAAAATTCTGGGGTGTTTGGATCTGGTCTTTGGTTCAACCTATTGTAGAGGTAGAATCCTGCCTCAAAATTCGGATCTGGATTTCAGTTAAGATTCTGAAACCACCTTCACATTGGGTAATTAAGTTGCCCATATATTTCAGACACTGGACTGGGACTTGGCAGACCTGGTTTCAATTTCTGACTCTCCCACAGACATGCACAACCTGGAGCAAGTCACTTTAACCTTCCTGTGCCTCAGTTTCCCATTTTAATAATGAGGGATAATGATACTTCCTCTCTCTTTCCTCTCTGTTTGTTTGCTTGTTACCCTCACTTGTTGTTTCACATCTAAAATTATGTTCTTTGGAGCATGGACGGTTTCTCTTTCTTGTGCTGTAATGCTCTTAGTGCAATTTTTTAGTCCTGTAAAAATAATTACTGGCAATAAAAGTGAAAGAGTCAGAGGCTTGAGCAATGGGTGCATTTCTTTTATAGGGTGAATTACCAATAAAATAAGGTAAACAGGTGATACAAAGGTCAAAAGTTTAGAATAAAAAAAGTTAACACAAGTCATTCAAGATTGTAAGCTCTATGGGGCACAGGCTTGTATCTTCTTTGTGTTTTCACTGAGTCACTTACTGATGCTATGAAATAACATCATCGTTGTTCTGAGCTTCCTGGGTTCCTTGTAATACTTTGTAACCTAGAATCATGGACCATGTAGAAGACTCGCAATGATCAAAAACCGCCTCAAGATTGAGTTTCAGGCTAGCCTTTTACATGTGCCCTGTAAGACAAGGTGCCAGAGCAGCAAATCATGCAGCTCTACTGACACATTTAGTACTGATTGTCTTTCCTCAGCAAAAAGTGGGGTACAGCTCAGCACCTCTCCATGGCCGAGAGAACAAGGTGTAGCATGCGCTGCGTCCGAGGAAGAGGTTGGATGTGCCAAGAGCACCAGATGAAACATTGATGAAATCCTGGGAACGCCTGTGTATTTCTGGTGGTGTGGATTGTAAATCACAGTAAGGGATGTCGATGCTTTAATTATGTGTATGTGACGATCTGTGTTTGTGCTTGTGGGTTTTTTATAAGTATGGTAAATGGAGAAGAGACTTTGGCCTGATTCTCCTCCTCCTGCTGCTGCTGCTCCTGGCTGGAAAGGAAAACACTTTGGCAAAGCAGTATATCTATTTATTTTTTTAACCTCCCTCCCCCACCCCTCTCCTGCAGTAATTATTTTTTTCCTTATCTGGGGTGCTGCTGCTGGGGCTGGCCGTATGCTCCAGCATACTGAGCGCTCTCCCATTAATCTGGGCTGGTTCCAGCCTATGATTTAACAGTGGTGTGTGCAACAGAAAGAGAAAAACAATGTTTGATCTGCTAAAATGTACCTTAAGAGCAAACACATACACATTGATGAAGGTATCAGCTGGGTTCTGCCTACAGTTATGTCAAACAAAGTATGCTAGGAAGTGCCAACTTTCCTTTTGTGCTGTGACACTGTGCGTTGCCAAAAGATATTAAAAAGCTTGCGTGAACTAGGTGATGGCAGCTGTAACTATCTAAGTTATTGCCTGGCAGCTGTAATGCTTCTTCAGTGCTGCTGGCTGCTTTTTATATTTGGTTCCTCATTTGTTTGCCCTTATTCTAGCAACCGATACCACCAAAGTGGGCAATCAGTGTGCTACAGCACATGGCCACTTGCTACAGCAAAACAGGCAGCTTAGCAGAGGCAATTGAGAGACTCTCATGCAGCAGCTGATATAAGTCATATTTCTTTTGGACGGCAACCAACCTGGTGGGTTTTTTTTGTTTTTTTTAATGTGTCAGTGTGAATCCAAGAAACCTTAGACTAGTGGATGGCAAAAGACAAACACACACGCACAAATGCAGCTTTCCGTGTTCTTTCCATGTTGGCTCTAAATGAGCTAGAACAATATAGCCAGCTCCCAGACCCTGCCAATCCTACATCTGCTCTCTAAAACCTCCAGCAAATAAGAATTACTGTGGGGTTGTTTAACCAGCGCTTACAATATACACACTTTTCATTTTTCCGGCGCTTCTATCCACGTGCTGGTGGCAAAGGTTTGAGAGATAATGGAGAATGATACCCATCGGGCGCTTGCTTTTTCAGTGCTGTGAGGTGGGCAGCAGCAAGCTAGCCTTCTCTGCTGGCAAGATGATTGGTGATTATAAAATGTATTTCATTGTCATGGGCTTCTGCAGAAGTGTCTGCACTGTGGGTTGTATTTTTTTGTATGCTTCTCTTGAGTTTCCTCTTTTCAGTTGTCTGTTCAATAATTCAGCCAGCTCATGAATACAATATTTCTGGGTGGTACATTTGTTTTTTCTTTTCCCCCTTCCTCTCTTTAATTCAACCTGTTTTTTAAAGGAATGTGATGTGGCACATGTTCTGCAATGTGATCAGCTTCCAAATAGTTTTCCTCAACATGAAAAACTGGATAGAAGTAGTGTTAAGGTCTCTTGCCATCGTCTCTCAGATTCCTGGGAAATTCAGAGAGAAGCATGAAAATCCAGACTGATCCTCTGAATTTTGGCTTTAACCTTTGTGCTTACCTATTGCAGGGACCTGAGAGCAAGCTGTGTTAGCTCACATTAACACGAATTAATAATAATACTTTGCTCTGTAGGATATCAAGGCACCTCACAAGCATTTAATTCATTATTCCATTTTTTGGATGGAGAAGCTGAAACACAGAATGGTTATGTGATGTGACAAAGGACAAATGGGGAACTAATGCCATCATCAGAAACAGATTGCGTCCATTCCCTTGTTTTTAATCATTGCCCCCTGGGTGTGAGTAAAGAAAGAAGTGTTTTAAAATACACAGTATTGACCAGATTGCAGGTAGATTCCTAAAGGGTGCAATTTACCCCACAGTGCAGAGGGTTCTATGGACCATTCCAGTTTTATGTTAAGAGCTTAGGTGTTATGAAGAACCTCTTGCTGGCTGTACAAATTTCTGTGAATTTCACACCCCAGTGAGTATTGGGTTCTGGAAACATTGGTTACACTTACTACAACAGATCACAGCTGCTCCTTTCTGTTGCAGGAGCCATCCCTCTCTATTGTATGGAGACCTAGCTAGTTGGAATCTTTTCGTTCCAGAGATTTGGGACCTGTTATATTGACGCAGGGTTCCTTTGTGTTAAAGCAAAGCCCGCACATGCATTATAATTTCATACTGAAAAAATGGCACAGATGATTGAGGGAAAATACTTGCTGCGCCAACTAGAGCTGAGACCTACTGTACTAGGTTCAAATGCCTTTGAGGCCTCTGAAAATGAAGGTTTACCTGTCACTACTCTTGGGTATTTCTGGGATTTGAATGATCTGGCCTTCTCTCTAGACAGCACTGTCACTCCTGGTCCTCTTAGGCAGGGGCGGCTCTAGACACCAGCAAAGCAAGCACCTTTGCAGGGGCGGCATGGGAGCTGAGAACCAACAGGGGGCTCTGGGAGCTGTAGTTCCTTGGTTAGCTCCCTGCCTATAGAGCCAGCCCTGGAGCAGGGAAAGAACTACATTTCCCAGCATTCCCTTGACCACTACCAACTGGAAAGGAAGGAGGGGGACCTCATGCGGCAGCGTGCTGTGAGTGGAGAGTGGTAGGGAGACCATATTTTAACATTCAAAAAACAGGACACTCCATGGGGAGGGAAGCCCAACCCTGCCACCATCCACTCCCTCCGACTGCCCCCCACAGAAACCCCAACCCATCCAACTCCCCCCCCCCCCCGTCCCCTGATCGCCCCCTCCTGAGACCCCCCTAACTCCCCCCCCCCCCACCCCTACCTGTCCCCTGACAAACCCCTGGGACTCCCATGCCTATCCAACCGCTGCCTGTCCCCTGACTGCCCCCCCGAACCTCCATCCCATCCAACCTCCCCTGCTCCCTGTCCCTTTACTCCCCCGGACCCCTCTACCCCTTTTCCAACCCCCAGTCCCCTTACAGTGCCACTCAGACCAGCATGTCTGGCTCCGCGCAGCTCCAGACACGCTGCTGAATACATGCTGCCATGCTCCTCCGCAGAGCCCACAGCCCCCCCCCACACACACACCCAGCACCTGCCTTCCAGATTTGAACACCTCAAAATTCAGGAGTGGGCAGCTGTTTGGGCAGCTGTTACTTCATTTCTCCCAAATCAAATATACTGATCCACTGTAACTTGCTGTAGAAAAAGTAGGATAAAATTGAGCAAGAAATGCTTCCCAGTGGTTATTAGGACTGGAATTGCTCTTTTCAACAGCCATTGCCTTTTTTTTGTTTGTTTGTTTGTTTAAAAGGAAGACAGTGATATTGCATTGGCAAATTCCCCATAGAAAGAAAGAGTGGAACAAAAGAATAATAAAGGCACCTCAACTTTTCCTCATTTATGGAGGACGGTCTTATAATATGCATCCAGATATCCTCCTATCACACAAGCTGAAAATTGTTCCACTTTACTGCAGTTCTGTAACCATATGGGAACCAATCCTGTCTGTGTTTTGTGCACATCCAAAATTCCTGCTGAATGACCCGCCCTGGGAGCGAGGCACCAGTGACCCAGGGCTGCGGCGGAAGGAGGGTGCAGGTGTGTGTGTGGGAGCCCAGGGCTGGGGCGGCCGCGGGGTGGGGGGAGGGCACTGCTGGGCGGGTAAGGGGGAAGCCCAGCGCTGGGGCGGCAGGGGGTGTGGGTGGGGGAGGAGAGCCCAGGGCTGGGGCAGCAGGGAGGTGTGGGGGGGAGCCCAGGCCTGGGATGGGGGGCAGCCAAAATTTTTTTTGCTTGGGGCGGCAAAAAACCTAGACCCGGCTCTGCTCTTAGGCATGGATAGCAAGTCTCTTAGGAGTGGAGTTATTGCTTCAGATATGCTGACTGGGGATTCTAAGCTCTTGGAAGTTGTGCTCTCACAAGGTGAGATGTAATGAATCCATGCACTATAGACAACCTAGAGAGTAGATTCCATACATACCTGCAGAACCAGGAGCTTCCAAACATTGGATTCCAGAATCACATGAGCTAATGGAGATTTCCATTATCTGTTAGCAGATCTCATTGGCCCTGCTGGCTGGCCCACAATAACCCCCCCTTTCCTCACCAAACATTACAGTGGCAAAGTCAGAGAAAAAATTCACAGGGTGGAGATAAGTCAGATGCTATACAAATACCTGTTGGTAGCATGGCAGGATTTTCAGAGGGCAGGTGCTTGGCACTTTCTGCAGATTATGCCTCTTTAAAGTATCTCACATTGCACACCCAAAATGGAGGCACCCCAAATTGCTCATCATTTTTTGAAAATCTTGGCTGTAACCATTTAAAAACTAGGCCCCATCACTTGCCTTATTAGTTTCTGAATAAATAAAGAAGACGGTTGAGCTGTGATTTCCTGCCAAATTTCATTTAAAAGAGTAGTTGAATTTGTTTTGGAACAGAAGTGTTAAAAAAAAAAATCAGTGAACATCTTAACCTACTTGCTGCCATTATTTTTACATTAATTGAAAACCAGAATACTAGAGTGCCCCACATCCTCAATTTTTGTTAAAATGCTTCACTCTTGGGTGCTTGTGCCAACTTGCAGCCCCAAATTATTTCTTTTATTTTGGATGGGTTGTTGTAAACTCTCCCTTCTCTCCAGAAGTGTGTGTGTATGTAATGGAAATGATGACAGACCCTTAACTATAACAGCACGAAAGGCGCCACTAAAAAAACAGTGAAACAGATGCTGTCACCACTGCCCCTGGTGGGGAAAGAAGATGAAACAGAAGGGCATTAGAGTTGGTAGATGGCAAATTAATCCTATTGTACTAGCAGCTGCAACCATCGAGATGTTAGCATTCGTGCTCAGACACTTCCAGTGCACCCAGCTCTGGTAGGGATGGTTGGAAGGGATGAGACAATGAAAGGTCACAAAAGCTATTTTCAACTGAATAATTGAAATGAAAAATGTTAAAGTAAATTTTCTGGTAAGTCTGTGTTCTTCATTGCTATAACCATATATTTGTAACCTGCATAAAACTCAAGTGTCTATAGTAGCATTTTTGCTATTGTAAAACCATGGTTATTTTGTGGTTTTTTTCCCCCAAACTCTGACTTTAGGCCACGTAAAATGAAAGATCCAATCTCTCTAATTGCTAATCTTAGATGTACATAGGGAAGTCATCATAATCATGCATGAGAGTGTCACCTAGGTGATTTTTTGGGGGAGTCTGCAAAACTGAAGCCCAGAAAGACCTGTGGCCCTTAACAGTTGGACTAGAGATGCGTCTTCTTTCAAATAAAGGCTAGATGGACAGCGTAAATCAAAGTTTTGGGGGCTGAGTTCCTCCCTACAGGGTTGATTTTTTTGAGAACTTGTTGAAGAGAGCTGTGCAAACAATGGCTTGTGTATGCCAAAGCTGGCATCCAGCAATTCTTAATGTCTGAATGAAAGTGGCTTTTCCCCCCCTCCACAGTAAATGTTGCCAAGAAAACAAGGAGTAGTCGCTTTAAGCATTTACAAATGGTAATGTACCAACAGCTGGTCTCAATCCAACTGAGCTATTGTAGGGGTATTAAAAAGACAGGCCAGAGTTTGAGATCTACTGCCAACCTCCCTTGCAGAGTTAGGGAACGTTTTACTTGGGGAAAAAAAGGTCTTATATTCCTGCAGAGATCTACAGTGCTATTCTCCTGTGGAGTCGGAGCCTTGCCTGGCATAATAGGCAAAATATATTGATAGGCCAAATGTTTCAGTGACATAAAAGTGTAGAATCTAGAAGCCTGCAAAGGATCTACCTCTCTATACAGTTCTACCTAATTTTATATTCTTCATCTGTATTTTTCAGTACTTATTTTTTTGAGGATGTATGTAGGCTACCTTCCAGTTCTCACGTCTCTAATATGATTAATCAAATTTCTTGTGCTTTCTCAGAAGAACTTCATAACACAGGTCAATATTTTAGAAAATGTTAATAAAATTAAAAGAATGCTCGTTTCCCCGAAGTCACAGGACATTTCTGCAAGGATTACATCAAGAAGAGTTTTCTGCCTCTTGTAGCAAGCACTTAAGCTCCTCTCCTTTCCATCAGGAATTTGGTCATAAGCATTCTTCCTCTGCCTCTACATCTTCAGGAAATTATGAAAATAAAGGGACATTTCTTAGCTAAATATAATTACAAATGAACCATGTTCATGGCAAATGTATTATAGAGAGTAATAGAAATGATTTTTTTTTTTCATTTTGAAGGCCTCAGTTATTAGCAGTGCATTTTGTATAGGCTGCTTTTTCTGAATGGGAATGCAATGTTTGGCTTTTCACAAAAAGAGAAATGATCCTGTTTGTTGATGTGCCATGCCTGAGTTTGCATTTATGTGAAACGAAAAGGGCCAAATTAATTTAAAAAAAAAAAGCCAGACTAAAGTGAAAAATGTACATTTTTCCGCTCCGTTACAATGTTTGTATTTACAGAGTATTCACAAATAGTGGCACGATGCCCACTTGTTTAGGTTGTTTTCTTTTACAATCATATGGCTTGATTCTGTTTTCCAGATCTTATCCGAGAGCTGCTATTTGAAATAAAAATATTTGTATCCATTTCCTCATTAATTGTCTCATTGTAATACAACCTGCTGCAGCTAAATGACAAAACAGATGCAATGATGACATTAAAAGTGATGAACACTTATCTTTGGCTATAAAAGCTGCTAACAATGTAGAGAAGTAGAGTGGCTTTTGGAGCTAGAATATGGCAAAGGAGAGAACCAATAATAGGGCTAAAGGATTTGCTGTTTGTAAACGAGAGAACAGTGGTGACGCTATTTCTCAGATCAAGCTTCTTTGCTATCTGGCACCTGTTTTATGTGGTTAACTTCTTCTACTGACTAAAATCAGGTGAGGGGTCATTTTAATATCTGATAGGCCTTCTACTGAACTGCAGGAGCAGGGTGTAACACAAACAAAAGCCAAATGTTTGGAAAAGTGACTTTCCACCGACATCGTTCTTAACTGGAAAAAGAGCCCATTTCCCTTGCATGCACACATTCTAACGATATGGGAGTTTTTCTCTGTAAACTTGGGCCCCCGTATCCCCATGAGAATGGGCCTATTCTGAGTTACAAGTGGCTTTGCAGTGCAACATTCCAAATCTGCAATGTGAAATTTCACGTTTTTGTTGTCAAAATGACCATTTTAGTTGAATTTTGTGGAAAAGTAAAAGCTGAGGGCCAAAAATGAAAGAGTGAAAATTTTAGGATAGAAACATTTTCCTCGGCTACACATGGCTCTTGGGATTACATCCTGTGCTTGCAGGAAAATGGACAGCCTTATCCCTCTCTAGTTACTATTGTCCTGTACCTGGGACTCTGCCTGTTCTATGCCTGTAATATAGCCAGTACCTGCACATTCCCAAACACTAACGGGCGCATTGCAAATACTGTTATAAACCACAAACTTCAGATACATATAATAATGGTGCAAACAAAGCACAAAACATTGCACTAGAACACTAGAAAGACTCACTTCATACCTCTACTGTGAATACTACTGTCCAATAATACTGATGATTTAATATACAACAGACTTAATTTCTGTTTATATATAAGACCATAGTTCAGCTAATGTCTCCTTTTAAAGTCAGTCTGCCTTGAAGGGTGCTCTTTGCGCCTGTTTGGTCCTTGCGGAATAAATCTGTAAGAAGAACTTCTCATGGGTGCTGATGAAGTCAGGATAATGATTAAAATAAGTGTCTCTCTTTCTTTTGAGTCAATACTGAACCAAAGATACAGCATGATGTAGGGGGCATTGTGCTGGTGGAGATTTTTTCAGATAAGACTTAAGGTCCTGCTAGAGTGACCAGACAGCAAGTGTGAAAAATTGGGCCGGGGGGTAATAGGAGCCTATATAAGGAAAAGATTCCAAAATTGGGACTGTCCCTATAAAATCAGGACATTTGGTCACCCTAGGTCCTGCCCAGTTGTGGTAATTAAAGATCCCATGGCATTTTTTCAGAAGTATGGTGTATACCTCAGACCAACTGTAATGTAGGGTAATTATATTCTGTCTATCCTGGATTCCCCTTGCAGTTTCAACTGAATATAATATTCCTCACATTCTTCCTCACATTCTAGAGTGTTATCGTGAACTATTGTTATGGAGATGTTGTGTACAACCTTAGAGGCAGCTGCATTTCAGTGGTGAGTGAAGTGATTCCTGGGTGTAGTTTATATCTGGCTTTCGGCTCATTTGGGATGAAAGGTACTATAGCAATGAAAGTAATTCTGTGGAGTGCTCTTGTTTTTTAGAACTGCAAGCTAATTTCTATTACTGTAAATAGTACAGGCTTCTAGTTCTCCTTCGAGCTGCTTCCATAGCATAACTCAAGAACGTGAAAAAACAAACCTGTGAAGTTTGTCTTGACAAAACAAACTCATAAGCAAGATAAGGGGGTGTCATCCCCACTTTTGATTTCATCCTTCCTGTATTTTCTGCATTTTAGGCAAATTAAAGGAAATGAGATTAAGTGGCTCTCGGTATCAATAATACAATTAGAAGCATTTTGCTTCTTGGTCACAGGTTTGGATCCATCCTGGGGCCAAATTCAGAGAGGATGTGTGTTGGATGCCAGCAAGGGAAAGAGATGGACGTTGCTGACCAAGGGAGTAGAAGGACAAGGGTGTAGAAAAGGCAATTAATCAAGGTTTAAATCAAAGCAGGGAGGTCCTGCTTGTATCTTACAACCTCCTGGGAGTTGCTTTACCTTCTACCAACTCGCCCTCCCACTCCCTTTTGCCCATTCATCACTGTGTAACTGACATTGTTTACATCCCTTCGAGGTGGACTCTAAATCAATTGTGACTTAGTCATTTACTACTCAGTGAGTTTCTGGGAGTCTATGTGAAATATGTTGATGATCTCACTCAGCTCAGTTCCCAGTGGAGAGCAGTCCACATCATAGAAACTACCCTTGTTAGCTGTCTCAGCAGAGTCTAAGGTCTGAATGGGTTACAGAGAGTGCACTACCTATAATCTTCCAGTTCTCTGATGCTTTCCCTGGCTGTCTGTTGTTTCCACCCAGTGTCTCTTGTCGTGTACTTGTAGAACCCTTTTGCCAGGTGGTGGTAGCAGCTGTGAGGGCTATGCTCAAACAACTAGGGGTCCCTCTTAAACCTAACAAACACCTCCAGCTCAAGCCCCCGCTTGGTTATACTTACTAGGCAATACTTCCCCAGCTGCAAGTTCTGAGTGTGTCTGAATCAAGGAAAACTTTATTAGGGGGAAAAAAGGGAATACAGCATCAACCTGGGAAAGCTTAGTCATAATATATCTCTAAGCATGATAAATAAAACATGCTCCCATAGTAACTTTGGCAGTAGTCTGTTAACTCTGTTACCCATCTGCCAGTGTGAAAATCCAATAAGCCAATGTCCCCCCAACCTACATCCACAGTTTGGTGTCAGTGGGTAGCACAGTGCAAGAGTTGTGAGGTGCACTCAGGCAGGCCTATTTCTGGCCTCTGGGGAAATGCTGTTTGGTTCTGTCCTGAGGCTCCACCACCTAACCCAGGTAGAGTATTTTCAGCTGTATGTAACAAGTGGATAGGCAGGACCTCACCAGAATTCACCCAGTTCTGCTGCTGTCATCTGCAGCTTCAACAAAGAGCCCTTGTTTCACCATGCTCTGTCAGAGTCTTCTCAACAGCCCAGGATCCTCACTGAAGGGGAACCAGTAACATATAGGAACTCTGAGCAGAGTCTTTGTCTCAAGGTAGGAACACATTACCCTTCTTCCTGGTCAGTTCCACTACACCCAACCAATTCTGAGTTTGTGTACAGTTATGGTGACTCCAGGAATTCTGGTTAGAAAGTTTATGCAAAAGCTCTGTCTGTACCATACTTTCTCCATATTCCCCAATAGCTGGGAATGTTACAGAGAGCTCTTTACCCTCTAAAGCAGTGTTTCCCAAACTTGGGCCACCGCTTGTGTAGGGAAAGCCCCTGGCAGGCTGGGCCACTTTGTTTACCTGCTGCGTCCGCAGGTCTGGCCGATCGTGGCTCCCACTGGCCGTGGTTCGCTGCTCCAGGCCAATAGGAGCTGCTGGAAGTGGCGTGGGCCAAAGGATGTGCTGGCCGCCACTTCCAGCAGCTCCCATTGGCCTGGAGCAGTGAACCCTAAGCGGCCAGTGGGAGCCGCGATTGGCCGGACCTGCGGACGCGGCAGGTAAACAAACCTGCCCGGCCTGTCAGGGGCTTTCCCTACACAAGCGGCGTCCCAAGTTTGAGAAACACTGCTCTAAAGCTTCAGGCCACAGGACTTACACTTGGAATGTACACTTTTGGGGCAGAGACTGTATATCATTTTGTGTGTGTGTGCAGTACCTAACACACCTAGTGTCTGACTGAGGCCTCCTTGGTGTTACTATGATATAAATAATAGCAATACCGTCTCATCCCTACAAGCGGGTCTTCCATTATTTTCAGTGCTTAGTTTATTTTAGTGGGACCCTTTTCTCCACTGATCATAAGTGAAGTACTCCAATGGGCTGGAAAATGAGACAAAGTTTTAATTTTCTGTCTTTCATTTTTTTTAAAGTGCGTTTTGCTGGATGAACAGGATTTTATAAAGGTTCATGGTAGCAGATATAGTAGCTGCTGCTGCTGTTTATGCGGATCAATACATAGAGATTGCAATGGCAGCTCATAACTCATTGATGTAGAAATGTTGATTTTGTTTCCAAAAAATACTCCATGCCCCTGCCTCCTGGTGGAATCCCCACAACCAGGGCATTAACCTTGTAGTTAAAATATATATCTCTCTCAACTAGGTATCTCTTCTGTAAACCTCCTTTTCCAGACAATATCTCTCTCTGTTTTAATGTTTATATTCTGTGATCCTATGCTTTCAAGCAGAAGAGGGAAAGGAGGCCTTCTTTTAAATGCTCCTGAATTTGGGGCAGGCAGTTGCATTTATTCCTTATGTTTTCTCCAAGAACTACAATTTCCAGTGCCTATCAGTATTGAGGAACAGTCTGATGTCTGGAAGGTTTAGCACTCTGGGAGCATTGTATCTCTTTTCTGAAGATGGCAGAAATGTGCATGCCCAACATTCTCCATTTGTAGAAGCTGTGGTGTGAACCTACTGTATACTAGAGTGCTGTTGAACTTTGGGAATGCTTTAGTGCTCTCTCAGAATAGTTTATACTATGCATTTTCATAAGACATATGGGATCTCCAAGAAAACAATTCTTTTTTCAAAGCAAAACTGAAATCACTGTTGCGCAATAGCTTCTGTGGATTTTCTATTTTGCTTTGTGCAACACAAATTTCTAATACAATATCTAGCATTTAACCTCCTCAACATGCAAATTCATTCTCTTCGTCTCTATGTGAGCTAGATTTTTTGCTTTTCTGTGATGTATAAGAGAAGGCCTGGAAAGTGGGGGAATTTTTTCCTGCTTGTTTTTTGCCTTCATAAATATCAAGGCTGTCAACTCTGCTCTTCCCTGGCTTTGCTGCAGTATTTGTTGGGAGTCTCAAGGGCGTGTATATTGCCAATTCTTCAATTAAAGAAGAATAGGGGTAACAAAAATTTCCTTTTTTTCAACTTGCTAATTAGTCATTGTAGTTAATAAAGCCCAAATAAAACTGTAATTTTAGGCAGTCTGACTAAAATATTCCTTCCCTCTCAATTGCTCAACTCTCTCTCCTATGATGTTGTTATTTGAGTAGCACTTCAAGAGTCTTCCATTCCAGACAGGATCTGAATTTCTAACATAAAAGACAAGAAGAAACCTCCCCAAGCCCCCGCCTTTTTTCCTCTGAAGTGTGTGTGTGGCAGAGGAGCCCTTTCACATAAATGAAAAGAGGGCTCAAGCCCAGTATTTTCTTTTCTTTCACAGTTACTTTTAGGAGACGTTTAACTGTCTGAATGCCTCTCTCACCTGCTTACTCTGTGTATATTTTGGTTTGGAGGTGACATGCTCAGACTAGTAGGTCTTAATGAATTCCTGAAATTCTGCCCTTGAGAATTGTGGCCTATTTTCATAAATCAGAATCTCTGGTATTCCCTGGTTTTCATGATGTGAGAGGGTAAGTGTACAAGCATGTGACAGACGTTTAATCACATTGCTCAGTGAACTACTAGAAGTGATGAGTATGGTGTAAGAACCTATATAGAATAACCCAATGTGGATAATCGCCATTATTCTTGACGTGTTAGTTTTGGAACATCCATGAAATGAGTAATAATTACTGTAAGTTCTTTAACATATTTCAACTAAATCTCCTACTAGCCTTTTCCATGAATTTTCTAGGACTTTGTGACCTTGCATTTTGCCTGTGCTCTTTGGAAGCAATTACATGTATCACAATGAGCTACTTTGTTATCTAAGCACTCACCCCAGGCTAGAACATAGTTTCTTGCCCTTTGCTTACATTTTTCATTACGTAGATGAGTGCTCTGTACTTTAGTGAGCATTTCTTTTCTCAGAAATTATAGAACAACTGGTCTTCCTTCATTTAGCATGATGGTTGTTCTCACTAATTTCTCCTTTATGTGGCCAAAATGACCTTATTTTGAAGCCTACCTCTGCTATTTCTTTAGGCCTTCCTTGTAAAACAAATGACAGTTTATATATAAACTGTACCGCTCTGTGTTTTGGTTTGGAATTCTGCTAATTTTGAAATAAGAATTCTGCACCACTGCATGAATTTCATATTCATCAGCATCATTTTCAGGTAAGATTTATCTGTTTACTGTATTGCTAAGGGTACATGTACAGTTTCTTAACCAATTTACAGTTCACACTGAGATCATATCTTTGCATATTTAGCATCACGTGATGGATTCTATGTGGTGATGAAAGCAAAGCGTGTTTAAGCAAACTTTCAGGTAATATCTGATCAGCTTCTGCATGTATCTTTCCTCTCTCAAACAAATGTTGTTGGGCATAAGTCAACTGTATACAAGTGCCAACATCTCCTTCTTGATCTTTCTGTTTTGTTTAGGGATCTTGATGTAAATGCAGCTGGCTGCTCTTCTTGCATATGGATTGCACCTAATCCTTTTGAAGATGCATTTTCTGACAAGATAACAGGCTTAGTTAACTCATAGTATTTTGAAGCTGGTGAATTGGTGATTAGTGTTTTTAAACTGCTTAAATACCTGTTTATGTCTGTTCCCAATGCCAGGCAACATCATTTTCTAATAATTTTACTAAAAGGAAATAGATGTGTAATGAATTTTGTCAGATAGTTATCATCCCATTAATCCCTTAGATTCACTTTACTTTTCAGCTATTTCATTTATTTTACCTTGATCAACAGTTAAGACATTTTAGCTCAATGTATGTTCAATACAATTAACTTCTGTTAGACCAATCTTTGACCATTTAATATCAGTGGTAGATAAGTTTTTGCAGAAAGCAGAAGGACACCTAATTTTTTGATTGTTTCTACAAGGCCCTATCCCACATTAAAATCACAGCTATGATAATACCACAACCTCGTAATTCCCCCACACTGTACAATCACTTTTTGAGGTACCCTGTGATGTATACCATCCAAATGGTGTATTAATAGCTTTACAGTCAGACACATTTAGCTTAACTTGCCAAAATGCATGGCTTCATCTAAAACTGAGAATATTGTTTGTCATTGATGAGAAAGCTTTCAAATTGGAGATTATACTACCACCATTTTTCTGTGAACTTTTCCTCCAATCCAGTGGAGAAAATGATGGATCCCATTTTGGTGCACTATAACATTTCAGACTGTGTAATGTTTGATAAGCACTCATGAATCAGGTTGGTTGGCAAGAGAAGGCACACTAATTTTATTATCTTCACAAACACGAATCTCAGTTTGAATTAACTCAAGCGCCTAGAAACCTCTAGTTCACCCTGACCATTCTCTGTCTTGGCACAAGCATCAAGAAAATCAACCCATCCTAACCCATCTAGCTAATCTATCGATCGTTTACACTATAGTACGGGAGGTACTGGATCTGATCGCTGTATGGTGATCCCATGCTAGCAGAACTATGCTAGCAGAACTATGTTGATTCCATGCTAGCAGAACTATGTTCCAAAAGATGAAATGCCAAAACATTTGAAAAAAATCTCCAAGGGCATGATGGAGAGAGGCCACAATAGGGACTCACTACAGTGCCACGTGAAAGTTAAGGAGCTCAGACAAGCGTTCCAGAAAGCCAAAGAAGCAAACGGATGTTCCGGGACAGAGCCGCAGATGTGCCTCTTCTATGCTGAGCTGCATGCAATTCTAGGGGGGGCCGCCACCACTATCCCACCCCTAACCATGGATTTCGAGGAGGGAGTACTCTCAGCCATGCCTGAGGATTTTGCGGACAGGGAAGATGAGGAGGAGGATGAGCTTGCGGAGAGCACACAGCACACCGTTCTCCCCAACAGCCAGGATCTTTTCCTCAGCCTGACTGAAATAGCCTCCTAACCCTTCCAAGGTGGTATCCTGGACCGTGAAGCCGGAGAAGGGACCTCTGGTGAGTGTACCTTTGTAAATATAAAACATGGTCTAAAAGCAAGTGTTTTTTAATTATTCATTTGCCCTGAGGGCTTGGGATGCATTCGCGGCCAGTACAGCTACTGGAAAAGTCTGTTAACGTGTCTGGGGATGGAGCGGAAATCCTCCAGGGACATCTCCATGAAGATCTCCTGGAGGTACTCCAAAAGCCTTTGCAGAAGGTTTCTGGGGAGGTCAGCCTTATTCCATCCTCCATGGTAGGACACTTTACCACGCCATGCATGTAGCAAGTAATCTGGTATCATTGCATGACAAAGCCTGGCAGCGTATGGTCCCAGTGTTTGCTGGCATTCAAGCAACATCCGTTCTTTATCTCACTGTGTTATCCTCAGGAGAGTGATATTGTTTATGGTAACCTGGTTGAAATATGGGAATTTAATTAAGGGGACATTCAGGGGTGGCTGTTCCTACTGGGCTGTTTGCCTGTGGCTGAAAAGAAATCCTCCCCACAGTTAACCAAGCGGTGGGGCATTGGTGCTGAGCTGTTCGCATTTGGCTAGCAGGGATCTTCCCTGATACCAGTCACACTGTGGGGGGAGGGGTAAAGCGATCATCCCAGAGAATTGGACGGGGGGGGGGGGGGCGGGTTAGTTTGGTTTCTGCTGCTGCATGTTAACACGAAAACCATAGCACTCAATGAGCTTTGCTTGGCATGTGGGAAAGGAGGGCATTGCTTTTATGAAGGTTGCAGAAGCCGAAAAACAATGACTTACCATGGCCACATACAAGCCGAATTCTGTTGCCCGGCCCTGCATCTGTGATCTCTAACACCAAAGCCGCAGGCACTCAATATTAAGATGCAAAATGTGACCTTGTACCGAAATCACATGTGCTATGTAATGTGAATAGTGTTCATCGTGAAAGAGTATACCCATTGTCCTGCAAAATATATCTTTTTAAATACTTCTCTCCCTTTTTTCCCTCCCGTAGCTGCAAATTTTTCAAGCCTCCCTCCTCCGTCTTGAAGGCTATCTCAGATAAGGCGGCGAAAAAAAACACACGTGAGATGAAATGTTCACTGAGATCATGCAGTCGACCCGCAATTAAAGGTGGGTCCTGGGTTCATTCTAATGACAGCTGCTGTCTCCACCCATGGTGATGCTCCACTGTGCCTGGGGTGCTATCCCTTGGGAAAATGAATTATGCTGCCACTGCTGGCAAGGAGTATAAAACCTAGTACAAAACAAGAAACAATAAAGTACCTCAACACAAACCCCAGCAAAGAAAGCACACATCCAAAGACAACAATATAATACAAAGGGGACTTTATTGGGAGCAGGGAAATAGGACCGGGGGAAGGAAAGCCTAGGGCTAACTAATAAGTACTACTAACACATCAACAAATTTCCCATCCCTCAACACTCATAACTCTTCCCAACCACCTGCTCTCTCCTTAGCACCTTCCCAGGCAGATGGTATGCAGAGGATGAATCTGGAGATGAGTGCTGCAGTGCTGTGAACCTTTGCTGGCTTAAACAAAGAAAAAAAAAGGAGGTTCTTTTACAGAATCTTTGCCCCTCGGTGGGCAGAGTGCTCTCCTGTCTGCCTGGTCTGGAGTCCTGCAGAGGTCTTGGCTGGCTCTAAGTAGCTGGCATCAGGTTGGATCTCTGCCACTCTGGATGTTAGTCTCTGCAGGGCTAGAAGTGCCTGACCCATGCACTAGATCCCACAGCAATTGGAGCTCCCTTTGTGGGGAGTTGGAGTTAAGCAGAGACTTCCGGAGCTGTTCTGCTTCTTTCTCAGCTCCCTCCAAGTCCCAAACTCAAAGCTCAAAACTGAAATTAAAACAAATCTCTGAATCAGGCTGTCCTCTGCCACTGAGGGGCTGAGTAGGTCCAGGTCACCCCATGCAGTAGCCTCCCTATTGGTTTCAGCAGGGTTTTCGTGTCCATTATGCCTTGCTCCTGACTCCAAGCATGCTGGGAAATGGTGACAGATGGCTCTGCTTGCCATTATTGTTGTAGGTCGCTCATAGGGTAGAACCCCCTAGAGGTTCAGTCCAAAGTTCCAGAAGCTGGCAAACTGCAGGTGTGGGTTACATACTTGTACAATTTACAAATGTTCTCCGCCAACTTTCCCCAAACTCACCTCTTTCCCCTCCAGTCCTTACCAGATTCTGCTGCAAAAATCATCTGTCTCACCTGAACCACCAGCCCCTCGTAACATCCCGTCATTGTCTCTTTATTCTCATCCTAATCCTATTCATGTGCTTTGTTCTCACCATCAAGAACCTCTACCACCTAGCTCCCTCTTTCATCTCTGCTCTGGTCTCCTTTGGCTCTCCTCTGCCTTCTTTTTTCAGCCTGTGCTGTTAGCTGGGAAGCGAACTTAGTGTCCTCTCACCTCCACCCCTTTTCCTTCTTTCATACTGCCCCCGTGGCTGGAACTCCCTTCCTCAGCCTTCTCCTACTTTAAAACCCTTCTCAGAACTCGCTTGGAGAAGGCTTATAAACTATAGTCTCTTCTATAGGTAGAAAACCATTCACTTATTAAAATTAGTAATGACATAATTAAAAAAGTGAAAACAAAACATTTGTTAGGTCCCAGGAGCCTGCATAATCAGACTATGGCATTAATGTGCATGGCCCTTTTCTCTGTCTAATATCTAATTTATATTTGCTTTGGATAATGTAAAATAAACAAAGGAATGTTGGCTTGCAGTTGTACTATGTACAGAAAGAGAGAGTTGCCTCAGTGTACGAACTAGAAGCTTTCGCTTCCCAAGCTAAGTGTGCATATGCCATGCACCAGACTGAAGGAGCTGTATTATTGCCTGCTCAAAGCAGCAGAGACACTGTCATACATAATACAGAGACATCATTACTAATATAAAACACTGCTGGGAGAAGGGACACATGGGCGGGCCAAGATGGCAGATGGCTTTTAGTGGCATGCTGCTTTCAGTTCTTCTACCTTTGTAATTTGTGCAATTTGAAGCCTTTGGTTTCTGTTTTTACTCTGCCATCCATTGGCCCTAGTGGGAGCTTTTGTTGTCGTGTAAGATTGCAGGGTATTTTCAGTGAGGGGCCATGGCCAATAGTATGTACTGTGTCCTCCTGATTACTGGTATTACAAAGAAGGGCTTGTCAAGAACAGCTTTTATGATTTGCTGAGAAATGGATGAAAATATCAGTCTTCTTGGCCATGTAACCTCTGCTCTATTGTTTTGTAGGATTTTGTTGTTGCTCTGTAAGTGTTTAGCACTATGGTGGATGGATCTCTGACACACAAAGAGTGAGAAGAGAAATGAGACACACCTGGAAGAGAGACAGCCTGGCAGGTGGAAATATGGAGGTATGAAAACATCTTCATTTATTTATATTAGTGATAGATACACTAGGGGACTATGTTGGGGAAGGGGAAGTGGAGTTTAAGGGATCATCCCGTGGTTGAGGCACAAAACGGAGACTTAGGAAATCTGAGGTTTGTTCCTGGCTCTGCCACAGACTTCCTGTGCAACCTGGGGCAAGTCACTTAGCCACCTTGTGCCTCTGAGTCCCACCCATAAAACTGAGATAATCCTTAGTCATGCTGCAGCGATATAAGTGATGCTTAATTCATTCATCAGTGTTTGTAAAGCCCTCCTGAGAACCTGTGATGGAAGATGATATAGAAGGGCAACATATTAGCATTGTTAATAATAAGAGTAATTATGATTGGGCAAGAATGTGACTGGCACTTATGTAGTTGCAAGAATTCTGACTTCTCTTTGTGCAGCTTGCACAAGGCCGGTCACAACTTCAGCCTCTGCTCTTGGTCGAGCTCAGGATAAATTCCCTCCGTGTGCTCCTGGGTCCGTCACACCCTCAGAATGGACCACGCATATCAGACAGTAGAGGCTCAGGCTCATTCTCTCCTCGAGTTCCCCTTGGGCTTCGATTTAGCTTTGTAACAGTTTTTTGTCTGCTGTGTCTTGTACTGAGAGGGCTATGTGCTGCCCTGGCAGGGGATGGACTCAGTTAACGTCTCTCGTCTCTAGTTACTATAATAACCCTCATTTTCAAACACCTCTGCACTTCCTAGTTTTCGCTTGAACCAGAAGTGGAAACAGTGAACAACAGTGAGAGAGCCCAGTGCAGTATTTCAGACTCATCAACAGACAGGGAGCTGTGGAAGTCTCATGAGACAACTTTTTCACCTGAGATACCCAGCTTACTGTCTAGACCGAAGAGGTTGGGAGAAGCTGCCAATCTTGCAGAGGCATATCCACACTGAATCTCTGACCTGGAAACAGGCCCAAGCCATAGGTGCTGACTCCGTGGGTGCTTCAGGGCTGGAGCACCCATGGGGGAAAAATGGTGGATACAGAGCAACCACCATCAGCCTCCCTACCAGAACCTCCCCCTCCCGAGCTCCTCCTGCCTGCTGGTGGGCCCCGCCGATCAGCACCTCCCCCTCCCTCCCAGTGCCTACCATGGATCAGCTGTTTCACAGCGTGAGGAGGCTCTGGCAGGGAGAAGAGAGGAGCAAGGCTGGAGTGCTCTGGGGAGGGGGCAAACTGGGCAGGGAAGGGGTGTGTGGGGGAAGAGGCAGGTAAGAGGCAGGGCAGGGGTGGAGCAGGAGTGTGAAGAAGCAGGGCAGGGGTGGGGCCTTGGGGGAAGGGATGGAGCGGGGACAGGGCCTGGATGGAGTTAGGGGGGAACACCTCCAACAAATTAGAAACTCGGCACCTATGGCCCACTCTGCAAAGTGTTTGAACCAATGTCTAGGACTAAATTACTTGCAGAGCATTGGCTCCACAGTTTGAGGTCAGGCTCCTACCTTCTCTCAACATATCTGAGATGCTCCCTTTATTTCATTTTGCTCTCGTCCCTGGGTTGCTGGGTGAGAGTGGGGCATTCTCTAGTTAGAGTAAATTGTGAACTGCCCTACTAAGGACAACTTAGCCAAATGCAGGCTTTGTTATATGCACTGTGGTTTTTCAGTATAGTTGTTTACATGACATGATGTGTATTTACACAGCAACTTTAATACCTATTCTACATATGTACATATTTACATGCATCCATTACTAGCATGGAACTCTTTGTACTAAAAATCCATGCAGCATTTTCACAAACAATCAATTGTGCTGTCCAATTTCTGGTTTATTTTAATATGAAACAAACTTTGATCTTCTGACTCATAGCTATGAGACTATACTTACATTCTTTGCATTTATATATTGGTTCATTTGGTGACATCCATCAATCAGGCCTGGATTCTAGATACCAGATCAATTCTGGAGATTAGGTTGAGAAAATTTTAAATGCATTTTTGGATTTGCAAGCATCCTAATTTCTTAAATCAGATTCCACGCACTCTGGACATATATTAAGACTTGGTTATTTTTTACTAGGACTTAACTGAAGCTGTGACAGAATGGCAATTTCCTGCAGTATCTTGGGCAAACTTTACTGAATTATGTTTGTTTCTTAGACATTTGTTCCATTAAAAATGCAAATGTTTGTGTCTTATTGTGGGGTTGTATGTAACATCTTTAGGGAGAAGAACTGACTAATGTAAACCCTGGAAAGTGTTATGAGCTTCACAGGACTATTTGAAACAATATGAACTTTTAAATTTAAGTTGGTTTTCCAAGAAATCTCTAGGGATAGGTGTATGCAAATTTAACTCCTCTGGATATGCAAGAACTTAGCCTTCTGAAGCATTGCCCTGAGGAGGTGACTTTGTGGGCTCATTGCCTGTTACTTGAGGACAAGAGGTCCAAACTGTGTAAAGGGAGTGACTTTCAGAGCCATAGGATTGTTTGTTCTGAGCCAAAGCAGTTATGAACTTGGGACCACAGAAAAACCTCTTGGTGGGGTTGAAAGGCTGTTTACCTGCCAGAGCCCTTGTCGAAGGTGGGGTGATGTGTGGTAAGCTTATTAGCATGCATGTAGGTTCTTTGATTGTTTTTAATGTTTTTTCTATAATGCTTTTACCTTAAGAATACGTGTGCTTCCTTAGAATGAGCTGTGTGGTAACAGCAGAACATTATGCTGTTTATAGCCTCTGAGGAGAGAAGGCAAAGCAGGCTTTTCTGAGACAATCTGACTTACAGGGGAATTCGCAGTGGAGGAAGGGTACTGTGCAGCCTGGAAGTACCCTAGTCAGGATGGAGAGAGATGTGTGACTCTGCCCACCAGAGGGGACGGCTGGGGAGCTGGAAGCCTAAGGATGGGTGCCATTAGTGGATCACAGAGGGGGAATACAGGTGCAGTTGTCCTGAACTGTGACAGAAGCATTAATGTAATGACCTATTTTTCACTCTATTTTCATGAGTTGTTTTCATTTGAGTTTGTAGCTCGTACAGTAGCTGTAAAAAGACATATTACATTTTCAACGTCTGTCTTATTATTTACAATGTGCAAACATAACCTCCCTCTGATGTTCCTGGTTAACCATTCATACCTAGTAGCACAGCTGAAACACAGAATAGGTATACCTGGCGTGCTTTATGTGGAGCTTCAGCTAGAGGTGAAGCTGAGCTGCAGTAGCCACACTACTATTTCAAGCATTCTAGTTTGAGCCCTGTTAGTTTGAGTCTGTTTTCCCATGTGAGAGAGACTTCAGTGTGTTATCAAAGCCTCAAAGTCTCTGCTCAGGAGAGTGAGTGGCTTAAGGAATTCACGAGTCTTTCACCTCCAGGTCACCAGATAAAAAGAGATTGCCTTGTGGCTATTCGGTGGCCTATGTGCAATGAGTTGTTGGTGTTAGTGACCTCACTTCAGAAACTTCTGTCACAGTTGGCACTAATTGACATTCTTTGTTGGCAAGGGCTGAATGGGCATGGTACCCATCTACTTGATTACCCATAGATATAGAAATGGTCCTGCCAAATCAGGAATGGAGCAGTGTGGCATAGTAACTATAAAGCCATAGTCGTCATGCCATATAATAATATTTTGCACTTGTTCACTTTATATTGTAAAAAAATGACAAAAATAAGTAAATAGGAAAGAGAAGGAACCAACTGGAATGACACTAAAGGGCCATAGCTCAGGCCAGAAGTTGTGCCTTGTTTTCTTTAATGACAAAACATTTTCCCCATGAAAGTAATATGCATCATAGGCCTTTTTTTGTGCAAATTACTCAGAAATCCAAGCTCATCAGCACGCAAGTGATGGAAGTTCTTCTTCAGTGCATGATTATACAGTATCTGGACCCATATGTATTTTATGCAAAGAGATTTACCCCATTTTCTTCTGCATCTCTTCAAAGACAAAATGTTCTTTCTTTTCATGCTGCGTATCCATGTATGAAGTGTGTATAGTCCCTCAGGGCATTCCATTAACAAGCTTACAATAAGGCTTTCTGGATAGAATGTGGTACCAATGATCAGTGTCTCTCTTAACAAGATTGCCCGTGAAAGAAATCTTGGGTTGTTTATATATATATTTCTATGAATGATTACGTATCATACAATTTAACTTTTAAAATAATTTCATTTTGTAATGCACAGACTTCGTTTCACTTTGGTGCCAGCTTTTCTGTTGCATCATGTTTATTTGCAGAAGGTGCCTTCATTTTTTTTTAATTATATGTTGGCAAACTAATTTTTTCCCCCCTGACTTCAAAGCAAATATAACAATAAGGATTTAACAGCTGAATCCTTGTAAGAAGCCTGCTGATGCTTTTTATTCACTTTCTGTTTTTAAATTATGTTAAGAAAGCAGAATCGGAAAAATCTCATTCAGCTGAAACAGAAACTTTCTCTGCTCTGTTTTCAAAATAGGCATCAAAATAATTTTTACCATAAAAATGTATAGTTCTATGTTTTGTAGCTTATTATCATTTGAAGCAATGGAATCATGGCCCTCACATAATGGGACTGATGAGAATATGAATTCTTTGCTTCAGAGACTGAGGGGACATACGTGGCGGAGTGTTAACTTTATTGTTATATTTGTTTTGTTTTTAAAATAACTTTTGGTCTGGATAAAAGGTGATGGATTGATTAGACCTGCAGGCTGTACTTACGCCGCAGAACAAACAGCATGACCAACAGTAATGTAAGCTTTCTCAAGCTACCTCACCAATGTTTCTCAACCTTGACCCAGAGGGCTCAGCTTTGTTGGTGCTAAAGTAACACTTGTACATGCCAGTTCAGTCCTTGGCTGAATAGGGCACCAAATGGGATGGTGTTTGTCATGTGGAAACATGGTTGTTAGGAAGTGGCCGGAGGCCACTGAATTATTGTCATAAGATGAAAACTGTGGTCACTGCAGCCCTGGGTCATATTTAAAAAGGTTTATAAACAAAGCATTAACTCTTAAGGTCTTTCTGCTGATATTTCTTAAATCCCTAGAATCAGGGCTATACACCACATATACTTCTAAATGCATGTTAACAATATAGATGTAGGATCTGTCTTGCTATGCTCTACATTTATACTAGCAATGCTAAGGGCTAATTTACCATGCATTTCTGTATGTACATTGGCCGTATTGAGGCTAAAGTTTATTCTAAGCTTCTACATGATTAATTTAGACATACAGGGCAAGAATGAAAAGGAACACCCACAAAGGTGAAATGCCTTCAAACTGCATGACTTTTTAAAAATACCACAAATTAGCTGTGACCTTTCAAGAAAGAGACCTTGGAGTCATTGCGGAAAGTTCCCTGAAAGCAACTGCTCAATGTGCAGCAGCAGTCAAAAAAGCTAATAGAATGTTAGGAACCATTAGGAAAGGGACAGAGAAGAAGACAGAAAATATCATAATGCCACAAATCCATAAATGTCATAAACCCATGGTACACCTACACCTTGAAGATTGCATGTAGTTCTGGTTGCCTCATCTCAGAAAAGATATATTAGAATTGGATAAGGTACAGAGAAGAGCAACAAGAATGATTAGGAGTATGGAATAGTTTCCATACAAGGAGAGATTAAAAAGATGGGACTGTTCAGCTTGGAAAAGAGATGATTGAGGTGGGATATGACAGAGGTCTATAAAATCATGAATGGTGTGGAGGAAGTGAATAGTGTTATTTATCCCTTCACATAACACGAGAACTAGGGGTCACCCGATGAAATCAATAGGCAACAGGTTTAAAACAAACAAAATGAAGTACTTCTTCACACAATGCATAGTCAACCTGTGGAATTCGTTGCCAAGGGGTGTTGTGAAGGCCAAAAGTATAACTAAAAGCAGCAGGAGGGCCTTGCAGCATGTTCTAGGAGTGGCCAGACTTTGGGTTAGACTCATCTACCCGAATACAGCTGAGCCTCCTTTACAGAGAATACTTTATCTCTGTCTCTGCCATGCTTCACTTTGGTTATCTGCATTGTGCCAGTGCAGTGGAACTTCATGGATGAAGATGCAGTTCTTCTTCGAGTGATTGCTCATATCCATTCCAGTTAGGTGTGTGCGCGCCGCGTGCACGTTCGTCGGAAGACTTTTACCCTAGCAACCCCAGTGGGTCGGCTGAGCGCCCCCTGGAGTGGCGCCATAACGGCACCGCATATATACCTCAGCCGACCCACCCGACCCTCAGTTCCTTCTTACCGCCCGTTTCGGTCGTTGGAACAGTGGAGTGCAGCTTGCCTGACCTCCGCTTCCCTAGCTTCCTCATATTTCTTCTCTGTAAAATTTGTACATAGTTCATATCTTAGCTTAGGTTTTCTTGTTTTGATAGTTTAAATCAGTTTAGTGTTAGATAGTTAGCGGGTTCGGGGATTAGCCCCACCCGCACCCGGGACTGGAGTGTATGCCCGGCTCCCCGGGTTTCAAGCCGTGCTCGGCCTGCTGCAGGCCTATGCCTACAGGAGATCCTCATAGCTCCTGTTTGAAGTGCTTAGGAGAGTCGCACTTATCTACTAAGTGCCCAATTTGCAAGGCTTTCAAGCCTCGCACAAAGAGGGAAAGAGACATTAGGCTTAAACAGCTCCTAATGGAGGCAGCCTTAACCCTTCCGGCCGCGGCACCGCCCGCTGTCCCTCTAGACTCTCGCAGCGCCACCACGGCACCGGGCCACTCTGCTGTGCCACCGAAAGCGCCATCGGCACCGAAGCCGGCCCAAAGACGCTCGCTCTTGCCAAAGGCGAAGAAGGGGAAGGCCGCTGACTCTTCGGCACCGCCTGCTCCGAAGCACCAGAGTGCGCCCCGTCCGGACCGCCCGGCACCGAAACCTGCCGCGGCACCGGTTCCTCTGCCGCAGATGCTTCTGCCAGCACCGGCGACTCCGGCCCCTCAGAGGCCGTCGAGCCCGGCACCTGTGACCTCCCCGGCTCCGGCCACGGTAGAGATGCCACAGCCGTCGACTCCGGAGACCTTTGAGGCAGCGCGGGACCTCATCGCATTGACAGACCCGGCTGTGCCACCGCCCCCGGCGCCGCCGGTGCGGGCGCCCCGTTCCATGGGCAAGCCGTCAATGCTTAAGCCGCCAGCCGGCACCGACTCTGACCGGCACCGATCCCGTTCCCACTCTCGCCACTGATCACGCTCTCAACTCTGATCTCGATCTGGGCGCCGATCGCAACGCCGCTCGCAGTCCCGGCACTGCTCAACTACGCGGCACTGGTCAGACTCGCGGCACCAGTCATTCTCCCGCTCTCCAACTCGTCATTCCCGGCACCGTTCAGGATCTCGGTACCGCTAATGGCCGCCACTACTCGCGGAGTCGCTCCCGGCACCGAACATGGAGATCCCGGTCGACCTCCCGGCACCGCGCCGGTCGGAGGTCCCATTCTTCCTTCCAGTTTTCTTTCCAAAGCCTCACGCATCCTCACGACAGCAACGACTTCACTCCCTTGATGTTCGCAGGGCATTGGCTTTCTATGTTGATCGGACAAGACCGTTCCGCAAATCCCAGCAACTGTTTGTGGCAATTGCTGGCCGGGATGCGAGGTCTTCCTGTCTCGTCACAGCGAATCTCCTCGTGGCTCACAGAGTGCATACGCACCTGTTATAACTTGGCTAATGTCCCTTTGGGCCATCTCACCGCCCACTCTACCCGGGCCCAGGCGTCCTCCGCTGCCTTTCTGGCTCAAGTACCAATACAAGAGATATGCCGAGCAGACCCAGGATGATCAAGGTGACACCTCCTCACAAGAGGAAGTGCTACTGCATGTTTTGTCTTTGGCAGCGGGCTCACATGAATACTGGGTAACCCCCTTATTGGAGGGCAAACCTATACGCATGGAACTAGACACCGGTGCATCTGTCTCGCTGGTTCCTGAGACTGTGTATAAGGAAAAGCTACAGCATCTTCCGCTTAAGGCAACAAAAACTGTTCTGAAGACGTATACAGGTGAAGCTGTGCCCATGTTGGGCACTATTGATGTTAAGGTGGAGCTCAATGGACAGGCGGCTAAATTGCCACTGTTTGTGGTGAGAGGTAACTACCCAGCCTTAATGGGTAGGTCTTGGCTTGGGAAGATTCAGCTGAACTGGGCAGAAGTGCACCGGATGACTAAAGAAGAAACCAGTCTAACCCCTATACTAAGGAAACATGCTGCTGTTTTTGGAGATGATTTGGGAAGTATGAAGGGAATGACTGTGACATTGAACATTAAACCTGGCAGTCCACCAAAATATCTCAGAGCCCGAACTGTGCCATATGCCATCAGGCCAAAAGTTGAAGCAGACCTAGAGCGCCTGGTCACCAATGGAGTCCTAATACCAGTTACCCATAGCTCATGGGCCACTCCTATCGTTCCAATAGTGAAGAAAGATGGCTCTCTCCGGATTTGCGGTGATTTTAAAGTCACTGTCAACCCAGTGTTGTGTGCAGAGCAATACCCGCTTCCCCGCATCAATGACCTCTTCGCAGGCCTGGCTGGGGGACAAAAGTTCAGTAAGATTGATCTGAGTCAAGCATATTTACAGATGCACGTCGATGAAAAGTCCCAAGAGCTGTTGACTATTGTGACTCATAAGGGGCTTTATCGATACTGTCGCCTACCCTTCGAATCACATCGGCTCCCGCCTGTTCCAGAGGGCTATGGACCAGATCTTGTGTGGCTTGTCAGGAGTTCAGTGCTATCTGGATGATATCCTGGTCACTGGAAGAAATGAAGAGGATCACTTAAAGAATTTAGAGGCTACCCTACAAAGACTGGAAGAGTATGGCCTATGAGTTCGCAAAGACAAGTGTGAATTCTTCAAGCCCTCTGTTGAATATTTGGGACACATCATCGATTCTGCAGGTCTTCATAAGGCCCCTGCAAAAGTTAAAGCTATTGTGGAGGCTCCCCCACCTCGAAATGTAAGCCAGCTGCGCTCATTTCTAGGACTACTGAACTATTATGGAAAGTTCATCTCACAGTTAGCCACACTGCTAAAACCACTTCATGAGCTCCTTGGGCAGAACAAGGCCTGGAAGTGGACTGAAGCCTGTGATGTTGCATTTAACAAAGCTAAGGATGCATTGTTAAATTCTGAAGTTCTAACGCACTTTGATCCATCCTTACCCCTGCAATTGGCCTGCGATGCTTCCCTTCTGGAGTGGGAGCGGTCGTGTCACACATTATGCCTTCGGGAGAAGAAAGACCTATTGCTTTTGCTTCACGCACTCTAAGCAAAGCAGAAACTAACTATGCCCAAATCGAACGTGAGGCATTAGGAATTGTTTTTGGAATTAGGAAGTTTCATCAGTACCTGTTTGGGCGAAAGTTTACTCTTCTTACAGACCATCGACCTCTGACATCAATTTTTGGACCCTACACAGGCATTCCCCCATTAGCTGCTAGTCGTATGCAACGTTGGGCATTGATACTTTCTGCACACACATATGAAATCAAATATCGGAAATCTACTCTGCACGGCAATGCAGATGGCCTCTCAAGGTTGCCTTTACCGGTCAAACATCAAGATAGTGCCCAAAAGGAAATCTTCTACTTTGAACAGGTAGAGAATACACCCATCACTGCTACTCAGATAAAGAAGGCAACCCGCGTTGACCCAGTATTATCCGGGTTATGGACCTGGTGATGCATGGAAAATCTCGACAAACCTCTCCGGTCTCACCCGACCTTGTTCCCTACATGTCCAGGCGGACGGAGTTATCGGTCCAATCTGGTTGTTTGTTGTGGGGGAGGCGTGTCATTATTCCACCACCCCTGAGATCACAGATGTTAGAACAGCTACATTCCGGTCACTGTGGAATAGTGCGCATGAAGGAAATTGCACGAAGCTATTTTTGGTGGCCTAGATTGGACGGTGCTATTGAAGAGAAGGCAAAAGCTTGTATGTCATGTCAGGGTGTAAGAAATGCACCCCAGTGGGCACCCCTACACCCATGGGACTGGCCTGAAAACCCGTGGCAACGTATTCACGTGGACTTTGCTGGCCCCCTTGAAGGAAGCATGTTCTTGGTGGCAGTAGATGCCCATTCTAAATGGCCAGAAGTCTCTATAGGGCAGTCCACTACTGCAGAGAGTACTATCCAAAAAATACGAGGACTCTTTAGTCGTTTTGGTCTGCCAGAACAACTTGTGAGCGACAACGAACCGCAGTTCGTCTCTCAGGAGTTTCAAAATTTTATGAAGGCAAATGGGATACACCACATCACGTCAGCACCATATCATCCGTCCACCAACGGATTAGCTGAAAGATTTGTGCAGACAATGAAAAACGCTTTGAAATCAGCAAAGGGACAACACTCCATTCAAAAGCGTCTGGATACCTTCTTACTTTCCTATAGAAACACACCTCATGCTACGACCCAGGCTTCCCCAGCCTTTCTAATGATGGGACGACAGCTGCGCACTTGCTTTGATCTGCTGAAACCTTCTGAACCCAGACAAACTGTGCAACATCAGCAGCAATATCAAGTCATCAGACGGGCACCCAGAGCAAAAGACCGAACCTTTAGCCCAGGACAGCCAGTTTTGGCTCGGAATTATACTTCCAGAGCTAAATGGGTCCCGGTCACAGTCATCACTCAAACAGGACCTGTTTCCTATACAGTCCGGACTGCAGAGAATCTTACCTGGCGGCGACATGTAGATCAGCTGTTGCCAGGTCATGCCAGTCTTCAGGACCCATCTGCAGTTGAGGGGTCTGACTTCACCCCTCCTGGTGAGACACCGAATCATGAGTCACCTGTTCCTGACTGTTCTCCTCCATTACTGCCGGCAGCTGAGATACCCCTTTGCCCAGCACGAGCTGATACCACCTCCTCACCTATTCGTGCTGCGGACCCTGAGCCCCTAGTACTTTCGGGTGCAACAACACCAGAAGTTCGCCGTAATCCACCTAGAGACAGAAGGCCTCCTCATCGGCTGGATCTTTAGTTAGGGCGAACCCACGGTTATGGGCAAAATAATCCCCAGGGTTTAGCCGAGAATGGAGGCAGTCTACCCTCCTTCTCTAGTTTAGTGTGTGTTTTATTTAGGGGATGTTCTTATTAGGGGGGGGAGGAATATGTTGTGTATTTGGTTGTCATGGGTTTTGTTACTATGGCAACTGAGTTAGACTATTAAGGGATAGCTCAGCCGGTTTCAACCGGCTGAGTGAGCTCTCTGTATCTGTAAATAAAATGGAGGTTTTGGTTAGCTGTCTGCTCTCTGGCCTCAAGTGATTGCTTCCTACACCGGCTGCCCCAAGGATATAACAATATCCATTCCACACCCACCCTCCTTCCCCACTGTCGGAGTAGCCGGCAAGAAGGAACTGAGGGTCGGGTGGGTCGGCTGAGGTATATATGCGGTGCCGTTATGGCGCCACTCCAGGGGGCGCTCAGCCGACCCACTGGGGTTGCTAGGGTAAAAGTCTTCCGACGAACATGCACGCGGCGCGCACACACCTAACTGGAATGGATATGAGCAACACATCTCGAAGAACAACAGTTACAAAGGTAAGTAACTTTTTTTTACTAATGTGTCTGGACCTGGAGCAATTGCTACACAGAACGTCAGAATCAAGGTCTTGAATTGGCAGCAAAAATAGATTGGGAGCCAACAGAGGGTGCTATACACTGTGTGCAAAATGGCTGCTGAACTCTGCACACGTGGAGAGTTCATAGGGCTTTAAAGGTGCAGTACAGTGAAACTAAAAGGCATTACAGTTTTATAGCTAAATATACCATATCACCATCTTCCCTCTTTGGAATGAATATCCCTTAGGGTGGAGGGAGATCAGCTAGTGCAAAGAAGTGTAATTTACACCTCTAGTCACAAGGCTGAGTGAATCTGCCCCATCATCTATTTCTACTTGAGCTAAATGAAGTCAGTCATTATGGAACTGCAGAGACCATATGGATATTCAATGTGGTGACCTTTGTATTTTGTTTCTTTGTAACTTTAGTGGCCCGTGTCCACTCACCTTGGCCTCTCTCTCTTTGTGATATTTACAGTGAGTCTGGCTGTTAATCATATAGTATTTTTCTCATTACCTTTCTTTTGAGGGCTTACTGGGGAAAGCTGTTTTTCAAATTTTAAATCTATCTGTGTAAATTGTTATTTTTATAACATAACTGTTTATACCTTTCCTAACATGACATTATCTCAAATTTAATGAGAGATTGTAATAAAACAGTTATTTATTGATAGATGGATAAAAGTTGGTATCATCTAGTTGGAATTCATTCAAGTGAGGAACAAAAATGTGTCCACCAAAACAAATGCAATTTTTCAACAAGATCCCAGTGTTTTCTTTGTAAAAACTAGGATTGGAAAAACATGAGGTTTTCCTGCCAGATTCCATTCACTTTCAGCAGGAACAATCTGCTCTTCTCAGCTGAATGTTTTACAGCAAGAATGTCTGGAATTGAGGAACCAGCTCCTGTTTGGAAATAGCAATTGTTTTTAATGAAAAAGCCTGCCTTTCATTGGAGATAATACTAGAACCGCAATTCCCCCAGGGCAAAACTTCACCTGCACAAAAACATGGCATACAAACAGGATAAGATATCAGGTTAATGTGAAGGCAAAGGAGAAGCTAATTTTCTTTCTTCTTCTCTCTTTCTTTATTGGGTTCATCTGTGGTCCCTCAGTGATACCAGATAATAAAAGGTGAAAGGTCAAAAATCACCTGGCTGTGACTGGATACATGCCAAACTATTGTGTGTTTGAAAACAAGGGTAGTGGGAAGGGAGTAGTGTGTCAGACCTCCCTCGTAGTTAAGGCTTGCTTGGAAAAATATGAGCACCTTGTCAGGAAAATTCTGATGCGTAATGGGGCAGATAGCCCTATAGTTCAGTTCGACACAGTGATATCCCTCACTGTGCAATATAAATCTTAGCATATAGCCAAGTTGCTAACGTTGGATGAAGAATCCACTAATTCCTTGAGTGTCACAATAAAGCTAGCACTAGGCTTTCTCTCTTATAACTTGATGCAAATCAGATAATAAAAGAGGAAGTTTGTCTGGCTATATTTCAAGCAACAAGCAGATATAAGAAACAAAACCAAATTAACTCCCAAGCTACAGTGTGTCAAATCTATTTCATATATAATAATATCTAACTGTTAAACAGCACTATTTATGTATAGATTTCAATGGGTTAAATTGCATTGAACATCTTTAAATAACATTGATGAGCTGACTTGGTGTAGTTCTATACCAAAGACTTCTCAAACATCATGATGAAAGATAAAGCTGACTTTATTCTGTATATTCTGCTTACAAGAGTATAAGCTAATGCGTCTGCCTTAATGCCAGCTTTCCTGCACTTTGCTGGCTAAAGATAGACTGTCGGGGCCAGATCCCAATCTCATTTACTCTGGTGTAATTCTACTGAAATCAGCGTAATTCCTCCAGATTCACAACTGTGTTAATGAGTTCAGAATCTGGTCCATAAATGCTACAAACAGTTTACTTTCTCATTTAATTTCTTAGCTTTTATCTCATTTAGAAGAAAGAGGAACACATTGATGGAAAATATTTGTTATTTACCTAACAGAATGGAAAGGGCTCTTCAGGGTTTGTTTCAGTCTGTTAGAGGAAATATGTATTTAGGTACTTTTAAAAAAATTCCTATTACCACAACAACCCTATTTATTTTCGCAGCAGATGCAGGATGGCTTTTGATATCAATGACCATTGGAAACAAAGACAACTAGAAGTATGAACTCGCTTTCACCCCAATAATTCCACTATGATATCACAGGTTAATGCTGAAAATAATTCAGGTCACCACTGTGTGAATCCAGCAGACCATAGCGGCTCATTCATTGGCATTTCAGTCTATTGTGCAGTATTTTAGAAATCCTTAAAAAAAATCCAGATTCTGTACCTATCACAGAAGTCAGTCCAGGCCACTTCATTAAGTAAATGTGTAATGAGACAACTTCTAATTTGGCCCAGTCTGCATGGCTTTTGATGGCCCTTTAACCAATGCAATTCAGTAAATATTTATACATATTTTTAAAGATTGTCTTTTATTTACTCAGTAATATCTTCTTCATTGATGATCAGAGCAGAAATTATGAAGCTGGTGAGACAAACTGGAGTCATGGCATCCATTATTGGGGCAGAGGTATAGAAACTGTTTTTTTGTTTCTTTAGTTATAATGCCTCATTAGCACACTAAGGAAACAGGCTGGGGATCCAGGTTTTGCAGCTTTTGAACCCATCTCTACAGAGAAACGTTCACAAAGATAATTGAGTTAAGCTACTGTAGGGGTGGATGTAGAACACTGGAAGGTCTT
This sequence comes from Mauremys reevesii, assembly GCF_016161935.1. Taxonomy (NCBI): domain Eukaryota; kingdom Metazoa; phylum Chordata; order Testudines; family Geoemydidae; genus Mauremys; species Mauremys reevesii. The sequence goes on from NC_052625.1 coordinate 49,871,956, forward strand.
AACTGTGAATGGAACACGATGTTGGCAATAATGATTGTATCCTCAGTTAAAAAGGAAGATCTTCCAGCAAGACTGTATGCGCAGCCCTTCAGTAGCTTCCACCAATGATCTTGGTGAACTGTGGACATGTGCTAAACAAGAAAAACCTGCATCCCAATTTAAAACATCCCATCTGTGGTTTTGGTTCAGCTCAAACCAGTCACACCTTGAGCCAATCACACAATTTAGAGCCATATCTGAGTTTGGATTTTGAACACCCCCAGAACTGAAGCATATTCAGGCCCAATTCATGAGCACCAATAGTAGAGACTAATTGAATAGGCTTCAACCTCCTCTTTCTGAGAAGGCTATTCAGATGGAGAGAAGTGGGTCTGCCATTCCTACTGGAGTATGCCACTCAAAGGAAGATTAAATACATGAAATGCTGCTTTTCTTGCATTTATCAATTTATTAGTCATTTCCTGTTTTGCTCTAGAGAAAGTGAAAAGAATCTGTAAAAAGCCTCTCCACTGGTTTTTAAATGATAAACAGAGAAAGATGTTGATCCAAGCAATAGCTTCATTGAGCTGGTTGAATTGGATCCAATGCTCTTTTTTATTTGTGAGCTTTGCTATGGTAAGATTTGTTGGAAGTGAGTATTTCTTATCTGAGCACCTAGGGTTCTGACATGTGAGTATGTGCAGATCCATCAACACATCTTTCAGATTGAAACAATTTTCTGCTGTTAAATGGAATAAATCTAATGTTTCTAATTCCTGAGTTAAATTTTGTGAAAAATAATGGTGGAAACTGACATCAGTTTAGAGCTGTAATTAGTTCCAATGCATGTTTTTAGTTTCTTGCAGCTTCTGTCACTCCTCTGCTAGTGGTCTGGAACTGGGGCATTCTTTCCGATTTTAGCTGGCCTTCTGTTAGTTATACCTTTTAATCATCTTGCTTTGTAGACCTTGTTTCTAGACCCAGGGCAATTACAGCAGAACATAAATTAGTCCCTTGGGTTGGTTGTTCCAGCTGCTTCTGGAAACTGGAAGGTACCAAAGTGGCATCTTTATTTTCCATTTCCTGTGCTGAATGGAGGAACTAAGCACTGGGACCAAGGTCTTTAAATTGAGATCCTGCTAGAACTTGTAAGCTCTGGGCTGAGAACCTGGATTCTAATGTAAGGCCGAATGGCTATCAACTTCTAGATTTAATAACTATGGGTAGGTATAAGATGGAAGCCATTTGACCTTGCATTTTGTAGTCCAGGTTTTCAAGTCTGTATCTTTCAAGCTCTCTTTTTCAGACTTGTAATTTCTTCTTGTGTTATCTCAGATCTAGTCCATGTTGTCTCTTTCAAGTTCAGTCACCCAGCACAATACTATTTGAGCATGGCTTGAAAGTCAGGGTTAGATGAGAATGAGTTCAAATATATCTCTTTATTTTTTATTTCTTCCTTATAAACCGCATCTTATTTAAATGAAACCACAGTTTGATTTCCCTTCTTTCAGTTTTTCCTTTGAAACTTCCCTTTATGATGTCTGATGCCAGTTGTCAAGGTTATTTCATTTAGGCCCCTCCCCCCTCTTTACATGACGACTACAACCAAGTCAGGAGACCTGATTCTCATGAGAGGTACTCAACATTTTCAACTGAAAAATTTTCTGGACAAAAAATGGGATTTAATAAAAAAAAATTTTTTCATAGGAAAATATTTTTGATTATTTAAAAAATTACAATGGGAAATAAAATGATCATTTTAATTTAATTTTGAATTTAAATTTTCCTTTCAGCTTTCAAATATGATTTCCCCTACCCTCCTCAAATTTTGAAATTTGGGATTTTCCCCACCCCCAACTTTCCCTCTTTCCTCATTTTGCTGTTGAAGGCTGTAGAATTAATTATGTCTAGAAATTCCAACCCATATTCCATTCTGTAACTTTTCAAAATTTCATCAAATTTGGAAAAATTACAGAGTAATGGCTAAAGGAAAAAATAAAACATTAGCTTTGCCACTTTATCTTTTCCAAAGTTGTGAAAACTTACAGTTTACCGTAATGAAGAGTGTTTAATGTAATTTTAGTAAATTATTTGTTATTTGAGAATCTGAAGCCAAAGAGAATTACAATTCTTTCCAATTCTGACGTGAAACCCTAAAAGAGAGGTGATTTTGGACACACAATGTTTCCTACTTGTGATAGATTTAATTTGGTCTTGACGTTTATCATATACAGTGGCCAAACCCATCAATTAGCTCATTTAAAAATAGTTCTTAAAGAATGGAAGGAGAATGAAAGATCATCTTGTGTTCATTTAGGGTGACCATATAAATGTGAAAAATCGGGACGGGGGTAGGGGGTAATAGCCACCTATATAAGAAAAAGCCCTGAATATCAGGACTGTCCCTATAAAATTGGGACATCTGGTCACTGTATGTTAATTTTAATAAATTTGTAAAAAGCTCAGACACCACAGGAAAGGCCTAATTTAATTTATAAGTTAGCATGAAGTAAAGTGAAAATGTTCTCATGTTAGAGTTGGAATTAATGTTTCCACTCAAGAAATGATGAGCCTAATTCTCCTCTCAAATCCATTTTACATCAGTGATTTCATTAGGCTACACTGTTGATTTACACTGAGGTAAATCAGGCCCTTTGTTTTCCAGGTTACTTTGCTGTAAGACAGTACAATGTGGTATGCAAACTCACCCTTTGCATTGTAATTAAAGCCCTCCCACAGTAAGGATGTTTTGCAAATGAATCTGCTGAAATAGTGTGACACTGCTCTGTATATAGAATTACATAACCATTATGGGGCAAAATGGCTTGCTTATGCAATAGTGCTAGCCAAGCTAACATAAAAATAATCCATCAGGCAAGAGGAATTCAGATAACTTACATCAGTCTATCCATAGTTTTAGTGTCATAGCAAAACAGAACCAGTATGTTTTAGATATAATTGCAAAATAATTAGCCAACACTTGAGAAGTGTGCTATTCATTTGGGCAATTGAACAGTAATATTGCCCTTTAAATCAGTTAAAATTGCACAATTGCTCTGGGATATCACCACAAACATCCTACTGAAGGACACACACATGCACGTGCAGAGGTTCTTTACTGTACATTATCTGTCCTGCAGCTCTCTTTCCCCCACACTCTGAAGCCAGTCAACCCTCCTTTAAAAGGTTTGGCCCCTGGCAAGTACAAAGTCATTGTGTAGCAGGTGAAGGGTTAATGTAATGCATGCAGCTGCTAATGTTCGGTTCTGAGGCAACATGATCTTCAGGGGTAATCTATCCAGGCAGGATCTGACATGAGATATGACATTTACCATCAAACACAGCTAGGGCCATTGCTCATATTCTTAGGGCTATCAAAAAGAGAGCTCATGTTGGTCCTTTTCCTCTTTGCCTTCTGTGTATATTTTTATTAACCAGTTGGATTCTTGCTGCTTCTAAATATGATATTTCTATTAGGGAGCCTTATAAATATTGTTGAAACTGGAGGTTCCCTGATTAACTAGAGAGAGCTGTCATTACTTGATTACTTACCAAAGGATGTCAAGGAACAATAATTCCACAAAATGATGAGGGGGCTAGAGGGATTAATTTATGAGGGAAGATTTCAAGAGCTGTGTATGCAAAGCTTGGATAAACTACTGCTGGGGGTGGGAAAAGACCACATGAGTATTTGAAGGGCATAAATGTGGAGGGTTATGGAGAGAGAGTAATAAGTAAGATGATGCAAGGACTAATTAGATATAATAGGAATGACGAGAAGTGGGTAAAATTAAGGTTCAGATATGTTGTGATGGGACCCCTATAAATGCCCAGTATAGTGATATGGCCAGAACCTTGGGACAGGCCCTTTTGTGCCAAGTGCAGCACAGGATGGTAGTAGGGATACAAAGATGGTTGTAGGCTGTCTTTGAAACTCCTTGATCCTTATGTGGCTGAATGCCAGTCCAGTCCTAACGAGCTATTTACAGCAGCCTCGGAGGTTGCAAGGGGAATCTCCAGATAACCAGTTAAGTCAATTTTGACTAAAAGCAGCTTTAATGGAGCCAGGATCTGGGCCGTTGATTTTGCTGTCTGCTACAGTGGGTATAAATCCACAGGATCTCTGACTACCAGAGTATCCTGGAAAAGAAGAAATCAAAACAACAATAACCACTACATAGAAGAAAATCATGGTCATTTTCATGAACATTCCATTCAGCTCCATCCAAAATTCTCATTTAAGGTCATCCCAATAATTTGGTGAATAAAATGGAAGTGGATGCCATTAAGAAGTGGATATTTACCAGTCTTCAGTGCTCACCACACCCCAGTCTTTGCCTTTACTGCAGTACTTTTGATATTTTCCATATTTAAAACAGAACATTCTGCAAATATTATAGGAAATGTAACTTCTGTTAGTGCTGAATATCAATTTTTATGGCACCCCCTTCTGATTGATTTTTATATACCAGCTTTCCATCTTTGCTTAGTTTCAAACATATTGTGTTCACATTTGAGCAAAGACTTTCCTGTTCAAAGAACACCTTGCCTCAAGGATTGGCTTGTTAGATAATAGATTATGGAGGCTTTCACCTTTACATCATTGGTTCAAGTCAGTCCTAGGACTGAAATTCACACTAACATAGGAAGGTTATTCATTGCTATATGTGAACTGAGTAGGCGGTCTCACTCCAATTTTTAATGTGCACATCACTTCGGTTAGCATCTTTTACACCAAGAGCAGAGAGGCTAAGGATTGAGTGAATATTGAGGCTAAATGTCTCTCACGCCCTATATCTACACTGAGCTTTTTCTTAAAATCTCCCAGTGTTACATTACCAGGTACAGCTCCGCCAGCGATGGCAATAGATAAACCAAGCACTGACATTCTTACACTGTCATCTGACCTGGCGAATAGCAAGCCCAGATGACATGATAATAAAAATTCTTGCAACCACTGATGCCTTGTCTACACTAGAACTCCCTTCAGCAGTAACAACAGTGGAACATTTTAAGTCTGCATCAAGAAGACATTAAAACTGATTCCTCCGGGACAGGACAAAGGCACATTGGCAGGTCTGTGTTGGGAAAGACTGCATTACTGCTGTTTTTGCAGTACCTATTTTGTGTGGATAAATAGGACCTCAGTTTCCTTCAATCTGACTCTTTTCATGAGCATGACATTCATTTACAAAAATTATAAAGCTATCTAGTAACTGACACAAGCCTTCTTTTCCTCCTGATGTGCTAGTGAGCTTGTAGGAGTTAATTTGTGATGTTACAATCATTTATTTGCCAACAGACTATGCTGAAATACACATGATTATGACTTTCACTGTAAGATCAACCTGAGAGAAAATTGAGATTGGGAGGAAGAAAGCTCATACTCAAATATTAATAGCTTAAATAATTAGTAAATATGAAAAAGGGAAGGATAGAAAATTCTGGATCAAGTGTGTTATTTTGCTTAAGTATTCACTCTTTTCAGGTTTGCTGCAATATGAAAGTGGCATCTTTAACAGGGCCAGCCCAGAGATGTTTTACTAAAAGGATAGTTCCTACACCACGGAAATCAATGGGCATTATGCCACTCTCTTCCATTGGAGCAGGATTGAGCCAGGTCCAGGAGCAAAGCAAAGTAAAAGGGCTTTGCCTACAGGAAGTACATATGGGTTGGGAAGGTAACACCTCCCTTCATCCCAAACATGTAAAAAGACCTAGTGAATCCATGCAAATGAGGGGAGGGAACCCAGTCTTTTCCATTATGCAGATTTGTGGCCTGGTGGATCTGCACCATTTGTGAGGACTTGTAGCTCTGTAATGTCACCATAATGCCTATTCCCCATCACCACATTTCAGTAATAAGAAGCACTGTGAAACTTTTCTTAGTGGCATGCATGGGAGTGCGGATTCTGTTGCAGGGCTTCTTTGGTGCCTGCTGCTCCCCACCCCTTAAGTCTGTATAACAGAAACAGGATATTAGCAGGATGGGCAGGGATGGTGTCCCTAGCCTCTGTTTGCCAGAAGCTGGGAATGGGCAACAGGGGGTGGGTCACTTGATGATTTCCTGTTCTATTCATTCCCTTTGGGGTGCCTGGCATTGGCCACTGTCGGAAGACAGGATACTGGGCTAGATGGACATTTGGTCTGACCCAGTATGGCTGTTCTTATGTTCTTATTCTGCAATTGGAACCTTGTACATCTCAAGAAAGGCCAAAGGGCTGGCTTTTAAGAGTCACCAAAGCCTGAAATGCTGGCCTGGGTACACATACCCGTGGTTGGAAGCCATTGAACAATGAGATGGCAAGAACTCTGAAGTCAGGCAGGCAATTGCTATAGTTATTCTGTGGACTGAGAATTCTTTATTCCCTTTTTCCTAAAGAAAGAGAATTTCCTTGTGCCCAACTACAATGGGAAAAAACCCTTTAACAATGCCAGACAAAAACAGGAATCTTTACAACATTGCAAAAAGGCAAACAGGTTTTTCTTGGGTCACAATTGTTGAATGGGACTTCTGCAATTCTCTCTCTCTTTCAAACTGTTGAAGCTTTGCTCATCAATTGCTACTAATTTGGGTGAAGTTGGCCATATGGCAAGCTGAAAACAGTGTTGGAAAAGCTTTCACACATACATATCGCAGCACTTTCTTTGCTAAATGAGGACTTTCTTCCTGAAGTGCAGATTTCACGTGCAGATCCCTAAGGTAATGAATTACACCATAAATGAGGCTGAAATACTTGCAGCAGCTTGTTTTAATACCTAGGACAGGGGTGGGCAAACTACGGCCCATGGGCTGGATCCGGCCCATCAGGGCTTTGGATCTGGCCTGTGGGATTGCCACTCCTGTGACGCCATTGGCCCTACACCACTGCTGGAAGCGGCCGGCGCCACGTCCCTGCAGCCCCTGGAGCGGGGAAGATGGCTCCATGCACTGCCCTTGCCTGCAGGCGCCACCCCCTGCAGCTCCCATTGGCCGGGAATGGGGAACTGCAGCCAATGGGAGTTTCGGGGGAGATACCCACAGGCGAGGGCAGTGCGCGGAGCCCTTTGCCCCCCCTTCCCCAAGGGGCCACAGGGATGTGGTGCCTGCCGCTTCCAGGAGCGGTGTGGGGTGGGGCTAGGGCAGGCAGGGAGCCTGTCTTAGCCACACTGCGTGCCGCTGACACCCTGTAGCCACTCCAGGTAAGTGGTGCCGGGCCAGAACCCAAACCCCTCCTGCATCCCGCACCCCAACCTCCTGCCCTGAGCCCCTGAACCTCCTGCCCTGAGCCCCCATAACTCCCTGCCTTGAGCCCCCTGCCGCACCCCAACCCCCTGCCCTGAGCCCCCTGCCGCACTCTCCTGCACCCCAACCCCCTGCCCTCAGCCCCCTTGTACACCCCACACCCCTCCTGCACCCCAACCCCTTGCCCTGAGCCCCTTCCTGCACACCGTACCCTTCCCATACCCCGCACCCCCTGCCCTGAACCCCCTTGTACACCTCACACTCCTCCCGCACCCCAACCCCCTGCCCCAGCCCTACATTCATGGCCTTGCATGCAATTTCCCACCCAGATGTGGCCCTCGGGCCAAAAAGTTTGCCCACCCCTGACCTAGGAGAAATCCATATCCTCCTCTCCCGCCATGTTATGGGGCTTTTTAAAACCAGTCATAACCCCCTCCCTTCAAACTGCTGTTGGGATGGAAAGTCTCACAATGTATTTTAAATGGCAAATAAACAACAACTTCATCAGTAACTACTTTTCCAGAACATTCTCTTAGCATTGTCTCTGAGGCGTTTCTGAGTCCTGCTCTAATTTTCCTCCTAGGAGCATGTTTTGTTGCTCTTAATAGATGAAATCTTCCCATTCTCAGGTCTACAATGTATTCCTATAAATCACCCATTACTGCCAAGACATCTGCTGGAGTGTGATGTTGATTTTCCTTGTATGACTTTAGTTGTTATATTTATTTCAGTCACTCTATGGTAATCCATCCATATAACAGGACAAATATGACCAATACTGAAGTCAAAGAGTCTGAATGCCACCTTTAGTTTGCAAGCTCTACTCCCAGTGATATCAATGAGAATTCTTCATGTGAGGATCAAAGGCACTAGATGGTTCTGAGATTGGGCCTTGCTGCTGCTTCTTGTTGTGTTGGTTGATTAGCTTCTCTTTATGGTAGACACAGATATAGCAACTACTAGAGTTAAATTTTGCTTAGTTAAATAACTGATCTGTTTGCTGAGAATCCCTTTTTTCCAATCCTTGATGCCTTAGCATACTCTGACCTAGTCTTTAAGAATAAAACAATATGATACTTCTGTACAACAGTCTAACTAAATAACATAAACGTGACCATAATTACCCTGAAATATAATCATGCTTTATAAGGTCTGATCCAAAGCCTACTGAAGTCAATGGAAAGACTCCTGTGGATTTCAATGAGCTTTGAAGGAGGTTAATAGTGAATTCATTTTAATACTATAGCCGGAGGGTTATAATGACCAGACGCACTGTTTCCACACTGCAATATTTTGAAACAATTTGGGCACTGCGTTCTAGTTCACTATAAGCAGAGTTTTGCTCTATCTGAACTGGCTATATGTGGATCCTCTGTGCCCTAGATTCCTTTGTGCTTTAAAGGTCTTGATTCATACAATCTCGTGGCAGAGCTGGAGAATAATGGATTGTTCTGAAGGCACCCATGTGAGGTCTGTACATTGTCTGATGGAGACAGGGTTCCCAATAGTGGAATAAAAAAAGAGGCTATCCTTACGTACTAGACCAAGTAGGTGGCAGTGACTTACACAGTTACAGAGTGATGTGTGTAATCAGGAACTATCCTGGAGATCACAAGCTAGTCTGTATCCTGTGGCTTTCTCATCAGTAAAACTGTGTTGGTATTACATCTCGTATTGACACTTACATTGTCCTAAAGACTCAATGACAACAGTCAACATATTCATTGCTGTCAAGAGTGTCCCTCAATGTCTCCCTTTTCTCTTTTATTTTGTGGAATGCTGGGGTGTTCAAGATCTGCGTACTGACCAGAATTTTGAAGTTTGAGTCCAACTCTAATTTTCTTAATTTAATGTGCTATTATTTAACATGTTATGAAATTAAGGAAATGTTTATTTTGATGCGTACCATTAAGGTACTGTTCCTTTTCAGTAAGAGGGAGGCAACATGATTTTTGAGAAAATTATCCTCTTTAATTCAATGGGTTCCCTCACTCTTGATGATGAGTTTATGGTGTCAGAGAAAAAACAGTGAATCTAGCATTCAGCTGCTGCCAGGGATTCTGCAAGGAAATTTTACTACATCATTTTCGTATTAAAAATGAATAAGAACAATATCCCACTACTAATCAAGACATGACTTCTACACTTGGAGTAGCATTATTTTAAATATTCTTCACATTAATTTTCCTTGACAAGTATTAATCTGAAGTCCTCTCTCTATCTCCACAATGGTACAGGCGTCGCAAGAGCACTGCAAGCTTTCATATGCTGCCCCATCAGTGTACCTCAACTCTGACCTGGACAGACCACTAGTGATGGGACAGTAAGTCAGTTTTGATCCCTATTTAGTCCTTGGCCTCTCTGTTGGGGCTTCCATATTTCCACTAGAAAGTGGATTGAGACCATTTGATTTCACGCAAACTGGCATCTAATTTCAGTCACTGACCTGCGCTGGATGCACACTATGACCTAGATGGGAAAAGCTCCATAGTCTTGTTACCTAGTTCTCTGTCACACATAGTCCTTCACCAAAACCATATTTCTAAGCTCTCTTGTACTACTTTTTTTTTCTTTTGCTACGGTACCAATGTTCTAACTATTGTGGCATTCATCCTAAGCTTACAGTATAGCATGCGCCTTGAATAAGTAATTAGTGTTCCCAAGAATGATTTATTCATTTTAAAAAGTGAAAATCAAGGACATACGTATTTTTACAAGTACTGCCACACAGAGACGTCTCTTTGTGTAGAAATCAAACCTGCCTGAATAGGTTTCTTCTGTACAAAGCTTGACAAACACTAGATAGGTCTTAGGTTTGTCATGGGCAGGAGTTTTGCTTCCACGCCACAGCAATTAGAAACTGAAAAACTTAAGAGGAAAAATGGTAGAGCCAAAGGTTTCTCCTTGATTTCCTTTCTTCAGCTAGTCACTCAGATACTGCTGCCCTCCTCTATCTCCTTGATCTGTTGCATTTATACTGTACACATCACTGTGGTATCTGCACCCTCTGGATAAGGATTTTATATGTGAAGAGAGGGTTAATGAGATACAAAGGTTTGTTGCAGTCAACTTCATTTATTTCAAAGCAGCTCAAGTTTACCAACTGTAATTGTACAGATGAACTGAAACCAAGCAAGGGTAAGAAGAAATTAATTTAAAATGGAAGTGTAAGTTCCAGTCAGCTCCAAATGAAATATAATGAGAACATTGTCCTGGGTCTGTTTATCTTTATTCACATTTTAATTTCTTCTCTGTCTGGTCAAAGGAAGAGTATTGGAGGAAGAGGAGCAGGAGGGAGAGACAATTGGGAGGTGGTGGTGGCAGGGGGTAGGGAACAGACCTATTGAATAACATGCTCAAGAGCTCTCCTGCACGATGAGATTAGCACGATGTGATCATTTTGGTGCCAAGGTGCTAACACAATAATACAAGCGAGTTTGCCAACTTTTCAAATTGAATGTATTTGATTATTTGCTTTTAATTAGTGTGAGTTTTGGAGTATGTACAGGATTGTTAGAGATACACAAAAAGCTTCCTATGGCAGGGAAGTGTATTCTCAGTAAAGATGGTACAGCATTGTTCTGTGGAGAATGAGATTTAACAGCTATGTTAAATGTTTTAGTCCATTTCCATTGTGCCTCTGTTTCAACCTATTGGCAAGCCCTATTGAAGAGAGAAAATAAACCTCTTATCTGATGTGAATGCTGAGAGCTTTGCCATAAGAAGCATTTCCAGCCCAACTTCAGACTTGAGAAACTATGACTGGTTTATGCAGAGTGGGCTCTTACTTCCTCTTCTCCTCAATAAGCACCTACATAAACTTGTGTTGTCATTTTTTTTCCAATTCGCTGTTCTCTTCATTCATTTATCTTGAAGATAGTAGTCAAGATTGCAGGCTTTTTTCTTTTAAACAGCATAGCCAGCTGTAGGTCCAGGCTGAAACACTGTTCATTTTGACTTCTCTCTGCCTTCCTTCCAGAGTATGAAGGCAGAGTTGAAAATGTCTTAGGGAATTGTTATTAAGATTTTCTACTGGCTGCTTTATGACTTGCCAATCACCCAGGGTAATGTACCTCTCTGAGCAAAAGAGAGGCATCAGAGAAAGAAAAAAGTAATTCTTATTGTTTGGCACAGATTGTAACTTAACATCTATATCTCAGCTACTGGGTTACCTGTCTTAGTAGATTTAGGGTATGTGGTTCTTCACCATCCAAAGAGAATGAGTACTTAGAAAGAAACTTCCCACACATTACATATGTAACAGCACAGCCTTTTACCTATACTGTTCTTCAGTCATTTATATATATATATATTTTAAAATATCCCCCCCTTAAACAATAGCGAGAAACAAATGGTTGACAATAACAATGGCAGCAGCTCTCCAACAAAAGCATGCAATTATTACAATTATACTATCCTTGATTAGGCTCCCATGCATTGCATTTCAATGTAATTGATGTTGTAGGTTGACACATTGGACACCAAATATTCTCGCCTGTCCCTTCACTCTTTTGTTTCAGAGCCTGATTTGCATTTTCTATGCTTTTAGTAATGAAGACTTAGCACTTTTCCTCCATTAGAAAAAAAAAAGAGACACAATAATCTGCAACTCGGCACTTGTTTAAGGATTCTGACCCTCAAAAATACCACTTTGCTTCACACATTAGCTGCTTACAAAGAAGGAAGCTAATGTATCATCTAATTGGGCAAACCACTGCATCTGATTTCTCTCAATCAGACTATTAGCTTCGTAATTACCCATCTGCCTCATGTGGAAAAACGGCAAGGCGAACACCCAGCTAATAACATTCTCAAGAGCTCTCTAGCACAATGAGATGAGCATGATGTTGTGGGATATAGTCCCTAACCATTTAAGTGCCAAGGTGGTCTCGCAATACAGTGGGAGTTTGCCAACCTTCCCAGTATGAATGTGTTTAATTATTTGTCTTTAATTAGTCTGAGTTTTGGGGTCTGTTCAGGATGGTTGATGAAAAATGAATGACAGAAAAGAAGCCCCCTCAAGCATCCTACCAGCCTGTTCTACATTCTCCTGTCTGTTAAAATGGCATAATTCTTTCTAGCTGTGACAAATGAGCTTTAAGTCTCCTGAACAGTTCTGCTTTTTTGGGGGGGTGGTGGTATGGTGGTATTTGAATATTTTGTCTGGGTATCTTAATTTGGAAGTAGTCTTTACAGGCTTCAGATGCAAGGAGTTCTGAAATCCTGGGCTTGAATCTTCTTTTACACACCTCGCTTTTGCATTAGTATAACTCCATTGACCTCTGTTGAGCTACTACTGATTTACCCCAGAGTAACTGACAGAAGAATCAAGCCCTGGATGTTACCTCCAAGAGACTGAGCTGCTGTTCCATATCTAGAGTATTCCAACATGGTTCCATTCCACTTCAAACATGTCCACAGGGTCTTTGAGCATGTTTCCCACTGGATGACCTATCAGAATAGTTGTGGATTGCTAGAATGCCTTTGCTGTCTGCTCCCAAGGTTATAAGCATATGGACAAGCGGCAGGTGATTCTCCGTGATGCGCCCTTGGCTCTATTTTCAGATCCACTTGTGGTCCATTTAAGCCTATTTAATAAAATAAAATAAAAAAAATAAAATCTATTTGATGGCTAGTAGGATACTGAGCAAGATGTATCTGCCTAATCTGTTATCTTTTTACTGATTTGGGAGCATTGTGCATATTTATAAAAGACAAATCCATTACTGATCTATATTGGCTAATCACATAATCTGGTCTCCTTTATGTGTTTTACCGTAGCTTGTCCATACACTATTGAAAATCCATTGTTTGCATTTATTTTTGTTTCCAGATCTAAAAGTTGGACTCTGTCAGGTTGATAGCTACACAAATTCAGAAATAAAGAGATTTAGAAATTAAGGAAAAAAGAGCCTCCTTCACAGGCACACAAACAAAACTATTCAACAATAACTCATATGTTTTTAAAAATGCAGGACTATCAAGATATGTACATAGCAAATCGAAGCAACCAGACAGTCTGATTGCTGTAACCTTCACCCTCCTCTCTCCCATTGTTTACTGTTATCACTCATTGTATGTCCAAACCCATTTAGAGTCAGCGAGCATGGACTTGATTGCAGGATAGGTGCCCTGTATTGTAAACTCTTTCGTGCAGGGTTTGTCTATTTTTTTTTAATTATTATTTATGAAGTACTATGCACAGCTATGAGACTGCATAAATAATAACCATCTAGACAATGATGTGTGATCTATGCATCTGATCCTGCAACCCTTACTCAGATGAGTAGTCCTTTCCCCCATGAGTTTACTTACTTTTGTGAGTAAGGTCTATTTACGTGGCAAAGGATTGCATGACTGGGCCCCACAATATTTGCTACCTGCTAATGGCGTTGTATTTTGAATAATAACAATATTTTGCAATTGAATAGCACCTTGTGTCTTTTAGCCTCAAAGTACTTTAACAAACATCACTGAATTAAGCCTCACCCACACCCCTGTGAAATAGGGAGCATCCCCATTTTATGGATGGGGGAACTGAAGCACAGAGTGA